>NW_028321885.1:3172916-3807500 GCF_036245765.1 Copidosoma floridanum
CCTCTTTGCTTCCTTCTCCAAAGTGCTAAGTGCCCTGTGTTGTGCTCTTTATAGGAGCCGGATGTAAAGCACTATAATATAAAAAAAAAAATCTGTATACTGTTCTACAGCCTGCAAAACTACTTCTCTTATTACTATAAATATAAGTTAACAGAGACATTAAAAACTATAAACAGTTTTTTACGTCAAAATCCAGACATTTTATTCATTTCTGTCGATGTAACTACATGCCCTAATGTAACTATTTGTTCTGCAGCCAACATCAACCTACAAAGTTATTCTAAAAATGCCGTAATTTCTCTAAAGGAAAGAAAATCTTATCCATTTTTTATGTCCTAAATTATGATGGCTTTCTTTTCAGCACTCATTATCCCAATGCTTTGCTTCTTATGAATACGACTACTGTAGTTACGACTACGTTTTAATATCGTGCCCTACAGACGATTCACACGATCGATGCCCCTTTGCGTCCTACAATATCTCTAGACAGCAGTTCCATATAATTTCTGGCAAAAACAGTGTACAGTGAATCAAAAATTTAGTAACCATACTAAAATCACGCATCAACAATAGTTTTAATTTAAAAAAAAAAAATTTTTAATTCTACAACTTTGTTTCCTATCGTGTTACGATATCTTTTAACGTTTTTGTACTTGCTACCACCTTTGTCTTAATCCTCTAGTAAAGATGATTACTTCACTATGCTATTGCACAGCAAAGTAAAGGCGCTGGAAACTTCTTGGGTGGATACAGAGAACTGCTTGTTATCAAGCCACTCAGTCAGCCTTGTTACATGCATGAAATGCTTTCAAAGTTCATACGTGCTTTGACATGGGGAGAGTCGATAACTCGATATGTGACCCCTCTACATTCACAGATCTGGCTCTCTACTTAATTTAACTGCTTAAGGTTTGCTTTAAAATTTCCATGAATAGACATAATCTGGATGCTTAAGGCTTGAGCTACCTATAAAGGAGTCTCTCTCTCACGTCTAGAAAGAGCAAGTGCATGACTAGTTCTTTCTTTGAAGTATACCATCTACGCTGCCAGATATCAAGGGCCTTTTCTATGACCATTTTCTTGTTTACAGTCTCATTTGTCATGTTTGTAAGGATTTGGAAGGAGATGGGTTCCCCTTTCCTCAGTTTGTAAAGAGCGAGTCTGCTTACAAGAAGCAGGTCAATTAAAAAAAAATAAAACAAGAAATACAGAAAAAAATGAAAAAAAATGTAACAAAATAAAATATGAAAAAAAAATAAAAAATAAATAAAGAAATAAAAAAAAAATAAATAAATAAAATAAAAAAAAAAACAACAAACCAGGGGGGATAAATGGGTCATGGGACCCACGGTAAGAACGAAGTTCTTTAAACATGAGATGAGTATAGACACAATTTCTCAGGTAACAAGGGGGTCGCCAGACCCGTAGAAAGAACGAAGCTCTTTAAACGTTAGTACTGCATTCATGTAGTTCACTAAACAAAAACTTGAAAAACGAATAAAAAAAAAAAATTAAAAAAATAGTTCAGTACTCACGATGGTTGAACTTCGTGAGGACGTCGTGCATAAATACAGTACTCACAAAGTTCAACCATCGTGAGTACTAACCTGTTTTTTTATTTTATTTTTTTTTTATTTTTTTTTTAAGTTTTTGTTTAGTGAACTACATGAATGCGGTACTAACGTTTATAGAGCTTCGTTCTTTCTACGGGTCAGGCGACCCCCTTGTTACCTGAGAAATTGTGTCCATACTCGTCTCATGTTTAAAGAACTTCGTTCTTACCGTGGGTCCCATGACCCATTTATCCCCCCTGGTTTGTTGTTTTTTTTTTTTTATTTTACTTTATTTTTTTTTTTCTTCATTTCTTAATTTATTTTTTATTTTTTTTTTCATATTTTATTTTATTACATTTTTTTTCATTTTTTTCTTTATTTCTTGTTTTATTTTTTTTTTTTTTTTTTCATTTCTTGTTTTTTTTTTTTTCATATTTCATTTTATTACATTTTTTTTAAATTTTTTTGTATTTTCATTATTTAATTCCTTTCTTATTTTCATATTTAATCTTTTTTTTTCATTCCCTTTTTTTTTTTTTTTTTTTCAATTTATATAATTATGTGACATTGTAACACAATTAGTTAGTCGAATTCAAAATCTTAAAAACCATTGATACGTTGTGCAACTCTATCGTATATGTTTATTTTAATAATTTGTTTATAAAATAATTTATTTATAACAGTAATTATTAGTATTACTGTAATGCCAAAAAAAAACCTCAGGTTTAATAAAAATCGGTCGGTATTGTATGCATCAAATGCATTTTTTTTTTTTTTGAACACAAATACACAATTCATCATGAATTAAATGTAGTATCAGTGAATGCATATAAAAATGGAATATTAGAGTTACAAACCGCATGACAAGTACAAGAAACCGACTTTGTAAAGTCGGCAGCGCTCGTAGCAGAGTGGGTAAGGTGCTGAACTCACATGCAGGAGGTCGAAGGTTCAAATCTCTTTATTGGAAAATGTTTTTTTTTTTTTTTTTTTTTTTTTTTTAAGAATTGTAAAAGAAAAAAATTTTAAGTAAAATCAAAGTTATTGTGGAAAAATAAAATTTTAATTGGTTAGAAAATTAATTGCTTGGGAGTGTGAAAAGGGAATGGTGGGTAAAGGTGTGCAGAAGAGTAACACAGCACGGTTGACAGATATACATATATAGTGAGGAGAGGGGAAGTGTGTAGAGAACAGTTGGTAAGGGGGACGGAGCAAGGAGGGAAACTGGAGAGGAAGAGATTTCTGATTCAAAAGAAAAAATCTGTCGGTTTTAAAATTTCAGCCCCCCGAGTAACGCGACATTAAGAACTTCGTTCTAAAAAAGGTTTCCGTTAATATACATAGGTCATCTGTAAAGAACATTTTGTAGGCTTGAGCCACTGTGACCAGATTTGTGTGCTATGCAGTGCTTAGCTTTTGAATGTCATGTACCGTGCATTTGTCTGCTCATCTTGCAGTAGCATAGGCTACTGTTGGATCAAACACTGCTTGGTGAGTGCACATATTTGTGGCAAACTTGAGTCCCCACATCTTTCTGACAAGGCTTTGTTCGTAATATAATAGTGATGTCACCATGTCTTAAAGGTATTTACAGTGTGAACCGAGCCTCATTCCTTAATCAATCATGACACTTAGATACCGGACAGTTTTCTTTACTTTTAAACTCTTGTCCCTTATTTCAATAATAGGTATCCTTAGTAGAGGACTTGCCTTCTTTTTCCACAATTCCCGGGATCTGTTTGGTCTAGATTTTTCACTCCGACAAGTTTTTTCTATCTTATTTGTATTGAGGAAGATGCCTTCAGTCTTTTTCTCTGAGATCTCGAGTTTCATGCTTTCGCTACTCTCAATTATCTCATCAACGACTCAGTGGCTTTTTCTTTTAATATCATCCCAAGAGTCTCCTTTTACCACGGTAGTAGGATTATTAGCGCATGCCAGAATGTCTACTCTGGCTGAGTTAGTCAATTTTTTAAGAAGCGCGTCAAATGCCAGATTTTAACAAATTGGTCCAAGGACTGAGCCTTGAGGACATGCCTTGGTTACAATGTTTGAAGCTTTCTGGTCTAATAAGTTGAGTTCAATCTACCAGTTTTTTAAAAAGCTCTTTAAGAGCTTCTAAGAATTCCTAGGAAAGTCTCGCTCCCTTCAAACATAAAGAACTGCTGCGTGTTGCACGTTGTCAAACGCTCTCTTGATGTCAAACAGAATGCCGAAAGTGCATCGACTTTTTGAGTCATTTACGATCTTTTTCAATTCAACAATGTGTCTTCTGTTGATATCCTTGGAGTAAAGATAAGCTGGTGGGATAAGATGTCCCCTGGCCTTAGTACTTAACTGTTAAGTCTTGTGACTACAAAATTTTCCAGGAGCTTGCTGGTCACAGGGACAAGATTTATAAAGTGATATGAACTGAAATCTGCAAGGCCCTTATCAAAGCTTTTTAACAAGATCATGAGTGCTCCTTTTTTTTACATCTGGGGAAAGTACCCTCTCTCCAGACAGGCGTTCATTAGATCCAGAAACTTTTGAGGAAGTAAGTTAGCAGATCTTTTCATGATCTTCACTACTATCTTGTCATCCCCTGGGGTGTTACTATTCATCATGCTCCAAGTGGCAAGTCTGAGCTTTTGAGAGGAGAAGGTTGGGATATTATCGGTTTCCAGCAATACACTTACCTCATCTCTCACGACTAAGTGTTTCATAGTCGTATGATTCATTGTTATCCTTTACGTGTGTGTAATGTACTGGCTGTATCCATCGTTGACAGAGTCTGGCTGTCTTCCGTACATAGCGCTTTAAAAGCTGTTCGGGGGTGACTTTTAGTAGCTATATGCTTGTACAACCTTCGAAAAATATCCTCATTGTCAAGATTTGTTACGGATAACTTCCAGCTTTCACTCTCACACTTGCGTATTTTTCACTTGTAGTATTTCATCAGGACATTGTACTTGCCAGCTGTGACAGGATCATGGGTTAACTTGAACAACCTGCGAATATTGTTCACTTTATTCTTAGCTATCGACAGCTCATTATTCTACTAAAGATTCAACTTCTCCAATACCCTTATCTGGGAATAGCTTTCTTTTAAGCCTCTACCATGACGTTGTTAACCGTGTATGTTAGCTTCAATGTTTTCATTGTTATCTAAATCTTAGTCCCCAAGTCTCTCAACAGCTAGTCTCAAGAATTAGGTTTCAAACCTCTCTGACTCCACTTTTACCAGATTTAATCTAGTATTCGTGGGTGGTGCGGCCTCAGTTGGAATGGGTGCTTTTATTTAGTAGGATAATGATTTTTAATCACCAGTTCTCTACGCATCCTGTATGTGCCACTTTGAGACCCTGTAACTAATGTCCAGACTTAACAGAGTGACGCTAACCCATGACTTACGTCTTTCTGCTTCCTACGTAGGTGGATCAGTGGCCACGTTGTGTATCGCAAGTTTGTAGCTGGCCATAGATCTTTCAAAAGCCTCGCCATGCTCATTTGTACCCCTTGGGCTTCAGAGCAATGACTCAACGTTAGTGTCAGCACGTATTATCACTGACTTACCCTTAAGCTTTCGAAGCACTCCACCAACGTGGTCAAAATGCAACTCTCTGTCATTATTGAATTTAAAATAACAGCTTACAACATAAAATAAGAGTCCGGGAGCTGTGATTGCTACGAAGCAGTATTGACTGCTCAGTTGTAAAATTCATAGGATTGCTACGGAGCAGTATTGACTGCTCAGTTATAAAATTTATAGGATGCTGAGGTTAAGATTTGCAAAAACTACATTTGTCAAAGCTTTTTCTGTAGGACTTTGATCCTTAGAAAATAACCAGTTCCAATTACTTTTGTGATAATCCTGGATGTCTAACTGATTTTAAAATACTAAGATGGTGTGTGGTGCATCGCACCTGCTCAGATTTATACAAATTTCTTGAGAAAGGAGTCTGGAGACGCAAAGGGTATACCCGAGAGCCTTGCCGTGCTCTTAATTTTACGCCGTTGAGAGTGGACGAGATTCCCCTATGGCTTTTTACTTTTTTATGATCTCCCTTCTTTTGCCACTTTGGTACGATCTTCTTCTTTCAAAATATGTTATCTTTTGCTTGCACCATTCAGGCACCATTGCACTCATGGACCGACCATTTTATGGTGTAAACATTTTAAAGACAATAATCTCACATGAATAAGGGACCCGGATTTACAGCAGGTGACTCATTTTCTTGCCATCCAAGTAAGCTTGGAAGCTGTACCTGTACTAGAGGCAAAGAAAATGTATGTATATTGTAAACATGTATACGTTTTGCATGTTGTAAGGTTCAAGGTAGTGAGTGGCAGAAACACCGCCCTTTGGTACAAAATTCACAAGGCGTATATATGTATACATGTACTTAATCAAAAACAATTAGCGAAATCCTGTGTTAATCTTATGGGTTGTGACAGCCAATCAGCTATTATTCTGCGTTCTGCTACTCACGTCATTGAAGCTCACTAAATGCATGTCCTGGTCCGTGCAGAAATTTCAGCGAGTTGGAGGTGCAAGAATAAATGTTACACAGATTTATAAAAACAATTGTTATAACTCTAAAGATAATAAGTCATATCTTAAACGCAAAGCTACATCCGACACATCCTAGCTATAAATTAATTCATTTCTTTTTCTCTATTGTATATTATAAAAATAATTGTCCCGTGAAAATTACCTATATATTTATTATTACTTTTTATATTAGTTTAAATAAGTCATTAGCACGGATAATTACAGATGTAAAATTATCAATAATCATAAAAAACGAATGAAATGAAAAACTATAACCTTAGAATCCAAAAAATCAATATGTCTATTGTTTTTTTAAATCTTCATTTAATAGAGTGAATTGTTTTACTCTTAAAATATCCAAAATCAAAAAATATTTCATTAATTGTTTATAATAAATGATGTCGTATCAAACGCATGATAAGTAATGTAAGTAATAAATATTGTTGTCCCATGTAACTAGACCAAAGTACCTTTTTTCTTGGCAGCATGGTGAAAATTTATATTTTGTATTGCAATACATGACCAACAATTCGTACGTGTAATCATTTATATAGCATAGCAAACATTGAAGTACATAGAATGTGCAAATCACGTGTTATACGGAGTTAAATAACATTTAAATTGAAGGATTTATTTCTGCCAAGAGTCCCAAGACCCACGTTTGGTTTTTTTTTTCTGCGTTTGCCTGATGTCTTTTTTTTTGTTCAGTCTGTTAAGTTGTCTTTATGTGTAGTAATTTTCGTTTGTTTGTGTTATTTTTCTGTTGGTTTTTTTGTTTATTTCTTAATTGCTTTCTTATAACTATCTTTATGACATTTCATTACATGTGCTGTAAAGAAAAAAAATCTCATAAATTGGCGTTATCAACTAAGCTCTTTTTACTTGCATTTCAGCTGTGAGAAAAATCGTCTTGGCTTCGGGAAATTTTTTGACCAGTAGCTTGACTGCTGAAAATTTAATAAGATAATGAGAGTATCAGATGTGCTTTCAACCTCTCCCACTTTCTTGGGACTTCTTTGTCAATTTTGGGTGGGCATCACAGTGGAAGACGTTAATGTTATCGTTGAAGAGTTATTAAATTGTCTTTGCAAACGTTTCAGTATTGCACTACCTTTCTTGTACATGCTTTTATAACTGTGACTTATTTTCTGTCACTGTACATGGATTCTATGCTGTGAGCTTCTCATATAGTTTCTCTTCTCAGTAGTCTGTTTGACTGACAGGATTGCGTTGTTCTCTGAAGTAAGTATTGGGCCTTGGAAAGCACAGTGAAGATCGGTGTCAATACTATGGATAGGTGTATCGCTGATGCTGGATTAGTCTAGTTTTAGTACTAACTTCTCAAAGACTTTTTTAAGTAAGCACTATAAAACTTATAATGATACATTGGCAATAAATCTATTACTACTGGCAATATCTAGGTAATATTTAAGTGGTTTTAAAACAAATCTCAATAGTTTCAGACTTTAAATTGTGTCACCTAAGGAGCCCAAAAAGAATGGTAACAAAGGCCAAAAATGTTATTTCGTGTCTAGAAAGAAAACTAGAGAGCCGGACAAAAAAGTTTCATTTGTACAAAAGGCGCAATTTTGAAACGATGAGAATAAGCTCCAGTGAAGTAACTTATATATATATAAATATATATTGCGTTTCTGTAAATATTAAGACTTTAAGATAAAATACAAGGTAAATCTTGTGTCCCTCAACATCCACACTATATTTTAAGATAATTAGTTGTAGACTTTTTGCAAATCGCTGCAATAAGCAAAAAAAGGTTACTTCTCAAAAAAGTTAAAGGTGGCTGGTTTTCCAATATGTTGCCATTTTTCGAACGGCATTGTACTTAAAGAGAATTACTCTACTAACTACCAAAACGTCGATCTGTTTGACATTCCGGAAGTACGCAAAAAATTTATGTCTAAAACAGGCTATTTTGTGTGAATGCGGTGGCCCGTGGCAAGTCGCTCGCAAACTCCGGAGTTTTGATGCAGAGAGAGAGTATAACCTATGGCAGGAGCTTGCCACGCCGCCACATCCACGAAAAATAGCCGGTTCTTAACATTAATTTTTCACGTACTTCAAGAATCTCAAATGGATTTACGGTTTAGTAGGTTGCAGAGTAACTCTACTAGTACAATTCCGTTCAAAAAATAAAAATGAGTTGACAAAAAAGCCACGTCAAACTTTTTTGCGGAGAAACTATTTTTTTCTTCTTGCAGTGGTTCACAAAAAGTTTACAATTGATCTTCTTGAAATTTAATATTAATATTGTAGGACACAAAATATACCTTGTATGTAATTTTTAAGTCTTAATATTAAAAGTAACGCGAGTTATAGATTTTTTTAAAATGGTCCTTTGGTCCTTTGTAGCACTTTTTTGCGAATTCGGCTGGCACCGATTCCATTTCACGGGAGCTTATTTTATTGGTCTTGTTATTGTGGTTTTTTTTTTAACAGTATAATATTTTTGTCTGAACCTTCAGTTTTTTTTTTAAATGCAAAAAAAATATTTTTGGTCTCTTTTACCATTTTTTAGGGCCGTTAGCTGACACAATTTAGAGCCTCAAACTTTTAAGATCCATTCTAAAACCACTTAACTGTCATCTAGATTTTTTTACATTATTAGCTATTTTCCATAAATAACTATGCTGTTTTGCTTATTTCGTCATACTAATCTGGCCATGTAGAAAACTAGCAGTGCATGAGCGCTCATGGATGGTTTGTCTGTTTATTTTTTCTTGTAAGATGGAAGCTTGCCAGAAAGGCTTAATTCTAATTGTTCGCAGAATCTACTATTTTTGTTTTATATGGTTGTCAGTTCTTAATGTTTTATTGTTCATAACGTAAGAAATTTCAAACTTTAATAATGTGTCTGATTTTTTTTTATTTATTGGCTTATACTATACATACTTTTCTTTTATTTGTGATTTATTGTTTTTGATGCAAGTGTTGGTGCGTTTTTTTGATTGTATCATTTTCTGAGGATTTTGTTCTTTTGAATATAGTTCCATCGGTTTCTGCAAGATTTGAAGCCTTCCTTATTACTTAGAAGTAAAATTTTTCTTACAATGGTTTTAATATTAAGGGTTGTCGTCATTGTCTT
The DNA here is from genome assembly GCF_036245765.1 of Copidosoma floridanum. Classification (NCBI taxonomy): domain Eukaryota; kingdom Metazoa; phylum Arthropoda; class Insecta; order Hymenoptera; family Encyrtidae; genus Copidosoma; species Copidosoma floridanum. The sequence continues at coordinate 3,182,107 of NW_028321885.1, forward strand.
TTTTCTCGTGAATAAGTGATTTTTCTGAGGTTTTAAGGCTTTGAAGAAGTTTATTTTCTGTCTCACTTTTATTAGTGTTATAATCTTGCGTCTACAGAAATTGAAATGGTTTTTGAGATAAAGAGTAGTTATTTTTCCTACCATGAGTGTTTTAAAAATTATTGGTGGTTTCGCAATATTTTTCTGGGTTCTAATTTTTTTGATTTTTAAATACAGATACTTTATCATTGTTTAGTTTAAGGTTTTGAATGTTTGTGTCATGGTCGTTTGTACTCTGATTTTTTGAATTTTGAAGTCTGTTAAAGAAGTTTTATTATCTTGATTTTGGATTTCGGCGTTCGTTCAACAATTTTTGTTTCATGATTTTTGATCTCAGCGTTTAAAGATTAACTTTTTGTCTCGTGACTTTGGATTTTGGTGTTTGTCATACTATTTTTTATTGTATGATGTCAGATTTTAGCTTTTGTAATATAACTTTTTGTTCTATGATCTCGGATTTCAGAGATTCTTTATGATTTGGAAGTATTCTTTCTTATTTTTTATTGAGTTTGAATTCTGCAGTTTTTAGAGGTTTCTGAGTAAGAATGATTTGTTTTTTTAACGCAAAAAAAGATGTATGGAGTATTTGTTTATGTGACTGAGTTTTTTCGCTAGTTTTAAGAATGCTTTCTAGTATTTATTCTGGTTTGAATACGTATTACGGAATTTTATATTTAAAAAAATTTTTTATTATGATATTATGATTAATTTGTTCCTGATAAGTACAAAATTTCTTATTTTCTATAATGATATGTGTTTCTATAGAAAAATTATTTGTTTTGATGTCAAAATTGAGGAAGCATTCATAAAATCTGAGAATAATATACCTTTGAGTTTTAATTTCTCCGTTTGTTATGCCTTTTACGCGCAGTAAGGTATCTTGGAAAATATAACGTAAGATGGAAAGACGGATTCCTTGATAAGTGAGGACTTGTTACGTGGAATAAATAACAGGCTGACTTGTCTTTTACTTATGCTTTATTTAAATTACTTACACTCGAAGAAAGTTGCGCATGTGTCTTAATCTCGTGAGCCCAGTCCTTCCACTCTCGTGTCACTGCTTAACTTGTTTCTAGTTGTGTTATTATTATTGTTTGTCAAGAATGTCGTGGGTCAAGGGCCAACTGCTTCAACCCGTTTATAATATTGTTACTGTTGTCGGTCTGATTACTAATCCTTTTATTAATTTCATCGTTGCTTCAGTTATTCTCATCGTTATTTTCATTACATACAAAATTTTTCATTTTTTTTCGATTATCATAAGTACTACTTGTACTTTACGATTCATTTTGCCTCAAAAATATTTCGGTAATGAGAATACACTTAATATTATTTTAAAATTACAAAAAAATTTTTAATTTCGCTCACTTTCTGCGTGTTTATTTTATTGTTCTAGTAACAATCATAGCAATCATTACTGATGAGTGTTTAATGATTGTTGTCAAGGATGCGCTGGTTGTGGACGTACTGCTTCAACTTAATTTTGTTCTTCCATTATTATAACTTCAACCCTTATTACTACTGTGGTTGTTATTTTTAATTCTGTAGGTATTTATTATTATTATAGCTGTCTTTTCCCTTTTTTAGTATGTTCCTTCTCTACAGTTACAAATAATTTAAGTTAGTCCCTAAGCCGCAGGGTAAGGTTGTTCATCAATGTTATTTTTGTTTCCGTTTTTCGTATGTTGCGCCAACCATTACCTGTAACCAATTTAAAACACATAGTAAAAGTGACCCCCTTGTTTTTAAAAACCCGAACGATCCTGCAGCTGCTACTAATAATATTTTCGTCACCATCCACACGTTATACTTGTAGTCTGACAGCTCTCCTTTTATTTATGATACCTCATATTCATATGTTTGGAAATACGTGCCCCCGTGATGTATTATTTCGTACAACTTATTTTATTCACGTGGGTAAATTTTTGTTTTTTAAATCTTTTAAGAACCGCAGTAAAGAGAGTGAGAAGCGAAGAAGGAGAGTGGTTGGCCGTATGACTTGACGTCGTCTTTATTAACGTATTACGGATGTTTCTTTTTTCCTATATCTACGCTAATGCATATATATGTACCTGAAAGATGGTTTACTAGAATATAATGGAACCTAATGCATTATGCCGTTCAATAATCGTGTACTCATTTTCAGCTGCCACTATGGCACTCTTTTTACAAATGTCTATTTCCTTTCTTATACTGCTGCATATTCTATACAGTATACATATATCTATTTCTTACAATCCTACTGTGGCTACGCTTCGTTATTCCCGCATGCTCATTTTTTTCACTGTATTGGTGTTATTTTTTTTATTTGTTCTTTTTCTTCTGATTTTTTTTTTCTATGCTATTTTTTCATTCTCTTCAGTAATTCAATAAGTATGCATCATAAATACATTTTTTTACAAGTATAGTCTAATACTCTGTTTAAAAAATTCTCTCGCGCCCTCCCTTTCCTTCTGGTATGTCATGCATGGAAATGGAATTATGATAGCGCCTTATCGATTTCGAAGATTTGACGGCGTTGGCCCCTGTCCATTGCAATTATTAATAATTTCTACTTTGTTTTTATCATTTTTGCCACTTTTTTTATTATTTTTTTTTTTTCATTGCAACATTATCCTGGTGGTTTGCTAACACCGTAATTTTCTTGAGTCTTTGGTGTGTCTCACGCACTGAGGTGCATGGTTAGCTCGCTTCAGCAGGAGCTGTAAGTGCTGTTTTCAGCAACGTAGCTAGTTATGTCTCTAATGCCACCCTAGTGTTCAGGTAATCCGCTACGTTCGGTTTTATTCTTAGAACGAAGTTCTTTATGTTGCGTACTCGGGGGGCTGGAGTTTTAAAACCAACAGATTTTTTGAAACGGAAGTGGTCCACCCGAATTCTCTTCCTCTCAAGTTTCCCCCCTTACTCCGTCCCCCTTACCTACTGTTCTCTACACACTTCCCCTCCCCACACTATATATGTATATCTGCCAAACGTGACGTGTTACTCTTCTGCACACCTTTGCCCACCATTCCCCCTCACACTCCCAAGTAATGAATTTTTATACAAATTTTAATTTCATTTTCTCAAAATTATTTTTCTTCAAGTTAAAAATTTTTTTCTTTTACAATTCTTTAAAAAAAAAAAAAAAAGAAAAAAAAAACACTTACCACTTCAGAGGATTTGAACCCTCGACCTCCCGCATATGAGTCTAGTACCTTACCCACTCTGCTAAGAGCGCTGCCAGCTATAAAAATTCGGTTTCTTGTACTTATCTCTATCTAGTACTGTATTAATGCACGACGTTCTCACGAAGTTCAACCATCGTGAGTACTAAGCTGTTGTTTTTTTTTTCTATTCGTTTTTCAAGTTTTTGTTTTAGTAAACTACATGAATGCAGTACTAACGTTAAAAGAGCTTCGTTCTTCCTACGGGTCTGGTGACCCCCTTGTTACCTGAAAAATTGTCTTTTTATACTCATGTCATTTTTAAAGAGCTCCGTTCTTACCGTTGGTCTCATGACCCATTTTTTTATTTTTTTATTTTTTTTTTTATTTTTTGGATTTTAATGCGTTGCTATTTTTTTTTTCTCCCAGATACTAGCGTCAGTCAAGAGAGCACACTGCACAGTACGTGGGCCTCCATCAGGTTACGAGAATCGCTTTCGATAACTCCAGATCCGTGCTAACGGAAGGATTGGAGTGGAATTATCCACATTATGGAAATGAAACACAGGCACACACACGCACGCACACTGGTAATGTTAAATATCAGTTGATACGGACGAAACCAAGAACCTATTGAAATGCAGTGCTACAAAATTTAGTTAATGCTGACAACTCTAATGCAGTACCAACTTGTAAAAAGTTGTAATATTCAAGGTTAAACAAATAACATCCTATACCGTAATGTTGAATACACATAAGATTCGTATATTTAATTATCTGCAAAAACATAAGCGTATATCTATGAGTTTTTAGACTTGGAAAGTGTATGAAGATCTCTACTTTATAAAATAAACACATCTCTTTCAACCAAATCCCGTTAATCGTCATTATTTGCTGCAAGCAAAACGAATTATTGAAAATGCTCCAGTAGATGTGTAACAAGAATTTGAATCACATGACAGGTTTTTAGCTAGTACATAGCCTTAGTGCTTAATATTACACGATTTTATTGTTCAGTACAATCCTACTTATGGCGATACAAAAAGAACTCATGTAAAGTGGGGGAGTTGGCCAAAAATGACCGATACATAGCTTTAGTAACATTATTTGTCCATCGATCGTTACAGAAAAAAATCAGAGTAGTTAGAACAGAGAAAAATAATAAAACAATCTTATGGAAAAATTTATTTTCTTTAAAAAATTTTCTTTTATCGGAATGTCGCATTAGCCAACTATAAGAAAGTTTACGACTGCTGTTCAATATCAAAAACTTTTAACTAAAGATGATAGTGATAGAAAAGAGAAATCTCAGTTAAGAAATTATACGAAGAAGTATTTAACCAAGAAAAGAACGGCTCCTGAACGTGAAAGTTACAAGAAACTAAAATACAGTTCAAGATAATCCTACAGCTAACATGAAAAAAATTAAAATGGAGTATGTTGTGTATATAAAAGGCTTCGAAAATCCTGGCATAAATTATGTAATACAAAAACCTTTTTTTCCCCTAAATACTTATGACAGTAGAGCTCAAATATTTCTTTTTAAACCACCTTTTGTCTGACGTGATTTATGATACAAGTATAAATATGAAAACTTACATCTTAAACTTGACCATCACAGATTAGCCTAGGATTTAGGTAATATTGGGTACACAGAAATGAAAAATATCCTGCGTGAATACATTAAAGAAGCTACTAAAATTTCGGTCATAGGAGAGTTGAAACACAAGTGGCTTGGAAGATTTTATTTTTAAATAACTAATATGTCAGACTATCCATCATTTAAACTTTCAAGGTTGGTAACCATTTGTAAACATTATAATGGATCTCACAAATCTATATGTGCTGTTCATAATGTTAGACGAATAAAAAAATTCTACTACAAAATTGAATGGAAAGATGTCACTAGCTGTAATGAAGTGAAGTTAGAAAGACTGTTTGTATATTTTTATTCTCTCAGTTTCACCAATGTAGCATAAGTATCAGAAGCAACGTTGCTTATTAAATAGAGAAGGTACACAGAAAAATTTTCAACCTTAACATGTACTATTCATAGATATTCATCAAAACGAGTCATGGATCTTATCATCAGTATCCTTAACTTTCATAATGCTGATAGATACTGCATACCGAAAGAGTTTTTGGAGGTCTTATTGTAAGGGAACTTTGTAAGACACTTAATAGTTAAGTCACTTAGCAGTTTAAATAATTTATTGCTGGCTACAAAAAAGTGTGATAACTATCAGACGCTAGAAACATTCAGAGTTAAAAGATTTGAGGTGATATTACATTCATGGACTTAAAGTAATATCTCATAACTATTGCTATGAACCTCAAAATAATCTGTCCACAAGAAACTGATGAAGACAAGTTTGTTAATTTTAGGGTGTAAAATTCATAATTTTTCTCAAATATGTTAACACTTCAACCATCTAGAGGATGAACACTCTTTTCTCGTATATCTTGCACACAGCAAAAATCATTTGGAAAAAAAGGTATTTTTAACCTTACAAACAGGGCACTTATACGAAGCACATCGTTAAAGTTATCAAAGCCAGACAGCGATTCATATTATGCAGTGTACAAAGGCCTTAGACGTCAGAAGCAAGAGCCTATGTAGATGAGTGATCATGACATGGTTAATAGAGTGTAACATACGATAAAAGAACTGAAAATCAAATTTTTTACTGTATATTCTTAAGAACAGTTATAAAATACATTTTTTAAACAAATACGTATTGTTATTTTTTATGTAAATAACCTTATTAAAACTTTTTTTTATTAACTGTTAGAAAATATGTATAAACTTATAAGTTGGATAAAAAATGTTGCCGCACTGACTGTAGAATATATGCATCATAAATATTGTTTGTTGTATTTTCTGCTCTCCTTTTTAATTTTTAATTTTTATTTTAATACTTGATTAGAATTTAACAAAACTGTTCTATTATATTGTTTTAAGTCAGCTTTTTATACTGAGCTAGTGAAAAACTCGTCATGATTCGGGTGAGTTTCTTAGAATTTTTTTCTTAGAGAAACTGTTTACTGCATAGCGTGTCAAAAAGAAACGGCTACCATTCTGACTTACGTGCAAAGCAAAGTATGTTTTTCTAAAAAAAAAAATTAATGATTTGCCTTAAATACGTCAATCCTTCAACCATCTCAAATATAGAGTCTTTTTTTCCGTATGTCTTTCATGTAAGCAAAACTATTTGGAACAGAAAAAGCTAATATGTGCCTCATATAAAGCGCACTTATTAAGACAATGATTGATAAGGAGCACATTATTTAAGACAGCGATTCATTTTACGAAGCATACGAATGCCTTACACGTCAAAAGCAACAGCCAACGTGGATGACTGATCACGACGTGATCGATTACATGTAACATATGATGAAAGAAAGTAAAAAAATTTTTTTTCTGTGTATTCTTAAGAACAGTTATAAAATAAATTCCGGAAAATGATACATTTTGCTAATTTATATTCAAATCACTTTTTTAAAATTTTTTCTAATTCATTGTTAGGAAAAATATGTAAACTCATTAATTAAAATAAAACAACTGCTACACTAAGTATAAAAGGTGTGCATCATGAACATGGTCTGGTTTTTTTCTGCTCTCTATTTTATTTTTCAATTATAGTCTGTATTTCAAAAAATTATTTTATTGTATGTCTTAAAGCTCATTTTTAAAAGAAAATATTTGCCAACTGCTAGTATGCTATACTAATGACCCGGTCTTTAGATACTCTGATTACTGGCTCTGACAGACTATTTGTTGAATGGCTTATCAAATAAGAGTGGCCATAATTCTAACGGAATGCAAAGAAAAACATAATTTCCTGATAAAAAAAAAAAAAAAAAAAAAAAAAAAAAAAAAAAAAAAAAAAACTGGAATGTGTACAGGAAGCTAGAAAGAAATGTTTGAACACTTTTATTCATTTTTCTAAACAAAAAAAAATTAAATGCATCCCGTTGCCAGTATGCACTCCATATTTGTCAACGCAAGCAGTGCGAGCAGGAAAAGTATAAGAAATACTTTCACACTTTCTTCAATTAAAAAAGAAAAAAAAAAAAATCTCATGTACCCAATGGGCAATCGACGTGGTTTAAGTCAGAAACGCCGTAGCTTAACTTCTGCCATGCATGCTGAAAATTTCAGTTGAAAAATTTTTTAGCTCACCGTTCCTTATTAGAGCCATCGAATTTTAAACCATCATGCTAAAAAATATTTTAAATCTTAAAAAAAGCGACGAAAACAGCCTTTAGAGCTCACAAAGGTTATAACTATGCCGTAAGTCACAAGTGGGAGAATTGGAAAGAAAACTTCAAATGCTCTTAGTGTGTACAGTTTTAGTAGTCAAGAGACTGATGCAGAGCATTCATCAAAACTGAAACAGTAGAGTCAAAATTAACAAATAGAGAATCCACTAAGTGAGAAATCAGCATTTTATTTTAACCCTAACAGTTACAACTTTAACATTTCAGCTTCTTAAGCAGATAAAATAAAATGCATTTTTATTGTGGTGCTTAAAAACGGAGAGATTCGACTCTAGCACTTTGTTGCTCTGGTAATAAAGTTTTGAAATTAAAAAAAAAATTTATACTTCTGTACCTTTAGACAGATTTAAATATTGACCGTTTTAAAAAATATTTCTTTCCATGTATTATAACTTGATGAAGTGCAAGTCAATAATCCCCGTTCAGGACCAACAACTATTTTAAATAGTAAGGAACGCATGGTGATTTCCAGCATCATTCTATTTTTTTTTTACTTTATACAGCTTATCATTTGACTGAAAAAATTTAACAGATTTCCCATAAATATGTTTTTAGAAAAAAGAGATGGGGAAGAGGGTGCTAGTATAGTTATGTAGGCATCGTTATTATAGGATTATATATTGCAGTTATTATGATATTACTGTTATTCTGATGAACAATTTTGTCATAATAATAGTAACTATTAATTTTGACTATTAGTATTATTAGTATCATTACCAAAATTATCACTTTTCTTACTATTATTGTTGTTATTAGTATTAGTACTGTTATTCTTATTTTACTAACTATAACTATTTTTGTTTTAATTTATAATATTGTTACAGTATCTTTTAGTGTTACGCCTGCATCAGATCTTCACACATTTAATAACATTATTACGTTTTTTCTTGATACTATTGTTGTGGGGAGCAGGGTGTCTTAGTACACTTTGACCTATACTAATTTCTAATAAAGATTGGCATAGTGACTCTCTAAAGATCAGATAATAGTGGCAGATTATGCGGAGACATACTCTCACCCTCGTAAATGGGTTTTTTAATAAAATTTTTCTCGTTGTATTACACAATCTTATTTCCACTCACTTCTTTAGCAAAAGGCTGTTATATTTTCACCTTTTTTCTCTTTTTAATGTGTCATTATTTTCAATCTGATTGTGTCTTTTCTTTCATTGTTCTTGGCATCCATACAAAAAAAAGTGCTTGAAAGTGCCTAACAAAAAAGAGCTAGCATACATATTCATATTTATCTTTTATTATAACAGATTCAGAAAATTTTACACGTTTGTTCCGTTTTTGGTGCCTTGTTGATTGTAAGAAATGTTATTCTAAAACATTTATACAGATATGAATATGTTGTTACCGTTACTGGTCTTAAAAAAAGGCAGAATTGTACCCTTTTTCTTAGTGTCAAAACTACGGTATTCCTATTTTTAATGTTATAGTACTTATCAAATCATGTGCGTTATAAATTGTAAGATGCAGCAAAAAATGGTATAATTAAACTGACTGTTATCTGGCATTTTTACCGGTAGCTTCTCAATAAGTTTTGGGATTTCATTTGGTTCGACGCAAATTCATCTATGGTTGAGTACAGCTACGTTCTTACCTTTAGTAGTATATTTAAGGTTCTTACAACTGTCTTCGTCGATTTTATTTCCGTTTGTAATATTTTCTTTTATAGAGAAGTTTCGTTACTTTTCAGAATCAGGCACAAGGTATTTTTTTTTGCTTCAAAGGTTATGTCAATCTTCCTAACATAATAACTTTTTAGATGGCTTTTTATGTATTTCTCTATTATTTTTTGTTCTATCCAGTGGATTGCTAGTTGGTGTATTCTTGATGGTATGAGATTCTCATGAATAAGTTTTGACGCTTAGCTTTTGTTCAAAACTTTAGTACTTGATAAGTAGTCTAACTTCTCCTTGGAACGTGTCTATCAAATCGTCAAGTCTACTTTTTACTGATCTTTTTGCTTATTTTGGCCCTTTTTTGCACTCTCTTTTACTTACATATATGTAAGTAAAAGTTCATACACATTATATTTACATATACATTAATATACATTAATATACATATATGTAAGTAAAAGTCTCTTTTACTTACATATATGTATATATACAGTAGTGACGAGCTTATTTCTTACATGTACTATATTTTCATACGTGGTGGTCCACTCTGCATCTTTGTCTTCGGTGTTGGTGAACTTAATTTGACCGTACTAGAAATAGTTAGCTGCTGTTTAGTACTTTCTTAGATCATATTTGATTCTTGAGCTTCTTAATAACTTTGTTTTTTTCTCTTGTTATCGTGTTTCTCGATACTCTGATGACTTTATTTACTTCCCCTACAGCATTTGTTAAATTGTGGTTATTTTTTTACCTGAGGGCCATTTCTGGTGCCAAGGTTAAAAATTATAGCTAAAGAGTCTAGTGCAATTTTGTCCCTAATTTTGTTCTTATTACTTATTTCTTTGCTTGTTCCTTTGTTTGTTGTACTTGCTTCAGCTAGCTGGTATCTGAATTGCTTTTCTGTGAGCCACAACTGGCTGAGACAATTTCATTTATCATACTTTCTATTCTTGGCATTGCTCAAAAACTTACAAGGTTCCTATGCAATGTATTAAGTTGCTCTTTACTAGTTTTGTGACGCATTTCCTTTGCAGTGTATCGCTTAAAAAGTGGCGTGTTCTTCGCTTTTTAATTTATGACTTCTTTTTGTCTGTGTATGTTTCATTATCACTTCTTTGTTTTCGGGACACTCATTCGTCTTCTTCTTTAGTTTCTCCTTCTATAAATGTTTTCTTTGGGTAATTTCTAACAACGTTTCTTGGTGGTTGACCTCTATTTTTTGTGTGATTTTCTTGTGCTTCATAGCGGCTTTGGTATTGACTATTCCTCAGGCTTAGAGCCAACTTCACCGTCAAATTGTCTATTTGTACCTAGATCTATTATTTCTACCTAAACTTTCTTTTAATAATGTTTTTTCTTTGGTCCGTGACCACTGTATAATTTTAACCGAATGCGTAAAGTTGAAACTGTTTATTTGCGAACGCTATTGCCCATAATTATTTATCATATGTAAAGTAGCAAAGCTTGCAGCCCGATAAGAGTTTTAAGGTGTACTGGTGTGAATTGTTTTTCCCTGTTACCACTAAACTCAAAATCACTTCTGTAGCATAGTCTGATGCGTCCAATGGTCACTATTAATAGTTTTTCTAGGTTGGATGCTTGAAGTATGAGCTCACAACAAAGTGCGCTTACAAGCATTTAAAGTACGAATCTATGCCGCATTCTTCGATACGTTCTAAAATGTAACTTTCGCTCTTGAGACATTGGTGTGTTTTTGGCTTAGTTGTAAAATTTGCTTAATACAAGCGTTATGCGACTTTTTTGAACCGTTTCAATTTTTTTGAAATTCAATATAAATAGTACAATATCATCTCAACACACCTTTATGTCTTGTTCCTGTAGACCTATTACTGCTAAAGTCATGGCTCTTAAGAAAGTGGTCGAAGAGTCAGTGCCACCCATAGGCATTCGTTTGCACTAAAAATTCGTCCAGATCGTAATCTAAGACTTATCGTGAAAAATGTTTGGATCAATTTTTGTTGCACGATCATCTTTGTAATGATTCCCTAAAAACCACTGTCAATGTAAGTAGGTCTTAAAGTTGGTAAAAAATTGTTTTGAAAATTTTTTTCCAACAAAAATTAAAATTTGTTTATTTTCACCTGTAAAAATATTTTTGAGATTTTTCAAACTTTGGACAAGAAAAATCTCCTACACCTTTTTTCCAAATTTAAAATTCTCATGTATATTAAGTATTGCAGACTTAAGAAAGTGCAATAAGGTTTATTTTTAATTATGTAAAACAACATAAAGACTAAAAGTTTAACTATTATCAAAGTTCTTTAATATTTTTCAAACATTTGTTCACAACGTCCCAAAGCATTATTTCCTATTATTTTATTATGACCCCTTGATTCTGAACTGTCAATAATATGTGTGCGTGTAGTGGTCAGCAGCTGATTGTTGTGGCTCCCATGCTTTATCTCTTTTTTACTAACGAAAAGTACACAAACTGTACAAGCGCTTGTATTTAAATAGTAAGAACTTTATTTTTCTATACTTATTGTGTTAAGACCAAATTTATGTCGAAAATTCATCCAACACCTAAATAACCTTAATAAGTCGGCTATCATAAATTTAGTTGCAGAAAATGAGATAATGAGGTTAAAAAAAATCAGATTTTCAATTACCTTTCTAACTAATTTCTTGCATTTTGTGTAATTATTTATTTAAAAATATAAAAGGAGATGACAAACGATACGCTTTATTGAAATTAATCTTTCTTTTACTTGTGTAACATGTCTATTTTCACAAAAATTCAAACTGAAACTGTACACAGCAATTTAATTAAAATTATTATTCTTCAATGGCATACCTTAGTTTTACATGTATTCTTACAGTTACATGGAAGTAAAACATTCTCTAGCGAAACATTTTTCATGATAAATTTAAGCAATAAATTATCATCCGACTGAGAATGCCCCTATTGTGTAAAGTAAATAGGAGTATAAAAAGTACTTGAGGCATTGTAACAAAGATAATTTCAAGTAAGAACTCTCAATAAATTGTTTCAAGCAGTGACATTTAAAAAAAATCGTAATGGCGGATAAATATGGCTGCCAAAGTTAAACTACCTTACCGTTAAAGGATGTTTTTTTGCGAAATTGTACGTAAAAAACTAATTAAAAAAAAAACTACAATCTCTTTGGTACATATCTACACCAGTTAACACGGACCAATATTTATTTTTTATACTAAAGTCTTTTTGTCGTTTCTAATCTCGGAAAACCCTTAGAAAAACCAATTTTCGAATGCTACTATCACTTACATTATCCAAAATTAATAAAAAAGATAAGATTTTGATATTTTTTTACTCGTTAATTACTTAAGTAGACCTCATACTTTACAAACACTAATTTCTGTCCTTCCTTACCATGGAAAATCTCCAAAAAATGTGAGTTTTAAGTGTGTCGAACACTCAAGTATTGTGAATTTATAAAAAAATACCATTTCAAAACAATTTTACTTGCTTAACACCAACATAAATATTTTATGTAAGAAAGTTCTTTTATGTTCTCCCTCACCTTAAAAAATTTTTGTAAGAGTTAATTTTCAAGTAGAATTTTCTCCCACGTTACTGTAAAAATATGGGTGTTTACCATAATTGCTCGCTCTCACTTCATTAGGGCAAATATTACCATATTATTGACCAGACTCTTTACCTGCCATTTCTTATCTCAAGAAAGATGGTGGAAAATTATTTAATAGCTGTGATAAAAATCTAAACTATCTTGGAATTTAATTGTATATAACGTCATGAGGCAAGGAATAAGTATATTCCTGGTCACGTGTATATTGCCACCCAAGCCGAAGCTGAGGGCGGTCAATACGCAGATGCTAATTTTTCTTCATACCTGGTGGGAAGTTTGCGATCCAAAAAAAGTTATTTGTTGCTTAATTCCATATTAAATAAGCACACAGTTGATCCACCGTTTATTATGAATGCTTATGCGTTTGCTGACAGAGGCAGTCTGGCAAAATAAAGAGCAAGTAAGATAAAAAACAATGTATACGGACTCTCGTACTATATGAAATTTAATAGCATATAAAATTCAATTACACAAAATTTATGTAAAAATCTAGTATACTGGTACAATAGAAATTATACAAGTATGTTATAGTCCTATGACGGTCGTTCACTAACGTAAAAATTCTACTTAGAAACAAAACAAACATATTGGAGTATCATCAAATACATAAGCTTCATTTACATACTGATAGAAGCACTTTGAGTATTCAGACGTATAGAGACTGAGTACATCATTATTTTAAATGTTTAAGTATATCAGTACTCACTAGCTAAAATCATTAATGTTACCCTATGCAACCTCCATCCACACTGCATAAGTATTGAGGTTATGATCCGAGTCTTTTGGTTTTCGGCAGCTGAGTATAGTACATTGTTGACTATAGCTATGTACACATGAGTAGTAAACGACTAACATAATGAGATCACTAGAAAAGAGCTGTGCAGTATGTTAGTATGCAACAAAAAGATTTCCATCGTGGTCAGGAATACATAACTTCCCAGATTGAAATCAGAACGGGAATTCAAGCTTCCTATCAGCGTGTGATGAAAACAAATTTTGTTAATACACTTGTACTTTTTGCTTGTAGATATTAATTTATCTAAAACATAACTATTTTTTGTCATTTTTAAGCTATAAAAACATTTTAGAAAAGATTTACTATCATAAGTCTTTAATTATATGTAAAATACATTTTATGCAGGTATATTTGTTACGTAACGTGCTTCCAGTTTTATAGTAAGGTTTTTAAGCTGAATCAGTAATAATGCACGCCAGTATTTATCTTTACAGCCAAAGGATCTTATGAGGCGTATAAAGTTTTGCAGATAACCAAAATAATTTGACTGTATCATAATCTACGAGTCCAATCATATTTACATAATTTATAGGCTTATGTAATAAATTGAAAAACATTATCTAATACAAAAAGAATCTTATCTTTTTAAGTATCAAAACTTATTATGAATTCCCAGCAGTTTAATATACACGCACTAGAGAATCTATAGTTATTTTGGGATGAAGTCCATCCCTTATAAAACCTTGTGCCTTGTTGATTCACCGTGATTAAACTTAGTGAAAAACAGTATTTTCATATTTCTGAAATGTCTTTTGCCCAGCTATACAGCGACTGTACTGACAATGTTGCTTTGGAAGCTTTTGCCAGAAAACTTGCCCGATAAGCCTCTCACTAAAATATAACTTCTAAAACGCCAGATTCACTTTTGCCATGTGCTGTTGCAAAGAAATGCTACTTTGCAACAGTTTCCAAATTTTACTTATAATTGCAAAGGTTAGATATTACATATTAATTTTTGTAATGCTGCGTAGTTTCATCAGTTACATTTATAAATTTCTTGATAATTTTTTTATTTCTCATGATTTTTGGAACTAATTATTTATAAATGGTAAACACTGCAGACGTATCATAGTTTCAACCATCAGATAAAAAAATACAGCTGTTTTGTATAAGTTCTAACTTGGCTTAGTAATAGTCAATAACCGAGAAGACTGTACGCTGTTCTTCACCCGAAAAAAAGCTTTGAAAGCGTTTTGAACTTCGTAAGAAAAATTTTAAAAAAAATTTATCTCGACAAAAACTTCTCTTTTGAACTTCGTAAGAAAAATTTTTAAAAAAATTTATTTTGACAAAAACTTCTCTTTTGAACTTCGTAAGACAGATTTTCAAAAAAATTTATTTCAACAAAAACTTCTCCATTTCTTCATTCCTGTTTTTTTGTCAATATAAATTCTTATTAATGTTTTGCTATAAAAAACATATTTTTATAACTTAAGCTTTCTGCCAAAGGACTTATAGAGTCTGATGTTGCAGCTGTTACAGTTTGTAACGTAGACCTATGAGTTCTAATCTCAATGCTCTACTGTACTTTATCACTAGACTTGCTGTCCATAATTTGTATTCATAATGTTGAAAGAGCCAATGTATCAGAAAATTTTGAACACTGTTTAAGGTAACAATCTAAAAACAGTGTTTTGAAGGCATGCCACTTGAAACAGTCACGCTAATCATAAAATACATCTTTTGTACGGATCTTTATATCATCTCATACTACTTAACAGATTTCATGTTTAGTACAACACACAAACTGAGGGTATGTTTCTCTTGGTCCAGCCGATAAACGATTTTGTGCCCGTACTTTTCGGAAAGTACAGAATCTAATACCAATATCAGTGTAGCTCTTTTAAAATAGTATGTTATTCACTTAAATCAAACAATAAGAGCCTTTTTTGCACACTTAATCATGTACCATACACTGTTATTAAAGGCACATCCTGAACCCCTGGTATAAGTCTGCTTACTATGTCATCATTATAAAAATTAACTCATTTTAATTGGATGTCTCCTGGTAAATTTTTACCAGCCTTTGCCATGACATCAGCCAACACTTTTGACAATTATAAATATTCCGCTCTCTTTGCTGCATGTGTCAAAAGGTCTAACTCTTCCGATACTTTTCTAATACTCCATGAAAGTGGGACTACAGTTAAAATTGAGTCATTATCATTACACTTCGTAGATTTATCAGTTTCCATACTATTAGTGTTCTCACAATTACTATCGGTGAACATACTCCTATCAACAGGCTTTAATCTGCAAGCATTTAAAATTATTTCATTTTTTAGACAATGTCATTATTTTCGTAGAAGTGACTTTGATATTTTTCTGAGATTTGACCCTTTCTGATTTGGCAAACCATTGACCACGTAAGGATTTATGCACCTAAAGTTGCAAACTTTGTAAGATATAATGATAAGTTTTTAATCAATTCAACATTTGCTTTACTAGATACTCCATTATCACAAAATTACTACTATAAAGCTGTACATAAGTGTTACTTTAAAACAAAGATAAATACAGTGATTACAAACTATTTGTAAAGAATCAACTAATAATATTGTTAGAAATATCGTCAAAGCAAATTAAATGTCGCTGATGTATGCAGTTACATAGTTAATATTGTAGCCATGCAACAATCTACTAAGGTATGTATGTGTGCAGTTATCAATATAGAAAAAAAAACAAAAAATTAAATGAGTAGCATGGAGTCGGCTTAGGTACATATTTGTTGGCTAAATAAGATTTTACTTATACTTTAAAAATATTGTGAAAAAAGTTTGAAGCAACAAATAATATTTTACTATTCATGAGGAGTTCAAAAAACTAATATCACCGATAAAATTGTATTAAAAAATAAATTTCACTATTCCAACAGCCACATACGACAACTATTACCACACTTGCATAGCGAATTTAAATCTTGTTATTAGTAAGTACTGAGATGTACCTTCGAACACTGTCTGCCATTAACCAAGCTAAAAACTAGGACTTACACCTATATATTTTGCGTTTGTAATTACCGCAAATGACCGTAACATGCTTCTTCAGTCTTAATAACGTCAATATTGATCACGCTAAAAATCGCTATTCTCAGGTTTTTTGATGTGCTGTTTAAGAATTTAACAATAAAAGTCCTCACCAATAATAAACAATTCTTAACAAAGTATCTTTAAATTATGTTTTAATATGTATTAAAGTTTCAACTATACTTATCGAGGTAAAGTTGTAAATTATTTTACAAGCAGCTGGCTGGTTACTGATAAATTTCAAATCAGCATTATGAGGAGGATTTTTAAAGTAAGAAACATACCGCAAAATTAATCATACGAAGTTGTGCTCATTCAGTACAGAATAGGTGGAAACGGATCATGGTACAAGTTTTATAAAATTTATCGAAATTCTATGTATGATCTCTTTGAAAAAAAAATATCAGACTCCGGTGGATAATATTATTTTATGTTTTTTAAGAGAGTAAGAGCGAACGAGATTGATGAAATGCTATATTTTACGGCAATACAGGAGAAAATCATGCTTAAAAAACCACTCATCAGGATTTTAGTGAAAGTTATGGAGAATATACGAGAACTTTTGTAAAGAAAAGCAGTATGTCAGTATTAAGCAAGTGAAACTGCATCTAAATGGTGTTTCCTATAAATTTACAACAATTTAAGTGATCGAAACACCTAAAAACCGAATTTTTCAGACATTTTTCAAGGTAAGGAAAAATAGAAATTAATTTTCGTAAAGTAGTAGGTCTATATGAGTAATGGTTATAAAAAAGTTAACTAAAATTTAATTTTTTCATGAATATTAGATAACTAACGTTATCATAATACTCAAAACTTGCCTTTTTAGAGGTTTTTTGAGGTAAGAGATGACGAAAGCATGTTTAGATGAAAAATGAAAATGTTATTGTATTAACAAGGGATAACAACGTAGCAAAAGAATTAGTAGTTAATTTCTTACTCAGTTTTTTAAGTAAAGTAGCGCAAAAACCAATCTCTTATGGTGAGTTAGTTTATTTTTAGTGACCGTATTTATCTACCATTATGATTTTTTTAAAAGGACCACTGCTTGAAAAAATCTATAATTAAGTAGCTTTTAAAAGGAGCCTAAGCAACATTTTCTACGTTGCTTCAATTTTTGGACAGAGGGGGTGGCCATGTGGACAAAAAATTCTATATATATAATATCTTTTATGGTGTGAAAAACTAATGCATTTCTTTTAAGTACGTCTTAGGTAGAAGTAATTTAAATTTAAGATTTTTCTGTACATCCCAATGGTATTAACTACTTGATCTATAACTGTACGCTGTAAAAATTTTCATATCGTTTCTTCCAACTTATGGAAAAGACCAATCAAGTAGAACAAGGTTATACTTTGCGCTAAGTAAGAAAAATTTTGGCCAACCTCTTTTTTATACTTATCAACAAAGGAAAACAGTGAAATGTGAGTGGGTATGCTGTAAGGATTTTATTATTGTAAGAATCCGAATCTGTATAGGGAGTCTTCGGCCTGGCAGCCACACTCCTACTACACCTTCTATCTACTAACTTTTTTTAAACTCAGTTTAGCCGAGGTTCAAGAAAAAGTGCCAGTGAGTTGAATATCATATTATTCTACTACCTTCACTATTTACCGTGCAAATAAAAACGCAAGGAGTGTCCCTAGAACCTTTTATCCAACACTCTACCACCTCCACTTTTTACTGTGCACATTACTGTGCAGTGGCAGCAAACAGCGCATGCATGCTGTTTTCTGTTGGCACACAGCAGTTCTGCGGCTGAACTAACTTTTTTTTGGTGTCAAGGTTTAAAAAACAACAAAACTTATTCTTACAATTATATTTAAAAAAGTTCGATTTATAAGAAAACGAGAACAATAATTAAAATTATTCATACAACATAAGAATTTTAAAAAATTAAATCCTTTTTTTTAGTTTTATAAATATTGTTTGTATCAATTCCGTAGACGCAGGCAAGTCTAGGAGAAACTTTTTGTACAGTCTGACATTATTATGCACACAGTTTGCCTTGTACGCCCGATGGTAATGCAGACACAGTGGCTAATCTTATTTTATGATCTGGAGAATAGCCTAAATCAGTCATATCATGAAGTTTGAACAAGAATCCTTTTAAATATTTATTTGTTAATGAGCTTAGCACATGCAATTTTTCTTGCACTATGTAGGTATTCTTCAAGAATTATTCAAAAAGTTTTGCACATGGAATCTCTTGAGTTCCACGGTATACCATTAAAACAGCATTCCAACCATAAGTTTTTTTTTTATTCGTCTGAGAGTCATTGCCCTGGAAATGGTTCTTTAACGAAGAATAATACCATAGGATCATAGTCAGAACAGAAAAGTTGTATAGGTAATGACATAAAAGCTAAATCGTCGACAGGCTATGTAAAGCTTTGCATATTTACTATGTAATTAATTAATCATCAGTGCTTAGAACTTTCAGATGACTCCTTTTCACTATCATATTTCTTCTATACTAGTTGTTTTCTTTTCTGATGAATCACTATTTTCATGACTCCTTTCGTACTGTTATTTGTTTTTCTGCTTAGTCCACTTTACAAACCTGTCCCTCACCTTTCTATTTTCTCCCAAAACACTATGATAGAATCGATTGGCACGGATTTATGCTGATTAATACCTAAGATGTAGCTCACTAGTTTTTAAATTGAATATTTGAGTTGAAAGCCAGTTTCATGAGTAATAAATTTATAAGTTGGATGATGAGATAAAGGAATTACTTTGAATGTAACCTTATTCTTATAATCCATAAACGTAGGTACTTTTTATTTGAAAGACAAACAAGTAAAGTTACTGAAAAACAGTGGAATTAAATAAAAACATGTTAAAAAACCTAAAAAAACTTTTTCTTTGTTAAAAAAAAGCAACTTATTTGTTAGAAGATAAAGCTTTTATAATAAAGTAAGAATTTTTTTTTAAATATTATTATAAAAGTTTTAGTATTATTAAAATTATTTATAACAATGGGAGTGCAGCAAATATATTAGTTACCGTATTCTTTTGGTATAAAAGAGTGCTTAGTATAAGAAAATGTTGTATGAAAAAAGCTATTTAGTAATATTTCATAAGCTTAAATTAAGTTTATTCTATACAAATGGTGTTAAATGTATAAAAATGTACATATACTTACAGAAAACGTTTTATCATTGAATCGGTAGTAAGACTCATCTTTAAAAAAATAGGTGTAGCCATGGTAAGAGAGAGACGCATCAATATTGTCAGGCACACCTTCCCAATTTGAAATAAGCTTAGGATAAGTATTTTTTACTGGTGGTCTTAACAATGGATCGAATTTCCAAAACTTTGTTCCCTTGTAAAAGTAAATTTTACCATTGCCTGTCCAGACAGTTGCAGCATCTAAATTGTCTGGTATTCCAGTAAATCCTTCACTTATATCCTTAGGATACTCTCCATCAAGCTTTTTGCCAATAAACCGCCAGTACTTAGTTCCCTGTTCAGTAAAAATCAAATCATTGATAAGGATAGAAACGAAGTATTTTAATTTAAAGTTTTTTTCAAACCAAGCTCATATTTTTATAGAACCATACTTAATATTTAATTATAATACTTAATAAGAATACAGGCTAATCTTACTATCTAAGCTTTATGTCTGTATACCGCATTTCTCGTAAGTCGAGACAACAATTACCTTGACTATTTTTAGATACATAAAGTGATAGTCAGGAAAAAATGAGTTCTCTGAATACATAATAACAAATTCCTCAGATTATTTGACTCTCAGGTCTTACTTCATTTTTTACAAACAACTTCACAATTTTGGCCGAACTGAAAATTATTACAGGCACTTTATAAGGGCCTTTAAAGCATTTTATTTATTCCTTAGAAACATAATGACCGATAAAGAAAAAGATAGTTTTTTGCTTTTTAACTATTAATTTAACTACTAACAACAATAAAATTTGCTAACATTATTTCTTATGCTTCACTAACTTCTTGTTACTACAAAAAAAAAATCTACAAATCAAGAAAAAATCAGAACCTTATTCATTTAAAGTTATTTGTAAAATACAATGACAATTAGGTGATCTCCCTGACTGTCTTGAAATAAAAAGTAATGTTTAGAAATATAACACTCATGACTTAAAACCAACAGTAATCAAGTGGATCCATACAAGTGGTTTACATAATGACTTACTTATGTTGTGTACAGACTTTGCTACCTGTGTTACTTTCATCTTTTGGCAGAGAAAAATAAGGTTCTCAAAACCGTGAAAAATAGGTTAAGGAAAACAAATAGACGGGAGCCTAAATGTATGGCATCGTTGCCCGAATGCGACAGTTAGAAAGTTTGCCTTAGTAGCCAAAGCATAAGAACGTTAGAGGGTGATAGTCTTTCATAACAATAGTATACTAAGCTCAAAACTTAAAGTTAAATACGTAGAATAATATCGTTATTTGTCTACTTTAACAAAGATACACGTCATTGTTTTTTTTGTTGCAAAATATACTTGGATATCAGTTTTTTGAGTTTTTATTAAGTATCTTGCTAAGTATTAGTTTAAGAAAAAAAAAATTAAAAAAAAAACTGAAAAGCCAAAAAACGAAGAAAAAAAACGAAAGAAGTGAATATACGTGTTACAACATTCAAAATTCAATGAAAATCAGACATGTAATGAAAGTTTGAATGTTTCCTTCTGGACAACAGGTCTAACTTTTTAATGTCAAAGTAGTGGCCTATTGTAAAATTAATAATTAAAAATCTTGATTTTGTGTTAAATATTAAATTTACAACAAAGGCAAAAGAAACGTAGTGCAAATGATGAAACTTTTTTAGTAAATTTAAGAAAACCAAGTTTCTACTATAGGACGAATGAAAGCTAAAATACCATACTTTAAGTACTTATGCAATCTTGGCAGTATATCTAAATTGTCTTTTTTCGACTTGCACGATCTTTCTACCAAATGTTTATTGTACCATAAACATTTTTTGATATCAATTTGGTCAACCCTTTTGCACGTAACGACTAATTGGGTTAGTGAACAATAGCATGTGAACAGTACTTTAGCAGCTGCAGCCACCGCGAGTTACACATATGCAATAGCACAAAAAATGCTTTAGCAAAGCGTTTTGATGTTGTGCTTCAAAATTCACATATAGTGTCCACAGTGCATAAAAAACTTAAGGGATACCTTTGCTTCTACGGCTCCAATAGAAACCTTTTTCTTTCATTCATGTAACAATAGTTAGCGTTATTATTTGCACTGGATTTTTTGTCTATATTTAAGGCTTAAAAAAACCACCTCGTATTAATGTTTATTGTTCATTACTTTTTGAAGTAAAAGTATGCTAATTTGTGTAAAATTTCTAATTTTTTTTTTATTTTTTAATGTCACAACATGTATTCCCATGAATTTTAATTTATTTACAGTTCTTAGCCTTCTTGCTTGTTTTGACTATGAAAAAGTTTTTCTCGTTTTGAGCACACAATCCTTGTGCAAAATAATCACATAAACAACTTATGTATCAAAGATTTTGCTCTTAAACCACTGCTTATGGAAACAATTGATAAAAAAAAGAAAAAGCTGACTTCCAAGTAGTACTAGAATAAAAAACACTTACATGTATCTCCGTCAAAGTGTTTACTTTTTTGTTCACCCTTTATTGCTTAATAAAGGGTGCTACTGTACGTTTTTCTTGAGCTTAATATCGTGTTGTTACAAAGGACTATTTCTTTTCTAACCTTTTTTTGTTCTGCCACCCTAATATTGAGTTGCTAAGAAAACTAGCATAGTAACATAGCATGGCACTAAAATTTTAAGTAGCTTGGTTGTAAGCTCTCTTTAAACTAAATATTCAAGAATCAGGTAAAATGTCACGAAAGACCAATTAAGTTGGCCTCAACTGTAGATACCAACTAGTCTCTAGCTTCATCGTATGAAGTATTTGCTGATACGTAGACTTTACTTAGCTAGGTTCTGTCTGTTACAATTTCACCTTTGCAATTTTGTGATAAATACTTTTAATTAATTTTAATCTACCCTTAGATAAAACTGTAAGGAACTGCTGTATCACAAACAGCTCTGCAAATACTTCTCATCTTTATGACCTTCAAACAAATTCTTAGTTCAGCAGTTGTTTTTATATTAACTTCTTAAAATTCTGTTTCTGCAAAGTAGTGTATTACGTCATGAGGCAGGAAAGTAGTGCATTCCCCTCCACGTGTATATTGCTACCCTCGGCTTCACCTCGGGTAAATTGGGCAAATACGCGGACGGTGATTTGCTATTTTCCTGCCAAGTGACGTATACGATTTTTTTTACACTCGGCAGGAAGTTCACGACCCAAAAAAAGTTATTTGTTGCTTGATTTAATATAAAATCAATACACAGTCGTTCCGTCGTTCAATGTGAACGCTCATGCTCTTGTTGATCTAGGGACTCTAGGGAACTAAAGAGTAAGTGAGATAGAAAACAATGTATAGCGACTGTGGTACTGTATGCAGCAGCTACTCTCGTAGAAGTCATTCAATTATGTATAAAATTCAATTGCACACAAAATTCATATTAAAATCTGTTATACTGGCACTATGGAAGTCATATTAGTATGGTATGCTCCTGTGACGGCTGTTTTCTTACATGAAAAATTTACTTGGAAATAATATACAAACTTCATTCACATACACTTCCACAATCACTTTCAGTACTCAGATGTATAGAGACTGAGTACTTAGTTATTTTTAAATGTTAAGAATAACACTACTCACTAGCTAAAATCATTAATCTTACACTCTGCAATCCTTATATTCGTATGGCATCAGTATTGAGGTTATGATCCGGGTGTCTTGGTTTTTGTCAGCCGAGTGTAGTACATTGTCGACTATAGCTGTATACAAATAAGTAGCTGACGACTGACATAAGAAAGTAATCAGGAGAGAGCTGCACAGTAGGTTAGTGTGCTACAAAAAAATTCCTGTCCTGGTCAGGAATGCACAACTACCCAGCCTGAAATCAGGACGGGGATGCAAACTTCCCGTCAGGGTGTGATGAAATAGTATATTGCGTACGAGTTTGCAAAGGCTTTGATTAACGAACTTACGAGCCGAAGGCGAGGGCTGTAACGAGGTTTGTAAAGAATCATTTTTGAACGAGTTCCGTATACTACTTTTCCGCCTGAGAACCGAAAATCAAGCGGTGAAGGTACTATTTTGAGGTAAGAAGGCGGAAAATGCAACTACAGTAAATGTATGCTTAAAAGTAATTTTTAAACATGGGATCCCTTCAAAAGTAATAGTAGTAATTTTTCAAAACATCAAGATTTTATAAGTGCATGTGAAAAATTTAGTCATATTGTTAAATCTATACTGCTAATAGAAAAAGACTACCCCTATCACAGAATGTCTAAGCCCCGTAACCCTAATGGGAAAATCAGAGTCGTGTTTTATACATCCTTTAACACATTATTCGTAAATTGACTTTCAATACACAACTTTAATATAACAAATTAATATCTAGATAGTTTTAACTCACTAGCGCTTGCACAAAATTGCTTTTACAGCTAATATTGTTAAGATGCTCTGGCAGATGTATTACGGAGGTGGGCATTATCTGATGATGTTCAAATACTCTAAGGTACTTCATTTGAAGATAAAGCATTGTGGAACTAAATGACGCATTTTTAAGGGCTTTTTCCATGCTTACTACACTAGGAAAAAATTGAAAGTCACGCTCACCCAAAATCTCTTTGGTGGCTCAGCCAAGTCATTGGATCGATTGTTCTTCCGGCTTAGGTGAGCAGTTCACGCTAGACAGAAAAGCAGCACTATGAAAGCCTTGGATGAGCAGACACCACAGTTTTCGTTGAACAGTTTTAGCAAAATACAATTATCTATTTCTATAAATCTGTTAATTATTATTCATAAATACGTATACTAACTTTGTTTAAATCTAAAAGGTAAATATGCAAGATATAAATAACATGTTTTGTAAGCATAAGTAAATCATTTAAATTTTTTAAGGGCAAACAAAGCTGTCCGCTCGATCAAATAAAGTTAGGAAAAAATTTGCGAAAACAATTTTAAAATCATGCATGCTACAATTAGTTGTAGTTAAAATTATAAAAATTGAAATATTTTAATAGGAAATGAAGTAAATGACACAAACAAGTGTGCATTTTTTTCGCATATCATTGGTGTAAAAAATATTTTTTTACGTGCCTTTAATTATCTAGAATATATCTCGAAATTAAATGATAACTAATTTTTTTTAATTTATTTTTTAATAATTATGAGATTCATAAATTTCATACATAAATTCTTATGTAACTAAAACTTTTTTTTGTGCGTGTAAAAGCCATTAAAAAATGATTCCTATAATTAAAGTGTTCTTGTACGTGTTTAAACAAATATTTAATCGTTTAATAAAAAACTTTTATTTAACAAAGATAAGACCTATTAAGAAATTATAAAATACGTTTTATTACAATGTAATAGTTTTCCATTATATTGAAAACACGTAGAAACCTTTAATACATTGTTATACCTAACTATTTTATTCAAATAGCTTTTTGTGCTACAAAGTAAACTTTAAATTGTGCATCAAAAGTAGATTTTAAATTAGAAAAAAAAATCATCTTCACATCTATGGTACACGAGGTCTGAAGGTCATCATCGTAAAATTGAAGTAAGTGGCAGCAAACGCAAACAACCGCTACAAAACAAGTTCCTTCAATGAGCTAAGCATTTTATAATCATGACATTGAAAACAATATCAAATTTAGAAAATTTAATAAAAAAAGTTACGCAATACCGATGAACTGCTACTTTAGTAATGTGGAAGGGACTTTATGTTACAATCACGTAGATATAGATGGCACTTTTTTAAAATAGACTCTTTTCTTGTACTCAACATGTTGGTTCACAAAACTTTGGGAAAGATTTGTAAGATAATAGTGTACAATTATAATCACTATTCTGATGTTAAAGTCAACAATGAAATAGCTTTTAATGAGCATTTTTATGTTTATGTTGTAGGAAAAGTATGCTATTTAAATAATATAATTATGTAAAATGATAAACCAAAAAAAGCTAAGTGTTTTTTCATACGAGCTAGCGATACCCATTATATTGTAACAAACAGTTTCTTGTAATTTCTTGTAGATTTTATCTTTCATAAATAAACATTTTTTAATAAATGATTTTAAAAATTTCTTTGAGCACATACAAGAGCACTTCGATTGTAGAAATTATTTTTGATTCACTTTTAAACGCACAAAAAAAATTTAGTAATACGAGGATCTATGTATATAAAATCCATAAACATCATGATTATTACTAAATGATTTAGGGAAACTTTGTTTTAATTCCATTTTGAGAAGTATCCTAGTTGATTGAAAGCAAGTAAAAAACTATGTTTAACACAAATGATATATAAAAAAAATTAACACCTGTTTGTGTAATGTAATTAATTTATTATGTCAATATTTAAACTTCATTACTTTCAATAATGACTCATTAGAATACGTATGCTTTTAAAATTGTATTTTGAATGTTATTTATTAACTTTTTTTAATCAAGCGTACAGCTTTGTGTGCCCTTAAATCAATAAATAAATGTATCGTGAAAGTAAGCTTCTGATAAGAGCGTTGATGTCATGTAGTGAACGGCCATTTTATCAGTGGATTTTATCCATTGCCAAATCATTATTAACCGTTTAAGACTAATGATTTACGTAAAAAAATCGTTGATCTTAAAATAAGTGGCAAGCTGGTTTTGTAAAAATTTTCCAATATTGGGTTAGTATCAATGATGCTTGCTTTTTGGCAATATGATAAAAGTAGACTGGTGTGATAAACGAAATTCCATAACTGCTTACTAGTCTTCTCTCTCAGTCCTCAGTTAAATGTATTTCGAAGTTAAAACCAAAATTTACTATGTGCTTTGGTACACAAGTATAAAGATATACTTCTGTAGCAGACAATATGAGAATGTAGATACATTTTCTACAGTACGATGTCTTAAATAACCTCAATTTACTGCAAAGTTTTAAATATGGTGCAATTATTCTCCAAATTAACGTCACCCTTACACCAATCATACATGCTGATGTATACTCTCGCTTTCGTTAATGCGTACATAACATCCTTAATATGTATAAACAAAAAGACTGAGAAGAAACATTCTGCAATACCGTTTTAACTTTAATAGGGTAGTATCATATGACAGTGAATCAAAAAACTTTACTACTACAGAAGTAAAAGCATATAAAAAGGATAGCACGCAAGTAAAATGATATGATTTTCTTTTAGAACTTTGTTTGCATACCTCAAGAATGACAAAAAATTTTTTAATATTGTGCGACTTGATTTTGAAATGGTAAGAAAAAAATGTTAGTACATAGACAGTTATAATTTTGTCCAACTAAAAACAAATAAATAACGTATCAATTTATTAATACAAAAAACCTGTTTGAATAAATTGTTGTCTTAAAAATCTTAACAAAATCTGGTGTTTAAACTAAAAACTGATTAGGCTAAGTCATAAATTTTTGTTATGGAAATTGATTTATTAATGAGTAAAAGACATATTTATGTAGCGAATAGATAATTCGTGCATGTGCCAGAAGGAATGCACGTTAACGTATACTTTGTACGAGAGGTAGCCTCTCAAAGAAATAAGCAAACGAGTAATTGAGAAATCTAGCGAGCAAATAAGAAAACTAGCACTCAACTGCGTTAAGTATAACTGTGGCCAGAGTAACTGGGCTCTAAGCGGCGAATTCGAACATACTATAACGAAATAAGTGAATTCCAAGTCATTAAAAAATACAGTTGTGTACATTGAACATCTTGTAGCACATAATTCTATACGCTTAATGGATTTTATCTGAAAGGGGATATTTTCTATAAAATATCCTATTCTACTAATTGAATGTCTTTAAAAAATTTTTTTTTTTTTAATAATAACAAATAAAAATAATTAAAAATCTCAATAAAACCTATAATTTATTAATCAAGCAAAGAAAGCTTGATAGTCTACACGCAACAATAAATAGTAAATATGTATAATCGTTCAATGCACACAGAGATAGTGCAGATGATGGCGAAAAATTATTTGCAAAGTAGCAATAACAAGCCCTGACAAGCAATAAAGCAAATCTTTCTCCAGTGTAATTGATATGTGGAAACCCTCTGCCTACCTAGACCCGAAACTCTCGTACACTCGTATACACTTTGATTCATAGACTCTAAGAAAACAAGGATATATTACGACGGCCGATACCATAAACATCAGAAAGCTTATATCTACCGTGTGTTAATAATACTAACCGGTGTCTACTCTCAAATCTTTGATAAATGATTGCTTATAGCATCGTGATGGCGTATCCAGAAGTAGTTGAGATGCTAGAAGTGGCGTCAGCGTTTCTCAGGTGAATTTCCTGGGTTAATCACTTGAGAAGTGCTCAAAGCACTCATAGAGCTTCAAAACTGTCCTTACTACACGAGACTTTTAATGATAGGTATAGAGTTTGTAGCAGAAGATTTAGTAGCGGAAAAATTAATAAATGTTTTGTCTTGTACACGAAATTGTTCATAGTTTGTGAGGGAAAAATAAAATAAAAATCAAAACTAAGTTTTGATACCTAAGCACAAGTTTTAAATTTTATTAGGACTTTTCAACATTTTTTTAAATGTAATTGATAAAAGTATTCGTTGGTGTAGAACTGTGCCAACAATCAAAATGAATATAAGGGACTGAAAAAGTGATTAAGTTCTCAACTTTTTTTCTATTTGCTATGCGCCTATGTCAGGTGGCGGTGGCGAGTGAGAGAAATTTTCCCTCACTAAGACTACCAGAATGCATGGAGCTTTATAGGAGAGTTTTTTAATAAATTAAAAAAAGGTTATTAAGAGTAGATTGACCCAATAAATCAGTGATTTCAGTGTGTATTATGTTAGTGTACAGTAATAAATTTTGTTTGGTGTTGTCATGTGTATTATTGGACTACAAGATTGGAAAAAATAAAAATATAGATTGCGACCGTGATAACATAGCATATATAAGTGCATTATACATGCTTACACTTGCGTAAAGCTTAAAGGATACAGTTAATCCATGGAAACGTAATATAAATGTATTAAAGTTAACACAACCTGTCATTAGTATTTACGTTTATTGAGCACTGTGTTGTGAGAAATAGATAAATGTAAGCACTACTTGTGTTTCTCAAGCTCCACACAAGTGCAAGCATGTATATGCACGTATAAATGCTGTGTTATTACGATCGCAACCCATGTTTTTATTCTTTCCAATCTTGTAGTTCACATGACAATACAAAAAAAATGTATTAATGTACACTAACATAAGATATACAATCAAATCATTGATTCATTTGCATGCATTCTGGCAATCTTAGCGAGGGACAATTTTTCTTACTTCACGGCACCACCTGACATAGGGGCATGTCAAATAAGAATATAATTACATTAAATAGGTCCAAGAAAAAAATATAGTTATGATAATTTTTGAGTCTGCTTCTTTGACGAAATATTCCTCTCCACATGAAGAAGGTAGAGACCAGTTTTAACTTTTTTGTAAGTTTCTTTATAAATTTTAATTTTAGTGAACAAAAAATTTGGTTTATCTGGTAGTTATTTTGCTTTTGGCTAAAAATGTTTAAATTCAAAATTAATAGTTTATGAAGTAAAAAATCATAACTTTTATACCATTATATGAAAGTTATATTAGGATTAAAAATAGTAGGTAAAGTATTACAACTCGAAACTTATAAAAAAATTGTAAAATTAAAAAAATTTGCTTATTAAAAAAAATAAAAATAAAAAAAGGAATTAAATAAAGGAAATACAAAAAAATAAAAAAAATGTAATAAAATGAAATATCAAAAAAAAATAAAACAAGAAATAAAAAAAAAAAATTAAAACAAGAAACAAAAAAAAATAATACAAGAAATTAAAAACAAAACCAGGGGGTATAAATGGGTCATGGGACCCACGGTAAGAACGAAGTTCTTTAAACATGACATGAGTATAAAAACACAATTTCTCAGGTAACAAGGGGGTCGCCAGACCCGTAGAAAGAACGAAGCTCTATAAACGTTAGTACTGCATTCATGTAGTTCACTAAACAAAAACTTAAAAAACGAATTAAAGAAAAAAATTAAAAAAATAGTTCAGTACTCACGATGGTTGAACTTCGTGAGAACGGCGTGCATAAATACAGTACTCACGAAGTTTAACCATCGTGAGTACTGAACTATTTTTTTAATTTTTTTCTTTAATTCGTTTTTTAAGTTTTTGTTTAGTGAACTACATGAATGCAGTACTAACGTTTATAGAGCTTCGTTCTTTCTACGGGTCTGGCGACCCCCTTGTTACCTGAGAAATTGTGTTTTTATACTCATGTCATGTTTAAAGAACTTCGTTCTTACCGTGGGTCCCATGACCCATTTATACCCCCTGGTTTTGTTTTTAATTTCTTGTATTATTTTTTTTTGTTTCTTGTTTTAATTTTTTTTTTTTATTTCTTGTTTTATTTTTTTTTGATATTTCATTTTATTACATTTTTTTTATTTTTTTGTATTTCCTTTATTTAATTCCTTTTTTTATTTTTATTTTCATATTTAATCTTTTTTTTTCATTCCCTTTTTTATTTTATTTTTTTTTATTCCGTTGTATTTATTCATGTCTTTTGTAATTTTATTTCATTTTATTTTCATATTTCATTTCATTAATTTTTTTTTAAATTTTTTTTTCCACTTATTTTTTTGCGATTTTATAGCTTATTAATGCAATTTTTATTTTATTTTCATATAATTACTCAATGACATTGTGCCATTATTTGTTTATCAAATTCAAAATAAGTACCCTTAAAAACCATTAAAATGATATGAAACTCGAATTATATTTATATAATGATCTTACATAATTCATTTATAATTGATTTACTTTGAATTACTTTATTTATATAATTATGTGATAATGTAACATAATTTGTTTATCGAATTCGAAACAAGCGCCTCTAAAAACCATTGATACATTCTTCAACTCTATTCCACATGTTTTGTTTTTTTTTTTTTTTTTTTTTTTTTTTTTTTTTTTTTTTTTTTTTAATCAAGTATTTAGAAAACAAATACAAATATAATTTATCATGATTCGAATGAATTATCAGTGAATGCATGTAAAAATGGAATATTTCAGTTACGAACCATATTATAAGTACAAGAAATCAATTTTCTACAAACGGCAGCGCTCGTAGCAGAGCGGGTAAGATACTGGACTCACATGCAAAAGGTCGAGGGTTCAAATCTCTTTATTGGAAAATGTTTTTTTTTTTTTTTTTTTTTTTTTAGAATTGTACAAGAAAGAAATTCAAAGTGAAATAAAAATTATTGTGAGAAAATAAAATTGGGAGTGTGAGGGAGAATGGTGGGCAAAGGTGTGTGGAAGAGTAACACGGACGGTTGGCCGATATACATATATAGTGGGGAGAGGGGAAGTGTATAGAGAATAGTCGGTGAGGGGGACGGGGTAAGGGGGGGGGAAACTTGAGAGGAAAAGTAAACCACTTTCGATTCAAAAAAAAAAAATCTGTCGGTTTTAAAATTCCAGCCCCCCGAGTAACGCGACATAAAGAACTTCGTTCTAAAAATTTTTTTAGGAAGAGGTATTCAAGGGAACTGAATACAAATAAACTTCCAGATTTCCAAAATTTAAAATGGCTCATCTAAGATGGCAGACAGAAATCTTTTATATGATTAAATAGTTTTAAAATACTATTCACTAGAGGTCCTTAAAGCCAGTGAATCCAAATCCGACGTCAGATTTTTAAAGTTTTAAGTGACAGATTTAAGATGGCTGATACAATTTTACAGAAAATTCAAATCACTACACAATTGGTTATAGGGGGTTGTATAGTTATTTAAGTGTAATCATACCATCTCTATTTCAACAACAAGATAGCAATTTAAGTATTGACAAGACAAACTAAGTATTGGGAACACATTGAAAAGTTTTGTATCCGTTGAAAAGATTTTGACTCAAAATTTGCTAATAGAGTTCCAAAATTAAAAATAACAGTTCATTTTGGTTTGTTAAGAATTCTTACATTAATAATCATATGAAATCTGACGTTAGTTAAGTAATTCTATGTTAGTTTCATTGTGTGTCCATATTATGAATGTGAAATTTGAATATTAATTTTGACACGTGTCTTGATGTGACTACTAGCGCACCGTAAAGCACTATAGTGGCTGAAGAGAGAACTTTTGCGTTTTCTTCAGTAAATTTTTAAAGTACTATAATCTTAAATATTTTATTTTAACTACATGATACACTGTAATGGCAAATTAATTTACGCATTTTTGTTTCATGCTTATTTGACTCATTGAAGACAGTTTATTTGATCACATTGCTTTTTATCTTAACATTTAATAGAATTCAAAGCTTGGGGAGGGCTTAGGAGCCATAGATATTTCGATCAAACGTCAAAACTCTCACCAATGAGGAGCAACTATTTTCCCACCTTCCATCGATCAGAAGGGGACATGATTTGTTTTTTAGTTCAGCTAAGAATGAACAGTTACTTAGGTCGCATATTAAAACAGAGCCCAGAAAACTTAACTACTCTTGGATTTCAGCTTTCGAAAGCTCATTGTCAGATATTTGTTTATTAAAAATTATTTGTTAAAGCAACTTATTTTAGTTAGACATTGAATTCAGGCACCAAATCCTCTTAATAGTTTTTAGATAGATTTTCTCATGGAAATTTGAGTCCTCAAAAATTTTAAAAGATTCCACGTGGATTTAGTTGAACAAACATCGTGTAGATATTTATAGTAAAAAAAAAAATTTCACGTGAATTTTCAAACTAACATATGTGCTAGGTATCTTCAGATTTCTTCTGCTTATAACAAGGAGTTAACATTATTAAGTTAAGCTATAGATTTTTGAATCCTATTTGGTGCTTATTTTGTATTCTCTGGTCATGCACTATATAAACTGTGTCCACTGTACAGGAAAATATTTAGAATGGATTTTAAATCGACCTATACGTATTGCATTTATATGTGTAACATATTCAGAGACTTTGCATGAATCGTATGTCCAATCGCATTTTTATTTAGTCAATTACAAAGCGCAAAACAAGAAAATACAAAAAAATTCTACAAGAACTTTTTTGTTTGAATAGACCAAGTATTGCAAGGTATGGCATAACGAACACAATTAATGTGGCCAGAAAATGTTTTGCAAATCCTGTAAAAATTGTCACATTATGAAATATTTACTCTGATTTACTATTGTATATTGCAACAGTAACGTTTGTATGTAAATGAAAAAAAAAAAAATTTTGAGAAATTCGAACCATTTTGTTAAAAACTGTGTACGTTGTACTATCAACTAAATTACGTAAGAGTCCTAGCCTTTACAAGATATTATCACACGGGAATAATGTTTCGCAGATGTTTCCACTGCCCTAATCTTTTTTTCAGAAGATGCTAAAGACTACGAATACAGTTGTACAAAATGAAATTAGTAGTGGCAACAGCCCCGGAATTCATTTACACTAAGCAAGTAAACCTCAAATACTGGTCACTGTCCAATCGTTTGGTCCAAAAATGCACCCTTTATTTCACATAAAATAATACAAGTCATGTAATATTGAGAGAAAAAAATTTTTTAGACTGATAAAAAAAAGTATAGTATGTTCTTAATGGGGATCAAAGTCACAAACTATTCATTGTAAAATATAAAAATTAATGGCTTCAACGTTTACTTTATCAATATAATTGTATTTAATAGATAACTTATCCTGTCTCATGTACTTAATTTTTTCTAGAGATATAAAGTTGTTATCTTAAAAGCTCAATATATTTGCTGCATTATCAAAGCAAAGTGTAACGGATACACAAATATGTATTCGATTTATTCCAGCATTGCTTGGTTTTGAAGTTAGTAAATCAGATGAATGTGAATTAAACACAAATAACAAAAGTTGTAGTAAATCTAGTTCCAATGACAATACAAATAATCTCTGTAATTTCTGCTGTTCATCAAATAATTCAGACAAAAAAATAAAGATCATACATAAAATACTTTTAATAGGATGGTGAACAGCCACTATACAAAAAAAGAGTACGAAAGATGTTTATAGCTATTATTTGTGTAACCTATTAAAATTTATCACAAATTCAACAATTTTAATTACAATGCGTTAAAATCGTACCAACAATTTTTTTGTTATTTTCTGTTCCCAAAAAACAGTTGTACATTGGAAGAAGCTCCAAATAAAGCAATGTTACGTCAAGACTTTCTTTAATGGATGATAGTATGGGCTTTTAAAATCAGTATCATAACCTACTACCATTATATGTAGATAAAAGCAGTTAATGAGGTTACTAATTGTATATTCGGATGCAGGCTTTAAATACGACAATCGCTAAGGGCTACAGCTGCAATAAGTACAACGTGTGATTAAAGATGTATAGCTAATTTATCATTATTATTCTAACGCAATCTGTTCATAATCTCTTACTTTAAAGATCTATTACAAAACTAGTCTTAGATCGATTTTACTACAAAAACATTTTAAAATGGAATTTTTAAAATACTATGAAATCGTTTGTTTTAAATAATTTAGGATTCAATATTTATCTATTTCTTATAAGGCATAGATATTTATAATACGCAATAATTACACTAATTACATTGAGCTTGTTAATTTTAAATTTAAGTTATGATAGCTAAAAGTGTAGAATAATCTTAATCTGTTTACATAATGTAAAAGTATATTTGATGTTTAAACTAGTTGCTTATTAGAAATGTACATACACAATTAACATACATAATGAAACTGATATACAATAACTATATCTTTGTCAGACTTTGTATTATAACTAATGTGAAAATTCTTGGTAAAACAACGATAAAATTAGCTGGTCCATAACTGATTATACTTACAAGAGATATTCATTTTACATACTCACTAATCCATATACACTATCTTTATTTATTAAAAATACAATATTCAAAAACAGTTGTTTTTGATTATAAACATGAATTAGTAGATATTTAATCAAAATTGTTACAATTTTTAATCAAAACGTTAGATTCGTATTCAGTACCCTTAAAGCCCTCTAATAAACAGTGGTTATATTTTTTAAAGAATTTTAAAACTTGTGTCTGCTGCCTTACATCAGACATTTTAAATTTTGAAAATCTGACCATATTGGAAATATGTCTGTACCACGGGATATAGCAATATATATATATATATATATATATATATATATATATATATCACATTGAGAGGAAAAGCAGTTCAGGCTTTATAAAAAACAATAGCTTTTTATTGTTTTTCGCAGTTGAAAAGGGCGTTGAATACAAAAAGTTATGGGATTATATATTTTTAATATTATGAGAGTTAGGTTGTCATGTTTTTCAAACGATGAAATCGTTTATTAATGCCGTAAACAGAATTTTGAAGGTGCGGGGTACAGTTAACCCTACAAGCTTCACAATGAGTCTTAATTGGTCAATTGCAACGGGAGACGTTTTATTTATGGACAAATTTCACAGACTAGGATCATATTGTGGCAATACGAGCAACCTTGCTCTTTTGCGCTGGGTAGAGAGCTTAATCTCTAACATCTAGTTATAAAAACTAGCTATGTGGAGGCTTCTTATCTGTTTGTTTTTTTAGGATACAAATAAATCTTACATATTTTGAATACTGCCAAATCTACTAGAATCACCGTGAAAGAAAGATAAGTCCCAAAATGGTTCTTCTGGCGGGACTCGCAGTCATAAGACGAAATATTTAAATAAGTAGATAATATAAATTTTTATAAGATTATTCAGTTAAACCCTTCACTATGTTGTAGATGCCAAAGCCAAAAGGGTTTAATAAGTCAACCACACACCCCTGCCCTTGTTATCAAGCAGTTAGATAACGGATCCATGTATATTAGAAACAGTAACAACGAATATTAGGTTGCGATACAAATGTACTGTAAAAATATGAATAACATATGTGGAATTTTTTTATTAAATGAACTACTTAAGAAGACTCCATCACCTACTGTGGTAGTCAATTCAGTGACAATTGATGCGATGTCACTAGACAAAAGCTTTTTTTTATGCTAGTAGTGTGATGGTAATAAAGTTTGTTTAATTTTCAACTGAATCCACCGGCTATTATATAAAGTATACTATGTATTTATACAGTCAGCTGTCAAATAATGTAATATTAACGACTGCTGTAATTTACTGTGTTATTACCCAACAAATGGATTCAATTGAAAAATCATTTAAAATTTCCTTAGGTTATTCAAAAAATTTAAATTCTTTTTATTGTGGGCACTCCCTAGACCGTTAGTGTTTGTCACTGCACTCACAGAACGTAACTGCAGGCCAAAACAGTATTTTAGCTATTTTATTAACTTTTTTACCACCAACGCCTATAAAGTCCCCTGGTTTATTAAAAATGAGAATGTCATGGTTACGGTACATATATTTTTTTTGCTTGTACATTCCATTTTAGTAGTTTCATTGATCATCAAAAGTTTACTCTAGGCCTTCGACCACAAGAGGCTGTGTTAAACAAGCTCAAAAAGTGCAGACTTGTTCTTGTACATTTCATGATAAAACCTTCTTAAGTGGATTACACCATAGTCAAGTAAAAAAATTTTTTGACGATATACGAACTCAAAACCAACTGATAGCTGAGATGTCACCACTTAACAGACAGCATTAATGGCAGCAATAATAAACAAATAATCGATAGACTTAAACGATAAATATTTCATAATAACACACTTAAAAAGTAAATAAATAGGCTTACGCATACATTTGTTTTATAAAATACAGATACTGAACATTTCACAGAAACACAAAATTGAATGCACGTTGCGTATACATAACACTTAGCTAAAGTTATTAGACAACTAATAATACTGAATAATTTATACTTAGAATTAGACCAGTCAACACTTTATATTATAAAGACAACACAGATATTCTTTAAACTTTGTTTAATAGTCATGGTGCAAAAGCAAACAATCGTGAATTCAGAACAAGAACATAACCAGACATTTTCTGTTATTTCTCAATACAAGCAGAAAGTAACATCTTTAATAGCACAAAAAATTAATACTTAGCAAGAAAAAAAAGTTGTCCAATCCAAGAAACATTTGCCAGTTTTCAGCACAGCAGAAAGTGACAGACCCATAAAGTTCTTGAAAGTCCTTAGAACGTACATTTAGAACGTACAATAAATACACTTAAACTAATATTATAACAGACATTACAGGGGCTAGCTCTTAATCAATTTAAGCACGTTAAAGAATAAATACATTTCATTAACGATTCAAATGTTTTTTTTTACACAAATATTAGAATGTGACCGTACAAGCTAAGGTTTATCAGGCCTTTGAGTAGAATGTATGTGATGCCAGAAATAACATGAGCCATAGTGAAAATGTTCTTAGTCTATGCAGCTATAAAAGTGTTGACAGAATGATAACCACGGAAGAATCTATTAAGAAATTTGGATTTCTATAAAATAATACAACAATCCATAATTCTTTGGGCTATCAGCAAAATCGTTGACCTCGTGAAACTATTACATTGTATGGATGAAGTTGGTACATTGAATAGCTCCTTAACAGTCTTTATGCACTACTACATTACAGTATATAAACAAAAATTTAGAAATAGTTTTAGAGAGTTACAATATACAAGGATAGTTACCAATTAAAGCCCAAGAGTGTTTGATACCCATGATAAATCTAGCCGTGCTTCCATTTGGAAGCCAGTTTAAGAAGAAAGTGACTAATCAGAAGAAATATGGTACCGTCACAAACCTTTGCATTTTAAAATAAACTATTTACCAAAAAATTAACACAAAAATGAGTTTTTAGTAAGTCCAGAAATAAATACAGTGCTACAAAATTTAAGACGTACACTACAAAAAGAAGCTTATTCTTAAAATCTGTGAGCCACTTAAGGAATGAATATTACAATAATGAAATTAGAGGCATTGATGGATGCGGGAAGTGAATTCACTTATACATCTAAATACATTTATAAAAAATATAGTCATACATGGAAAAAAATTTCCTATTCTTCTATTGATCCTTAAATTAATTACATCGTATGATGGAAACTTATTTGGGATCGTATACTCAGACTGATTTTTTGTAAATTAAAGTAAATATTTACTTAGATAAACACGAAATTATGTTTCTTTATTCATACATGTACGAAGTTATACAATTCAAACACATGCATGAAAAGATCTGGCATAATAAAAATAGTTCAGATGAAGTTTAAGTCACAAATGTACAAATATCTGATAGTCGAATATCTGAAAAATTACAAAACCTCAAAAGCGCTAGAAATATTCGAAAACATTAGATCGATTGCTCGATAAAACATTGTAGACACATGTTTCATAAAGAACTGGGACAATTCAAATCATTGACCTATAATTTAAAAGTTACTAACGGCAAACCCTACTTTTTGTATTCGTATCCTATAAGTACTAAGCTTCGAAAAAAGTCGATAACACAATCAAAAAATAATTAAGTCTAATAAAATATGATGTTTTGACAGCGCATATGTAAACTTATGTGCGATAGTTTTAAGGTCTTACGGTTTGGTACGTATACGTTTCGATGCACAAAAGTTAGATAAACGATTACTAAGCAATCATGATGGAGCTAAGGACATGTATGAAGTATTAAAAAAATGAGGTAACATCGAGATCAGAACCAGCACAGATTAGATGGAAAGTTTTGGGTGGACACCTCTGCATAAAGAATCATGGAAGTATATAGCATTCTTACATTGAAAGAGAACATAACATTTTTAAGTCTTATTTGGATTTAAATCAGGTAATACTGCTTTGGCAAGGTCATCTTGTTTCGTACTTAATGGTATTGAACATTTATAATTGAATTTTTTGATTACTTAAACGTGTTGAAGGCATTTTATCAGCTCGAAAAACAGCTAAAGATCATCTTTTAAAACATTTTAAGAGTTACTATACTAATATATTTAAATAAAGTTAAATTTTGTTAGGAAAAAAGAATTTGAAAGACACACATTGTGTTTAAAGCGCATTAAACCTGACCTATAAACAACAGACAAAAGAAAAAGCTTTTCGATTCCCAAAAAAACCAACAAAGTAAAAAGACTCCGAAAGGTTAGTCATATTTTGTGCTAAATTTTTACATAGTATTTGGAAAGGAATAGCACTACTGCTAGAATATATCTAAAAAGATAAAAATTGAAAATTAGAAGACTGACATTTGTAGCCCTTTAACCGTATAAAAAATTGCTGTACAACAATTCCTTTAAGGCCACCCAAATTAAAACAAGTCCTTTACGTAATACGCAAATGCGTGGTTAATCACTCTTGAGGCTATCTTGTACCAAGAAGGAAAAAATAAATGAAAGGTAGTTTATCGGAGTTATTAAATGTATCAAAACATTTAAAAACGATTTTGCGTATTGAAAATTCAAAAAGTTTGTAACGAAAATATCATGAACTAGGGATGCATGTAAGAAAACCAACTTACATATAACTGGATCACACTTTGATACACACATAAGATACAAATCTCATGTACTAACAAAGTTACCTTGAACACTTATCAGAGAAAAAGAAGAAGCAAAAAGGGAACGAGAAACACTCAACTTTGAGGACACTCAAAACCTATGAATTAAATAACACATTAAAGCATACCTTGTATTTCTTTCAGGAAGTCAAGTCACTGAAAAATTCCTAAAACTTTATAAAGGCTCTTATACCATAATTAGTGCTACTTTTATCTCAACAAATAATAAAAACTAAACAAGGGGGATGTTTTGTGGTACTAAATTCTATCCTTATTTAACGCAGAATAAAATCAAGAAGGCAACGGTTATGTCTCAACCTTATAATAAACTGAGATGAACAACACTTACAGATATTGTTGTTACAGGTTTACTTATCCCGAATAAACCCTACCCCAACACAAGTGCCAATCATTATGTTGCACTAGATCAACTACCCCGTACCGTAAGTAGCAAACGTTAAAATAGACGATGATTATAGCAACATTGACAATGATATTACGATTGAGAATATCAATTGCCTTGCAATCAAATAGAAGTAGCATAAAGTAAAGGTAAAATGTGTTGTCTGCATTATCTGTAGTTTAATACAAACATTCATCTTAAATGTATAAATATATGAGTAAATAAACCTTCATACGTGAAAAAAAACGCAGAAAGAATAATTAAAAAAAAAAAAGATTCAAAGAGATGGTAGAAATGTTTCAGGCACCAGGGGCCGCAAGATACACAGTGGCTCATTGTAACACCCAAAATGGAGAAAGAGAACAAGAGGTTAAAAGAAATGTTTCAGGTCCAACCAGAGCAGGTTAACCAATTGGTAAGTGGGTTAACCAATAGGGCCTTGTATCTAAATAACACCGTTGTTTTAATCCGAGAACCTAAATCCGCTTCTTAATTCCTCCTTTTGATGATGCGTCCACTTTTATTTATAAACTAACCACCACCACCTTGTCTAACCCTTTTTTTTATAACAAAACTCCTACATTTATAAACATTTTCAGAACCCTTAAAATCCTACCAAAAGAACCCCAGACTACCGAAAAAAATAACAGAACACCCTTAATACGCTGTTTGGCTCTCCCCCTAAAAAAAAACAAAAAAATCTATTCTTCGCTACAGACTCTTGAAATGCCTACCCATAACATTTTCACAATCAGTAAATTCCTTCAAATAAATTTAAAACCCAAACTCAGATCCATTGTAACAATTCTACCCCATTTCACATTCAATACCTTAAAACTTGATTAAAACTTAGAAGACTCTAGAATTATTAGAACACCACCACTTGAAACAAAACAAGAGTTACAGATGTTCATACTACAATAATCTTTTAAATAAAACTACCCATTTTAACGTTGCAACTTCCTGGAATTGCCATTCAACCAATCTCACACCCTTTTCTGAAAAACTTACTGTATTTTCTACGAAAGAAATAAGAAATTCTCGGCAGTTCAAGATATTATCAGTGATTAAAAAAACAAAATTTTAATAATCATTAGAAACCGTTACCTTCAAAAAAATTTCTTCAAACATCATTATTTTTACCAATTATAAAGGGCCGATGTCAGAAAACATACGAGATTTCATCGAAAAGTATCAGGCTTACTTCTTTAACTTTACGCTGGTGTTATTCTTCATCATCTGGTGCATGGCATCCTTTAAAGTAATCCCCATTTAATTAAACAACATGTTTGTAGCGATGCTTCTACTTCTCGTAACAGTGCTGGAACTTACTTATAGGGTTGGCCTTGAGTTCTCTCGTCACATTATTCTCGACCGTCATTTTATCATCAAATCGCTATCCTTAGAGTGGTTTTTTTCAGTTCCAGAAACTACTAAAAGTCACAGTAGGCTATGTCAGAACTGTATGGAGGTTGTCGCAGTAATGCGATACTATGTTGAGTCCAAAACTGTTCCACAAGATTTGATAAATGCGTTGGTGAATTATTGTGATAAAAGAACCAGTTACAACTTGACCAAAAATTCGGATACTTCCTTCTCATTGCTTTACGTGAACGTTTTTACACTTCAACGTAAAATTATTTATTAATTGTCTGACCTGTTGCTTCAACTTTGACGTGCTTTTGTGGTCTTGGCAATCTAAAGTGTTTTAACTGAGAAGACTGTTGTATTGTTTAAGGATCATAACCATTAACCTATGACTTATTACCAGTATAAACCTTTATAAGCAAAGGATGACCACTTCTAAATTGTCATGTGCGACTTTGAAGCACAGCTGTTTTTGCTCTGCGCTGAGCAATTTTAGTGTGAGAATTATAAAATAAAATAAAAAAATTTGTTTCATTGATGGTCCTGGTGGATCTGAAAGAACTTTTCTATACATAAAATTAATTTATTATTTCATATCAATTGAAAAAAGAATTCTTACAATGGCTTGGACAGGTACTGCTTCTATTCTGCTTCTAAGGGAAATGACGACTCACAGAACTTTCAGACTTCCTTTAGACTTAAGCACCATAAAAAGTGCATTCTTCCAGTTTGAGCCAGATAAACAAAAATTACGTAATGTAGAAGTAACAATTTGGGATGAAGAAAATGCTTCTATAATACCGAAAATAGCGTAAAAAGTCGTTGATAGGACTTTAAAAGATTTATTTAGTAGTAATAAGCCTTTTGGAAATAAGATAATAATTTAAGGTTAAGACTTTCGTCAAATTCTCCTAGTAGTAAAAAACAGAGAGAAAATTACTATTATTTAAGAAACCATAAAATTTTTTAATTTTTGGCTTTTATTCAACATTTTCTATTTAAAAAACAATATATGCTCGATTGATACAAAATTTTCTTCATTGCTACTGAATATGGGAGAAGGCAAAATGAAAACTCTTAGAATTCCTCAGACATGAAAAACAAATAATATATGTTCTAAAATTTTTAATAATAATAATAATTCTTTCATAAGTAAAGCTATATAACATCTCAAAAGGAATACACTCATTTTTTAAACAAAAAAGTTTTAAATAATATGGTAGGAACATTAGTAACGTACTATAGTATTGATGAAGCAACTCACAAAGGAGTAGATAAGTCAGACGATACTATTTATATTAA
Source organism: Copidosoma floridanum (assembly GCF_036245765.1). Lineage (NCBI taxonomy): Eukaryota > Metazoa > Arthropoda > Insecta > Hymenoptera > Encyrtidae > Copidosoma > Copidosoma floridanum. The sequence goes on from NW_028321885.1 coordinate 3,224,296, forward strand.
TTTTCTTACAGAATATTTAAATAGTTTAAAAAAAGGTCTTCCTCCACATGAATTAAATTTGAAAATTAACGCTATTTTTATGTTAATACAAAACTCATCTGAAGGACTTTGCAATGGTACAAGATTACGAATTACAAAATTATTCAAATACAACATCGAAGCTGAAATAATCACAGGTATAAAAAATGGAAATAAATTCTTTATTCAAAAAATAACACTACAAACAAACAATTATTCTTCACAACTATTTATATTGTACAGAAAACGATTTCCATTTATCCTAACTTTTCCTATGACTATCAATAAATCTTAAGGTCAAAGTTTTGATGCCTTAGGGTTATACTCAAGAAAACTATTATTTTCTAATGGGCAATTATATGTTGCACTGTCTAGATGTTAAAACCAAAAAAAAATTTGTATCCCAATTGAATCAGTAAACAAATTTAAAATTAAAAATATTGTTTGGAATAAAATTTTAGAGTAACAAAAAAACTTTTCTATAGTTTATTACTATTTTCATACTTTCTTGCAAATTTTATCTTTCATTAAAAAAGCAAATTTCAGTACCGTCTAGTACCTAAATTTATGTAATCATAAACAATCCGTTTTTTGTAATATATTTTCAGATGCACCATCATGGATGCAAGATTTTATCAGTGTGACAAATGTAACTCAAAATTTTTAAATCAAGAGTGTCTATCATCGCACGAAAAAATTCACAAAAAAAAAATTTTTGTATGTGATCTGTGTAGCATTTGATAATGTTAGAAAAGAAAAACCACGTGCGTCACACAAAGGAATGCCAAAACATTGAAAAAAATTTTAAGTGTATTAAATGCGAAAAAAGTTTAAAAGAAATTATCACTTACAGAGAAATTTGAAAAGTCATGAAAAAAACGTTCAAAAAAGTATTTGTCAAAATTGTGGGAAAGGTTATGTTAAAGCAGAGCACCTTAATAGACATTTTAGAGTATGTTATTGAAATAAACATCGTAAGTAAGATAACTATAACAAAATTTTTTGTTATGGTCAAATAAAGTTATAAGTGAAAATTAGACCATTCTTAACAGTTAATATATAAGGCTTTACAAATTTATTCACTTTATTCATGGGGAAGCTGGGGAGAGCTGGAGGGAAGCGGGGAGCAGGGGGGGGGAGCGGGGGGGAGCTAGAAAAAAAGTAGGATAACTCGAAAAATTCAAGAAAATGAAAGAATAACTACCTTATTTGGGGGGTGAGCTAGGGTGAGCGGGGGGGAGCAAAACCTCGCTCTAACTCTTACGACTATATAATATAGGAAGATATATACATATATAGATATATATTTATTTTAGAATTTATTGAAGCAAAATCTTATGCTAAGAAAAATACTATCGCAAAGTTAATGAGTGAAAGACTATCATTGAGATGATCAGAGTATCGAAAGAAAATCTTGAGATTGCTGAAAACAATTAGTTGTTGTATACATTTTTTCTTGTTGTGGAACTTAAATAATGTTGAATAGATAAAAAACAAAAAATAATTAAGACAACCTTATAGTTTGCTCATTTAACTAGGCCTACATTTTTATAGATGATTGTCAGTTTTAATATGGAATTGGAATTTTATCTTATAATAACTTTACTACAGATGGAAAAAATATTTAACATTAGCAATACAATAACGTATATAATAAGATCAAAAACCTTAGTTCAAAATTTTTAAAGCTATAGTCTGATGTTATCACTGTAAGTATTGCAGCACTTTACAAAATGTTTGACAAATATTTTAAACTTTACCAACTATTACTTTGCTTTTTATTTTCCATAATTCTCATCAGTTTAATAGAACTGATGGGACAGAAAATCTGGTTCTTTTGCAGTGGTTAAAATATCCACCCTCTAATAAATAGTCACTGATAATATCAGTGTCTTGGTTCCTCATCGCTCAGTTTTCTTAAGATGTATGTAAGTCTTACAGATTTTTATTACTGCTAAATCTTCTGAGGTTGTATTTAAAAGAAAGATCTTAAAATAACGTTTGATTTATAAATTGATAAATTAATAAGACAATTAAAGGTTGCAAAACCTTCAAAATAAAGAATCAAATTACTTGTATAATGATAATATTATAAGCAACATTAACCAAGTAATAGATAAATTATTTGGGCTTCATTGATCTTATAGGGAGAAAAATTAACTAGATGTTAAGTAATAACTAGAAAAATATTCTCCTTGAGTGGGGATCAAACGCACAACCTCTTGTTTACTTGACAGTTGCTCTACCACTTACAGTACTAAGAAGCCGTACATTTACTTGCATCGTAGATATGAATAAGTTCTCGTTCTTAATTTTACCTGTCTTTACCTCCAGTTCAATTTTTAATAGGTAAATTATGAAACAATTCAAATACCCGTAGATAAGTAAGAACTTACATTTATTATCGAGAAGAGGACACGAATAGTCTTGAGAATACTGGCATAAAAGTACTATCATTTACATTTGTGCCAATGCGATGATAAATGTATAAATACTGCTTGTATGCATCGGAAAATAATGTTTAATTTCTTACTTTTCTTTGAGTATTTAAATCATTCTATAATGTACTGATTAAAAATTGATCTGGAAGTAAAAATAGCTTAAATTAAGAACGAGAACTTATCCAAACCTACGCTATGGTGCGAGTAAATATATGGCTCCTTAGTAGCTCCATTAGTAAAGCAACTGTCTAGTAAACAGAAGATTGAGCATTTGATACGCACTCGGGGAGATATATTTCCTAGCACAAGTTGCCAGATTACCTAGGATACTTACTAGTTACTTTGTTAATTCAGAAGACCTTGATTAGAAACATAAGTTGTTATCACCAGTTAACTCAAGGTGTTTGTTAGCGACTTTGTTAGTTACTCAAAAAAAAGATAACAACACAAGCTCCTATTACTAAATGATCAAGGGACACTAGCCATTTTAAAAATTACAAAAACAAAAAATTCGTAAAACAAGTGGCTGTTATCAATTCAGGTAGAAAATCTTGCTTTAATTATTTAATAAAAAATCAATACTGGATACAAACTGTAATCTTGAGTGACCTTGGATTGATCTTCATAGCTTTTTTTTCAATTTTTTGAGCATTATAACATCCAAAGCACTTCGCAGCACCTTTAATAATCAGTAAAGCAATTAATTATAACACTCACTTGCATCTATAGGTCAGCAGTAGCACTTACTATCTTTTCCATAACTCAACCACACATAACTTAGGCACTTACGTAAACTGTGTCTTATTTTAGCCCTAGTAACCATGCTTAATATGAAGTAGTGATTGAGCATCTTGTGTCACCTGTGGATGGGTAGCACAGTAATTATTTGGTTTTTAGAAATTATTGAAGTGAATATAAGCACCCCTGTCATATATTTTGGCAGTGTCGCTTGAGTCGTCAGTTAGTGTATTGTAAACTTATAAGGAATCTAATAGGTGTCTGAACTTTTCTGATGATTTGTGCTTTAGTTTTGTCTTACTTTTTTATGAGTTCAATGATACCTTAAGAAGTTCGTAGTATTTTGTGCACGCAAGTGTTCAAACACGTAAATATAATAACATTATTACTATTCTGATATCGGATTCTTAAAGACCTATTGAAAGTAGGTGTAATCCAATTTCTTCAGTTTCTGTTGTACCAAGTTAAATAATATTTTAGTTAAGAGTTTTACTTTTACCAGAAGTTTCGAGACCAACACCTAATTTTTTTAATCTTATAATTTCATTGGAAGCATTTATTTGCTAAGTTTGGCATAGCTTTAGAGTAGCGATATGTTTTTTCGCAGTTTTAATATATTTTTCTATGAAAGAATGCAAATTTAGAAAATTTAAACTCAGATTTGTTTTAGAAAATAAGATAAAAAAATATGGTCTTTTTCTTTTAATTCAACCTTAAAGCTTTTGAAAGAAGAAATATATAAAGAACGGCAAAAAACAGGCTTTTTAAAAAAAATTTCTAGTTCTCATGCTTCTGTAAATGTTTCTGTTAGCTTTACGTTTGCACAACCTCTAGATGTTTTTTGGGTGAGTATTCTAAACGAATATGAATAAGAAATTCTGTTACATCATCCCAACACCCATGTAAACCCTTTAGTGCCTTAACACTTTGTACGTTAAACGCAGAGACACATTTTTTTTTATTACAAGCAGGCACCTTCAAAACTAAGCTAGTCATTCACTGGTAGAAGTCAAGCGTGAAGTTTTTTGTTGCAAAGCTAGAAGTTTTGGCAACCAACGACCCTTTGTACATATGAGGAATCGCTGATCCTCTCTGTGGTTTGCGTTTGGTAAGCCTTGTAGTAAAGATATAAAGGTCAAACAAATGTAAGCAAACGGGGCAGTTATAAAATAGTAAGTGGCATAAGCCAATTTGCTATTTTGAAGTTTAATAGAAAGCTATTTTTGCATGAACTATCTATAACTCGTCGTAACGACATTTTCATAATCTACAGTGACTTTACCCGATAAGTTATCCAGTTAATTACATTTCTTCGATAAAGAGGGCCCCTGCAGGTCCAGAAATTACAAGAAAAATAGTCTACTTTCTTTTAAAACGAGATAAATGCTATTTTCCTGCATTCTGGGTACTCACCCCTTCGAAAAAGCTCAAGAAAATAATCTTGATAATTTTTAACGAGATTTGAACCCACGACACTTAAACACTTCCAGCTAGGAGACTTGCACGCTAACCGCTAATCAATCGAAGCCTTTCAAATTTCGAGGCTATTTACAGTTTCTAATTTTGAGCCAAATCGACTAAGTTTTATGAAAACCGAAGGTACTGTTAACGCTATCGTCTCCAGCGTAACACTTAGAGATGTTGAGAAAGAGCGCTGCAACGAGTTAAATGTGCCAGACCATCCTGGTTCTCCTTCAGAGCAGTTTCATCTTAAATCAGCATGCCAGAGAAGACAACCATGAGGTATTTAGTGAGTTGATTTGCTAAGAACTTTAGTAAGAAAGGAACTCAGCTTAGAGTTGCTTTTTAAGGCCAATAACATTATATAAATACGCATTCAAGAATAAGGTATCAATTATTTGTGTTTGTTATAATATAAGTGAACTAGATAAATTAAAGGAGGTTACTGTAGTAACAACTTACGAATCTTCTAAGCTGCAGAAGACAATAAAGTTATGACTTACTTTTCAGTAGCTGAACGAAAGACTTCGTTACATGACGAGACTTTGCAGCGCTTATGTAGCAAGGCAAAATACATTCCAGGGTATTACCCTTCAGATTATTTAATCTTCTGTTGTAACAAAAAGTATGACTTTTTAAAAAATAGCACGTCTTCTTTCTTGTTGATGTTGTAGTAGTTTGAATCTATATAAAGCAATTTAGAAATGTCTCGTTTGATATACTTAGCTTCTGTCTCGAGTATTTTTACAATGGAAAACATTGTTGTATGTGATTTGACATGCATAAACTATAAAAGGAGGGTTTCATGTTCTTCAATCTGTTAAGATCTCACTTACATCAGATACCAAACAGATTTTACCGTAGGATTTGTAGACAAAATTAGTCTTTTTTGGATAGTCCAATTTGTCTTTTCTCAAACGAATGACACCGCACAGTAGGCAAAAATGCCGTTTTTCGTGTCGAAATAAAATATCAGCCACTGTGATAGGCTAATCAAGATGATTTTTTTTGGAGCTTGAAGCTCAAACACCCCAGAATATAGAAAAAGTAGTGCGAAGTAGAAAAAAAATTTAGAGGTCAAAAACTACCTCTAAACGTACCCCTAATCACTACATCTTTATAATGTCAAAATCATTCAAGCAGACAAACACGCATTTTTTACAAAAAACTATAATCCTACAGATTTTTTTGGTCGCTGATAACGAATATGACGTCAGAATTTTACAATTAGGAATGATGGATCCAATATGGTGACCGAAAATGTCAAAACGCTTTATAAATTTTAAAAAATGTACCCATAGGGGTTTTTAGGTTGCTTAACGAATCTGGTACCAAAATTACATAATTAAAAATGGCGGATCTAATATGGCAGTCAGCAAACTGATACTTGTTAAAAACGAGCGAGTTCTCAGCTATAGGAGTTTTTTAGGTCACTGAACACGCATCTGGCATAAGGATTGTATGATAATTACAAAATTTAAAATGGTGGATTCAATATGGTGTCCTGAAAAGTTAACACCTGTTCAAAACCAACAGAATATCAGCTTTGGTGGCTTCTTAGGTTGCTGAACACGAATTTGGTATCAGAACTGCATCATAATTACAAAGTTCAAAATGGTGGATCCAATGTGGCAGCCAAAACAGTTTAAACTTGTCAAAAAGTAAGAAGATCTAGCCTTACAGATTTTTGTGGATTCTACAACACAAATTTAGCATTAGAATTACTATATTTGAATCAGCTGAGCCAACATAACGGTGAAAAGCGTAAAGACAAGGGATTCTTCTGTCACTGATCACAAACTTAACATTACAGGAATGACATTGACAACGTTAGATACTGTATCATAGTGAAAAAAAATATATATTTTGAAATCTGTCATTTTGTGTCCATGTGGTTACCAAACACATATCTAGGATATCAGTCAGGAATTTTAAAATGGGGGACTGGCTGTTACCCTTTTAAGATTAATGCATTTATGAGAGCTTATTTTATGTTTATCGCACCCGATGGGTATCATTCGGATCCCCCCTATATCATGTATAAAGTTCTTCCCACACCAAAAATAAAAGGATGTAGGCATAGTATCACTTTTTTTTCTGACGACCCCACCTAGTATTATCAGGTGAGATATCAGATGATTTATCATGTCAAAGTCTCTCCTGAGATATTTTTGTAAGATTCGTGTTTTTTCGGAATTTTTCAGCCTTTTTAAGGATGATAAATAAATTTCAAAATTAGAACATTTTCTACATTTTTTGACTTCGTAAATTTTTCACAATTAGACAACAAATTGTTTAAGTCCAAAATACGACACTTTTGCTAAAACATACTAAAAAGTGCAGGAAAAACAACTACATTCAAAAAAATTTCTCGGGTGAGATTTTGAAATGAGAAATCACCTGAGATCTCACCTGAGATTACTAAGTATATAAGGCACTTTCGTGGAACAGTTGTGCCTAAAAGTAGCTTTTAAGAATCTTAACAGAGTTATTAGTCGTAGTACAGACAGTCGACTTTGTAAAGTAAATAGCTGTTGACGAAAGCAGAAAAATTTTTTGTGGGAACTCAAGTTTTTTTAATAATGTATAGTTTATGTATATGTAGTTCAAAATATCTGAGTCCAACCATATGTAAAATTTCAAAAATAAAAAAGAATTTTCAAATTCGAATGAGATATATAGCTACTATCATGCGATCAAAATAAAATGTATGCATATCAGAAAGTGATCGAAAATCTAAAAAAACTGTTACTATGAGAAAAAAAAACCTTGCTTTATTGTAAGCTTGCAAAATCCTTTAAAAAAAGCGACTCTAAAATTACTTCAAGTCATTCATCAAAAATTAAAGATGTCCATGTACTTACTTGCTGTCAAGTTTATGTTATTTTAACACCCATACTAACTTATAGTTTTGTTTTTAAAATCTGTCATAAAATTAACTGTATTTATCTTAATGAAAAATTCAGAAATTGTAAGAAAATATTCCAAAATAAAACGTTTTGAGCTAACAAGTTATTTATTTAACTTCATCACATCCATCACTTAATATGGCAATATTATTTGGCTGTGGAGAGAATTCCAATTACCATGAGACAGAAGACGAGTTGGCAGAAGCTGAGAATGACTACGAGGAAATTAAATAAATGAAAATCAGTCTATTAACATTAATCTAAACATGTGACTGTTATAAAGTTAAAGGAAGAAAATACTATCCATTGAAGCCAAAGAGCTAAATCTAACTTTGTAAGAAATGTATATTATGACGTAACTGTGAATAATTAGGTCTTATTGCTTAAAATCACAATTTTTGAATCTTATGTGAATATATATAAAGTTAGAATATTTAAGTAAAGATGTTACAAGTTTTTGATACAAATTTGCTACATATCTATGCTTTTAAATTCTAAACTTATAGAGGTGCGTATCTCATTCGTAATCCAGTTCTTACAAGCAGTATTTGTCAAAATACAAATACATAGGTAAGTAATTCTTCTTATTTAATAGTATAAAATATTTTCCTGGTAAACAATGTTATTCTTTAATAATGTATCAATCTAGTCTTAGGCTTACAAGCATCGAGCAACAATAATTGCTATGATTCTTTTCGAAATTGGTCTATATTGTTTCATCATGTAATGGACTCTACATGAATTTTGATTAATATGTTGATAATTATATAAAATCCTGTATTTTTTCGTTAAACATTCAAACCCCAGATTCGTGTTCAGTGACCTCAAAAATTTTTATCGACAGATTTTTAACACTTGAGCGTTTTTTTTAACCAACATATAGTATCTGCCATTTTAAATGTAAACATTATTTCCGATTCGTATTCAGCGTACAAACCACCAGGGCTAATATTCTGTTGATTTTGAGCAGGTGTCAATTTTTTTGGACGCCTTATTGAATCAACTATTATAAATTTAGAATACGATTTATAATACGATTCCAATTCTAGATGCGTGTTCAGCAACCTAAAAAGCTGCTATTGCCGAGAACTTGTTAGTTTTTGACATTTATTAGATTGCTGGCCACCATATTGGATCCACCATTTTGAATTGTGTACTTCAAATACTAGATTCATGTTAAACGACCTAAGAAACCCCTATAGCCAAGTTTTCCTAAATTTTCAAAGCATTTTGACTTTTTCAGCCACCATATTGGATACGCCATTTTAAATCTTCTCATTTTGACACCATGTCTGTATTAAGCAAGCTAAGAAATTCCTATGGCCACATTTTTTCAAATTTTGAAAGCGTTTTGACGTTTTCGGCCACTATATTGGATCCGCCATTTTTAATTTCGAATTTCTGACGTCATATTTGTTATCAGCGACCTAAAAAATCTGTCAGTGAATAGTTTTTTGTAAAAAATGTGTGTTTGTTTGATTGAACGATTACAAAAATATAAAGATACAGTGATTAGGGGTGCTTTTAGGGTCAATTTTTAACCAACAAATTTTTTTCCCCACTTCAGACCACTATTCTTATATTCTGGGGTGTTTGAGCTCTAAGCTACAGAAAAGTTATCTTGATCAGCCTATCACAGAGGCCGCTTTTTTATTTCGACATAAAAAACGGCAATTTTGCCTACTGCGCCTTTTATAAGAGGGTATGTGGAAATATTATTAGTTCTCAATATATTAGACATTTTACTAAAATTGCTTCCAGCATACAGTTTACCAATTTTGCTTGTTGGATGGACACTTAAAGTGTTTTAACAACGATCAATGTTTTTCTGTCTTTTTAATGTATTTTATTATTAATTAATGGCAAAATATAATTGTTACTTTTTGAAAAGTTTCTCATTTTAACAACGCTTCACTGTGATATCCCTTGCTAGAAAGTAAGATTCTTCTATTCATTGAATTAAGTACTTTATTTTTATTATTAGTAATACGAGGGTACAAAATAATATTTAAAATACGTTTCGAAAAAAAAAAGGTTTTTCGAATCTGTCAAAAGTAAATTATTTTGAATTTCTGATAATGGTCAAATTTAAGAAACTTAGTTTAATGCTGTAACGTTGGCGTGACGGATTGTTCGAGTCTAAGCTTGCGCTTGACAATTCGGAACTCACACAAAGCGTGTAGGTTAGACACCAGGTTAGAAGATAATTAAATTACGTCGAAGAGTATTAAAAAAGGGAGTTCGAATGTATTGAAGCGAAGAAAATTAAGTTGCAATGACTCGAAGAGGTTCTTGTGCTTTATCCCGATGCACTTATGTATGGAACTCCTAAGAGTTGACAATATAACCCAGAGCAGGGTATTAAAAATATCTTGTTCGTGGTTTAGAAACTACCAGCATCGTTACAAGTAAAGGTGTCGTTCTAGACATAACGTAAGAGGAAAAACTGTGGTTTAATTCTCAACTGGCCTAAAATTTTCTCATATTGTCACAAGTTACGGTGTTCATTTTACATTTTACGCGTAATTTAATTGATTATTTATTTTCTAGGGTTCAAGGGTACCAATACTATTACAAGTAATGGTATGCACGTTTGACTCTATGCTTACGCTAAGAAGGAAACAAAAAAGAAAATCAAGAAATTCTATACAGTTTTAACACTTAATTTTATCTACTTTTGGAAAAGGAACAATTTTACGGGTGATAAATCAGCGCAAGACGTCTGGAATCGGAATTGGAACTGAGCTCGTAGAAGACTAAATGATAGCAGAGGTGGGCTCGAGCTACCTAGTTGACCATTCAAGGGTTAAAACAAAAACCAAGACTGTGTCCTTACCTCGTTTATCGTATGTATGTATTTAGGGCCTCTAGGTTAAGTGCTAGTTTCAAAGGGATGCAGAAAGACTTGCCAGGGGATAATTTCGGAAAAATAATAAGAGGCAAGTATATAATGGGCTACACCTGCTCTTGTTTAGCCACTCAGAAATTGGCACCATCCATTCGACTTGCTCTCCTACATGCGTCAAGAAAAGGTAAGGTGATTCACTTACTCTTACCTTTTTTTTCTATCTTACATCGAAATTTTATAAAATTATATTTTTACTTAATGTTAATATTAAAATACAGTACTAATAGTATTGAATAACAGTAAGCATTAGCTTTGGTTAACATGTTTTTAACTGCTAGTCGTTGAAGAGGAAGTAGGCTCGTGGTGCCCTGGGGAATCCAAAATTTTGATACTCGCATTGGAGGCTGAGGTACGAATTCTTTTGACATCCCTGAGTCAGGAAAAAAAAAATGGCTATAACTTTCACGTGTTCCTTGACATTTAAAGAAGTGATAAAATATATCCAGAATCCAAATAATATTTAAGATAACTTATTAAATTGTGTAATGCAATGAAAAAGGGTTAGTGTGTAAGTCATGCTCCACCGAACATTAGCGGTAGAAATGGGATAATTTTTTCGAAAATAATAAGCTGCTCTTCTAGATTAACCGTAGTTCATACCTCTGTTGGTAGCATATTGTTGTTGTTTTCTACCGGTGTAGTATGTATGAGTCTCTTTCTTAAGTATATGTATTAATTCTGATATATTCCGGTATAAAATATTATGTATTTCAATCCTAAGCTATATTTATTAGTTCTAAGTTATTTAAGTAGTTAATACTACAATTTGCAAGTAATTCACTTTTTTCCAGATGCTCGTTGGTCCTTGCTCCCAATGCTTTCAAATTAACATAGAAAATTTTGAAGGAATAGGGGAAAAAACATTATTAGTAGATGTATTAACGGCAGTTTACCGATATTACATAGGCTATTTCAGTTTTATGTGTAAATCGTTGGTAGCATAATATGGATTAAAATTGTCTCATATTCAGTCACTAAAAGCTTTTTAAATAAAAGGTAAATTATTATTGATGTAACAAAAATTAGGGATTTTTGATAGATGGTATTGGTTCATGTGATAATTATTGCTTGCATTAGAGAGACAGTCTTATTTCAGATCATCCATCACAAGATCAGCGAGAAGTAGATGATTCCAATGGTAAGCCTAAAACTTGTTAGACAAATTGATTGTTGAACATAACATAGAATATAATTGTTAAAAATTTTGTGCACTATAGGATTTCGTCAATACAGCCTCAACATTTCTTCATTATACTTAATGCGCACTAGTCGATGCCATTCAATACTAAGTCTGAATGGATATTTGTAAACGGAGAGCTGATATTTAAGAAATCAATATGTGATTGAGAGGGGTTCTAAATATTTTGATTCATTTATTAATCTTAACCTGTTGTTACTGTGTGAATTTGATAAATCAATTGAATTTTTAAGTTCATTGTGAAAAGGTCCAGCCAGAAAATATGTAGGACCTTTGACTTGAGATAGGGTCAGACGCTAAGGGGCATCAACTTTTGAGAATCACATCAAACACTTTTCCGACAAGTGCAAAAACATTATATTTTATTGTTGATTGATACCAGTTGATTTTAACAAATAAATATAGCAGTTCTCGAAAAAATGTTGAATTTTAAAATCAGTCATACCAACACACACATTAGCTTCTTACAAAATTCTTATATCCGTTTTAAATTTTATATCACCTGTTTAGATCTCAAGTATCACACTTGCCAAGGTTATAATGAATTCGTGCAAGAAAAACAAACTACTGTCTATAAAGAGCTAAATTGTTTTTTACATAAGAAATTTAAAAACATTTTAGATTCCAAGAACACGGTAGCGTATGAAAACAGCTTAATATATAATCCGAAAAATCTAGTCATCTGTTAAAAAATGCTCAGAAATTGTGTCATTTGGACCGAAGAAGAATGTACCCTTAAGTTTTTAGAAAAGTGATTTATTACGTGTCTTAAGAAATTTTGAGGTCGATCTGTCACATCTGAAATTCAATGAACGAGAGAAAAATGTTATTCGCAGAAAAGTCTGTTATAATTTATTTTATGTAGTCCAATACAAATCAGTTAGTTCTGGTAAGGATAATAAAGGAGCAGAAGAGTTAAAAATTGCACAAAATTTTTTGCGTATAAGTCCAGCTTTTTTGCTAATTTCTGCTAATAAGGGTAATGTAATTGTCTACCTTAATAAAAGTGCTTGTTCTACAAAACAGTATCAATTTTTGTCTGACACATCTTTGTACATAATTATCCAAAATAAGTTTTTCATTTTTACTACAAAAAAGAACCTTGCCAATTTTTAATAAGTTAACTCATAATGGCTTCTTTTCTAAATCTTACCTTCCTAATGCTTTATCTCTCATGGATACTACTTTAGCTTAATGTAGTGGTCTGCCAAAGATAAACAAGGTCTATATCCCCTTCATCCTATTGTATCTCTAGTCAACGGTCCCACATTTTTTCTGGCAAAACCAATTCACAGTTAACTTAAAAATTCGGTTGACCGATCACAATTGCATATTAACAATAGATTTGGATTAAAAAACAAATTATAAGACTTACAACTTCTCCCAATCACTCTAAAATTTCTTTAATATAGGTTTTACATTTACTAACATTCTTTTAGACTTAATATTGCGGGACAGCGACTGGCGTGCATTTAGTATAATTAATTAATGTCGAGGCCGTATTGACGAAATTCTACAGTGCTCAGAATTTTTATTTAATAACACCTATCTTGCGTTAAGCAGTAAATTTTTCTAAAGAATTCTTGACACACCAATGGACCCCTTTCTTTTCGCTCATCTTGTAATGGATGACCTAAAAGAAAACTATCTTTCTAATTTGAACAATAATTGCAACATAAACTCAGTCTTTAATTGTTGTGACTTTATTAATATTACAATTTCTGACTATAAAAACCGTTTTAACTTAATATTCAATAATTTTAATTCATATTATGGTAACCTACAATTGACAAATACACTACAATTTGAGATAATTAATTTTTGACTAGTTAGAAAAACCGACTTGCTTAGGACGTGTTTTAAATTATTACTTCGATCGTCTTATTAGTTACAAAAGAAATATAGTATTTAATTTAATAAATAGAGCAATTTTACTTTCAAGTAAGAGATATTAAAGTGTAAGTTTTGTACAAATAACATATCTTTTAAAAGATTACAAATATTATTTTCAACTGATTAAAGAAAATATAAAAATCATTTTAAAAAAACAAAAACACATCAACCATTATTAAGCTACTTCAAATATCTATCCTACATGAAAAATTCGTATACCGTACACTGGTAAAAATATTGATAAAATATGTAATACATACTACATAAACAAGCAGCGTATTGTTCCTACTCTTACGCGAAATCTGACTTATTTACCTACTATCATGCCAGAGTCTTCTTTAGAGCTCATGGCATTACCTTATGGCACGATAGATGAGCTTGCAGAGCTCAAGCAACTCTAACGCTCCACAAAACATTGGAATAATTTGATAGTGGCGCTGACCATTTAAAAGTTCTAAATATAGTCGTTTTGCGAATGGGAGTTGTCAATCAGTCCAAAAAATGGTTCGCATATATTTGCTTAGTTAAGGACCTCCATAAGACAACACATTCTGATGCTAAGATTCATCCTTAAAATTATAAAGACGAAGAAGGTCAAGCAAAATTCAAAAAGCCACAAAGCTATAATCACAATAAGTCTAGTATTCACTGCCAAACTCGTGCTCACAATTTTTATACTTTGCTGCAAGATAAGATGACCTCCTTTACACATATTACGATGCCTACTACCTACTGATGCCTAGTTTATTTATGATAAGAGGGATGATCAAGCTTATTATTATTTACAACCTTACGAAAATCTAGCTGTAAGCACAATGCCACTGCTTTTGATTACTGATACTTTGCATACTCTTCAATGCACAAAGAGCTATATCATTCACTAACCGTATCCAAGTCACTATCTTGAGCTAATAAACAATAACCACGTGATTCCTGCAATACGGTTCACATCAGTCAGTATCAAAAGTAGGTAAGCTATAGGACTTTAAACTCGAAGGAGCTATTTACTCAGTGAGTGAAAAGTTCCATAGGGCTTAATTAGCCACTTCTACCTTTTACAACCTTCACGCTTTACTGTTCACGTTACTGTGTAGTATGAGTTGAAAATTTCTACTACCTCTCACCTGGTACCCTACTACCACCACTTTTTATTACATATATTATGTTGACGTTTACACCGCTCTTGGGGATCATCAATGTCAATCTCATTTGCTGCTGCTTCAGTCAAAGATACTATTACTGTCATTGTCGTGGTGCCATCAAGTGTACAACTGTTTTTGTACTGCTGCTTGCGTCGTCTCATTATGAATATCATATAGGTGCTGTCCCTATTGGCACATAGCAGCTTCGCTGCTTAACTTGCTACAAGTATCGTTGGTGCCATTTTTATGTGTTGTCGAATACTTCTATTACCTTCGTACCCCAATCGCAGACCCTGCTAAGCTGCTGCTGCTTTTACTTTTTTTTACGGTGGTTAAAAGACGAATGATGTTAGAAGAGCGAGACATAATCCTTTACAGTTTTACTTTTGCTACTAACATCAACCCCTACCACTACTATACATAATTTTTTGTACGTATTTGCTCATTGGACTATAATAAAAAATACGATCGTGCAAAATCGGGCAATAGGCTAATGTGTTAACGGAAAAATTATCATGTGGTTCTAATTTCACATGAACATTAACTAGAGAATTTTTGAATGAATCATTTTGTTTGAAGCAATCGGTGACATAAGAGACATGTAGGATAGAGAATGGACTTCTCTTAACAGTGGGGCATGATTTTCACCACAATACAAATTTTAAAAATTAGTGGACTTATGATACAACAATGCAAATTGACTTTTTGCTATACTGAAGCTGAAATTACCATTACAATAATGTTCCAAATTTAAATAGAGTTTTTATTCTTAATACTGCAATGATTAATCATACTAGCATTAACTGCTCTTCAATTCTTACAGTTTTTCTGAAAAGTTGAAATCTAACAGCATGGTTCTTCCATCTCAATGTACTTTTTTACGGTCCAAAACTTTTTTAACTTTTTGGACAAGAGTAGATGTGCATAGAGCTCTCAAATTAAGAAACTCATTAAAACGAACTGATCTTTTTGTAAAAAATTAAGCAAACTAATTTGTTAGAATCTGTCATCACTACATAAAGCAAGTTTTGATTTTTGTCTCTTAAATTCTTTTCAGACACGTCCTGCAGTCGCATCGTTATTAGCCTTTATGTGATCACATAAATTAGTTTTTTAAGTCTTAAGTACGAGCTTCTGTTACACGTTAACAAAAATTTTGAAATAGTCTTTAGCAAAACTGTAAATTATGCTGAGAAAAATTAAGATATTAAACTACCTAGTACTATTAGTTTGAGTTGTTCCATTCGAAATTCCAAGTCAACCAGCATTGGTAGTCATCAAATTTTGATCTGGACTAAGCGTCAGCCAATTTTGTATGAGGATCGGTGTAGCCAGAATATCACATTTATTTATATGTATTGTATTTATCTTTTATCTGATTGTTTAAATAGATAGCAGATGACATTATAAGCTAATGAAGATAGTTGACTACTGTGGGGGAGTGCAAGAGAGAGAGAGGTCCAACTTTAAGCTTCTTTAAGGTTAGAAGTACGTGCGCATGTTCCATTATTTAATATTAAGTTTTACTCTTACTGTAGAATATTGATTGAAAGCTTTTTCTACAAACACTTTGTTCACGTCATTGTTTTACATAATTAGTAGGTAGATAGTAATTTACTGTTGACTTAATTTTTTTATACTGACTGTTATTTGTATTACAATTTTTGATTATCAGAATCACTTCTGACAATCTCCCATAAGAATGCATAAGAAATCAAAAACATTTGTTTTAATAATTCCTCAGTTCATAAGCACCCAGAGTTGTTGAAAGTTTTCATAAGTAGTTTTAATCTATTTTTTAAGCTCTGCACAAACATTTGTTAAAAACGAACTATCAATTGCTTGAGGTAGTCAACCTCCTGAAGGACTTGCTGTTGCTGCTTTTCCACCTGATTTTACTAACCTCTCAAATATATTAAGAGAATTTCGTAATGGCAATAGATATAGATCCGGACGTTGAATTAATGTACGGATTTTATCACTTGTATTACAAGTTGCAGATGCATATGGTTTATCATAAGCTTTATCGTTACCAGTGGACTCGCAAAAAATGACAGGTAACTAAATGCTTCGAATCTTTTTCATGCTAAATACAACAAAATGGTAATATGCAAGTTGGCTTTTACCAGGGATTGTTATTGTTAATCCTGTACCCGTAAAAAATATAACATTCTAACTTGTTAGCTACTAACTTTTCAACTATTATCTCCATTAATTTTTCAACAGTTTTAACAAATAAGACTTTAGTTTTCATGTTTTATTTTAACAGGGATAAAATGAGAGAATTATTAAAATCTTACTACAAAATTCCCTTACTACAAAATTAAAAAAAGTATTAATAGGCATACATATGTGTATGTATATAGATGGAATCAATAATATATGAAGACTTTTAAAATCATCCATACATACTCTTTCTTGATGTCAAATATTCTAAACATCAATAATACAAAATAACCTTCCTATTTTTTAAGAAATTTTCTTACGAAATCAAGAAGAATAAGAAAAATATCTTCCCTGGGTGAGGATCAAACACGCAACTATCTGTTTACTAGATAGTACCTCTACCACTTTACCTACCAAAAAGCCGTACATTCACTCGTACCGTTGGTTAAAATAAATTCTTGTTCTAAATTTTTTAGCTGTTTTCCATGTTTCTTATGCTTGTAGATAAAAGAAATTTAATAAGGCTCTAATAGGTATACAAGATTTGAGCGCGCGGTAGCTCGGTCGGCTGGTTTGTGGGACGACACGCGGGGGACTGCGGGTTTGTTTTCCGACCAGTGTGACTCTTCTGAGTAAGACCTCTGTAATTTCTTACATGTGCTTCTTCACCACGCAATGCTCCTCATGAAGGGATGGGCGACCTTCTCGCAGCAAAAACTGCCTACCACATAGATTCTTCCCTCTCAAGATGGTCTATGTGACATTATCAATGTTCCAACGAAGTACAACTGTATCGATGCCTACCACATAGATTATTTTTATTATTATTCGCTCTTGGGGTGGTCTCTGTGACATTATTAACGTACCAACGGAACTACAACTGTATAAATGTGAAAATATAACCAATAATGTAACGTGTAACCCATTTGCTTATAATATGTAACAAATATAACGCAACAATGTGCCTTACTGTACCAAGGATATATGTACTTACTTACGATGAAGCCTCTAAAAATTAATTTACGACGCATGTAGGTATTTATTTAGGTATTTATTAAAAAAAAAAAAAAAAAAAAGAAAAGGTATACAAAAAATTTCTGTACACCTATCATCATATCAATAGGCATATGTTTATGTATATGGTAGTTCTTTTATATAAACACTATAAAAAGCATCCTTATATGCCTTTTCTCAATATCAAATAACTAAAAATTGAAAATATGAATTTACATTTTCTCTTTTTTCAGAAATTATCTTGAGAAATAAATGAAAACGAGAAAAATATTTTACTTGATCGAAAAATAACAGACTCATGGCTGTCCCTAACATTACAACAACAGCTTTAATGGTAAAACGTCCAAGAGTCTAAGATGTATACTTCCCCCGCACTTCTCTTCTTTCAAAAATTATCTTGGTAGAGAGAAAACAGTACTCCTCAACTCCCCTGTGCATGAGACGTGCATGTAGCATACGCGAATGTCTTATTAAATTACCATTGCGGTGAAACGATCTTCGATAAAATTAAAATATCATGTTTTAATTTAAGAATCCATGTACATATTGATCACCTCCAGAAAGTTCTTACCCAGTCAAATTTTTTTTTTTTCATTTATTTCAAGGAATGTTATTATTTGGAATAAGTACTACGTCATTCATTTTTAATAGATTTTCTTCTTGACGCTATATTTTCACAGGCATTAATTAACATTTTTCAATAAAATTTTGAGTCTCTATGAATTATTTTCTTAAGCATAAATCTCAACTCTTACCATTGCTCATTTAAATTAGTTAAGAGAATAATCTCAACAGAAAGTAATTCAAAGTTAATGATTTCTCGCCTCAAGTCACAAGTTACGTATGTAAATGGTCACGAATTGACGCTGTGATTGATATCAGCATACATGGTAACTTATTTTCTTATTAGAGACTTATTTTCTTTGAATGCAACTATTGAGGCATTTTAAACAGATCCAAAAAAGTTTTCAACATGTACTTTTTGCTGTGTACTAATTTAATCTTTTGTGGTCTAAGTTTTTGATGGCTTAAGACAATCCCTGAAATTTACCTTAAAAATTCGTATCTCTTCAGCTTTTTAACTGCCTTAAAGTGAGAATTGCTGAGTCGATTAAGTGGCTGTCTGCCATCTAAATAGTGCCATTCTATACTTTTCTTGTCTTCAACCGATTTATACAGTGACTTGGCCAAAATAACTGAGTCCATATCAAGTCATACTTTTTCGATTAATTTAATTACTTGCATTAATACTTAACCATCATCAAGATTAGATTAATTTATAATATTTTTATATACCATATGAGCAGGCGTTGACAGAAAAATCGCCAAAAAACAGTTAGTTAAGCAAAATATTTACAATAACGAGTTTGTCATTAAAAAAGTTTTACATTTCACATACTGTTATCAAGTTGATAATATCTTGCCTGATCATCATTTTTAGAGCTGCTCTAAACAGACTCAGCTAAACTCCCGTAGAATTTTAACAAAGTCACATCGAGCATCTTTTAACAAAATAAATAGGCATTTTTTAATTTTCAGCAGCTAAAAAATGAAAAAAAAAAATTATTTCCATTAGCTTTTATTTTTCAATCTATTTTTTGTAGGTACTAAGTTAGATTCTTACTGCTCTCAAAACGTATTACGAGAGACCTGAGTAAAAATGTGAAGATAGCCAGATTTGCTAAGTCTCCAACCCGTTGTAATAAACTTTCTAGGATTACTCAGAACGTTATATTCAAATATCTCTTGTTACCTTTTTTGTGCAATAATTTGCCAATGCCCCTAGACCAATTAAGTATGTACTGTACTGAATATCCACTGGCTTACTAGCTTCATTACCTAGAAAATAGTATGGGTTCACACTGCTCTAGAGATTCACTCTCTATCCAAGCAACACAAAAAAGTAACTACTGGTAAGCGGGGAGAACTGGAACCACAACAGCCTCTTCATTACCTGTCTGGCCAGGGTAGTGTGTAATATAAGAAAATATACCACAGAAAATTGAATATGTAGATCTCATTTCACCATTTATTGTAGTATCAGATAAACGTACTACGGTGTTTTGAAGAGTAGAGCTTTCTAAGCACCATTATCAGTAGCTTCAGTTGGGTGGCTTAAATAATTCGCACAATTCCCAAATTTTAGCTCAATGCACAGTTCATTATTGTTTCAGTATACAATTACAACTGCACAATTACATAATTTCTATGTTATGTACATTCTGGCTTACCAGACAGCCTGTTACAAAAAGTATAGGTTTGAATTTAAATAAGTTATTTTCCTATTTATGTTTAAATGTTGTTTGTCTCCCGCAAGATTATGCACGTAAAGGAGTTTGTAGTGACTGTAATAACATAAAGCACAATATTTTAAGTTGCAGAAGGTACAAGAACAATTGTGACCAAGGCAGTGAAAGCACAAGTTATTACTTCTAACTATTTTCCGTCGTAAATTTATTGAAGCTTTTTTTAAGTCCGAACAATCATTCATCGTAAAATTTTTAAAAATCCTATACAAACAGAATAAATTCTCTTTTTTTAAACAATTCCACTTTGTTTCGTCGAGACACGAAATTGGAGCAGAACCTCATTCCAACTTTCAGAGTTGTACGCACCTTACTTTCTCCTGAAACCTTGCGCGTGCCTGCACCTGTCACTGATTGGCTAATATCTCGTCGGCATGGTAGTGCGTGGGGCAGAGCTTTATTACTTGATAGTTTGTTGATTATTTTCACGCTCTGTAGCTTAACACGCCAAATTAGAAGCATCGTAATATCTCTCGCTTAGTGCTTGAAGTTTATCGCTTACAGATTGTATCATCTGCAGGAGATCTTCGCTGCGGACATCGTCGTCAAGACGCCAAATCCTTTTCTTTCTATATTTTTTTAATTTTACCTTTATCTTTTTCCATTAAATTGATCATGATCACACGGTCTTTACCTAATCATTTCATGATTTGCCCTTTTTACGTTCTCATATTTCTTATAAATTACTCCTTGTGACTCTATATTTCTCATTTTTATTATTTAATTCATTGCTCATCCATGAATCTCTTGCTCGTCCTTGCCATCATCCCAACCCTTTCACATCTTGCTCGTGCTACTTTTTCTTTCTCAATTCAACCCCCCTCTTCTTGAAATCACCTTTATCACAATCATGCTGCACTTATTTTTTTCACCCCTGTACGTCTATGCCTGTCACAATAGCACCTAGCTTAATGGACATCTGTCTTCCTTTTGCTTACCCTCGCATAAATTTTAACTTTATTGACCTCACATCCACGAACATCCTATCATCCATATATCAATCGTTTTACGAACTATTATTATTAATATCAGCCTCTTATCTCCGTGTCCTCATCCAGTATCATCCATGTTTCAGATTCTTTCTACCCATTCACACTCAACCATCACTACATATCATACCTACCACACGTCTAATACACTTTACTCAATACAAATCGTTACACCACTATCAGCACATCTTGTCTTGTTCAATTTACCCCGTTTCTCTCCCCGGAATCGGGGTCCTCACTGAAATACACAACTCGTAACAACCTTTATTACTGACGTACTACAAGTAGTAATTGATTTAATCTTCCGAGCGTCAGCCTACTTTCACCTGCTTAATGATGACTCGTGCAACCGTGCACGGCCAGCTGGTTCGCAGAATAGTTCACTCCTTCACTACTCACCTTGAATTTCCTTACAGGGAGTCGTCACCTCCAGGTCCTCCCACTCAGCCTCACACATCGACACTGATACATTTCACGCGCTTATTACAGTTTTGCCTATTGATATTGTAATTTGTTTGATTTTGTTTGTCAATTGTACTCACTTAAATTTGTCTTAAGAAATCTAGGTTTTTTATTCTACTAAATTTGTTCCATTAATTGACTGTTAATTATTATTGTCCTTTTTTTTTTCTCTTGTTTCAGAAATAAATTAATAACAAAATTAATTATTGTAATTGACTAAATTTGTCTATCTAGTTGGTTCAATTTTGTCTTTATTTGTTGGAAAACTTTATAAGTTTGTTCTCATCTGTTTCACTTTATTTTATTTTTACTGATAATTATTTTAGTTATTTGGCTTTGAACGTAATATAGTATTAACTGTAGTAAGCCTCTTATATTTCTATTGATTATTTTTTTACGACTTTGGACCAAATCATCCATGTTGGATCGACTATGTATCCACACAATACACTTAGTTATTGCTTAGATCTACTGTTGTTAAAATAGGCTTTCATTTGCAACAAAGGTTTGAAGCTATTATAGAAATTTTAACTTTTGGGGTTTAAGAAGAAATTACTAGTGTATTATTACTTATTTAAGTCTCCTGATGAACAAACTCAGCTGTTTTTCTTGGTCCAGTTTATTACGTGGTTGTTGATGAAAAAACTTTTTGTTGTTATGAGTCATGAAATTAGGAGATTCTTGAAAGAGGCTTTTTACCCACTCCACACTATACAAATGGCTAAATTAATTATTAAGAGATTCGACAATAACCGCAGCGTTTTTTTAATCGAATTTCACTTATAATATTTTCTTAAATCATTTCTTAATTGTAGAATCTTATTTCCAGAGTCATACTTTTTTTTTTAAACCATTTTTCACAATAAGTAGACTTCTTATACTACCTTTAAATTTACTTTCTAAAGCTTTTGACATACGCATAACATTTTTGACTCAAGAACAATCTTTTAATGCAGTCTTTTCATTAAGGGACTGATGGAAACGATTTTATGCAAGTGGATCTCCTGAATAAGAACTAAGCAATTTAGCTGACGTTTTTCTTATAAAAAACTTTAAATTTTAACAAACACGTATTTGAGAGCTTTAATTATCTTTACTGTTTATGGATAATTTTTTGTTTTTTATTAGGAGTGATGTCTGCTCGAGGAATTTGATTATGTACATGAGTGCAACGGTGAAAAGGGCTGTGGCGATTGGCTTGTGCAATCTTGTCACTGTTGTGAGTCAGAGTAACTTGGTTACCCATAGGAGCTGAGCAGTAAACGGAAATGCAGTGTTCGGCTGGGGTGATGATATGGCCAGCTACAGCAACCTCACCCTTGCGAGTACAGGCACTTTATTACATGCATCAGCAGGGTGACGCATGGGAACGCAGCAACTGGTTAAAAAATCTTGTCGTACTTGGCCAAAGGCGCTTAACTGCACGAAGGTGTTGCGCAGTGCACGAGAGCATAACGTAAAAATAAAGCAACGACATCGCTGGAAGGTATTACCTCTTCGTTGTCGTTGGCTGGAGATGCTTAGTAGCGCATTAGAATGTGACAAATGGCTGGGATGGCTTCTTTATGATCCAGTGATGCATGGTCATTGGCTTGATGATGAGATATCGATGTAGTCAACAATTTTTAAAGTTACATTTCAATAAGCTCACTATACGAAAGGGTTACTCACAGATTTTAGAATTCTGACTTTGAGAAAATACATGATCCAAGTAGTTTTTTTATGTCAATCCTCCTACACCTCTTCTCTATCGCTATACTATCCCATACCAATCTTCTGTACAACACACTGCACCGTATGACGCCACACCATCACAGCACTTAATTCAAATTTAATTTCTTATTCTTCAATCAATCTCTAGCATACGAACCAAGACCTCAACGTACTTTACTAGGCGTGTTTCCGATATAAGAAACTCAATGACAACTTATAAAAGTGTTATTTGTAATAACTAAATAAGTTGTTTAGGTAAAATACTCGTTTTTTAGTTCAAAAACTTTTTTTTTAAACAAAAAAGTTAGTATACTAAATAAGTTGTTTAGTTAAAATACTAGTTTTTCAGTTCAAAAACTTTTTTTTTAAACAAAAAAGTTAGTATACTTTAGCCAAGCATTTTTCTATGAATAAAGAAATATTTATTAAGTTTTTATTAATTCATCACTTTTGCAATGAGAAAATAGTTGTTTTTGTATCATTTTTTCATTATTCTCAAAACCTTTGAAAACTTTTTTTGTGCATTTTATAAATACATTAATTGATTTTTTGAAGTAAAACTTCTTCAGGCATGCCTTATATGGGGAGTTCACCCGTGAAACAAGCAAGTGAGTGAGCGAGCGAACCCTGCACGAATCATGTATTATATATATATACGTAGGTACTAGCCAGTGCTGACTGCGGCACAGTCAATCTGTTGATCTGTCTCTCTTCCTCTCTTTCCCTCCTTTTTGCATGTGCACATTTGGGCACCGCAGTTATGCTCTACATATGTATATAATATAGCCTTTTTCTATAGTACTCTATACTACTGCTGCATATTAAGAATCGTAACTTGGCTGTCATACGTGCTAAGTTGGGCCTTTGTTACAATAAAGGTACTATCACGTTCACAATAACTGTTCCAAAACGTTGCTTGATCTCTTTAAAATCTTCAAAAAAACACGGGAATACTCGTTCTTCTTTTGTATTTATTCTTTAATATGTACACATATACGAAAAAAACGTGCATAAAGTCTTAAATATATATAATACGACAACTAAATATTTTAAAACGAAAAAAAATGCTACATCTTAAAAGGTAAGCAAAATTGGCTGCAAACAATTTTCACGCACTTTCTAAAGAGAAGCTATATAATAGAGGTACAGAAATATAGAAAAGTTGGACTATGCACAAAAATAACCTTAATTATTTAGTTCTTTGACTGTATCTTAAAAAGAACAGGAAAACAAAATTTTTTGTTTCTATGCCGTGAATTATGAACTGATATGGACATTTACAGAATCTTTGAAAAATTTTCATCACCACATAACCTTTCAGAATTAAAAACCCAGTTGTATCTTAAAAAAACTGAAGATAGACCCAAAGTAACCATTTTTACGAATTTTCTTAAGAAAAACTACACGAACCACGAGCACAAATAAAAAGAGGTATGATTATGCACAAACGTAACCTCAATATTAACATTTTTTGACTGTATCTGAAAAAGAACGAGTTATAAGAAAGTTTATATTTAGTTTTGCATGTTTGGGACATAATTATGGATGTTACAAAAATCTTTGAATTGTGAAATCCCAGGTAGGTTAAGAAGAATTCCACGTGTAGTAAATAATTATTGAAGTGCAAAAACATATGTTACATGAATTCATACAATTAATCGTAATAGTTTAAGAAATATTGAGTCATATCTCAAAGGCAAAGCTACGTTTTACATATCTTACCTTATACTCTACCTATAACTCGATTTACTTTCTATTTTCTATCATGTATTATAAAAATAATTGTCACGAGACCAAGACCTATATTCTTTTTACCTATTATAGCAATTATAGATAACAAATCAAATAAAAAATAACCACTTCATAATGGAAAAAAGCTTTATTTCCATTGCTACCATTAATTCTAAACAGATAAAGTTGATTATATTACTATTATGGTAGCCAAAATTAAAATGAAAACTTTATTTGTCAGATACAAAGATTCCAACAAGGATTGACTGTATATATGGGATGCCATATCAAATACACAAATAGTAATTTTAAATTAAAGGAATTTTTATCACGCGTAACAAGACAAAAGTACCTTTTTTCGGGGCACTATGGTGAAAGCTTTAGTTTCGTTCTGCACAACATGATAAACAACTTATACATGTATTAATACATAATACATTATAGAAAACATGGAACTACTTAAAATGCACGAACCACGTATAACATAAGTGGTATATTAAAGTATATGTATTTAATGCACGCACGTGATCCAATACGTAATAATTTGAAAAAATTTCCTCAATAAATATCTAATTTTTAAAGACCTATCGAAGTTAGGTGTACTCCAATTTTCTTAGTTTATGTTGTACCGAGTTTAATGACATTGAAGATAGTTGTTTTTCTTTTGACAGGAGACCCAAGACCCACACCTCGTTTATTGCGTTTCATTCTTTAACAATGCCTTTATTTATGATTAGGGTAATTTCCTAACTTAGAGACATTTATCATAGTTAACGTTGAAAAATCGTGGAGGGGTGAGAGGAGCACAAATATATGCTACAACACTGGCAACTATCCATCTCTTGTAGATATACTAACGTACATGCTCTTACACATACTCAACTTCTTTTTTCTTGTGTTCAATAAAAAAAGTGACTTGCGGATCTATTTAAAAAATTAAAATGTATATCTAAAAGTGATGTTTTATACAAAAGAAAATTTACAGGAAATTATTAATCTTACAAATGTAATTTTACGAAATTTTTTTATAAGCTTACATGTTAAATTATGATTTTTTTAAATTCATCATTGTTGTTTTAAAAATGTTATACAACTTTTTTAAAGAAATCCGTTCTACAGGACCGTTTTATTTTACCTTTAAGATACAATTATCTTTTTGGTATTGTCGATAAGGAAGAATTGTGTGAGCGCATGTCACAGATGTGGGTGTAACGTTAGATATGTAATCAGCATAGGCTGTAAAGAGTTGTTTTAAAATCATCGAAATGTTTAGTGAAAGCCCACAGTCTCGTACTGTCCAGCCCCCATACTGATGATATTATATTGTGCCAGAATGTTTAGTTTGTAATCATTTATTTATTGAAATTGACAACATTTATTTAAATTACATCTAATTACTGCAGGTATAAATATTTTAGCGATAAATCAGCCACTTTTGTAAATTATGTTGCTTTAAAAAAAGTTTTTTTTCTATTCATGATAATATTTTCTGACATACAATTTTATTTTTTTTCTAACAATAAACTAAAAACTCACTTATCTTAACGCTATGTAATGAAACAGCGCAATAACGAAAATTTAAGGTTTTTTAACTTACATATTAAATTTATTTCTGTTTACTTTCAAGAAAAGAATAGTTTCCTTCAGGTCTTTTCTTGGAGAACAGATCTATTTCAGTTTCAGATTATGAAATAACTTACGTCTCATCACCTAGTGGGATTATTAAGCACCATTCTTATTTTATCAATAATTATACTAAGCACTATAGAAATACCACAGCATTTTTTTTAATAGACTCACAGCTGGATCTCTCTTCAAAGCAGCATTTTTCTATACCAAGATAACCAAACGTAGACCTTGGTGTCACTTCCTCTACAGCTCTGTTTTTTTATTGATCGTCTTCGATTGGCCAAAAGAAAAAAGTGACCCCAAGCTTACGTATGTATAATCCATACATGCCACTTACGTGACGGTGTAATGAGATAATTATTGAGGCGCAACTGCCGTAAACAAAATTAAAATTTTCGTACTTCAATTTCAAAATGTTTGTACATGTAGACTGGAACAATAACTGTTAAAGTCATGAATATTAGATTTTTTAAAGAAGCTCATTTTTTTTTAAATTTATTTTCAAGATAAGCATGAAAAAAAAATCTGAAACGTGAAGGTTATCATAAAGTGCGTACAAGCAACGTCATAAAAGTTGTAAAAAAATTGTATATAAAATAGATTTACGGAGATTTTTACAATAACTTAAGTGTTTAAGATAAATCTGAATGCTTACTTTTTAAAAGATTACTAAGGTTTACTAGTGTCCAGGCGCTTTTATGAACCAAAGCTTTGAAAGATAAGGTATTCTGATGTCGATCTTGTGGATAAAGTTCTTAAAAACTCGAAAGTTAGATTAAATGGTTAAAATCAGAAAATTCTAATTAAAGTTGGATGATTTGATCTGATTTTCAATAGTAAAGAATAATTAAAGTGAAAGTGAAGAGACCCTTAATTAACGCCCTCTTCTGTTCAAAATAACCGTTTATTTTCATTTACATGTATATTTTCTCTCCCTCTCTCTCTCTCTCGCTATCTTTTTTTATTCTTACAAACTTACACCATTAAATACAGCTTTTGAATCTACTCACTAAAACTTATTACTATACTGTTCTAAGTGATGTAGTTAAACGCAGCTAAGACCATTTTCTAGAATAAGAAAAATGATGTAACTCTAACTTGTATATAGCTTATAGTATGACAAAATAAAAGGTTAAATTTGTCTGAAACTAAGTATTAATCTCTTGAAAAAGGGAAAGAAAGCTTAAGCCTTTGGCTCTTACTAAAAAGATATAATGTACTGTCTAGCTCATCTGGTGTTGAAATAAGCTCTGAATATGCTTTGTAAAAGACATGTATTTTTCTTATTTTCTGCTAAAAGTTTTACTCACTCCTTAAAGGATGAAGCTGCAGCAATTTTTTTCAATATGAAATCGTATTTCATGACCTGTTGGATTATGAGCTACAATTGGTGTATCTTTCGAATTTCTTACATTAATATAACATCCCTTATGAGCAGCTTTCCCAAGCTTACTGGTTAAATGATAATCATCCATTACTTTTTTTCTTTAGCAACTTACTGTGCCTGCATAGTACTTGATGAAAAGGTTGGAAAAAAGGGATGCGAAAAGAAAATAAATATAAGGTTAACTGAATTAATTTTAAAAGGTATATTAATGAGAAAAAATTCACATATAGCAGCTTAATATAACAAACAAACGTTATCTCAATAAGAACAAAATACTAATAAATAAGCCACCCCATATAATAGATGATAGGCTAAGTTAGTGCCAAGTCTTGTAGGGGAATCAGAAGGAGGCTTTAGAACTTGGGTCTATCTTTCTGAAGTGACTCATCAAGAGAATACTGAATTTATGTAACACAATCAACTACTTGACTCGTAATACAATAATTATATCTAAGGCAAAGACAAAGAATTCATCGTAATGGCCTGACGCACGGTATGTATACATGTTGTAAATACATGTGTAAATTGAACGTTTTTCTAACTACAAACAAACTCGATTATCAATAGCAGCATTGCATTACATGTTTACATATTAGTTTTAACAGGCACAGTTTAATTAATGAATATAATTGTCTTTTATTTTATTTATTTTTGTATGCGATTTCGTGACCCTGATACAAAATAACAAAACTTGTGCCTCCAATGAGTTTTTTGCTCTAGTATTTAATTTCCTAAATTAACAAAAAAGAGAAAATATAAATGAAGACATAACGAAAAAAAGTACAAACTTTACACAGATATGTGTCCAGGAGTCTGCACGACTACCTCACAGCTATGACACACTTGTAGAGGAAACGGAAAACACTGGCAGAATTCACAACTTAACGGCAGGAAAATTAAAAAAAAATTACTAAAAAATTATACACACGAGAGTAAAATTGACGGCTGCAAATTAGCAACGAATGTCTGGCCTCGTTTGATAAATCTCTTTCCATCTGAGACTAAGGCAGAGGTGAAATCACTCTCCAATTGATGATTAAGCAATTGGATGCTTTAGATTAATCCTCCTGAAAAGCTCGTGTTTCGGCCAAGGTAGAAACTAACCCTCTTTTCCTAGCTAAGCCTGGCAGTTGACCTGCTTACCAGTTCGTCAAACAAAAAACTGAACCTCCTCTCATCCCATACTCAAAACCTTGGCACCGGTCAAATTCAACGGCCCCTTCTCTCATAGCTGTTCCCGCCGTATGCAATCTTCTTATCCCTCTTCTTGTACACAATTAGCTTTTCCTTTCATTCAGAAAATTAAAATAATCATGTTTATATACATTGAGACTCCCACTTCTTTTGTAAACACTTTTTCGCAAATATAACGTGACTTAGCTACTGTAAGGTTCAACGTTTCTTTATTAGTTGGATTCAGTATTTTATATCCTTGTATGTTTATTCTAATCCATTAGCAAGAGCGAAAAGATTATGTACACACCTCTCTGCAGGTTTTGCACACTCCATTGATTAATTTTTTTTATTTAATCTATACCTGCAATAAACTAACTGTTTTTCATCAAAATTACACTTCACTGACTGTTTGAAACTAGAAGATTTATGTGCTTAAAATTTGTAAATTTTACCTTCTACAGGCCTTAAAGGCACTTGAATTTATCATATATTACACCACATAGAACTACTTTTCAGTAAAAGTAAGATTGTTGCGAGTGTAGGATTGTTGTGAGCATGGATATTACATGTACAGCCCAATTACATAAATATTTTTAAAAAAGAAAATAACATCTGCATGATTTCTGAACTAATTTGGTTATGACTTATCAATACATAACTTTCTCTATTACGAACGACCACTACATTTTGACATTACAAAGACATGAGATTGACAGCTATAAGTCTAGTTACAAATTTTCACAAAATTTGTTTGTTAAAATATATAAATATCGCTAACATTCAACAAAAAGTTTATAATAAAAGTATCATAATAGATAAAAAATAGCTAAATAACAACTGGTCTAATTTTGTTGCTTTTCGATACAAATTTATATTAACATATACACAAATATACAAATATATATTAAGCATTCTTTTCCTACACAAGACCCCATGCTACGCAAGAATAAAAAGAATAAATAAAGGTGAATAGGTAGTCAAAACTAAAATTAAAATCTCTCGTTTTTAATGTCAAGTGGCAAAATTTATGAATCTAATATGGTGGTACCAATATGGTCACCAAATGCAGAGAAGATAGCTCTTAAAATCAAACGATTATATTGATTTTAACGATTATCAATTTTGTAGTAAAAAAATTAAATTCTTTGATATTTTTGATCAGCTTTGAAAAAAAAATTTTTACTATGCCTTAATGTATAAATTATTGTGACCATATTTTTCATTTGTGCGATCTTTTTTTCTACCGCTTTGAAAAATAGTACTACAAGTTTTTTTTTTCCTTGTTTTTTTTTTGTTAAAAGCAGTAACAGAAAACAAGAAATTTGTGCTAAAAATTTTATTGTTATACAATTTGACAAATAATATTTATACAAGAAAGATAATAAAATAAGTTTCGTGCTACCAATGGCTCTTGGGTGTTTTTTGAATTGTAACATATTGGTCTTGACTACTGTAAATGAATGATTTTTTTTTAATCTTTAAAGCACTGGAGACCCTATCAATCCTCCTTTTGAACTTACGTATTTTGTTTTCATTTATAGTATATGACCCTTTGTGCGTAAACTCATTTTTTAATGTGCATCATTCGTTGTATTGTATATACTGCTTTTGTATTATGTCAAATACTATCTGACAAACATATTAAGCTTTGATGTTTTAAATATAAATTTTTCTTGTAAAAATAAGCTACAAAGAAAACCTTACATTGAGTTTTATCAGAATAAAACCCTTGTAAAGCTTCCTGTACAAAGAGTTTTTAATTTTCAACTTTCTTATGATACAAGTATTCCTGTATCATTCAAATAATATTTTTTGTATTTAATAACTTGGACTATTATCTTGTGATAAAGTTATGTGGTTTGAAAAGCAGCAACACTTCTTTTAATTCTTTAAAAAGCTCATGTGTTGGTAAAATTTTTGTAAGCAATGTCAAACGATCTGTTATTGCCCAGTAACTTTATTTTCAGGAACTATTTCTGAACACTTAATTATTAATTGCATCTAAAAAAAGTTAACAGCTTTAATGAATAATACAAATGCATTCTGCTAGAGTCTGCCTGGACTCAATGGTCAGGTTAGAGTTAAGAGAAATAACGGAAACTGATTAGATGCTAGTTAAAACTTTCTTCATACAGTCCTAATGAACCTCTAGAATTTTAAAGTTATTTATTTATTTTTTTTACAGTAATTTACTTAAGTCACGTACTATATCATAGCTATACGTACGTGCACTCCCTGTTTTTGGGGCCCTTACTACAGACAACTGTAGTGGGAGAGAGTGGAGGCTCAAGCAGATAGAATGCTGAAGGGAGCTGGCTCTCTGGCTGGAACCGGCAAGGACGAAGGTCATACACACGCGAAGCGCTCTTCTCTCGTTTTTGCATAAATAAAGACAGATAATAATACTAGTTTCTCGACTATTTACTTCGTGCGCATCCCAAGACCATAAAATCCTACGCAACAGTTTTGGTGTCAGAAGTGGAATGGTCATCACGATTAAATAAAAATAAAATTTTTTTTTGGTTTTTGTTAACGGTAAAGTATCGACTCTCGCGATTTTTGGGAAACACACATAGTGTCGTGCCACGAAGTGAATGAGAAACTGCTGTGAGAGGAATTCGAGAAACAAAGAGTTGCTGAAGTATGAAAAAAAGCAGCTTCAAATCGAGGACCAAGACAGAGAATACCCGGGACTACCAAAGAAATCGAGCAAACAAGAATGTTAAGGGTCTTGGTTGTCATCGTTCTAGGCAGGAACATATGGTAAGTAACTGAGATTTATAAATAAATAAATATATCTAACTATCTCTAGGGTTCTGTTAAAAATTTTAGTGTGTTATAAATTTATTTTTGTTGTTATATTCATTTTGCGTTCATTGACCTCTTCATAATATCGGTAGTGCGGCCCTAGAGTAATTTATTGGGTGTCAGAAAGATTTTAGATCGTGAAAGAAAAATTGATTAGGTTCAAAGTAAGAAAATAATAAAGAATTAAAAAAATAAATTAGACACATGATAAATGTTAAAGTAAAGCGGGTTTATCGTCGTGAAATAGGAACGCAAAAAATCGTACAGAAATTTACTTTTAAGTTATTTAGCGCTTCTATACAGGCAGGAAATAAAGAAAAACAATAAAAGAATAATAAAAATCTATGATGGAAAACTTCGATGAGGCGCCAAGTTACGTAACGAGTGTTAAAGAGGATGAAATTCTGTCGTATCCGGAAATTTCAGCTCAAATGTAACAAGGGAAAGTTGTTTTAGTAAGAGAAACCCAAGAATAGGAATGATAATCAGCAATACGCTGAAGGGAAATAGTGATGTGGACGATCGGGATGGCAACTGGAATGTTAAGTGGTGCTTATATTGTCAGGAGCACTGTCTGCACTCTATAAGCGGGTACAAAAAGCTATAGAGAGATGCAAAAAACAGAAGAATAAAAGACCCCAATAGGCCCAAAACAGAACCATCCAAAAGACTAACAGAGATAAAGGAAAAAAAATGAAGCAAGACCTGCGTACGATGATCAAGCACCTAATGTGGAGTACAATAACTCCAATCCTAGAAGTTACCATAACAAACATAATAACTACACATCCAACTATCATACTTATAATAATAATAATAGAAACTTTAATGGCAATTATAGTCGCCCTTAGCGGAATTATAATAGGGATAATAATTGGCCAATCAAAGAGTATAGAAATTTCAATTATCAAAATAAGAAGAATAGTTATGCACGAGGAAATAATGATAATAACAATTACATCGACGACGGGATAACAATTATAATAATTACGGGCCAAATAATAACAATTCTGATAATCATAATCAGCAACGAGAAAACAGTTATAATAATAACAGGCCCAATAAAAACAATTATAAGCAGTGACGGAAAAATAATTACAATAATTACGGGACTATGGGCAATGGTTATAACCTCTACAATCAGCGAGGAGACCAAAATACTCGATATTATCATGGAAAAAATACGAGAATAGACGGGTCACGCGTGGAGGATTTAAACTTCCAGGATGCTTCATGCACTCCCCAAGTGACGGGCCTTCCCCAGAAGATAAGAAAATAATAAAGACACTCGGCAGCAGAGAAATGGCAAAGTGTGAAGCAAAACTAAATATATTTCTAGCAGGTAGGACACCCCTTTCGGTATTTATGACAAGCACTCAATTCAGAGGTGGGAAAACGCAGATACAGGAGCTGAAATTTCCGGTATAAAGAAAGACAGCATTCTTTTAAATTCATTCTTTGACGTGAAGAACCAAGTTAGAATTGTGGGCATTACGCATAGAGAGCGTAGCACTTTAGGTCTAGTTGAAATACCACTTAATGGCCTTATGTGTAAGTTGCATGTGGTCTCAGGCGACTTCTCGATACATGGGGAAGGTAAAATGAGATGGGACATTTTTAAATTATATCAAGGTCGCATAAGTGCGGCAGAAAATATTTGTGAATTAGGAGGAACGAAAATTAATTAAAGCAAGCCAGAGATGCTTAAGATTCTTGCTAGGTCCAGGCAAGTAATATAGCCCGCGTCAGGATAAATAACAAAAAAATAAAAGTAGAGTGTGTTTCTTTTTAAAGAATAAGAGAGAGAGTTTTATTCGAAAATTTTATAACCACAAATAATAGTAATAAAGTTTATGCTAAGTGTGTAAAAATACTGAATGTAACAATAAACATATCTGTACAGGAAATTCAGTTATTAGAATGCGAGGTGATGCGAGAGGCTGATCCACTTAGCATCGAAGGGGATGACGCTTAGGGCATTAATGAGGCAATGATAAGATTTTTTAAGGAAAATGGCCAAGAAAGAAGAAAAATGAACAAAGTGAAATGTTGCGTTACAAAAAATCGTACAAGCAGCGGGAAAAATGGTGATTTCAAGAACACTGACAATTTACATAGTTTGTCGGATGAACGAAAAGTAGCGACAATCGATAATGCAGATAATGCAGCTTATTAATGTTTCAAGCTGCAACGAGGACGAAAAATCGCACGTCCGGAAACTCACAGAGTATAATCCATTTGTATTTGGCCTAGATAGAGAACCACTGAAAGCAACTCATATATTGAAACACCGCATGATAACTACGACGGAAAAGCCCGTGACGGCGAAGTGCTATAGGCACCTACCAGCGCTAAGGGAACATGTGAAAAAAGAGATAAAGAAATTGCTCGAGCAAGGAATCGTCGAGCCTTCGAAATCGCCGTACAATTCTAATATGTGGATTGTACCCAAGCATGTGGGGCCGTATAGAGAGAAGTGTTGGTGCGTGGTAACTGATCTTATCTTAGGCAGCTCAACGAAATTACTGTAGCAGCTGCCATCCTTTGCCATTCTAAAGCGATAAAGCGAGCATCCAGCGTTGGCTCAATACATAACAGTAGTCGATTTAAAACAGGCATTTTTCCAAATAGAAATTTACGAGAATGACGCACATAAAACGGCATTCTCGGGGTCAGACGGGCATTATCAGTATAAAATAATGCTAATAAAATGTATGGACGTACCCAATACATTTTTAAGAGCGATGTCACTCGCTTTGGTAGGTCTACATGGGCATGAGATTGAAGTGTATTTGGATGACGTCATCGTGATTGCTCCGAACCTCGAAGAGCAAGGGAGGCGTTTTATTAGACTTTTAAAGCGGCGTTTGGAAGCAAATTTAACAATTGAGCTGAAAAAATGCCCATTTTTAAAACGTGAGGCAAAAGTACTGGGACACGTAATAGGATAAGGAAAAATAAAAACAGATAAAAAAAAAAATCGAAGCAGTGAAGAAATACCGGAGACCTACAAATGCAAAAGAAATCAAACAATTTCTTGGATTTGTCAGATATTATAGACAATTTATCGAAAATTATGCTAAAATTTCTCAGCCACTCTCTATACTCTTGAGAAAAGAAGTAAAGTTCAAATGGGAAGAGCAGCAGGAACAAGCTCTTAAAACACTAGTTGACGCATTATGTAGTGAGCTGGTACTCATTGCACTTTATCTGGAGAAGCCCTTTATAGTTACAACGGACGCGTCAGATTACGTCATAGGGGCAATATGAAGCTAAGGAAAACTAGGAAAAGATAGGCCGTGTAAAGATGCTTTACTATACCTACAAGGGAGCGAATCACGCTACCTGACGTATGATAAGGAACTGTTGGCGATCTTGTTCACAAAAGAACAGTTTTGGCTATACTCGTTTGGGTAAAAATTTACAGTAGTCACAGATCATGAACCACTAAAACATTATTATACGTCAAAGAAGCCCGACATGAGATTTAATAGTCTAAAAGTAGAACTATGAGGTTACGAGTTTGACGTAGCAATATATTGGCCAGGCATTTCAAACAAAGTACCTGACGCACTCTCTCGAAATCCAGTAATAGGAGATAGAGATATAGACACTGAGAGGCTATGCCAAGAACTGCATCAGCTGGCAAATAAACAGGAAAAAGAAAGACTAGCCGATAGTGATGGGCCTCTGACGCACATTTTTAGAATACGATCTATCCGTAAACAGCGTATTAAGGAAAATACTTAAAAAGTAAGAATTATTTACCACGATTCAGAGGATTCAGATAAAAAAGTACAAAAGAAAAAACAAAATTTTGATAAACGGAAAGGAAATAAATATGAAACGAAAATAGATGGTCAAGCTGATGGTGAGGGGGATTCCGAATTTGAGGAAAAAGTAGGATTTAATGAAAAATTGTGCAGAAAAATAAAGAAAACAGTGAGAAAAAGATGTTGCCCAAGAAAGAATATTATAGTTAGCAATTTAAAAACAGAAACAGACACGGAGGCAATGGATGAAATTATTTTACAGGGGCCAGCAAATGATAGATTAGCCTACTTACGAGGGGAGAACCAAATGCAACATGAAGTTAATTCAACAAGTGCACTCGCGATGGAAAAAAATGAGGTCGTACCAAAGGGGTGGAAAACTCGTGAGCAAGCACCGTTTTCTATTAGGGAACGCAACGAAAGTCCGTCAAAAGACGTTTTTGTTGCAAATTTCGAAACACCAGTAATCATGAGAAATGAATCAGGAAATCACAGTACGGGACTTGATGATTAGGGCTGGCAGCTGATACAAGCAAGCTTGGCGGCCGAAGAGGCGAGGAGAGGGTAAGGCACCTGAAAGTTAACGGAAGCAAACGAGGTAGCAGGGAGCATCGAGATCTTTGGGAAAGGTGTTTTCGAAAGCAGAGGTGTCAAAGCGTTGGAGAGAGCCAATCAAGCACAAGAGAGGTCGAAGGAAGAGGAGAGTGAAGAAGAGCGACTATAGTACGAGTATACAGCGAATGAGCTGCTCACTGACGGTTTTTATGAACGTAATGAAAGGGTGCAAGGAAAAAAGCAATTATGTGAGCCCTCCGAAAGAAATAGTAAGAGCTAATTGTGATACGCCACAAAAGTTAAAAAGTACAACGGCACAAAACATGTAATAAGAAGAATGTAGGTCAGCAAAGCCCCCAGAAAGCGCAGAAACAAACTTTGCTTCCATAGCAGAGGCAACTAAGGAACTGAATACATACGATTTGTTAGAGGGAAGATCAGACAAGTTGCGAGCGCAAGTTATGATTGACGTAAGGACGTGAAATGTAAAGGGAAAGCCGGGAATAGGGATGGACGTGCGGGAGCCCAACAAAAAAATACCTGAGGAAAAAGCTTTACTAGAGTGAATGGAAAAAACAGATCAAACATTGCGTGAAATTGATAAACGAGTCCAGTTTGAAGAACCGGGGGATCAAACAGTAAAGAAGCCCAACTTACTATCAGATACAAATGCGCTGACACATAAGTGGCTAGAGTATCTTACGATAATACACGAAGAGAAACGAACAAATGCTCTTGACCTTATAAAATACTTTTTAAAAAGCCAGGACTATTTTATAGCATTATATTTTTATTTAAACTTAACCTCTGAACTGACGAGCTGAGAATATTATTAAATAACTTAGAATATCTGCAAAAAAGTAGAGAACCGAAAAGATAAAAAATATACTAAAATTGGGTATAGAATATGAAAATGGGAAATGTATACATATATTTTCGCAAGAACTAAAAAAAAATAAAATCGGGGAAATCATATCTAAACGCACTATATTGCAACAGCCAAAGAAGGAATCGGCCACTTACACATATAAGGTACCGACAAAGACGCCTATTATATGCTCCCAGTACAAAATCCTTACTCCAAATTAAAAAGTGATTTACACAACGAAAAGCGCACAAGACCCCCCCCCCTAAACTACCACCCCCACTAGACCCTTAAAACGACTGTAAGCCATTGACTGAAGGAAGTAGAACGACGATAGTTCTAACAATATTAATACTGTTAATAATAATAATGATAGTAATATTAATAATGATAATAAACACAGAAGCAGTGTAGAATATTAAAATAGTAAAGCTAGTGTACCAATATGGTATGGTATAGAAAGACAGGATATACTGAAAAGTACGTGTATAAATATATATAAGAAAAAGCGTTAGTTTTTATTAATTTGCGGCCCTCGAACCAAGAGTGAACAACAAATTATACAAAAAGGAATCATAAGACAACTAATAACTGCGTAACCAACAGACATTCTCACAATAACCCACTTCCTTCTAAAAAAAATAATATTGATACAATACGAACAAAAACTTTAATTTTCTAAAAATTTTGCGGTCTCCAGATGCGCCAAGAAAAAAAAATATAACGAACGCAGGTAAATTAACAATAACGTTGGGATCGAGAAAAAATGGAAACACATACATGCACATTGGTAAAGGTGAGAAATTATAACAATAACATTTGAGGATATAGAAACAATACATAAAGCATACAAGATGCGCACATGGCAATATAGTATAAAATTTATAGTAAGAATAATCACAATAATAGAAATACAATAACACAAAAGCGAGGCGCTACAGTCACTTAAGATTAAATAACACGTATAAGAATGAAATCGAAAGTCTGGAAAAAGTCCGAAAAGGATATCGATTAGATTTTAGATAACGCAAAATTATTGTTGTTGCTAGACACTGTGATCTTGTAGAGCAGTCACATTTGCGGCGTTTAAGGATCACTTCTTCCTTCCTTAAAAATAACCTAAAAACACCTCACTACCCCTAGAAATTCCTCAAAGATCCTTCCGGTATGGACCTGGAGTAATAGAAAGCAATTTTTGTTACCCGACAGAGGCCCACAGACTGCGCAGTAAGCTCTCTCAACTGACGCTCGTATCTGAGAGAATACAAAGCAAGCAACGCATTAAAATCCACAAAAAAAATCAACGCAATAGATAACCTGAACGCAAAGGTGGCGTTAAAGAAATAATCAGCAATGCTGCTGAAGAGAACACCAACAATTTCTGGTGAAATAAACCCACCTAGCACCTCAGGGCGTGGGAGACACCAAAGTCCCAGAGATATTACGGTAGTGGCAAACCACCTGGATAATGCAAAAAAAAAGCAAAAATAAAAAAAAAATAAAGGTGGATAAGTTGTCACCCACCCGGGCAACCATAGTGGCTACTGTACGCAAAATAAAGCGTACGAGTCGACAAAAAGCGGCAACACAAGCTAGCGAAAAGGGGGAGAAGAAAGTAAAAACGATAATTACAGTGAATGGGTACCAGCGCCGTCTGATTATCGAAATCTATAAGTCTCCATCATAATTCCCTTTCCATACATGACACACAGGAATGGAAGGAAGGGAGCCGAGAAATTTTACGAACAGAAAATTGGACAGACTTATATACTTGATAGACTATATACTAGACTCTGACACAAGATTGACAATCTTTCCAGATTCACCTCTGTTGGAGTATGATAACAATTAAATATACTGAATTACCAAGGAGAATGAGAAATATAAAAAAAAAAATCAAGAAAAGTAACTAAATTGACGATATAATAGCGATGAAGTAAGAAAATATCAAGCATGCGGTAACAAGAAAGTGTAGTCGCAGTAGAATAGCGAGAAATAGTTGTATGTATACTGTATAGCGTATGAAGAAATAGATGTCTGTAAAGAGAGTGCCACACTTGCAACTGAAAAAAGCATATGGTAGTTGAATGGTACAATGCATTGGGTTGCGTCATATTCGAGTAAATCACCTTTCATGTACATATATGTGCATAGATGTAGATATAGAACAAAAAAAAGCGTATATAGGACTTTAACGAGAATGATGCATAGCCATTATAGAGATATTATAAATAGAGTAGACAAGCAGCCCAGAAACACGTTGCCATGATAGAAAGAGATGCAAGACTGAGATACCCGTCTGTTTTTCTCTTGGGCTTATGCTGATTGGCTGCTGCGCAAACGTATACATAGATATGCGGGAGACGCGCGTTGAGCCAGAGTAGGGGCTCGAACTCCAACGGACAAGGAGTAGAGGGAGAGCTTCCCACCCAAGCTTAACCTAAACCTCTCCCCCTGGGGGCACAACTTAAATAAATATGCCATTCACACAAATGCTGAGAGTATACTCGATAGCTGAGAGGACTAATCGTTTTGAGTGCGCGAAGATGGTGGCTTCGAATCTTCGCTGATTTTTTTTTTTTTTTCTTTCTAATTACATAATTTAATCATCAATTTAAAAATTGTAATATATATTTAGATAAAATTACTGCAATGCAACTATTAATCTATTAAGTACTCATGATTTTTTTCTGTTTTTTTTTATATGAAGTACAAAACAATATGTAAGAGAGTAATTTGTTTTTAATAAGGACAATATATATATAGTCCATATCTCGGTTGAGGTCAGAACACAATACAAAAAAAAATGAACATACATACATTACTTTATGTTTAAGAATAACAAACTAATTTTGTTACATTTTTTTTACTTTTGAAAAATATTTTGTAAACTGTCCTGTCAAAAAAAAAAAAATTATAAAATTGTAAACTGTAGTTAAAATAAGAGTAAAAAAAGTTGTACGTATAATGAAACTAGGAATTTTGTATGATTTATTAAAAAAATGTATGTATAATAACTTTATCTTTAATAATCTTTAATAATAATAGTGTACTTAAGTTTAAAATAAATAAATTATTACATTTGAAGGAAGATTCTGTAAAAAAACATTTTGTTACATGCATTAAATTAGCAGTAAATTACAAATTTTTTTTATAATGTTTTTCAATGAAAAAATGTTATAATGTAAAAACTTGTACAATAACAAATCTAACATCTTTTATTCACCTTTGAAAATAGTGAGCTTATTGTATAACATTCTTACTCTCTACTTAATGTCCCCCAACTTATCCGATTCGTGTTTTAAGCGTTTATCAATGTAGTTTTGTACAATAAGATGAATTAGTTTTTGTCAATGCTCACATGCAGTTTGGTGATCATAATAAAAAAAAATGATTTTTATCATCCAATTTGTGCATTGGAATGATTTTTAGTGTTTTAGTCACCAGCTTAAAATTAATAATTAAAGATAATAATAAATTTTTGTTTTGTCTTATAATTTTTTCGGTTAGTCGACAAACGTAATTAACATAATCGGAAGCATATTTCAATGAACCACGATTTTTCAAATCAGTCAATTTCGATTTTGATAAAACATCTTTATTCAACAAATGCAAACAATGTTGACAATTTATTTTTTTTGTTATTGAAAATACAACAGCTCCAGCAGTATGTTTCATTACATGCTCTTAATACTCAGACTTAACCCATGTATCTTCTTTGGCATAATCATGTTCTATTATACTAGAGTTGAAGTGTAAATATTTTTCAACATGAGAAAGTGTAATTTTGTTTTCTTTTATGTTACTCGTGGCTTTTTTAACATGTGATTTATTTATCGACTTCAATTCATTATTATTATTACAAATATCATGCTTATTTTCTTTTATTTTTTCGACACAGCCTTTATAAGAAAAATTAGATGCCGTTGAACTTTTATTTTGGGGCAAACAATTAGCATTACGAGAAATCATAACGTCCATGTTATTCAACAATAGTTTTTTAATGGCAGATTGAAATTGAACGGTTGTTGGGTTGATAGTAAATCCATTCATTCGTCGAATAATAGCAAAAAGCATTTCCACATGATCTTGTGATAGTTTATACGATAAGAAATATGAAGAAATTTTATCTTCTATTACAGTTTTACACAATGAGTAAAGATTAGTTAAACAAATGATTAGTCCGAGAAAACCAGTTTTTGTTGCAGGAGTTAGAAGAACACATTTACGTACAATCATTTTTGTATTTGAATCCGACGCATTGCTATTTTTTTTACTTTGCTTTTTTGTCGTTACTGGTA
The DNA here is from genome assembly GCF_036245765.1 of Copidosoma floridanum. Taxonomy (NCBI): domain Eukaryota; kingdom Metazoa; phylum Arthropoda; class Insecta; order Hymenoptera; family Encyrtidae; genus Copidosoma; species Copidosoma floridanum. The sequence continues at coordinate 3,265,879 of NW_028321885.1, forward strand.
CATCAACAGATAATTTAGAAATATAATCAATGAAATTTTTTATTTTTTTGTTCAATCCACTTACGTTCATTTCGGTTATTGCGTTTTACCCTGGTACTTTACTAAATCTACTCTTTATGTTCAAGATATCAAAAATATCGTTTATTATTAAACAAAATTCAGACGTTGCAGATGCATCTTTAAAATTGGGATCTCGTACTTCGAATTCTGAAAAACGCAAAGCTATTGACGTACTAGAGCTTAAAACTTGCGCCGCTAGGAAGACCTTCATTTTTTCATTTTTGGAATTAACATGTCTGTTGCGTATTTTACATGCACAATGCATTTGTTCAACGTACTGCTTTTCATTCAATGAAACAATATAATTCCAACGTATTGCTTGTGTGTCGTTGTAAACTGGTCCTTTTGCTGCCATGTAATTTCGCACTCACTTCAACATATGGCAAGCATAAAAAAAAAACATAGACTGGGTTATTTGATACGGGATGTAAAAAACATGGCTTAAAATTTTCGTGGTCGGTGTATTGAAAATTAGCACCGAGAAACTTACACGATTTTTAGTTTAACTCGTCACCATCAAACGTTACACTCACAACATCTACATTTTTTTCGTGCAGTGTAATTAATAAATTTTTTAACAGTAAAGCTTTATGGTCACCTAACAAAGAATGACATAAGTAATACGCTATAGGTGTTTTAAAACTTCCATTAATGTTCACTAACATGAATACTAAAGCTTTGGTGGCTTTTTGTGCTTGCCCTTCAGAATCAACTTGATCTATTTGATTACCTAATTCAGCTAGACCTTTCCACTCGTGTGATTTATTGTAATAATATACGTGTTTTTTAATATAAATTTCATCAAATGTAACGTTGAAAATTAAGGTATGACCTGCTGTTGCCTCTTATTGAACAAGCTGAGAAACGTAAGCTACAACTTCGTGACATATTCCTGGTTTGAAATTTGTAGAACTATTCCATCTGTGCAAAGTTTCAATGCATGGTAAGCATTTTAAAACAGATCGTCGTACTATCTCGTAAGCAGCTGGAGAATAAAAGTGCAGAGTTTGTGCAAATGTTTTTAATTCTGAAGGAAACGTTTCTGTTACACTTCTGTCTTTCATTCTAATAATAAGCTGCTTTATGTGTTCAGGCAAGCCCTATAAATTTGTGGTTAAAAAAAAAAATTAATTATTAAAACATAATGAATACATGTTTTTTTATTGATAATAATTACAAAGAAAAATCACTTGATAAGCTAATATTGAGAGGTATAATGTTAATGGAAATAAATTTAAAAAAAAAATGAAATGGTAAATTAATAATACACATTTTGTTTTGCTTATTAGAATTACATTAATTTTTTTTTTTGAAAAAGTATCAGAGTATACAGGAATAAAATTTTATACAGTTAATTATTATTTTTTTGTGTTTATTTTAGTTACAGATTGTTATTCTTATTATTATTCACTATACTACGATTTTATAACAGTTATTATTATTAATATTATCTTTTTATTACTATTATTATTAATATTATCAATATATTCACGATTATTATTATTATAATTATGAATATTATTCTTATTATTAATATTATTATTATTAGTATTATTCTTATTATTACATTAAGATTAGCAACGTTACTGTTACAAAAATTATTATTTTTACGCTGTCAAGAAGAGTAAGTCTGAGAAGAAACAATAACTTTACAATATTTTCTCACCTTGGTTAAGAACAATGAACGTGATTAAAAGTAAAAATTAATATGTATTCTTTATTTAGAGTAGTTCAATAAGTTTGTGTAAAAAAACTTTTGTTGAATACTTTTTCGTAAGCTTTTTTTTTGCACAATTTGTAAATACTGTCAAAATAACATTAACGTACAAAAAAAAGGTAAAAAATATCATTATAGTCAAAACAGATAAAAATAAAATGAATAAGAATTTCAAAGTGTAAGTACACATGATTTCATATAAATATGTGTAGAAAGCAATTGATACATGTATAAATTGATTACACGTATGGAGTGCAAGTCAATGTATAAATTATAATAAAAATCTGTATAAATCCCAATAAATTAAAAAAAAAAAAAATATTATAAATCATTAAAAAATAAAGTTCATAGAAAGTTCATCTACTCTTAGCATAGTTACATCAAAAAGATAGCTTGTGATATGATTTTCCTACACGTTGTAAATCCATTAAATTCTCAATTGAAAAAAAGGTTATATATATATGAGTGTAAAATATAATAAATTAAAAATTAACCTGTAGGTATTTAGTAACAGCTGAATCTTGTTTAATACGGGCATTTTTTAAGGATTTTTCAAACATTCTTATCTTCTTCTTATCTCTGTAACGTTTTTGAACAGAGGCTTTTATTTGTTTATTTTTATGTGCTTGAAACTTTAAAAATCGACTCCACGCATCATCAGAGACAACATCTTCTCTGGAAAAATTTGTACTTTGAAATCCATCCATGAACCGAATTTTTTTGCAGGATTGGTAACTATCCTCTGTACTTGATTTTCTGAAAAAAACAAATATTTAATATTTTTTCATATTATTTCATTACTGCTTTGTTCGAACCTTTTCAAATTTCTTCTTTTTTTTTTTTCCTTTTTTCAATCTAGTACATTGCTGATTATCCCTTACATCATCACAAGACTCACTTTCTGTGGATTCTGTATCTGCCCTATTTTCCATACTTTTTAATACACTGGTACTTTCACATGAAAGTGTTAAGTCAGGTACATTGCTTGCACCTTGAGTATCATCTGAAACTGGCTTCTCTGCTCTGGCAATTGGTGGGATATTTGCTAAGAGGGTACTTTTACGTGAAAGTATTGAATCAGTTACAGAAGGATTGACATTGCTTGCCCCTTGAGTATCGTCTGAAACTTGCTTCTCTACTCTGGCAATGGGTGGGATATTTGCTAAGAGGGTACTTTTACGTGAAAGTGTTGAGTCAGTTACAGAAGGATTGACATTGCTTGCCCCTTGAGTATCGTCTGATATCAGCTTGTCTGCTCTGGCGATGGGTACTGCATCTGCTAAGAGTCTTCTTCGTGACGTATACCCATCAGTTAGATGAAAAACACTTTCCTAAAAGTGATTACTACATATAGCCCACGTACTTTTCACAGACGTTATTCCAACAATTTCTATCCATTTGTCTTTGATATCTTGCCTCTGAGGGAACCTGTGAAACAGTTGGGCACATTAATATTAATGTATCAAATAATTATAATCATAATTTTAATATTACTTTTTGTGTATTTACATAATAATACTATTCACTTACTTATGAAAACTTCGAGTATGATCTAATGGGTTATGTTGAGTCTTGCACAAGACGCACGTTAAAGTCATTTTTAACAACACACATACAAACGTCGTAAATAATTTACGTCATAACTTATCGGCTGTTCCAACAAATAATATAATATACAAAATAATACAAATTTTATACAATAGTACAAATAATTCGCGTTGCTAATAGTTTTCTGCTACGACTCCCTCCTTTGGACTCAGCTGTAATGTATAATGCTTGTTTATATACATATGTATACAAAATATCCACAGCCAATCAACAGCGACGAAAGACAGAGTCAGACGGGTAGCTCAATCTTGCATCCTTTTCTTTCGTGTCAACGCGTTCACTCACGGGACAGTCTGCGGCTTGCCTACTTTATTTATAATATCTCTATGATAGCCATACGGCCAACCACTCTCTTTCCTCTCCCCCCCCTCTTTCTCTCTCTCTCTCTCTCTCTCTCTCTACTGTGATTCTTGGAAGATTTCAAGAACAAAAATGCACCCGCGGGAATAGAGAAGGATATACAAAATATGAAAACGTTACGGTGGCGGGTATCACCAAGCATACAAATATGAGGTAGTGTTGATAAAAGAAAGAGTGTTCAGACTGGAAAGATTATGCGTGGATAGCGGTGGAAATATCAGGAGCAGCTTCAGGATAGTTCAAATTTTTAAAAATGGGGGGCCCCTAAATACTGAATTTTGCTAGAATGCTTACAGGTAGAATAAGCAGTTCTGGAAGTAGAGGAGGAGCAGTAGGTGCAGTGACAGTGCAAATAATAAAGCTACAGACCATAGAAAGACCAGTCGCGTCGCAAAACCAAGTACGCGTAGCGGTCAGAGGTGCACCTCTGGCAGCTTATGATATGCAATGTCTTCGCCCATTAGAAGAGGAAAAAAAATTAAAATAAATTATGTATGCATGCATAAATCTTAATTACGTTCGCTTATTATAATTAAGTTACTATATTTACGAATAAAAAACGCTTTATAAAAAAATATCTCATAGGCTTGTTTATGAAAAAATATCTAGTAGGCTCGTAGCACAGCTAGTTGTAACAATAACCCTAATAAGAACATTAGAATAAGAATTTAACATCAATAACTTACGGTGGGATTAAATAATTAGTTAATAACTAGTAGAAATAACTTCAAGATTATTACACTCTCGGAATTTATGAATAAAAATTTTGCATCAATGCACTATATTATAAAGGGAGAAGAGCGTGAACAAAACAATAAATGTTTACACAAAAAAAATAATTTAGCAAATTGGTGTAAAGGAAGAAGAAGTACAGGATTTTTTTTTTCTCTCCACCTTTTAACTCCTACCCTAGAAATGTCACATACAACACAAACAACATAACACGAACATTACTCTAACATAAACATACAAATTAATAAGGAAATCACCATCAAGAACGATAGCATGGCCTCGGAGGTGTCACGTACGATAATATAGCTACACGTACGTGTGCCCCCTCTTTTTAGGGCTTCACTACAGATGATTGTAGTAGAAGAGGGGGATAGGATGCTAAAGGAAGTTGGCTCTCTGGCTGGAACTGGCAAGGACAAAAGTCGTACATACACAACGCACTCTTCTTTTGTTTTTGCATAAATAAAGACGTTGATACAAGTTCCTCAACTATTCACTTCGTGCACACCCCAAGACTATAAAATCCTACGCAACAGTTTTAAAGAAATATGCAATCACCAACCTTTGCATGTACGTACAAAATTTATTTTGGTCCTTAAAAAATGAATGTACTTTTTATACTTACAATGCAATACTTTTTTACAAATAACCATTTATCACTATAAATTCATATCTGGAACTTTGTTACACGCTGAAATTGACAGTGTTATGGTTATTACAAAACCGACTGTAAAGAGTCTTGGGATTCCTGACAGAAGCGAAGCTGACTTATATATGTGGCAGAAAAATATTATCTGACAACAATTGTACCAATATTGTCTTCAAATACACACATACATATGCATGCCAAGATATACGCCCGCACCGACACACTTATACACACACATAGTTCTGGGATAAATATCCGATAATTTGTAGTCAAATATGTAAGTATACATTGTTTGCTGAAAGAAAATTAATAGTAATAATGAAATAAAAAATTACTAAAATGGAAAAAATGAGTAAAATAAACGTAGGTAAGAAGATATTATTTATTCAGGCCAAGAATAGCAGTATATACTAAGTATAGACATAATTAATATTAATACGTACTTAAACATAAAGTGACTAATAATGTAATTTTCGTGTAAGTATTGCAAAAATAACTACAGAGTATGTTTGGTACTGTTTAAAGTTCTTTGTCTCTTTCTTGATCTTCATTTCAAGTGGTCGTAACTATAGTGAAACACTCATTTGTATTTGTACGATCATTTTATTAAAAAAATACAAATATAGGCTTGTGATAACTAAGATATTTTACGTACGTTGTCAATAAAATGTTATCTAAAAAACCTGCTACTTGGAAAAGGAAGGATAAGTGGATGAAAGTAAATTTTCATTTATAGTAGGTTAAAAGGACAAGTACTTATCAGAGACCCAGGACATTCTCTAGGCTTGAAAATAAGTAAAGCTGACTATAACTGATATACAAAGCAAAGTTGCAAAAACTACTCTAATCGCTAACTGCAAGAACTACTTAACCGATCTTGCAAAAATTTTGCCTATCCATTTTTGACACCTCCTAAATAGTTTTAGTATAGTTTGTGTCTGAAAAAAATTAACAACAACTGCAATAAGTTAGCTTAAAAATTTCCGAAAACGTACTAGTTTTTCACTTTAGTTTCTTAGAATCCGCTAGGTATCGTAGAGGTAACATTAGAGCCACCTGCAATATAATTCAGCAATTCTGATTATAATATACCCAAGTAACTTGTTGAAAATGACATACCTTCACTGATAGTGCTTGAAATATAAAGCTGGAAATGGTGCAGGTGGTTATCCTGGCTACCGACTTCCAGGATTAACGAGTGCCACTAATAAATGGATGTTGTGAACGCTAACGTCTCTGGCATGAAACTAGGAGACGTCTAGCTGCAGCACAGTCTGCTCTAGCAATTGGAAATTTCGTGGCTGTTTATCCAATCGATGTGGGGCCACGAGATCAGATTGTGGTACATCGGCAAGCTAGGGAAAATAGCCTTTAAGAAGTTACGGTTAAGAAGAACGGTGTACCTTTCTCCAGCGTGATCTGAGTACGTAGATACTCTGAGGAGAGGAGTCAAGATACTCTCACCTGGCTCTCTATTATTGAGAGTAATCATACGAAATGGCTTGAAGTATCGTTACTAGTCCTATGTAGGGCAATAATAACTTTTCCTAATTAACCATCAATATCATTGAATTTAAAACTATCTCTAACGATGTGGACGTTGTAGTTTTCCTCTTAATTAGCCTGGTGCTATAATAGCAGGCCAGAGAAAATCACCCTGATGTTTCCAGCCAGTCACGTTCTCTTAAAATTTTAGTCAAAAAAGAGTTTCGCTTACTGGTCTTTTTTAGAGCCTTAGATCGTTAAACTATCTTGCCAATAAATATATTAAGACTCATGAAAATTGCCAAAAAGAGCCTTAAGGGATTACAAAAGTTTTAAGCGTGCCTATATTTGCAAGGGGAAAAACTTCAAATGCTTTAAACGTATAAAACTTAAGGCATCAAAAAACTGATACAGAACATTTATTTGGACTTAAATAGCAGCGTCGAAATGGACACAAAAGGAATCCATTTCATAAGAGATCAGCTTTTCATAGTAACTCTTACAGCAGTGGATAAATCTTCTAGATTTTTTTAGAGGTAAAATAATATGTATTTGTATTTACTGTAGCAGTAAAAAATAGAAAAATATAGCTTGACGACTTTGTTACTCTGGTAACAAAGTAATTAAATTGGGAAAAACAACTTTTTAAGTACTCTTCTTTAGTTTTTAAATCTTAACAGTGTTTATGAAAAGCCCGTTTTAATTATTATAAAGCAACAAAGTGCAAATCAATAATCCTTTAGGGCCAATAAATATTTTATGGCTTGAAGAACGCACGACGTTTTCCAGCATAATTGTATTTTTTTCATTTCTTACAGCTTATTATTTGACTCAATAAACTGCATAAATTATAAACATAAATGTCGGTAATAAAAAAAATTTCGTTCTGATAAGTGTGAGGTAAAGATGTTTAATTATTTAAATAAAACGCTTCACTTTACACATCAACACATGGCGGTGTTCCATTTATAAGTTTTGGGTGAAGCAAAACAAAGGGGCCGCTGTACACGGAAAAAGGAAAACAGCAGTAATTAACGTGATAAGCAAAGCATGGTTCTGTATTACACTTTATTGAGAAAAAAGATGACACCCATCAAGTTTAATCAATACTAGTGTTAAATCTTAGAATTTTACCTTCCTACACTAGACGCTCATGCACGCATGCTTGGTGTGGTTTTTCCCCGTGCCAACTTGTGAAAGATCTATGCTACAAACGAGTTTAGTTAGATGGCGTGGCTAGATGCTCATGAATGCATGGTATATATAAATATATACATGCATATATACATTTTTTGCAACAGCAAATAGATAAACGATTATAGAAAATCTACAATTGTGTTGAAATATCTAAATAAACAAATAAACGAATAAATTTACACACGCGTGTGTGTGTTATTTTTTTTTTTACTCGTTTATCTAACTATGCGCTGTTTAAATCGTATTTACACACATGTACAAAAAAAACATACTTTTAAATATACCTGAAAAATGAGGTCTTTTGTTTACTACATTTGTGTCATGCATTTTATCCAAAAAGTTGTTAAATATACACTTAAAAGAGATTATCAAGACTCTGTTGCCGTATAATAGTGAGCGTATAGATCTCTATGTATGAATCTTTCGAATATAATTAAAAAAAAAAAAATTAATAAAAAGTAGGAACGTATGAGGCCATAAAAGTAGAAAAAGTTACAAAACCATATTCTTGCATCACTCTGCAAGAGGAGAAAGTAAAGGTTATGTGATACAGCACAATATAGCACTATGAAAGATTGTGTCCATAAACTACATCGACTCACGGTTCAAAGCAGCTTATCAATAATAAAGCAAGTGTAATAACCGATTTACTAGTTACGAAAATAATTTTTATAGAAAGAAACACACTTCAGTGGGAAGAAGAACACTATTAATAGCGTGCAATGTGCACTGCACTGTCAAGCATGCAGGCATACTCATAAGTTGATGTATATGTATAGGTACTATAGCAGTCAAAAAATTTGTCATAAGGTCTGTTTCCTTCAAGCTATGCTTGAAATGGAAAAAAACCACTCCACGGCTTTGAAATAGCAGTGATAGAGTGATTGTATATCGTGTGTACCATATGTACAGCCTATGCTTATAAATGACATGAAAAATAATTATGCTGCTAGCTTATAAATATAATGACAGTATATTATTTTGAGACTCCAACTGATTATAGGACGACTTTAAGTCCTGTTTCCTTTTTTTTGTGTAGGGGAGAGTAGGGCACTGTGGGATGGGCAGGTTGACTGGGCCACTTAATTATCTCAACAAAAATGAGATTATATAAATAAAAACTAACTGAAATATTTAAATGAGTATATAGAGCTTATTTGTATAAAAAAAAAAAAATTAAAAAAAAATACTAAAATATAGTAATTATATTTAGGTATTAGACACTAAGAGAGGTTTCTTTGACGATTTCATATATGTTATATTTTTAAGGAATGTGTGATAATAAGTGAAAAAAATTTTTTCAATCTATTTTACAGAAAATTTACTAGAAGTTCAAGTATGCCATCAAGTAATTGAAAAAATTCGAAGACCACCTTCATCCACACAAAACTTTAATTTTAAGCCATTAGCTGAATCTGCTGTTGCTCTACAAGCTACGAGTAATGGTTTGGTAAAATCTGTAGAAGAACCCGTGGAACAACTACAACAAGTACAAGTACTTGTGAATAGTTTAAGTAGTATTTTAAATAATCTTGTTAGTCCAGAATCTACCTGTACTTCTAATATTAGTAATACAGAAGAGATGGTAGCTGCATCTAGTCAATGTACTGACGTAAGTTCAGAAGCACCTTCAGTAATGGCCCAGGAGCCTTCAGTACCATAAATTTCTGTATTCTGTACACCTAATACGATGAAAAAAGAATCTGGACGTCAAGGCAAAGCTACAATTATAACCAATAAAACATATTTACTAGAATTGATAGCTTAAAAATCTAAAACAATAAAGGAGAAACAAAAGAAACTTCTAAAAAGCAATGACTAAAAATTAGCCAAAGATTAGTTCTGTTGTTCTAAGATGAGACTCCTTCTCAGCTAAACTTAAGTTAACTATTTCGTTCGCAATGGATTCAATACTTTTTATGCATGAACCCTGCGAAAAATTTTAAATTGTAGTGAAAATAAGCGTAAAAAGGCAAGCCTACAAGAACAATCGCTCATGTTTGGTAAATAATGTTTTGAGCCCTTGCAACTTCCAAAAAAATCAAAACTCACAACTTTTGACACAAAACTCACAGTTTTTGATGTTAAGTAGTCAACAGTTTAACGATATGGCACTTACAACAGTTTTTGAGCTGCTATTACATATTTTGATGATGAAACTTAAATAGTCGTTTTGATAATAAAACTACTGTCTTCTTGCTCCTTTGCCATGATTAAGGAAATTTAAATGAAAAAACTTGGAATCTTGGAGCATGGCTATTTATTTCATATATGAGTTGGACAATGTGATCCAATATTTCTGAGTCATCCTGACTCCCTTTTCAGGGAACTGTACAATTTACAATATTTATAATATAAAAAAACACATTATGACAAATTACATTAGATGAAAATATAAATCACCTATGCAGATGCGAACATAAAAATGCCAAACGCAGCATGACTGATAAGGACTAGTCAGTCATAACCATGGCAATGGAGAACTAATAATAAAATAAACCTAATATTATAAATTTCACCAGTCAAAATGTATATACAAATAAGTTGTCTACAATATAAGTCACATCCTGACTCAGCACATGTAACTGAAAGATATTAAATGTAGTAATATGGTGTTAAGGTCTTGTCACCACATAAGGGTGCACCCACGGTCGATGTATGTACAAGGAAACAACGACTAACAGAAACGTGGACATCAAGTGGCACACCTATCAGGCAACACTCGTCAAGAGCAACGCCACCTATGCATCCTGTCTCTAAGTTCATATAAAAAGGACTTGTAATGATCATGTAGTTTATTGGTATCTAGTTTTCTATTAACAGTACGGTTGAAGTACGAAATATATAACATCTCCGAAAATTCCCTTTTAAATTTGTTGTTTTCTTGGTCCAAAATTTTGACTTCATCGAACTTGAAAGTATGGCTGAACTCAGAACAATGCGCGGCAATGACAGAATTTTTATCACACTTGTAAACCATTCTCTTATGTTCGTCAATACGTGTGGCCAACCTGCGCTTACTTTGGCCTACATAGAACAATCCGCACTCGCACTCTATCCTGTAAACAATGCCACTTCTTTGCAATTTTGGAGTCTGATCTTTACCTAGTCGGACTATGTTCGTAAATTTATTAGAGTTTTGGAAAATAGTTTTTAATTTGTGTTTGGAAAAAAATGAGCGGAGAGTCTTTTCGAGACGAGGATAAAAGGGTAAAATAATGAATGAGAGTCTAGAACTACTTTCCGTGACTGGTGGCGACATCTCACAATTGGTGAGTGAATTAATGTGGTTTTTGTTTTTATTAAATCTATTGATAATACTTATTCTGGCTTTAATGTATTTTTCTATGAAATATGTAGGGTAACCATTCATGGTAAGAGCTCGTCTCGCTCGATTAATGTTCTGCGACCTAAACTTCGGATCTGCTAGTTTGAAACATTTGTCAATTAATGAAAAGACTATTGCGATTTTTTGTGACACTGGGTTGTGAGAGAAAAAGTTTAAAAGTCTACCGGAAGATGAAGGCTTACTATATAAATCTATTTCACAAACGGAATCTGCGATACGAGTGATGGTGACGTCAAGAAACGGAATGACGCCGTTGTCTTCACGTTCAACCGTGAACTGTATGAAAGGGTTAAAATCATTAAAAATTCCCAAAACAGTGTCAACACTATCCGATCGGATGATCAAGAGACAGTCATCCACGTATCTCCTATACATCAAGCAAGAATCTCTACATCTCGGCAACACGGATTTCTCCAGGGACTCCAAAACAATTTCTGCAATCCAAGGTGATGTACATCCACCCATGGGAGTACCACATGTCTGTTTGTACGTATGATTGTTGAAAATAAAATAGTTGGAGTTGATTAGGAAGTCTAAACCATCAAGAAATTCTTTTCTGTCTAAATGCATGCTGTCGAGAGTACACCCAATCTTCTCCTCAACACTTTTTTTGATGAGAGAGAAGGGGAGGTTTGAGTAAAGGGAAACCACATCAAAAGAGACCAATAGATAGTTATGTGGAACAATGAGATCCCTCAGCGTTGATTTTAGATCATACGAATTTTTTAAGGAACTGGGTGATCTTTTGCAAAATTTATTGAAAAATTTCGAAAACCGTTTGTCGAGTGTATAGGTTGGAGAACCAGTAGCGGAAACAATGATTCTTACGGGGAGCCCAGGCTTGTGTACCTTAATAAGGCCATACGCTTTGGCCAAGTTACAACCACTCAGGTGATTGACATCCGGCTGGTCAATCTCAACGGTATCAAAGACACCCCTATTATCCCATACATCGACCAGTTTTTTTGTAGAATTGATAATACGAGTGAGATGGTTAGCTCTTTTTTGACTATCGAACCGATGGTAATACAAACTGTTACCGAGTGCCCTCTCAACCTTGTTAATATAGTCTGTTTTATTAATAACAACGGTGGTGCCACCCTTGTCGGCCCTGGTAACCAAAATTTCTCTATGTTCTTTTAAGAACATTTTTGTCTCATTCAAATGATTATTTATGGTTTTGTCAAAATAACTAATTTTCTTAGAATTAAAAATATTTTTCTTAATTACTTGAAGATAGGTTTGTCTAATCTTTTTACTGGTATCAACTTCTATTTGTTTATTAACAGCTAAGACAGCCTCCAGTGGCTTAAGGAGGTTGAAAATCATATTGACATTTAGGTCACTAACAAAATTAAATTGTGGTCCAAGTTTTAAAATAAAAAGAACTGAGTCCGGAAGTGTTACATTTGATAGGTTTTTAACGCATCTATCTAAACTATGTTCATCGTTTTTGTTATATAAATTATTAAAAATATTGAATTTCTCTACATATTCTTTCATTGGATTATTACATTTGGCAAGACATCGATTTTTTCCATATTTTTTATTGTCAGAGAAGGAAGTCAACTGTAAAAATTTACATTCTAATCTATGGCGGAGAGACAACCGCTTATAATATTGGTTTTTATATAAGAAATAACTTAGAGCATTAAAGAATTCATTACTAAATCGTCTCACTATTTTTTGTTTGCAAGATAATATTCTATGTTTAAGAACGTAAATGTATCTATGAGAGTCTTTAATTTCAATGTTAAGTATTCTTTTTTTTGTGAGAAAAACGTTGGACAATTCTTCATTAATAGAACAATTATTTTTAAAAGAAAAACTATTTTGTTGCCTGATAGGTGTGCCACTTGATGTCCACGTTTCTGTTAGTCGTTGTTTCCTTGTACATACATCGACCGTGGGTGCACCCTTATGTGGTGACAAGACCTTAACACCAGATTACTACATTTAATATCTTTCAGTTACATGTGCTGAGTCAGGATGTGACTTATATTGTAGACAACTTATTTGTATATACATTTTGACTGGTGAAATTTATAATATTAAGTTTATTTTATTATTAGTTCTCCATTGCCATGGTTATGACTGACTAGTCCTTATCAGTCATGCTGCGTTTGGCATTTTCATGTTCGCATCTGCATAGGTGATTTATATTTTCATTTAATGTAATTTGTCATAATGTGTTTTTTTTATATTATAAATATTGTAAATTGTACAGTTCCCTGAAGAGGGAGTCAGGATGACTCCGAAATATTGGATCACATTGTCCAACTAATATATGAAATAAATAGCCATGCTCCAAGATTCCAAGTTTTTTCATTTAAATTTCCTTAAATAGTCGTTGTTTATTTATTTAGTTTAATAAAATTCAATGCAAAGTAAATTGTCTGGAGTTTAAGATATTTCTTACAAAATTTTGAATTTTCTTTAGTTAAAGAACATATAAGGCATTAAACATGCTATCATTATGACGAGCTTAAAGAATTATATTTTATTGTATTCAAAATTAAAGTTCTCTATGAAAGTTGGCTTCCTTTTTTGACTTTCATAATAAAAAGAGTTTGCTTTCAATTTCTTACGCATTCCCATACTTGGCTACGTCAGATTCCAAAAAGTTTTTTAACAGTTCTAAGAAATGCAAAAAGTGAAAAAGTATTTAAAAAACTTGAATTCAGCCATTATAAGATGGCTTTCACTATTTAATAGTGCTTACCAAGTACCTAGTTAATCTGTCAGTTTAAGAAGCTTCTTCCTTACTCAAGTCTTATGAGAGCTATTTAGTTTGAAATCCGATATTTTGTTTGAAATCAGATTATTTTTGTTATTTATATATGAATAAGTTAAGTTATATATCGCTTATGTAATATGTTATGTTATATGTAACATTCTACAAGTACATACATAAAGTAGCTGTTGCACAAAATTAATTTGGGTTTAAGTCTTATACCTTTTATTATATCAGAGTAACAGTAACTGTGGCAATGAATGAGCCTGGTTAGTTATTAAGAAGTAAAATAATGGATTTGTTTCATATTAACTTATTTACAGTAATTTTGTAAATATCTACGGTAATTACTTACTTTTATTTGACTTGAACTCTTCAAGTTTATTAATAGGTTCCATTATCCTATTCCACTTTTTTACACGTTTATTATTTTTTAGTAAATCAATAAGGACATGGTCATCAAAACAATAAACCTCTGTAAAAGACTATTGAAAAAAAAGCATTGATAACCAAAATTATTTTATAAACTCAAGCTTTTTTGAAGTACTTTTATGACGTAAGTTGCTGATTTAGTTGCGTTTTGGCGTTTTAAACTGTAAAAATGATGTTTTCGCAAAAAATTTCACTCTATCAACAATCAATAGCTATAAGTGTTTACAGCTAACGGTATAACTTAAGATAATTAATCTGAAAACAAAAACTAAGCTGTCATTGCAAAGCTTAATAAGGTTGTGAATAAAGCTTTAATACACCTCGTTGCAAAACTTTGGATAGACTTTTAAAATACCACAATTAAAACGTGTTTTTTGTAAAACTTGACCAGAATGACTTGAATCAAGAGTAATGAGCTAGGAGGCATCCTATTTGTATTAGTGCATTAAGAATTTGACGTCATAGAATAAAATAAGAAAATATAAAATGCCAAAAATTAAGTAGTATCAGTTGTACATGTGTATCCCAGTTCACAGGTATAATGTAAGATCTAAGCATTTGTACAATTTTTCTGTGTACCCATCCGTCCGAAGATGTTGGTGTATTTTTAGGTACATTTTACTGTACGTGTAACTTTGTGCAATTTTCAAATATGTGTTATTTCATGAAATAATTTAAAGTTAAATACTATGTGTTAAAAGAAATAACGTATGTTAACACATGTTTTATTCATCTTCTTGCATGGTACTGTTTAATTTTATCTATTTTTCGAAATTTCAATAACTTCTATTCTACAGTCAGATAAATATATCAAAAAACCCTTATCTCTGCTAAGAGTCAACGCAGATGTCATTGTGAGTCACCAGTAAAACTACTTTCATACTTTTGTTAATTATACAACTTTTTTTGTATTAAATGATACTTTTAGTAAAGCATTCTACACCCCCACACGTTTTTGTTTTCTCAATACCCTGCCAAAAAAAAAAATTTTTTTGATTTTACCTTCATTTAAATAAAGCTTATTTCTTTTTATACCCCCCTCTTCGCCAAGTTCGAGGACCACCCTTATCTTGTAACCATTATAAATACAAGTGAGGCTCCATCTCTCTGCGTACTTTACATGACAACACCCTTGATTTCTTATTTTTCTACGCTTTCTTCAGCGATAACAAATATATACAAAGAAATTTGAACATAGAAAATGTATTTGTGCACTATTACGAAGTTTTTGCTCAGAATATTTAAAATAATACCCAACTACTTATATATATATATATATATATATATATATATATATATATATATATATATATATATATTTATAATCCATTTTTATAACTTATTCAGATCCTAATATTTCTCCTGTGAGTGTGTAAGAAACATTTTTTGATAAATAATACTGTCCTCCTACATATTATGATACACCTAAAATGAAGAATATTTTTCTTAATAAAATTCCTATAGAGATTATCGTGCAGTTTTAAAATAAACTATCTGCTTCTTTATTGATTATACATATTTTTAATTCTAACCCTTAAGAGAGTAGTTCAATTCAATTTCATTGTATTTTTCATGACATGTAAATAATTTGAAAAATTTCTCATAAACATGCTTTTATTTAACAGCACTAAAAATATTAGTTGAGTTACTTGACTGGATTTCTTAGTTAACTAAGAACAACGAGCCTTCTTGCTGATGCAATACTTTAATGGGTTTTCTATTATTGTATAACTGAGTGCAATCTAAATTCTTATGTGAATTAGTATTATGTCACGTAAAAATAAATGTGGAGTTAAAAATTTATACTTTGTTTTGTTATATACTCTACATAACCAATACAACAGAAAAATGCTCAGCTTACCAAAAACATTATACTCGCATTTAAATTAAAATATAATTAACAAAAATTATTAATCACTATACTTTCCTTCCAAACTTGAAAAGCAAAATTGCGAAAATGCTTGTAGTTGCTGATCGTAAAAACTACTTAATCAATCTTGTTTTTATCTTGCAAACTGATTTTTGACACTTTCTTGACAATTTTCGTACAGTTTTGATTTTAAAATAATAGACAACGATAGCAGTGAACAAGCTCAAAAGTTCTGCATAAATACACTAGATTTCACTTTAGTTTCGGAGGATCTGATAGGTGGTATCAAAGTAAATTTGAGGCCATCTACAACCAAAGTAACTCGATCTGGTTATAATATCCCTGAGCAAAGTATCGATTACCATTGTTATTCATCAGCAGTTCATGAAAAAAAAGATGTCTGTCATGCAGCTGGGTGTCCGCGCTTCTGGAAATACTCTTTTTCAATGGACAAACAGCTCACCTTAAATTCCACGCGGAACTGTGGTCCACCAAATGTTTTGAAGAATATAAGTTCTAAGTGGCCAGCCAGGAAATTTTCTACTCTAACACGTCAGGATTTGGTAACTGTTTTTGTAACCGACCAGGTGCTACAAGAGCACCCTTAGCTACACCGGCATGCCAGGGAAAACGACCTTAAAGAAATTGATAATGCCATATCACCTTCAAGTTTCATCGGCCTGCTCTTTGGTGGTTCGTTCCAAGAGCATATTCCTTAAGAAGTTTTTCTTAACGTCCACTTTTCAGATCAATAAAAAGCAGTTGGTTATTCGGGGAATGACGCAAAGATGAACTATTATTTGGCCAGTGGCGTATCCATCTCCGAAAGTTAAAGTCAAGCTACTTATAGCCAGCTCTCTATCATTAAGAATAATAATAGGGAGTGACTGGAGGTATCACCACCAGTCCATTTAGGGCCACTTTAAGTCCTTACATTAATTCTTGAATCTTGATATTTAATTAGGAACTAGTAATTCTATTCTACGTCTGAACTACTCTTAGTTATAATTTCACCTTCTGTTTTACTTAAACCTGATGAATTTTATCAGTGTAATTGCTCATTCTCTCTTTAATAGTACTCTCATTTTCCAACGGATTCTTATTAATCTGTAATGACCCACGCAGTGTACTTTTTTTGATAATGCAGCTATCTTTATCCCCTGAGCTCGCTCTCTTAGAGCATACTTTGCACGTGAGCAGGCCCATCGGTAATTCTCCACTCTTTTATTCTCATCCACACTTGGCATACCTGCCTCCACACTCACCCTTTTGAGGTTATCTACAGGGTCAAGAATTCTTTTTTTTTTTTCGATCAAGTCTGCAACCAGACCTGCCCGAGCTCTCCGGTGACCCCAGTGCCTATAATTATTTGCATTTACTTCTATGATATCTGTACTGCCAGTTTTTGCCTCATCTTCAATTTTCTCGTTTGCGAGACTAGCTTCAACTTATTAAATTCCCAAGGTTCTTCTGTTCCAAGTCTTTTATTTAATGCTACTGGTAAGTCAGAGTTCGCTATTATAATTTTCTTTGATATGTACCATTATTATTCGTTGCCATAAGATTATCTCACAAACTGCCCTCTTCAAGTTTCTGTAACAGGACCCAGCCCACTTTAATTTTTTTGTGCAGCTTTTTTATATGCTCGTACAAAACTTGCCTTATTTTTAGCTCAATCTCAAAACCTTCTGATTCTAGTAACAAAATTTCAACTCCACTTATATTAAGTGTATTGATTTTGGCATATATTTGGCTATCATGCAACTTAGAAATATCCATTCTGTCATCATCGAAAAGTTACGACAGCAAACATGTAGGGTACACATAATGTTTTCGAGAAGTTTTCTCATAGATTCCAAAGTTTGGCAAACTCCATGTGATACACATTTTACTTTTTATTTTTCTCTAATTTTTAATGCTACTCCAAAATGACGCCAATTTTCTTTGATTATTGAAATTTCTGCACCTTTATTAGCACAAAATGTCGCACTTTCGTTTTTATAACTGCTTCCTAATATTACTGTGGGTGGTATAAATTCTATCTTATACAAATTTATGTTTACCGTGCAAAATATCTGCTGCTAATCTACAGGTAATTCACTTTTGACAAGGTGTAGTATCATGTTTCGTTGTCTTCTAAGGTCACTTCCATTTTACTTTCTTTCCTGATTGCCTACTGTTTCTCTGCGCAGACTCATTACGTTGTCTATAGTTATATCGGCTTTGATAGCTTTTTCTAATATTTCTGGCGTACAGATTACTACGTTTTAGCTTTAGAGAGTACTGAAGCCGTCCTAACACCTCTTTATCTGACTTAGTTTTTGCCACATCTTTCTCGGACCGTGACATATAGTAGCTTGCCTCATGAGACATCGTAATGCTACTATAAAGCTGTTGGACGCGTTCACAATAATTAATAACTAATTGATTATACCCCTGCGTTATTTTTTTAAGTGGAGACAAAAAATTGTCGATTTCTCTTATAATGTCAAATCTTCTGGAACGGGCCGACAATAATTTGTCCATAGAATTAAACAAAGATAAACGTGTGCGAAACTGGTCTGCTGCTAACTCTTTTGACCTGCTTCCTGAAAATTATGATACAATACTTTTTGTATCGATAGGGCACGATTAACTTTATTATTTAGTCATTTGTTCAAACAACAAAAAACGTGTGGGGTTTCCGTGAAATATAGATATAACATTTACTGCGTTGTTAAGGAAGCTTAATATATTAAAATTCAAGCCTACAGCCAACGGTATACCTGTTTGCTGCCTTCTTCTAGGAGAAAATAACGTAGGTTGATGCTAAAGGTTGTCCCATATGTTACCTTGTATCCTCTAAAAAATTCTGACTGTTTATCTATCGCTAGCTCGGTTAGTCGGTCAAACAAAGAAAAAAAGTATTATGTATTTGTAGACATGTTGTGATGATTCTCTTTATACCCAAGCCTTAGCCTATTTGTGCTATTGTTTGATGTACGGTTATTATAGTTTTTGCCATTTAAATATAAAGGTGACCAGTCGCAGAAGAGGACAAAAGGTTGTTCAACGTTCGTATTTTCTTGTTCTAGGCTTTTTGTGTACTTTTTCCGCCAACACCTTCTGCCTAGCATTTCCATATTTTCTAAATCACGTTTTCTGTCAACTATTTTTTTTCTTTAATAACATAATTCTGTAATTCTAAATTTTCTTGTCAAAATTTAAACATCTCTATTTCTGCTGCCTTATTAGTTACCTCTGCTAATTTTGTAGTAAGATTTTTCTTAAAATAAAGTAACAGTTTTCTTATCTTTTAATACCCTAAGCATAAGAATTTGATTAAACTCGTTGTTTTTTTCTCAGAGTGCAAACAACTCAGAGTTGATTGGGAAAAGCAACTCCCTCGGAACTTCCACTTGCTCATTTTCTTATACCTTGCACAATGTTGAGGGCTTACATCAACAATGAAACATTACTTAGTTTTTCTTGAGAAAAGATTTTTTATTTATGTACTTGTCAATATTTCGTCTCGTCATGGAGACCTTTCTAAGCCTGTAAGCATATTGACATATTTATTTGCTTATTGGGCATATAATATAAAACGAAATAAGAGTAACGATACAGTACGTATACTACCTCTTACTTTTTACGCAAGAACCTCACTATAGACCAAAAACAAGAAATACAAAAAAAAATAAAACAAGAAATAAAAAAAAAAAAAATAAAATAAAAAAAAAAAACAACAAACCAGGGGGGATAAATGGGTCATGGGACCCACGGTAAGAACGAAGTTCTTTAAACATGAGATGAGTATAGACACAATTTCTTAGGTAACAAGGGGGTCGCCAGATCCACAGGAAGAACGAAGCTCTGTAAACGTTAGTACTGCATTCATGTTGTTTACTAAAAAAAACACTTGAAAAACGAATAAAAAAAAAATAAAAAAATAAAATAGCTTACTACTCACGATGGTTGAACTTCGTGAGTACTGTATTTATGCACGACGTTCTCACGAAGTTATTATGAGTGGGTTTTTGGATTCCTAAATAAAGGTTTGTTAATTTTTATTACTATAACAGTATTTGACAGTTACTAGTAGTTAAAGTTTTATACAATTTTCAGTGGAGAATGAAGTTGATGGCTGTGTACCCTTTTTAGACAAGTTAATCATTAGATAAGACCACAAAAGTTGTTCTCTTAATTGGTACAAAAAACCTAGCTGTACTAATCGTGTAACAAGTTGCCAAGCACACCATCCGATGTCGGTGACAAAGGGCATTGTTATAAATATAATTGACAGAGTTTTTAAGTTTATGATAGTTAATTCAGAACTACGAACATTCTGTACATGCAGCGTGTTTTTTCTGAAAACTCTGATCCAGTAGATTTTTTTACAACAATAATAATAAAATAAATTTTAAAAATACTGTTTTAGTAATAGGAATTAACAAAATTTTATTAAGGAACCAAAAAACCGCTTATAATTATACCTCACCATCCAATTGTTGCTTCTGAATGCAATAATTTCTTGAAATCCAAAAGTTTTAGTGTAATAAATAAAACTAACAACAAATTATCTTAAATTATGAGATTAGAAACAAATACCTCAGATACAGAACAAAAAACGAGTACTGTATTTATGCACGACGTTCTCACGAAGTTCAACCATCGTAAGTAGTAAACTATTTTATTTTTTTATTTTTTTTTATTCGTTTTTTAAGTGTTTGTTTTAGTAAACAACATGAATGCAGTACTAACGTTTACAGAGCTTCGTAATTCCTGTGGATCTGGCGACCCCCTTGTTACCTGAGAAATTGTGTCTATACTCATCTCATGTTTAAAGAACTTCGTTCTTACCGTGGGTCCCATGACCCATTTATCCCCCCTGGTTTGTTGTTTTTTTTTTTTATTTTATTTTTTTTTTCTTTATTTCTTGTTTTATTTTTTTTTGTATTTCTTGTTTTTTTTTTTTCATTTTTTATTTTATTACATTTTTTTAAATTTTTTTCTTTATTTCTTGATTTATTTTTGTTTTTCCATTTCTTGTTTTATTTTTTTTCATATTTCATTTTGTTATATTTTTTTTTATTTTTTTGTATTTCCTTTATTTAATTTTTTTCTTATTTTCACATTTAATCTTTTTTTTTCATTTCCTTTTTTTTTTTTTTTTTTAATTTATATAAATATGTGACATTGTAACACAATTAGTTAGTCGAATTCAAAATCTTAAAAACCATTGATACGTTGTGCAACTCTATCGTATATGTTTATTTTAATAATTTATTTATTTAATAATTTATTTATAACAGTAATTATTAGCATTACTGTAATGCCAACAAAAACCTCAGGTTTAATAAAAACCGGTCGGTATTTTATGCATCAAATGCATAAAATACAAATGTTGAATGCGTAATAACGCGCCTTATTATGTTTAATCTATATAACCATATTTATGCTAATTAATTTTTTTTTTTTTTTTTTTTTTTTTTTTTTTTTTTTTTTTAACACAAATGCACAATTTATCATGAATTAAATGTTGTATCAGTGAATGCATATAAAAATGGAATATTATAGTTACGAACCGCACGACAAGTACAAGAAACCGAGTTTTCAAAGCCGGCAGCGCTCGTAGCAGAGTAGGTAAGGTACTGGACTCATATGCAGGAGGTCGAGGGTTCTAATCTCTTTATTGGAAAATGTTTTTTTTTTTTTTTTTTTTTTTTTTTTTAGAATTGTAAAAGAAAAAAAAATTCAAAGTGAAAGAAAAATTACTGTGGGGAAATAAAATTATAATTTGTTAAAAAATTAATTGCTTGGGAGTGTGAGGTGGAATGGTGGGTAAAGGTATGCAGAAGAGTAACACGGCACGGTTGACAAATGTACATATATAGTTAGGAGAGGGGAAGTGTGTAGAGAACACTTGGTGAGGGGGGACGGGGTGAGGGGAAAAACTTGAGAGGAAGAGATTTCTGATTCAAAAAAAAAAAAATCTGTCGGTTTTAAAATTCCAGCCCCCCAAGTAACGCGACATAAAGAACTTCGTTCTAATAGTTTTATTTTAAACACAAAGCGTCTTGTTTATAAAAGAAAGCAATTTTTTAATTATAAACTGTAGGTACACTGCTCACACTGACGGAGAAACAGGCAATGGCATTACAAGGTACACGGTCTTTGTGTGCATGTATACGTTAGCGGTCAAGTTTGATTATCTAGCTATTTGTGGAACTTTGTGTACATATATAAGTATGGAAATAGTTGGTAGAAATATATAAGCACAGATTTATACATTTTAGCTAGTTTTGACATATAGAACAATTATTTGGTGATTTTTTCTTAAACCAAAATATAGTATATTTGTATATATAAGATAATTTATCTAAATTATTTTTTCTATTAATGTTATAGTCAAAGTAAAAAGTGTTTAAAATTTATATGATTTCTCTTTGTAATTGGGTTTTTCAGTACCTATTATTTTGATATTTCTGTTATTTATGTTAATATAAAAATAGTAACAATGGTTATATTTGCTCGCACGAAGAAAAAAAGACAGATTTTTCAGATTTATTTTTGTATAGTCTCTCGTGCTCTTTTACTCTGGTCGTAAGTTTTCGTGAATTTTAGCCTGTATGGATTTTGTTACATTTTTGACATTGAATTGAGTATACGACGTGTGTTTTCTGTCCTGTTCTTAAAGTATGTTCTCCCAATCATGGAATCAAAAATAATTCATTGTTAATCCTGTTTATTGCACTAAAACTTTTAAATTTCGAAAAATTATCGCATTTAGAGGCAACAATTAGATGGTAAGGTATAATTATGAGTGGGTTTTTGGATTCCTAAATAAAGGTTTGTTAATTTTTATTACTATAACAGTATTTGACAGTTACTAGTAGTTAAAGTTTTATACAATTTTCAGTGGAGAATGAAGTTGATGGCTGTGTACCCTTTTTAGACAAGTTAATCATTAGATAAGACCACAAAAGTTGTTCTCTTAATTGGTACAAAAAACCTAGCTGTACTAATCGTGTAACAAGTTGCCAAGCACACCATCCGATGTCGGTGACAAAGGGCATTGTTATAAATATAATTGACAGAGTTTTTAAGTTTATGATAGTTAATTCAGAACTACGAACATTCTGTACATGCAGCGTGTTTTTTCTGAAAACTCTGATCCAGTAGATTTTTTTACAACAATAATAATAAAATAAATTTTAAAAATACTGTTTTAGTAATAGGAATTAACAAAATTTTATTTAGGAACCAAAAAACCGCTTATAATTATACCTCACCATCCAATTGTTGCTTCTGAATGCAATAATTTCTTGAAATCCAAAAGTTTTAGTGTAATAAATAAAACTAACAACAAATTATCTTAAATTATGAGATTAGAAAAAAATACCTCAGATACAGAACAAAAAACGCACGTCATATACTTAATTAAATGTCCAAAACGTAAAAACATCTATATAGGCCAAAGTTCACAAAAACTTATGACCAGAGTAAAAGATTATCAGAGACTATATACAAATAAATGTGAGAAATCTATTTTTTTTCTTCATGTAAGAGAATGTAACCATAGTTTATACTTTTATTCTAACATAAATAACAAAAATATCAATGTAATAGAAACTAAACAAAATTAATTAAAAAGAGAAATCATAGAAATGTTAAACACTTTTTCCTTTGGTGATAACATCAATAGAAAAACTGATTTAGATAAATCATCTAATACGTACAAATATACCATATCTTAGTTTAAAAAGAAGCAACCAAACAAATGTTCTTCAAATTGAAACTAACCAAAATGTTTTAGTGTGTTCTCATATACTTTTTGCAACTATATTCACGCTTGCATGCTTATTTACAGTTTCACTTATACCTAGATAATCAAACTTGATCACTTATGTATACAGGGACATGAAGACCACGTACCTTGTAGTCTCATTGCCTGTTTGACCGTCAGTGCGAACAGTCTACCTACAGTTCATAATAAAAAAAGGTTTTTTCCTTTATTTTTAAGATGCTTTGTGTATAAAATAAAACTGTTTGTATATAGCACATGAGATTTTTGCATGAAAAGTAAGAGGTAGTATACGTACTGTATCTTTACTCTTGTTTTATTTAATATCTTATGTATAATAAGCTAATATATATACATCAACGAGTTAACAGTCTTTAAAAGGTCTCTATGATGAGACTTAATATTGACAAGTACATAAGTAAAAAACTTTTAATCAAGAAAAGCTAAGTAGTGTTTTATTGTTGATGCAAGCCCTAAACAAAATTGGGGGTTGAATTCAAGCACAACCGTTGTTGTATCTAAAGCTTCCAGTTCCATAAAAAATGTATTGTTAAAACCAGACTTTGCGTTGTCTATTTCTTTCTTGTGGTCGCACATTATTATTATCATTATTCTCATTTTTCTATTATTGTTAAAGTGATATGAGTTAAATTCTATTAGTAAATATTAGTCTACGTACAAAGAACTAAAAAAGAGATATAAAGAATTCCTTTTTTATTTCCAACTTTGTATTTTTAGTTTGTTGGCTACTTAAACAAGTTGATCTAGCCGTATTTAGTTTATTTATTACTTTATTTTCTCGTACGTCACTTCAATTGCAAAACAACTCTGAGAAACAATTAGAATACATAATTGGGAAGACAAAAAGAATTGTTAATTACTTTGACGTGAGAGACGAAATAATGAGCGTCAATATAACATCAGTCATCCTCTTTATGACGAGTCCTTTTGAGAATGCTTGTTGACACTTGTTATTCCTTACTCGCCAGTTGATACAGGAGATTGACTTAGTCTTTATATGCCTGTTGTTGCACTGCACTGTGTGTGCTTAATTTCCTCAACAGAAGGCGCTTGGTGGTCCCGAGTTACTTATTGTGACCACCCTTTCTGTAGTCCCCGCGTTTGGAAGCCTTGCGGCTACTGCATTGGGCCTTTTTATGCTGATTTCCCCCTTACTTGTTCGTCTACTTTCTACTAATAGCTAAGGCTTATCCCACGAAATATGTGCCCTACTGTACGTGACACGATCTTATAAAAGTTAAAAAACCTTTTTATTTGTGAAAATCCAAAGTGTTTTTATACTTTAGTCTTGCCGACAAGTTACATTGAAATACAAAAACTTCAAAACGCAAAAACCTTCTACCTGCTGCAATCGGGCCCAATCGATGGTGAATAAAAAGTTATTATATGCGCGTTTAAAGTCTTTCTAATGAAAAAGTTTTTTTTACCTATTGGACTAGGTTTTTGGTATGTAGTACTGGTAACATCACACTTCTAAAATACCAAGAAAACTCTCAACAAAATAAAATATGACGAAAATATTTCGGATTTGCACTCACCACACAGTTTTTTAATTTCTGCAAAAGTAGCAAATGGTGCGGATTTTCTACCACCTTCAGGTCTTAGCTCTTGGACTAAGGCGATGCAGGGATCTGGTAAGAGCTACAATGGATTTAAAAAAAAAAGTTCATACACCGTTGTTAACAGAAAAACTTTGAGTAACGAATTTCATATTTCAAAATTTTTGAAACACGAATAAAGTGCTGTATTTTTCTAAACTACTAGAAATCTCAAGCCAGTTGCGTTACATTCCTTAATTTATGTATTTTTTGTTGACTTTTGAGGGTAAATTTTGGTTTTTAATGCGTTTGGTCGAATTACAACTCAAACTATATTAGCAAGTTGTGTAAGACCAAAAGTGTCAGTAACATTAGTTTCATCTTAGTCCAAATAATCAACGGTACAAGTAAACTAGGTCGAGGAGTATCAGTAAGCTAAAGAACTTGAGACTTTTAACTAAAGATCTCAAAAGCACATCAAATTTCATACAATGTGTCCACTGATTGCCAGTCGTAATATTTTTATAATACTGAAACTTCTTGTTTACGTACAAACTTAGTTGATACATGTGGAGTCTTGTACCACAATTGAAACTTAAATTACGATTGAGAAGAAGATTGATTAACATTTTTAGTAGAGATTAACAATTAGATTAGATATCGAGCAGTCTTTATAATTGGTGCCTCAAACTCATATTTAGCATGCGATTACAGCTTTACTCAGAACTAAATAAAATACACAAGTGGCATAAAATATTCTCTTTATACAAAGTTCATTGTTAGTTTTATGTAAGTTGCATAATGTGACCATGGCTATTAAAACTTCTTCTGCAACTACGGTGACTTTCTTTTTTCTGCTGTTGTCATCACAAATGCATACTCTCAAATATAATTATATACATTGTATAAGATCGATCAATTTTTTTTTAAATTATGAATTACTATAACGTAGGAAGTTGGATATACTTACGCCTTAATACTATAATTGTATTACTTAGTCACTTATTTCTAAAATAGACAGATACACACTCATGTTAACAGCATCATTTGAAACTTTGAAATTAGGATGCCATCAATAAGTTTAATAGATTTTTAAGTATCAATGAGTACTAAGGGGAGTAAAGGAAACGCAAAAAATTTGTGAAAAAATTAAACAGTTTTGACCATTAAAACTGACTGTTTACGGGTGATTGATAAGTTATTTGCTTAAAAAATTATATAAATTTTTCAGTCATATTTACAATTTTTTTTTGTTATCAGTTAAAAAACGTACAGTCAATATTGATGTCGTTGTAAGCCCAATTTTCTACCACATTTTATGTCACTTATTTTTACAGTAGAATAACAAGCCTATTGTTTTCCACAAAAATACTTTCTAAGACACAATGTAAATTACTCACTAACTTTCATTAAAAGCTTGCATTTAACCTTCAAGTATCTCACATATTCTCTGACAACAGCTGTCCAATTAGTAATACTGTCAGCTGTACATGTATTTGTCATTAAAGTATGATATTTACTAACTCAATAATATTAATAGTTACATTAACCTTAAACAATAAAAGCAAAACAACCGTAGCAGACACAACGATTTCTCTGCTTATGTGTATAGAATATAAACATGTATATATTATATATATATACATTTATATACATATAGAAGCAACTGTATCCAACTTCCATCAGCTGCAATATGTTGGCTAAACTGCTTGAATAGCATAAGTAGATAGGCTATGGCAGTTCTGGGTGGCCCCTTGCTACCTACTAGAGTAACGATGGGGTAGTACTATACTGCGTTGGTGGTGGAGGGGGTACTATAAGACGAGCTATTAGATGGGGTTCGAGTGTTATGTATGCATATAAATATCTTCCGGAGTGCTCTCTCTTTTTATTTGTGCTATTAGACAAGGGTACATATGTCATCTCTCTTTAACTCCCAGTAAAGAGGTAGAAATAGTGTGGTACTATGTCAAACGTGGAGGAAGAGCCCTGTGCTATAAGACGAGCTATGCTTACGTGCTAGTACACGGGGTTCAAGCATTGTCTCCCACTTGCTTTCAGAGTGGTCTCTCTTTTTCTCCCTTGTGTTATTTGACAGATATTAAAGAGTGTTCTCTTTTACTCCTGAAAGAGAAAATCGAAAAAACTTCCATGGGTCCGATACCTGATGTATATGTGCTAATATCTGGTACTGTTGAACGATGATAAAAGGAGGATTGATGTAGGAAGACAGGGATACTGTAGCAGCTTTATAGAATTCTGTGCTCTCAGATAACGATGAATTAATATGTAAGCATGCATATCTGCATAGTTTGAGCTCTCATGCATATGCTCGTATGCTCACATACACACTAACACACAAAATACACATGCTTGTACGTTACTCCTGTCGAAGCCTTTTGCGTATTCACGTGAGCCTATATGTACAAACATAAAATGAGATTTGTACCCGCACAGTCTTAAATTATTGTAAAAATAACAAGGTAGCTTAGCGTAGAAAAATTTGCATATGTACAAACCATTTGTTGTAAAATATAGATATCAATTATGGTCTGTAATGTGCTAGTCCTTAATAGGTCAATTGATTTACTATCTGATTGGCATGGATTGGTTAATTATATTAATCTGTTAAGAAGTGCAACTTACTTATGTTTTTTTTTTAAGTTTATAAATAAGCTACTTTCCTTTTTCTTCTAAATTAAATTCTTGTTAGCACGTAATGAGCAAAGGTTATAAGCAGGTTACTAAATACAAAGATAATGTATAAACTTTTAAGATTTATTAAACGTAGTTAAACTTTAAACATATGTAAGTAAATTAACTTACAAAATTTGTTTTACAAACTTAATATACATTACCTAATCGATATTCTTATAATAAAATTTACAACGAATCTTGTTTAGTTTTTCCTTAGATATTTTACGTTTGTTCTTAACAACATAGCTAATAAGAGGGAGTTGGGGATGCTAATAAGAGTATTAATAGCTATGGTTTGTAAACAGCATTTTCGTCTGACTAAGCCAGTGATAAGTTTAGTGAAATACAACAAAACAGGCCACTGTTGGTTGGAGATGGCGAGGAAGGTTGGAACCTCTCAACGTCATTAATCGTTGTGGGTACTAGATTTCATAGTGTTAAATCAAGCAGCTCTGAAGCAATTAAAAACAAATGAAAAAAAATTTTTTTTTCGCTATCACGCAAATATAAAATCTTGCCAGAGATAGTAGGTGAAACACTACACACTTTAAAAACTACACTTCACTACAGGTAAAGTCTCTGCAACGATAAAAAATATTTAGAACAACTTTTTATTTGTCTGTCACGCAAATATTTAAATTTATGATTTTTCAATCACGCAAGTACAAGAACTCTCTAGAAATAGTGGGTGGAACGACATCTGACATATTATAACAACTTTATCTTGTTTCAGATTGAGGCTGTGTAGCAATAAAAAAAAAAATTTACACAAATACTTACTATTTTGGTATCATACACTGTGATATAGTTATTCTACGTGTCACAAGCTCTCGTAATGTATGGCCAGCGTCAAGGGTCTCTGAGATAAAGGAAATATGTCCTTTTGATCTGGCCTGCTTGGTGTGTATTCAAAAATGTAATGCATACATGATTTGAATATGGTTAATAGGATGTTCCGTTAGTGGAGGGGGTATTTAACGCATGTAAATAAACTGGACTCTAAGGTTTCAACAAAAACTTACCCCCAACACTGCCGTATATGCAATATGAAACCACCTTTTTCCCAAGTAACATTCGTAAAAAAGTGTTAACTTATTTTTTATGCCTTTAAATTTGGTTTTATAAATAGTTGTATGTGCTGTGTGTATATGCATATTTTATAAACATACAACATCTTTATATAGAATTTGCGGCATTGAACCTCTAAAAGAGAAAAAATGACACGTACATAATTCAGAAGAGTTAGTACCTTATGCCAATGCACAATTTTTTTTCTATATTGTTCATGGTAGTTTTACTATGTGACTGCTCGTTATTTCTCTCTTACAGTATTTTACAAAGTTAACTGCTGTATTGAAAACGCTGCAATCAGAGCATGCTATCAGTTAGGTGTATTAGCGCTCACTATTAGCATCATAAGCTCAGTTTTCACAAGCCAATTTCGTGGAACAATGTAATTTTTGTGTTGTATTACAACTAGAAAATCGATGTTTGTAAACGTGAGATAACATTACTAGTAATTTGCTTTGAAGTATTTCAGACTACAAAGAATTCATAAAGTTATCATCACACGTCAAACAAAAGTTAATGCGTGTTGAATGTCTATTATAAAGTTTTCACCAACATTTCGTAAGAAAGTACAAGTGCAAGGATTAGGAATTGCTTTAACATTTACCGAAGATGATGCGAAGAGTGTCGTGGAAAGCATTCAATAGTGCATTTAAAAAGTGTAAACAGACCACTGTGATTGCTTATGGTCAACATTTGGATAATGTGAAATTTTCAAATTCTGCGAAACAAGGATTTGTTTCAAATGTGCAAAAAATTCTAAATTCTAAATTCATGTTCTAAAAGTTAATACTGTACTTGCAGCTGAATTTACTGTAGTTATGATTAGACGGTTAAAATAAAATTTTGTAGTTCTAAATACGAGTGCATTTTCCATTCAAAAAACTAGCATGAATGATTTGAATGAAATGTACAAAATCCTATTTTAGCTGATGTTCGAAAGTTTGAGCAGAGAGACTATGGTTGAGCACTGCACTTTTCATAAATTTAATAGTAAATATTAATAAATACAATGCAATAAATAAAGGCTCTTACATATTATATCGTTGGAAAGTAAGTTTGTACAAATGTTAAAAATACAGATCAACAGTGCTTCAAATAAGCAATTTCGTTTGCTTTACACCATACGTGCAATAACTAAAAAGTCGTATCTAGTCAAAAACAACATGAAATTAAATACAATTTCAGTAGCATTACCTACTCAGTCTTAATAAAACACAGATCTAAGTTAAAAAAACAAAATAATATCTTAGGTAATATATATTTTTTGAAGAAGAAGAAAAATTTTCAAAACATTACCTTTTTATTTAACAGCTGAAAAAATAAAGAAACATGTGAATATACTCCTCATAGAAAATCATTTTATCCATACTAATAGGCATAGTAAAGTGAAGAATAACAGACAGTAGCGAGTCAGTGTGAAAAAATACATTGATATATTGGATGATGCCGAGAAAGAAGATGAAAAAGGTGAGGAAGAAGAAGAAGTAGAAAAAAGAAAAAAAAAGTTGAGAGAGTGTTAATTATAATAATAAAAAATGTTACTATGCATAAATTCAAGATCTATCTAAGCTTCTTTGCAGCTCTTTAACCCAACACCAGCATAAAGTATGTATTCGTGATCGCTGCCTTTATTATTTTACAATTTATGAAAAATTAAAAGTCCATACGGTGGCATGTGTCAAAGTAGAGAAGTGTAAAGTAACATTACCAAACTATAACAATAACATTGTAAGATTTAAAAATCATAAGAACAAAAATCTGATAAGATTTCTGTGTAGACTAAGAATGTGTAGTACGGCCCATACAAAGTGATATTATACTTATCATACGTTATCATAAAACGCTTAGTGTAGGATTGTACACGAAATATATATTTTTAGCGACAGATGACCACGTTACATATGCTATAGATAAGTACATAAAAGTAATCAAGATCCAGCTACTTGGTTCGTAACAAAAGGTATGATCTTACTTTAGAGTTACGGGGCATTTATAAATATGCAGTACCAATTAGGTTACTAACTAGTGTAAATTTTGACTTCTTTGCTGCAGACAGATATCATTTATGTGGCAAAGCAGTTAAGAACTCTCGATTAATTCCTACAGTTTTTTACAATCTTAGCGATTCTGTTGCACATTTATGTATACAAAAATTTGTTACTAGTTTTCTGGAACGAGTACAAATCATCCCACAACTATAAGATTACTATATTTCTTCCACCAAATACATTATGTCAAGGAGACAAGTATTAACAAGCGTTTTATTGACTCGTTTTAATTTCTGCCAGCTTCTCTCGATAAACTTCGTCATAACTAAAATACCATGAGATTTTGAAGAACGTTTTAAGCTTCAATAATTTAAACTCTATTGATTAAATCAAAGTGCTAAAAAAAACGTTAATTTTTATATAATAATGTAACAGTATTTGAAAAAGTACAAGAAAAAACACATTCATTAAAAGTTAACTTTTACAGTCAATTATATTACTCATACTTAAGTGTGAACATTGAGTTCATGCAGAAACCATGTAAAACAATTTTTATATTGAAAATCTTAGACGATTTTCTGATTCATGCTTTACAACGGGTGTGATGTTCTGTCCAAACTTGTACAAGTAAAGGGAAAAACTTGTAGATTCGTTCTTCAAAAAAATAAATTTAATCTTTGTTCGTCAGGAACCAGCTATCAACCAAGCAGCGTTATAAGTTTTACTTACAGTAAACTGTTTTTTAAAACGTTGACTCGGCGTAGTGGTGTTCGGTTTCACCAAATGATGTGTGTGCAGTAGTGTTAATGAGTCAAACGACAGCTGACGTTGACCTACTGTTTAAATTTATATCGTATTTAATGCAATAGTAACGTATCTTATTTGGCTTTTCATCTCATGTCTTCGTAAAAGTCGTTGTCATACGTTGTCTATTTAAATGTTCCTTGATATTCAATTTATTCATCAAAGTCAGATTTATGTGCCAAATAATTGGAATTTTAAATCTTGCAATTTTTGCTATGAATAATTAATTATAATGTTTTTTAATTGAAAAAGTTAATTTAATTAAAAACCAAGTTATGTTTTATCTAATAATTTAATGAATTAAAAAAAAACCTGAAAATACTTAATTTTACAAATAATATAAATTATAAGGTTTCAGATGAGATCTTACAAAGTTTATACAATTTATAGTTTTTCTTAACTTAACTTACTTTTATGATCACTGGTGAGTCACTGCTTGCGCGCAGTTGAAGGTTAAAACTGCTAATCTCCCAAATTTTACATTAAGTACAAGTTGCTGTAAAAATTGTGTACAACATTTCTTGTGGACATACGTAGTAAAAGATATTAAAATTATTGATTATTCACATTTTTTGATACACCTTTGCGAATTGATAATGTAAGATGAGCGCCTTATAAGATTGTTGGAGGTTGCACTGGTATTTCGAGTTTTGCAACGGTAGCTTGTTTTCATGAAAGTTAGTTATTTGTCACGTGATGGCAGCATCAGGTGTATCACTTTCTATTTAGAAATCGCAGAGCTTTTGTTTTTCATAATTTAAAAATGAAACTCTGTTTTCCAAAGTAATTAATATCATGTATGTGACATAGAACTTCCCACACCCCCCTTAGCTGATTGCTTAAAGGACAGTGTGCAATTTGATAATGTCAGCTTAATGGTCTCGATTTTTGCTGAGTTTGATAGGAATGACGCTCGTGCCTTATGGCATCGTAATTAGTTCAGCTCATTTTGTGATGATTACTTGCTCTTCTTCCTTCAAATCAAACGTGTTTTTCGTAATACAAGGAACAACATCTTGAGATAGTATTGACAGATGTAGAATTGACTCAGGTTTCTATATGTAGGTGTGAATAAGTTTTATTAAGTTTTTGCCATATAGCATAATATCACGAAAATGTGCTGTACACTGCCCAGTGAATGCTAGAATTCCTGTGCCCTTGAGTGTCAATTCTTGATGATAATCATAATCACAAGGTAGAGGAAGTGTGCGAGGATCTCTAGTAAAATGTAGCCATTCCTAAGTGTATAATCACTTGGTCCAACAGAACTTTTCTGAATTATGTCATACCATTTTTGACGTTTTAAGGGCCTCTTCGGTTGGTTTCGTAAAAAGAAGAAATTCAGTAGCAGCATCGTTATTTTCTTCCATTATTGCATGAGTACGTTTCCATCGTAGTCATTGCCCATAGTATATACATTTATTTATGTAGTCTTTATTAGCTAGAATATAATTTTCTTAGTGGTGGTTGATAATAAGAACGTCTGTTTCCGGCTTGATACGAACGTCACTTTGCAAGTTTTAATAAATATTTTGTGGCATGGGTAGTCGATGCATTCTGTAAGTGCTTTACTTGTTGTTTCTTTTTAAGAGAAATGTAATTGTTACTGCTAATCATCCATCATTCATAACAGCTGTTGTACAAGAAAAGCTGTGTAATTAAGCGACGATGATTCGAGCTTTATCTATTGATAGAAAATTTTTCCTACAGAGTGAGTCAGTTTTTTTTACTATTTCACTCAGTTGTTCTGATAAAAGTAGAAGGGGGTAGAAATGACCTTCGGTAGTAGTAATGATTGCGTTCAATTATTTTATATAGAATTGTAGTATATAATAAAAAAATTTTTGTAAATTTATAACCCATTTGATAATTAATCGTGAGATTGTATCAATTTTTTCCTGTTCTAATGAATACGTGGTATTTTTAGTTAGTTTTGGTATCTGTTGTGTAAGTTTCAAATTTTTGATATGTGTTCCTTATATTTCCTTGTGAAGCATTTTTAAGTTTGATAGTACGATATGCGTTTGGTTTAAGACAAAAACGAAAACATTCTTCTTTTTTTAATGAAAATTATTTCATTCCAAAACCGTTTCTTCTCTACCGTTTGCTTCCATTGTTCCAAAAATTTTCTTAGATGTCCATTCCACGAGAGCAAGAGGGGTGCCCCTTTCCTTTATACTACAAGATTTGGTTATTGATAAGCCGAAGACTTTAATGGTTGCTGAGAAAAATTTTTATATTTTGAACTGCAATAAGTTAATGTTTTAAGTCATTGTTTCAAGTGAAAAAAAGAAATTAATTTTTCACATTGGTTTGTACTTAGTTGTTAATAAAAGTAAATAAGTGATCTTATAAAAAAGTATAAATTATAAAATTTTTGGCTATCGTTTACAATGTTTAAATAATTATGAAGGAATAATGACTCTCTTGGTGATGCTATCAAAATCGTTTATTGCTGTGAACAACGTTTCGGCCCGTAAAGTAAGCCACGTTACAAGGCCCTCATCAGGTACAACTTTCTAAATAACAATCATAAAAATATAAAAATATGAAACAATAATATTTCAAGTCAACAATACTTTACAAGAAAATCGCACAATAATAAACACTCACATACCCACGACAATAGCGACTATAGGTATCACGATAGATGGTAGATCGAAAAATACGCACTTCTTAAGCTTTGATCGTGCTTATATACTATCAGTCAGTGTAAGTGTGTCACTGTACATAAGTATATTTAAGTCACACAACGCTACAGCCACCCTACCCCAGTATAAGTCAACGAACTCGCATATTTAAATTACAGTAAATCTGTTGCTCTATACAATTCTATATACAGCGTTACATCTATCTGTGTGTTTGGTTCGATCTTTGCCTAACCGAATAAATTTCGAGAACTTGTCAATACATTTAAAAATTACGTTACGTTTATATTATTTTTATATAGATATCTCTTAATTATAGCGTCAAAGCCTTGGAAGTAGGGTAATATCATGAGACCCCTATGGTTAGAGACCACTTGATTTAAAGGTGTATTTATAGACAATATTGTCAGTCTTTTTTTGATATATTTGTTAATAAAATTTAATCGATATTGATTATTCAATAAATTTTTTTTGATTTGTCTAAATTTTCCTTATAAAATCTGCTATCCGATAATTTGATACTATAATCGACTAGGGTATAAACAATGGCTATTTTTTGCGATAAGGGGTGATGAGAGTTATAATTAAAATAACGTCCAGAGTGGGTCAGTTTTCTGTACCAGTTGGTTTTTATGGAACCATTACTTTTAAATGTGAGTCTTAAATCTAGAGAACTGATATCATTATCAACAGGGGTCTCAACAGTGAACTAAAAGTGTCTGTCATGATGGTTAAAAACTGTTAATGCTTCCTCAATGGAATTATTTGGCACACAAATCAAGATATCGTCGACATAACGTACAGAAAAGGGAACAAAAAACTTAATTTTTTGAGGCAATCCTCCTCCAGACATCTCAACGCCAGGTCACACAAGACTGGACTCACTGGACTTCCCATAGCTAAACCAAAAATTTGTTTGTAGAATTTATTATTAAATTGAAATACGGTAGAATTGAAAATCAAGCTAACACCTTCACAAAACTCTTGACCAGAAAGATTTATTTCATTTCTCAAATACTTCCAGTTATTTTTTATAGATTTTAAAATAATATTTTTACTTGTGTTGGTAAAGGAGCTAACAACATCTCAACTAATTATCGTGTAATGTTGTGGTATTATAAAAGAATTCAATTTTTCTTTTACATGAAAACTGTTTTTTATGTATGAATTCGGTTTTGGAACGTTATCATTTAAAAATTTTGTAAAGAATTTTGATAAATTATAAGTAGGAGAATCAACAGCAGAAACGTACGGGATTTCCAGCCTTGTGTACCTTAACTAAACCATAACACTTCAATCAATCATTTTTGCTTATTTCGGACGATCGTATGTTGAACTCGCAATCTTAAAAAATTCCCAAGTCGCACCAACGCTTTACAAAAGTAGTTACAGATTTAATAAGTTCATTCAATGAATTTTTTGATAACTCTGTATAATATTTATCATTATTTAGCTATTCTTCTACACTATGAATATATTCACTCCTGTCTAGAACAACAGTGGCATTACCTTTGTCTACTTTAGTTACTGATAATTCTTTGATGTGTTTTAAAAATAAAGCAGTTTTGTTAATATCATTTATTATTTTTTTATTATGAAATTTCTGTGCTTTTGTATATTTCAGAAATTTTTCTAACACTTTTAACAAATTCGTTCTAATTTTATCAGTAACAATAGGTACGAAATCTAAGCTTGTTTCTAATAATTTAAAAAATTCAAACTTTGAGTGTGTATTAATATTAGTCGTAAAATTAAAAATTTCTGCCCTTTTCAAAATATTATGGACTTTCTCTGGTATAGTAATATTAAAAAGATTGTACAGCCACTTTGAATCATTGTTGTTGTTGGCTACAGGAGTGGGAGACACAGTTTGGCTAAACAATTGTTGACCCTCAGACGTATCGTCAACGCGTGTGTCCGAAGAAGGACTTTTAAAACTGTTATACTTTATGTCAAATGAATTTTTCCATTTCTTTTCAAGTTTTCGTTCTAAAGCTTGCAATTCAATTTTTAGTTTGACAAATACAAAGTTTTCAAATTGTTATATGATGTTATGATCGATATTCTTATGTATTAATGTTTTTTTAATTATTGATATTGAGTTTACTAAAAATCTTTTATGTGTGTTGGAATCAAGTATTTAAATATTGAGGATCGATTTACGGAATCGAGCATTAATTTCTTTATTTTTATGATTTGCGTATCTACTCTTAAATGCAAGATTTCAAAAGACGGTAATCCATTTTGAAAATATTTAGGTAACAAATTGTAATATCTACATTTAACTAAAAACTTACAATGTAGTCTAGCTATTTATAAACATCTGTGTACCTTATAAAACTTTAAAAAGAGTGTATGGTTGTCACCTCCAAATTAATGCTTAATCTGGTATGAAATGACAGATACCTTGAGATCCATTCGTGATTGCATCGTTGAGACAAGGCGGGGAAGGGTTGCGCTGGTGTCACTCATCGTGCGGCTTCCTCAAGTTATCAAGGACAACAGTTGTTGATATATCCAAAGACGTGAATTTTCAACCAAACGTCAAATTATTTCGTCAGTGGCTCTCGTGATAGCAGATAATTATTATGAAGAAATAATGACTCTCTTGGTGATGCTATCAAAATCGTTTATTGCTGTGAACAACGTTTCGGCCCGTACAGTGCATTATTGTGCGATTTTCTTGTAAAGTATTGTTGACTTGAAATATTATTGTTTCATATTTTTATATTTTTATAATTATTATTTAGACAGTTGTACCTGATGAGGGCCTTGTAACGTGGTTTACTGTACGGGCCGAAACGTTGTTCACAGCAATAAACGATTTTGATAGCATCACCAAGAGAGTCATTATTTCTTTATAATAATTATCGGCTATCATGAGAGCCACTGACGAAATATTTAAATAATTCATAGTTTTTGTTAATTTAACTAACTTTTATATGATTACTGGTAAGCCACTGCTTGTACGTATGCAGTCGCAAGATCTTACAAGGTTGACCACAACAATGATTTTAATCCTACACAAAAGGACTTGTGGTGATGACTGTTATTAGACTGCTGCTTTTAACGTCGGAACCCAAGTCGATGGTCATTTTTTTCTTGCTTCTCCTTAATTGATTATTTAAATGAGTTTACACACTGAAAAAAAAATAGTGTACCTGCTCAACTAGAGGTAGGACAGTTATTACCTCGCCCACACTAAAGCAGAAGCGGCCCAAGACTAGTGCTGTTGTTGCGCGAGACTTGGGCAGCAGCTGCACAAGTCGTATGGTGTACGTGTTGAGCAAACTGCATGGTGCAGCAGCAACGCTAGTCATGGGGTATTTCAAGAAAGCTACTTAACAATATATGCATTAAGAAAAATCGGTATAAATTTAAAACACGCTTACGTATAAAAATATGATGCGTGGTGTAACGCACAATTTAACAGATAATTGATTGGTCAGCCTAGATAAATAAAAATTCAATTGTTTATATACATGTATAAATAAATACATCTATATATATTCACCGATCAGTTTGTTATTCTACGTCTGCTTGCGTCTTGACTAGTACTTTGTTATTAATTATATTAAATATTGATATTAAAAATTTTGCGTATAATGTGTCAAAAAATGAAATTTTGGCTTTAATAAACCAACATTTTCAATGTACATTTTATTTTTTTTTTCAACTAAAATCATCAAATCTTTTAAATTTTTCTTACATATTCTTGGAGACATAAGAATGTCAACAATTTGACGCAAAGTTTCCATGGTAACTTCTTTGTGGCACGTTTATGCATAAAAAAAAAGTTTTTTACAAGGTTCACGCTCTGATTACACTGCACACAAGAGACAAGAAGCATCTGATGCATAGAAGGCCTGAGTAGCAGACACCTTAAGATGTGAGTGCCACTGACGTACAAATCTGGAATGTGAGCTCCCCTGACTTGTGCGACTGCTGCACACGTGACTGAGATAAAAAGTATTAGGGTATTTTGTGTGATTTTTGCACGTGCTGTGGTGGAGGATGCACAATTTTATTTCCAGTGCAGTGGCCTAGTTTGCGCGAGCTTTTCTGATACAGCTTAGTCACCGAACTAAGTTTTACACTTATTTTAAATGCAAGCTTTTAATTAGTAGCTTAATGAACGAACTATGTCTTACTTCCGCTTGAAAGACGCAACGTAACTTACTCTCTAACCTTTATTGTTACTTTGAAGCACTTGATAAAAGATGAAAGGCGAATATTGTTGTGTTCAAGGAGTTCTTATACTCTTGCACTGAAGCAGACAGTAATTGATAGTTAAGACTGCTAATCACTCGGATTTCACATTAAGTACAAGTTGCTGTGGTGAATGTGTATAACATTTCTTGTAGACATACGTAGTAAAGGATGTTCAAATTGTTGATTATTCACATTCTTGGATATACCACTGCGAATTGATTTTGTAAGATAAAAGTGCTTTATAAAATTGTTGAAGGTTGTATGCGTAGTTTGAGTTTTACGATGATAGCTTGTTTTAATGGAAGTAAGTTATATGTCACGTGATAGCAGCGGTAGGTGTACCACTTAATGTTTGGAGATTGCTGAGCTTTTGTTTTTCATACTTTAAAATGAAACTCTGTATTTTGAAGAATGAAATATTAGGTATATAATGTCACAGTGCTTCTTTTAAGAAAGGTATTAAAACACTTTAGAAATAGTTGTCTCAAGGTACTTAAATTAAATCCAGTGCACTATCTTGCTACACCTGGATGTACAAGGAATGCAATGTTAAAAAAACAAACGTCAGTATAATTATAGCTAAAAATAAATAAATTTTTTAACACATAAGAAAATGGACAACTCTTTTCTAATAGATTTCACAAAAATTCGTTATAAACATTGACATATTGATTCTTGTTGAAAATAGTATAACGCGTTGGAATTTTACTATGCATTACCAGATATTTAAACGCAAATAATTGCAACACGAAAAGTTATAAAAATGATCAGGATAAAAAGATTGTTATATACTTTGACCTCAGCAGTTTGTTAGGTTGGACTATGACTTAACTTCTGCGGTACGGTAGTTTTAATTGAGGGAAAATATAGAACACTTACTGCATAATAAAATAAAATTAGCAAATAGTGCTAACTGTTATATTCTAGATGTATATTTAGAGCCTTTACAGAGCTTTCACGATTTTCATACAGATATACAATTTTGTTCTGAATTTTTAAGACACATCTATATCACTTCCACTATAACAATATCCTTCCCAAACTACAAAATGACAGCAAACTTTTATACACAGACTTAGATAGTTTAATACATACAGTTACAAATCATGATATTTACATAATGATGAAAGCAGACGAAAATTAATTTGACACATAAGAATGTCCAGAAAATAATTAATTCATGATTTCTTCAGAAATTAAAATATTTTTCGATTCAGTAAAGATAAGTGCAATGAAAATATTGTATCAAAATGTAATGGTCTAAGAAGCAAAATGTATAGTGTCCTTTAAAAATGTGACAAAAAAGCAACGGGAGTCAAATTTAACGTTGTGAAAGCTACTATTGTATTT
Source organism: Copidosoma floridanum (assembly GCF_036245765.1). Taxonomy (NCBI): domain Eukaryota; kingdom Metazoa; phylum Arthropoda; class Insecta; order Hymenoptera; family Encyrtidae; genus Copidosoma; species Copidosoma floridanum. The sequence goes on from NW_028321885.1 coordinate 3,306,184, forward strand.
AAAGATAATATTGACTGACTGCATGATGTAAATAGGAATATTAAATAAGAGAAACTATGTACTAGATCTCGTCATAATAGTGTTTGTACTGTGAAGAAAAATAAAATAGCTTTGCTCCCACGATGATGAGCGATATACTTTCTCTTTCTTCTACAAATACCTTGAGTACATTATAAAATAGTGGATGCGAACAAGGAGAGGGTGATAAGAGAAAGAATTGCCAAAAAATTTTTTGTCAAAAAGGAAGTATTTAAGTACGGAATAATCCAAAAAACTTGTTAAAAACAAATGAAGGAAACGTGTTGCAACAAGTTCAATGTTTACATGAGCACAACAAAAATAAAGTAGAAATTAAAACTCATAGAGAGGTAGTCCAAATAAATGACTCATTATTATCTGGGAAGCAATGCAATCGAATAAAGTATGGAGAACTAAAATATGGGAGGAACAGAAGAAAACTTGTAAAAATCCTTAAAAAATGATAAACCATAAAAAAAATATAGATTAGCTAATTTTAAAAAAATGGCTCCAAGTGGGGGGCTCCTTATAATAAGAAATAATGCAACCTCTGCAAATTAGTTAGATTGAAATCGTCAACCTATATTCTAAAGCGATTACAGTTTTAGTTGTTAAGTCAAAAAGTGTACAAAAACAGGAAAGTAATCGCAAGAGAAAATAAGAGTAGGCAGATTTGTCAGAAGAAAGTTTTTTAAGCTTCATTTTGGAGTATATTAAAGTTGTATCTCATAATTAACATTTTTTTTATAACCGTATTAAAACTATGAGATATAATTTTTCATTATTTAAATTTGATACAAGTGACACATTTCCATTAAAGTAAAATATTGCATTTAATTTTACACTGTAAGTGTTTTTTTTTCGTTTAGTTCTCATTCTCTCCAGCTGCAAGAGATACTTCATTTATAACTTATTTAACTAATTTTGTTTTGTTTTGTTTTACAGGATACATAAAAAATTTAGTAGTTCTTAATATCTTATTTAACATCTCATTAGAAGAAACCCTTTTCAAAAATGGTTCTACGTAGTTTAACAACTTTTTTAGAGCCATCTTTCAGAAGAACCTTTTTTTAGTTTATTTGTCGATTTGCAAAAAGTTTACATCTGACCGTCTTGAAATAGTGTTGGTTTGTTAGGAATTATAAAATCTATTTTCTATTAATATTTCAAGTCTAAATATTCATTAGAACTTCAGCTATAAAATACCGAAAAACATAATAAAATTGGCACTTTTTGGCAATTTGCAAAAAAACAGTAAGGCCGATTTGGGTTTACTAGGGCTCATTTTGTTCTTCTAGGCATTGGACATCTTTTTTATACACAACGTTTTTCAGGCCAAATTACAGCTTTTCCAATAGAAGTGAAAAACCTCATTCGACCATTTTTACCACTTCTATTGGACCTTTTGCTGACACTTTTTTTCGTCCGAAAGTAATTACATTTTTTATCGGGCTTGAAATCAAGGCAACATAAATTTAAAATAGTCTTGCTTTTTACGCACTATATCGTCAAAAATCATAATAGAGTTAAGAAGTGATTTGTCTGGCATTATAACGATTCTATGCTTACTAAATAGAAAAAAATTGAATATCCTCATGAGATTCCGACAGCTCTATGAAAAACTTGTATTTTGGCTGATTCAGTCATTTTAAGTAAATATATATGTATACTTTTAAATCTTAATCCATTAGAATGAGTTATTAAACTTAGTAAGCTGTTTGTCTTTTCTCAGTTTAAACGGTCACAAAAAACAGCCCTCATACTGCCAGGAAGTAGATCTCCGGACTGTTTTATTTTTTCTATTATTTAACAAGTGTAATGTAGTGACGTTGCCTTTTTTAATCATACACTTCAACACAATACTATTCGTTAATTTTGAATCCACAAAAAAAAAAAAAAAACCCCCAATTGAGAGGCAATTTTACCCTACCTTACGTTACATACTATTGCACTGAAACAAAATTTGGGATAGGCACAATTAAACACTGATATCCAGGGAGCAAGCCATCGTGGCATAAGAAACTCTTTTCATTAAAATAAGTCACAATCAAGAAATTCTACTGCAGCGAAGAAGAGTCCAATTTTAATTTGTATTTGTAAGTGTAAGTAAATAGAGGGAAGAAGACTTAATGCATAGGTAGATCCTAATCGATGGAAATTGTGTACTCGTGAGTAGCAAAATACAGTGATTAAACTTTTACTGCTGTCAGCACGCTATTTCAAACACATTTCTGGACTGCTGGTGCAAGTAGCACGCTGTACAAAGGACTCGGTGCGTTGGTCGCAAGAACAAGTAAGAGAGCTAGACAACTGTAAAATAACAAAACGTATAAATGTCTTGGACTAGTTGTGACTAATCACTGACTGAGTCGCGAGCTTGAACACGCTCGCACGCCCGTCAGCAGGCCGAGAAGAGCTTTTGGCCTTTGCCCTGGCAGACAGTCAGCAGGCATCAGAGTCCAGAGCTCTGCGAGAGTCTAGCTGAGCATTTAACGTGCAAAACAAAAAAAGAAAAAAGAGAAAAAGAGAGGGTGAGTCAAGAGAAAAGCGTGTTTCTACGGAACAAAAAGAGTGTTCAAATTTTCAACAGCAAGATTTTTTTTTTTTTTTTAATAAAACTCGTGTTGTCTACGCAATGACTTACGTACGACTGCTTATTTAAGTAAAAAGAAAAGTGTTTTTCAAGTTTTATCATTCTTTGCGATCGATCTCTCGAACAGTAATAATAGTTTCCAAAATAAGGTCATGGAGTAATTAATTTCTTTATCAACAGTTTACTCGAAAACTACCCATACCAGGTTATTAATACTGTAGACCTTGAACTAAGTTGTTTAAAAAACTCTCTCGCAAAGTTCCAGGTATCAATTCACTGAAAAAGCTTATGAGCAGCATGATATAGCAGACTATCTTAATCATAAAGAAATAACGGCTATTAAAGTGGCAAACAAAATTCTTACAAAGAGTGCATGTTGGCGATTTAATTCGAAATATTCCAATATTCGTTAAAAGGCTACTTTTGCTGTAATAGGAGTAATACAAGCAATTTTAAAACTTGGAATAGGCTTATCTTAAAATAATTTTTAAAAATTTTGAAGAAAACAGTTGAAAAGATAATTACTTTTAAAAAATTAATTTAAAGTGCTAAAAACTCTATGGTTTACAGTAAATGTGATCGCAAAGTTGTAAATTTGGCTTTCAAAGAGGCTCGAAACTCTTAAAAAAAATGTTATAACACTTTGTATACTACCTTTATCTCCAAAGATTAGTGGTTTCTCCCCTATCACATCCTTACATTCGTAGGCCTAAGCACAACAGGTGCTTCTACTTACAAAGCAAGCGTTAGTAATAAAACGGTTATGAAAAATGGTAATGAAAAAATGAAAGCTAACTTGTTCGGTAATAATCGTTTTTTAAATTTTATAAAAGCGTTGGGCCTCTACTTGAAACAAGGGCATGAGTTAAAAAAAAATTCAATGTAAAACAACTCATTTGAACGCTCACCAATCAGAATATTATAAAATACGCACAGATTCTTACAATTTCGAATTTCTTAGGTGTATACACAAGGAGTAATGTTGCTGTGACCAGACTTGTTTATGGTATTAATTTAACCGTTTTATTAAAGTGTTATTTATAAGTCTATTAGAGTTCAGCTCGTAAGCTTTATTTGTTTCTTTTAGTTAAGTAAAAATTCTTCATTTAGGTTAGATAAACAATTTTAATTAATGTATTCGTTTTTTAAAACAATTTTGAAAAGTTATTCTTTGAAATACTTTTCACTCAGATTATTTCAACAAGGATTGATATTGATTTGTTAGTGTATATCAGTGCCCTCCGGTGAATTTGGAAATCAGTGATCCGTTGGGGGCGAAATGTAAGAAAATAAATAAATACAAGTAAAGTGTATTTAAATTTTCTTGCGTTGATTTATTAATGCGCAACGTTTCGCTGACAATATGCGTCAGCCTCATCAGGCGCAGGTACGCGAGAATTCGTAAGTTTGGTTGACTTACTCGTCACCTGTTGTGCTGTCGACTAAAATCAACGCAAGAAAATTTAAATACACTTTACTTGTATTTATTTATTTTCTTACATCTCGCCCCCAACGAATCACTGATCACTTTGAATTTCCAAGGATTAATATTAATTATAATATTGATAAACGAGTTACATCCATCACTGATTGCTGTTCCTGCTGCTTTGGAATTCCCTACTGCTTTGGGCAGTAATTCTCAGTGATTCCTAAAACTACACGAATGAATTAATGGCTAGTAAGGCCCCACGGTGTGACCGCGCAAAGGTGTTGTGGTTTCTGCTATCTCTGCTATTATTGGAACTACTTTTAACGAGCCTTTTTTGTTGTACCTTGCTCCTTAGCGTAGTTCAATACAAGGCATTTTACGTCAACTGTCCTAGCGCGATCCGCGAGCACCAAAACATGTACAATTTAACTCGCGACTGCGATGTTATAAACAACTGAGAGAAAATAATAAAAACATTGGATCGACGTGTTTTTTCCTCAGCTTTTCGGTAATGCAATCGGTTTTTTTGAAAAATGAAGATTTGACCTAGAAAAAATACAAAATGTGTTATATCTCAAAAACGGTATTTTTAACATTTTTTTAACCATCGCCAATCGAAAGAACAGGATTTTTACGTCGGTATGGCGATTTCCAGAAAGTCTTTTTTTCATTTTAGCGAGATATTAAATGATAAAGTTGGGCACAACGACACAGCAGCAGCGGCTGCTCGACTCGCGCGATTGTATGCTATATATAGCGCCAAGTGAACATGATTACGTTGCGCTGTTATGATTCAACTTATAATACGCAGCAAAATAAATAATTACATTAATAATTATGTTATTTTAATGAGTTGCTATTAAAAAAGAATAAACCAAAATCGAATTTAACAAAACAAAAGTATTAAAAATGTATTTATCAATCTAAAACTGACAGAGAGATAAAATAAACTATTTACATCGTTCATAATTTCATTGCAATTAATTATTTACACCACTCAATAACACTTAGTATACGGAAAAGGTATGCAACAAAAACCTTTTCCACACACCTTTTCCGCACTCCATGTGGAGAAATCGATTTTCCACACTAATATCAGTGCGGAAAACACCTATTTCTCGCATACTTATTGCGAAAAAACTTGTACGCAACTCATGCGGGACGATTACCCGCACTCATGTGATAGACTCACACTCGTGGCCGGTGACGGTAACTCGTGCCATGCCATCACACTCATGCTACGCACTCGTGTGCTCCACTGGCACTCGTTCCCGTAAACTCCGGGCACTCGAGCAAGTCAATCATAACTCGAGCGGGAAATTGTCTTTCCCAGACTTGTTACGTAAATAACTACTCTCACATAATGTTTATAGTAGTCACTTAGTTTTTTTCTGCGGTAATATATATTTTTTCTTCGCAGTACTCGTCACTTTAAAATTTTCTTTTTTTAATATAGAAAAATTTTGGTGTTTTGTGGCTAAATATGTATTTTTAAGCATAAAATATTAGTTATCAATGGGAATGATTGCGTAATAATTTAATGTCACTGGGATAGCTTTGCATTTTTCAAACCTACTTTTTAAAAATAATGGAATTGCTTCATAATCTGATTTCACTTTAAAAAAAATTTCAGTTTCTTTGCAGTGACTTTTTGCCCAATCGTATAAAGCTTCAGCAGAGGTAATGTGCTTTTCCGACGTCAATTGCAAACTTGCTCTTTTCGCGCCTCGTTTTAAGTTTGCTTCAATGCCATTACAAGCACCTTTGCCATGTGCAGTGGCAAAGAAATGCCGTTCAGCTGCTATACTAAAATCTGTTCCATGGTGTAAAAGATTTTGAAAATTACTTTTGTTCTTAAAATGTTGGGCAGCTCCATCGGCGAAATAAAAATTTTTTTTAGATTAAAGTTCTTTTTTTAAAAATTGACAATAATTTTTTGATACTCATACACGGCTATGGTAACATGTGATAAATTATCGGAAATAATGGCAACACTTTTATGTTTTACTTCATCTCCTTCTTTATGATAAATAACTATCGTAAAAACTGTTGCTTAATTGTTGTTCCTATGAGACGATTGGGTCGAGTTTTGCACGACGAACGTGTAGTTCTCCACGAAATCACAACACACAATAAATTGACCATCTTCCAAATTACTTCTGAGGTTTTGAAAATACTGTGATTGTTTTTTCGAGGAATAATCATGGGTTTTCAACTTTATTAGCTTTTCACAGAGTAGAGCAGTGAATTTGTGAGCATTTAGCGTTTGTAATGCTATATTACACCGATCAGTTTGAAACCAGTTTTTCGTGTTCTTTTGTAAACTGTAGAAATAAATCATTTAAATTGCCAAGTAATAATCTTTTTTTGTTGAATCCTTTTACCATCTTCTTGTTTTACCAAAATAAAATTCTCAAAGCCAGGCATAAGGCAACTCACATCATCACGTACATAAAAATTTTTAACTAAATTTTCCATTTCGATAGAAAGTACTTAGCATCGGTTTTTTTTGGGAGCTGTTAATATGCCGTTTTCAGACGATTAAGTTTTAGCTTGCCTTGCTTCTCGTTCTGTACAGTTAAATTCTCTCATCATGTAATTACGGCTTCAAAATTTCGGAGACAGAGTAAGTAACAAAATTCTTTCATCTCTACTACTTGAAAGAGCAAACTTTTCTTTGATTTGATCAATGACTGTGACACCAGCTTTATGATAGCTTTCATCGCAAGTTGCTTCTATTTTTGCTTTTTTTCTTGGAACTGGAATCAGAATTTTGAGATTTCAATTTGTAAATTTGAATTCTGCACTTTGTACAAGTCTTTGATCCATTAAAAACAGCAGGGTATGTCTCTCGAAAATCAGTTGGGAAGATTAACAAATTCCTTAATATACTGCTGTCATTGGACAACCCCAAGGGATTACAGCACTGAGACAAGAAAGCCATTGTCAAAGCAAGCAAGAAGCATACGATTTTTTAATTCAGTAGACACGACGACGTACTTTAATTTTACCCTAAGGTAGGCCTTACCCACGTAAAAAAAATCGAGTTGAAATATTATAAACTATCTAAAAAATATCCTTCATAATCGTTGCAGCAAAGTAACGCTTGGCAAGTAAAATCATTAGCTCACATTTCATCTTCTCTGTGCATAATAACGTATTTGGTAACTAGTTGATGAAATCTCAAAAACAAGTAATAAATATAATACACAGCTCAAAGACTGCTCCATTCAAGATAAACTATCAATCTGTCGATTCCTTTTAACTTATGTGTCAATGAAAACAACTTTATTTACAAATACACTTAACAAGAAAAGTATGCGATCCAGCCATTCATCAAAACGTCGAATCAAAACAGCACAACCTAACCGAGTTCTCTTGGCGATATATGTATATATATATATATATATATATATATATACCATTGCACGAGTCAAGCAGCCGCTGCCACTGTGTCGTTGCACCCAACTTTGTCATTTAATATCTCGCTAAAATAAAATAAGTACTCTCTGGAAATCGCCATACTGACGTAAAAAATGCTGCTCTTTCAATTGGTGATGGTTAAAAAAATGTTAAAAATGCCGTTTTTGAGATATAACTCATTTTGTGTTTTTTCTAGGTTAAATCGTCATTAAAAAAAAAACCGATTGTATTACCAAAAAGCTGAGAAAAAAACCCGTCGATTCTATGTTTTCGTTAAATTTTCTCAGTTATTTATAATACCGCAATCGCGAGTTCAAAAGTACATGTTTAGGTGCTCGCGGATCGCGCTAGGACAGTTGACGTGAAATGCCTCACTATCAATATTTTCCGCATGAACCTAAATTGCCTTAGCCACCACGTTATGCCCCATGTGTATGAAGTACTCGTGAGTCACGGGAGCCAAGAGTAGACTTAAACTTTAGAGGATAGGTGACCTTGAAAAAAGGTTTTTCTCTCAATGATGCGTCGTTGTGTCAGAGCAGGTTAAAAAGGCCTTTGATTAAATTAGGTTGACAAATGAGCGATGTTCTTACATACTGCGTTGACAGCAAAACAGTAGGTTTGCATGGTGATATTTTCATGTTATGATTTTATGTAGTAGGAAAGAATAATCCAACAGTACCAATCGCATTTTTCTAACATGTGCGATTGAGTCTTTTGGATCAGCGATGATGAAAGATCGTATGAACAGTTTAAAAAAAACCAATACAAGCTTAAGTGTGGCGAATAAATTTACAAATTAAGCAATTAATCCGTTTGGAGCTCTTTCAAGTTGTTTTGAATAAACTGTAATAATATGCTAATTACAATTTTTAAATTGGTATACATTACTGTATATGGATAGTCAATGCGCAAGACAACTATTAATTTACACGTACAATATAATTTATGCATTTAAACATGTAACGTCTAATTTCGATACATACATGCATTCTCACAATAAGGCTGGCCGTATTGTATGTCAGCCTATTATGAAACATTTACCTTCAAGCTAATACGCACACGCGCATATAAGTGACGTATGAGCTCTACTTGTATAAAGAGATAGTATATATACACAACTCATCTTGTATTAATTTAACAGATGAATTGCGTTTTTACAGAAAATATGAATTGTCCGTATCAACTTAGCATGTAACGCCCTCCTCCTTACATTGTTACTCTTAACAACTATAGATTAGTCGAGAAATAACGTGAGTCAATAAAACTTGTAGGTATAAAGTTGTTTAATAAAAATTTGTGCAATAGGTAGTAATGACGTAAAATGTTTTTCTATTTTTTCTTTTATAAATATTGTGATGTATTGTAACTTACGGCTCGAGCACTACTGTACATATTATTACGTAGCCGCATTCCACGAGTCAGTAACGTGCTGGCTACCACGCCGAATACACGCTTAGTGCTTCGATGCACTAGTAATCTCTGTACACAAATACTATACCTCATCTACAATAAGGTTATTTACTTATAAGTATAATATTTAAGTTGCGTTCACCTTACTTATTAATACATAACAACTGGCGACGAGAATTGTAATTGGAAGCACGTGCTCAATGTAAGTCAAAACGCTCCTTACATACGAAAGGATAAACGTCTGCAAATAGTGCAGCTAAGTCGAAATGAAATAAGGTAAACTTAAAAATATAGTCCGACCCATGTCCAATAAAAATGCAACGACTGGTTGGATTCAAAGTTTTAATGAAAACGAAGCAATCGATGAGGTAAAGCGTTGCGGTATACCACAATGTTTGAAATCGAACTCAGTAAGTTAGTGGACTGTACATATTTTTTGTATCGCTCGCCGGATTTGGGGGAGCGTGATAAAGGATGTAATTAAAGGACACTGTAATAATGCACAACACACTTTTAAACACTTTAGCCGTTTATTATAAAAATAATCTCTCTATTTAATTCTAATTAAACAAGTCGTAATACTTGCTTACATGCAAGATAAAAAAAAGGCAGAGTAATATTTTGAGTCAAACTGAGTAATTACGTATTAATCTAAATTGTGTGAATCATTTTCGTTATAATAATCTTACATAAAACGATACACGTGAAAATTATAACACGAGCGCAAAGCGACTTACCGAAAAGGGCGTTTGAGGCTGACTAACGATAACCGCAGCAGCAGCAAGCTGCTGGACAAAGGTAAGTACAAACAGAGTCTATTGGTGTATTAATAGACGCGCGCACGCTTATGATTGGCCCTTATAAGTAAGAGAATATCCTAAAGCGCAAGATTTCAAATCTCATAAACTAAATCTTCTATTTACATCAGTACAATGTTACTGATGTTGCACATAGTCCCAAGGTTGATATACAGAAGTGTAACGAATGTATATCAATAACAAAGTTTTTTTTTTTAATATAATGAAATTCAGTCGGTAACAATCAGTAATACTGATGTTTTACATAGCCCCAAGGTTGATGGACAGGCGGATGGAATAACATACAATTAAGTACCATGTGTTTAAAGCAGTGGAACGCTTTCCACATACAATAGCAAATAATTCGAAAAATAAAGTAAAATATAATAAACAAATTACTGATAATTTTACATATATTTTCGCAAGGCTTGTAACTTTTAGATATGAGATTTAATAATCATAATTAGAAATTAAAGAAAATAAATTGATCTAAATAAGACTTATCATTATTGTGTCCTGACTCAAGCTCAGATACGGTACGCAATAATATTAGTTTGTGTATTGGCCTTACAAAACTAGATGAAATGGTTCTAATCTTGGCGACTCTGACGAGAGACTTGGCATCCTTATAGACTTCAACAACCATGCCTAAAGGCCATTTACCAGGTGGAGAAGACTCGTTTTTTATGAGCACGAGATCACCAGGCTTAACCAAGCGTTGAGGATTCAACCACTTGCAACGACTTCGTAAAGTAGAAAGGTATTCGAGTGACCACCTTTTCCAGAAGACTTGGAGAGATTGTGTCACTAGCCTCCAGCGTTTAAGTGGCGATACCTTTTCAGTAGACATATCGGGCTCTGGCACAAGAAATGAAGACCTCATGATCAAAAAATGAGCAGGAGTAAGAGGATCAAGCTCAGAGGAATCATCATTAAGGCGAGCCAAGGGCCGAGAGTTGAGGCATGCCTCTATTCTACACAATAAAGTAGAAAATTCAACTACTGTCAAAATCTGATCGCCGACTACACGCTTCAAATGATGTTCAGCGGATCTGACTGCTGATTCCCATAAACCCTCAAAATGTGGAGCAGAAGCAGGAATGAAGTGCCACTGTGTACCTGAGATACATAATTCATAGGAAAAATTAGGGTCACGACTACGTTCTACCAACATTCTTTTTAACTCAGTATCAGCACCAATGAAATTCGTGCCATGATCACTGAATAAATCAGTGCAGTGGCCACGTCTAGAAGTAAATCTGTGAAAGGCAGCTATAAATGCCTCCTATGTATAATCCTCCACAACTTCAAGATGTACGGCACGAGTTGACATGCAGATGAAAACTGCAATGTAACCCTTGAAAGATCCTTTACCCTTGTGTTTTGACAAGCGTATTGGAAAGGGGCCAGCATAATCGATCCCTGATTTCTGAAAAGGAGAACTCTGAGTAACACGAGAACAAGGCAATTCTCCCATTAACTGAGTTTGTGGTTTAGACTTGTATCTCTTACAAGTGATGCAACGAGTAAGCTCAGCTCTTACAATCCGTCTACCACTTACAATCCAGTACGTTTGACGGAGTGTAATAATCGTCAACTGCACTCCACCATGTAAAGTTAATCGGTGATAATAGTCAATAAGCATAAATGTCAACTGATCTCTATCTGTGAGTATCAAAGGATGTTTGGCATCATCATCAAGTAGGGCTCTACTCAATCTACCCCCAACTCTTATCGATCCGCGGTTTATAAACGGCGTAAGATTAAGCAAACGGCTAGATCGAAGTAGTGGTTAGCTATCTTCTAAACTACAATCTTGTGTTGATGCTGATAAACTAGACACAGTCTAGCACAATCAATTTCTGATGTTGAAAGGTGAATCGAGTCAACTTCAATAAAAGAATACAAGTCTATAAACTGCAAACTAGCCTGTAAAGGGGGCTTAAGATCTCCAGCTATAGGTAAATATGAATTCTTTTGTTTAACTTTATGTAAACAACGGTATGTAAAACGAAGGCAATATGCTGTTACTCTTAGCAACCGTTCCGACTTGGAACAACGAGTTATTAGAGTCATATAAAAGGACTCAGAACTATTTACAAAACTATTTACAGGAGGCATTGAACTATTTACATTTATAGAGGTTGGGGCAATCATTTCTACTCCAAACTCTGGATAATTAGGGTGCAATTCATGAAGAATCTTAGGGCCCTGAAACCATAATATTTAATTCAGCAATTGGCCCGGAAGAATGCCTCTAGAAGCTACATCAGCTGGATTTTGCTTTGACGAGATATAATGCCACTTAGCATATGGAGTCAATTCATGAATCTTTGAACACCTATTAGCTATGAAAACTGGCCATTTGGAAGGAAGTCCATTGAGCCAATATAGTACATTCCTAGAATCGGACCACATGTGAACTGGTATTTCTTTCAATGAATTAATATCAACGAAATGACTAACTACTGTGGATAACAATTCTGCAGCACATAGCTCTAGTCTTGGAATACTTAGCGCTTTCATCGGAGCTACTTTCGTTTTGGCTAATTAAAGATGTACAAAAATCTCACCCTCGCGTACAACGCGTAAATAAACAGCCGCTGCATAGGCGTTTTTAGAAGCGTCGGCAAAACCATGAAGTTCGAGAGATTCACAGTCTAGCGAAAAATGATTCCATCTAGGTATTCGAACTTCGTTCAACAAAGGTGTTTCATTTAACCAATGAGTCCAGGTTTTAACTAAATCAGGTGACAGAGAATCATCCCAAGACACTTGCAACAACCAATGAGATTGAAATAGTATTTTAGCAAAAATTATCGTTGGAGCCAACCATCCTAAAGGGTCAAAAAATTTTGACAACTGCGCTAATAAAGTACGTTTGGTCCAGCGAATGGGTGTGTCAACGTTTACTGTAACGCAAAATTGAAACTCGTCACTACTAGGATTCCAATACAAGCCTAAAACAGAAACAATTGGTTCATCATCACTTAGGATCTTTGGCTTACTAGATAAGTGGCTTACTGATAACTCAGCTATCAACTCAGATGAATTGGCTGACCATTTTCTCAGTGGGAATTGACTTAATTTACACAATTCAGTTAGTTGCTGACATTTAATCTTAGCATCTTCTAACGTATGGCTACCAGACAAACAATCATCCACATAGAAGTCTTCACAAAGAACTTGAGCAGCTATAGGATGAGATTCAGTGTAATCCTTGGCAAGTTGTCTTAAAACACGTGTGGTCAAGTAAGGTGAACTTGTCAAACCATATGTAACAGTGTTTAAGACGTAAAATCGAATAGGTACAGATGCATTAGGTCTCCATAAAATGGCCTGAAACTCATGATCTTCAGGAGCTACCAAAACTTGTCGGAACATTTTCTCAATGTCAGTAGTAAAGATGAATTGGTGAAATCTCCATCTGATAATAATATCAAATAAGCTAAGCAACAAATTCTCTCCAGAGTGTAAAATGGCATTGAGCAAGGAACTAGAATTACAAGAAGCTGATCCATTAAAAACTACTCGCAACTTGTTGTTTTTAAAGACTCCATGATGAGGTAGATAACAAGCTGCTAATTTGTCAACCGGTAATTCCTTCATATGGCCCAAAGATATATAATCAGATATAAATGCTAAATAAGCATCATGTAGAGACTTATCTCTCACAAACCTTCGTTCTAAATGGTGAAAAACTGCCAACGCTGATTAGTACGATTGTCTTTGTAGTTCAGGAAGAGTTTTGGGATTAACTTTAAAAGGAAGCCGTACAACGTACCTGCCAGTAGAATCTCGAGAATGTGAATTGATGAAAATCTCATTACAGGCTATCTCGTCTTTACTCAAAATTTTTCGAGGCTTGAGAGGTTCCTCAATAATCCAAAACCGCTGAACTAACTTATTAAGCTGAGTTTCCTCAACATTAACTATAACTAATGATTTTTGTGACAAGTTGGATCCTGAACCAAAGGGCATCTGACCAGATAACAACCAACCAATTTGCGAAGCAGAGACAATTGGGTGATCAGGGGCTAATTTGCGAACTTCCTGACCGATAATAATTGCATGGACGGATGCATCTAACAAAATATCAATTTTATCTAAACTGTAAAGTTCTGGATCTGCTAGAATTACATCCTTCCCATAATCTAAATTTGCCAAACGACTACCTAGTGGTGGTTCGTAAGATAAAATTTTTGGCACGACTAACGCATCAACAGAGTGCTCAAAACCAGACTCAAAATGAGGCCTAAATTTGAAAGCAACAGATTTACTAGCGTCCATGGAAGTCAGTCCACCCACTCCTGACAGAGTCGTACTTACTGATCTTGGTTTCAAATGCAGCATATCACAGAGAAATTTAGTAATAAGACAACTCTGTGAGCACTGATCAATAAGAGCTTGTACCAATATGAGAGATCCATCAGTGGCATACACGAAAATACGAAAAGTAGTTAAAAGCACCTTGGGTGAGACGATTTTATTACTACTACATGACTGTACATTCACACTAGACTCTGAAGAAATCTGAGCTTGGTATTGTACAGTAAAGGAGTTTGTCAAGTTATTTACAGATTTTGTTTGCTTATTTTTAGCAGAGACAGATGTAGAGCTGGACTTATCCCCTCTGTGCATAATGGTGTGATGCTTTTGGTTGCAGTGTGAACACTTACTATTACCAGAGCACTCTCGATTAAGGTGAGGACCAAAACAATTAACACGAGGACGATGGGACTTCAGAAATTTCCACTTATTGCTCCACTCCTGTAATTTAAATGAATCACAAGAGACAAGATAATGTTTTTGATTACAAAATTGGCAAACAATAGAATCTGAAACAACTGTCTGATGTGCAATAACACCAGATATAGGCTTACTACTAGAAGATCCCATATTTTTAAACGGAGTAGTTGCGCGAATATTCACAATCTTATTTACAGGTTTACAAGGAAACGATTCCATTGTAATGATTTGTGCCGAAATGAAGTCTCGTAGTTGACCTAAAGAAGGAGGATTACTGCTACTACCTAACATTTTTTGCCAATCCTTGTCCGTTTGAAAATCAAATCTACTAACTACAAGAGCGATAAATATGTCAGCATCTCCTACTGCTCACTCTAAAGATATCAAGGAATCAACAGAACTTATCATCTCCTTAGATATGCGCTTCATTTCAGAGCAAGAACTGCCTCTCATAGCTTGACAACTGAGAATAGTAGTTGTATACGTATTAATAAGACGACGTTTATTGTCATAATACCGGGTTATGGTATCCCAGGCCTGTATATAACTCTCTTCAGACAAGGGTATATTGTTAATGAGGTCTAAAGCTTCACCCTTTAGATGCGCCCTAAGATGTTGATATTTAATAATAGCTGGTAATTCTTGCTTCCTATGGACTATAGCCCTATGAACATCGCGAAAATTCTTCCAGTTAGCAAAATCACCATCAAAGGATGGCAAGTCTATTGGAGGTAAAGAAAATAAACTCTGAAACGAACTACCATTGGCATTAGTAGGAGGTAATGTGCCTGTTGGATTCGAATGATCATTAAGCGAATTAAAAAAATCGTTAAAATCACCCTAAACTGAATAAAAAGTATCCTCTCCCACTTCAAAGCACTCATTTTTAAAATAATCATGAGTTGTGGGTAAAGGTTTTATATCCATAATGTTATCATGAGTGGATTTAAACCGTTCAAAAGTATCTCTGAGTTGTTGAAGCCTAGAGTCAGCCTGACCCTTGGTCATTTTCACCTGGCCAAGTTTCTTAAAGTTTGTGAAGGAACCTTTAATTTTGTTAAGCAGTTTAACTTGTACCTTATAAAGGTTATCCATTTTGATAAGGTTAATTTTAATTCAATTATTAAATATTCAATAAATAAACACAAACCACGCACCGTAGCCAAATTTAAGTCAGACACAAGCTAACTAATTCAACAATAACGCTAAACGACGGTAGTTTTCCTAATTTTTACAAGTGCTTACATAATATTAAGTTCGCAAAAATATATTCAAGTCAATCGGTAAACAAAAAAAAACGAAAAACTATAAGGAACTGATGTTACAAACCAAAAATATATCATTTTACAATTTTACAATTTCCGTGTAAACAGGACCAAGTATTCGTAGTTATGTTGACTTTAAAAGACCTGCAGGACTTGACAGCAGCGGTGCCGACTTAATAGCCTGCCGAAACAGGCAGCAGCACACGCTGACGACGAAAGGACCCGTGGAGCCAGCAGCAGCAGCGGTGTTGTCTCAATAGCCTGCAGAGGCAGGCAGCAGCACACGCTGATGACGACCAAAGCACTAGCAGTAGCAGCGGTGTTGTCACAATAGCCTGCAGAGGCAGGCAGCAGCACACGCTGACGACGAAAGGACCCGTGAAACCAGCAGCAGCAGCAGCGGTGTTGGCACAATAGCCTGCAGAGGCAGGCAGCAGCACACGCTGACGATGACCAAAGCACGAGCAGTAGCAGCGGTGTTGTCACAATAGCCTGCAGAGGCAGGCAGCAGCACACGCTGACGACGAAAGGACCCGTGGACCCAGCAGCAGCAGCGGTGTTGTCACAATAGCCTGCAGAGACAGGCAGCAGCACACGCTGAAGATGAAAGGACCCGTGGTGCTAGCAGCAGCAGCGGTGTTGTCACAATAGCCTGCAGAGGCAGGCAGCAGCACACGCTGATGACGACCAAAGCACGAGCAGCAGTGAGTCCCCTATATAAACAATGGACTCGCTCGCACCCGACAACAAGCGAACAAAGAAAAGAGAGAAAGAAATATGGCTATATGTGTGTATGTGTGTGCGTACGGACTACGCGCCGGCGCGTTGACCGCGTCAGCCTCGTCGCCCGAGAACGTAAAGAGAAGCCAAGATGGCCGATAAAACGACCACGTGTCTTACACAAAAGGAAAATGTCCTACACCTATATTTCACCTCCCCACATCCGGTTCGAAGGACCATGTTCGAAATCGAACTTAGTAAGTTAGTGGACTGTATATATTTTTAGTATCGCACGCCAGATTTGGGGGAGCGTGATAAAGGATGTAATTAAAGGACACTGTAATAATGCACAACACACTTTTAAACACTTTAGCCGTTTATTATAAAAATAATCTCTCTATTTAATTCTGATTAAACAAGTCGTAATACTGACTTACATGCAAGATAAAAAAAAAGGCAGACTAATATTTTGAGTCAAACTGAGTAATTACGTGTCAATCTAAATTGTGTGAATCGTTTTCGTAATAATAATCTTACATAAAACGATACACGTGAAAATTATAACACGAGCGCAAAGCGACTTACCGAAAAGGGCGTTTGAGGCTGACTAACGATAACCGCAGCAGCAGCAAGCTGCTGGACAAAGGTAAGTACAAACAGAGTCTATTGGTGTATTAATAGACGCGCGCACGTTTATGATTGGCCCTTATAGGTAAGAGAATATCCTAAAGCGCGAGATTTCAAATCTCATAAACTAAATCTTCTATTTACATCAGTACAATGTTACTGATGTTGCACACACAATGTGAAAGTAAACAATATAACAATCTTAGGAAACGATTAAGAAAAAATATCAAGTGTGTGCAAAACGCCGCAAACGTTGGAATTAGCCCGGCAACCAGTGTTTTCAGCAAAGAAAAAGTCGTCGCAGCAGAATCGACTAATCATACGCTTAACTCAACAACAATAGCTGAAAGCCAATCTATTGACATGGGAAGAAATTTGGATAGCTGTATGTTTCGCGAAAAATTTTTTGTCGATTTAGAGGATGGCGATTGGGAAGTTTTTACGGCAACATTAAAATGTTTTTTATTGACAAAAGACATTCAAGAAGAAAAAGTGAGAGTTGCAAATTTAGTTACCCATGTAGATAATAACGCTTACTCACTGCTTAAACAACTTATAGCTCCAACTGAAGTAATTGCCTCGACTTACGACGCATTCATTAAAGCGATGTCAGACCACCTTGCTCCAAAACCATCATAAGCAATGGAGCGATGTTATTTTTATGCAGCTAAATAAGAAGCGCAGTGATCAACACCTAAATTCATCGATAGACTTAAAAAGCTTTCTCTAAATTGCAATTATGAAAAATTAGACACTGCGCTCTGTGATCAACTTGTATGTGGCACAAAAGACAAAGAAACACGAGTCAAACTGTTTGAAAATAAAAACTTATTTTTTGAAAAAGCTCAAAATATCGCAGTGACGCGTGAAAAAGCCGTAATAAATGCCGAGACATCAGGCAACGTGCTCGATAAAAAAAGTTTAAAAGAAGAACTATACGCTATTCAAAGCAGAAATCAAGGGCGTTTGGGACAACCAAAACAACAATCATGGAGCAGAAGTACGAAGCAGCGCCACGACAATATCTTAGCATGCTATAGGTGCGGTAAATAGAATCACGACGCTAATAGCTGTTTCTATCGCAGCTATGATTGTAACTACTGCAAGAAAAAAAGGCACCTAGAAAGAGTATGCAAAAAGAAAGTGGCTGAAACAAGACAGCCACATAGGCCCGTGCATTTAACAGCCGAGATCACTGAGCCAAAGGACTCTCAACTGGAGTTGAAGCATCCATCTGACTTTTTTTAAATAAAGATGAGTATAACTAATGTCAATGAAACCATGTATGACCAATCTCACCACAACAAAGCCAACAATAATATTGTAGAATGTAATCATGTTAAACTTTTAAAAATAACGCCGCGCCGATGTTTTTAGACCTTATTATAAACGAGAAGCAAATTAAGATTTAAACAGACACAGGAACGTACACGACTGTTTTTTCAAAAAAGTTTTACGATGATAATTTGAACAATACTACAATATTACAAACGCCATGTACATTAAAAGCATACGATGGCCACAATCTAACAGTTATTGGTAAACTAGCCGATCTGAAATTCAAGGATAAAAATAAAACACGCGTTTTACATTGTTTCGTGTTGCCTGGCTCAGCACCGCCTTTAATAGGACGTACGTGGCTCAAAGAGTTTGGGTTATGGCCTCTTCTCTTATCCGATGAAAACAAGAAGTTAAACATGATTGACATTGAAAACGTAAACGATTATATTATACAAAAATTAAAGCGACTTTTTAGTGATCCTTCAAGACCTTACAATAAAAGCAAAATTTTTTTACATTGAAAAGAAAACGCACGTGCAGTAACAATGAAATGTAGACACGTAGCATATGCAATGAAACCACTCATTAAAAATGGGATTGACCAAATTGTAGACTTGAAACATTTGCAAGGAATAAAAGTGAGCGATGGGGCAACACCACTCGTCCCAGTTTTAAATGGAAATGAAAATTTACGTATCTGTGGTGACTTTAAACTCACGTTTAATCCTTGGATAATAGTAAACAAATACCCACTTTACACTATCAATGAAATTTTCGCAGTGCTACAAGGTGGAATCTCATTTTCTGAGTTCGACATGCGTCACCAATACATACAATTTCCCGTTGACAAAATTTGTGCAAACCTATTTACTATAATCACACATAAAGGTCTATACAGCTATACCAAAATACCAGAAGGCGTCTCAGCCGCGCTGGCTGACATACAACAAAAGGTGGATAAATGTTAACGAGGCACACCCGGTGTAATCGCGTATCTTGATAATATTTATGTCACTAGGCTTACTAAAGAAGAACACTTAAAAAATCTCGAAACAGTGTCCGAGCGCTTACATGATTGTAACCTCCGATTGAACTTAGATACATGTAAGTTTATGCAGAACCAAATTGAAGTTTTAGGTTTTATCATTGACAAAAATGGACTGCATAAATCTGCATCAAAGATAAATGGAATGGTAAGGGCTTCCCAGCCAAGCAATAATAAAGAGTTAGCATTTTTTTTAGGCCTAATTAATTCCTACGCAAGATTTTTAAAGAATCAGTCAGCTAATTTAAAACCTTTGTATGCCTTACATACCGGTTATGATGGAATATATATTTCCTGTGTATTTCCTGTATAAAAGAACGATCGGGAGTGGGGACGTATTAGCTTGGAAGTGTAAGAAAAAAGCGTGCACGTTTGGGAGGGAGGATATAAAGCAGCAGTGGCAACACCAAGAGGGAGAGAAAGAGAGAGATAAAGAGAGAGAGAGAGAGAGAGAGAGAGAGAGAGAGTCACGCAGGGATACATGAGCCAGAAACCGTAAGGAAAAAGCGTGCACTCTTATTTTTTCTGGCTAAAAAAAAAAAGAAACATATAAAAAAGAATTCAATTATGAATAAGATGCAGAAAAACTTTTTGCAACTGAATGTTATTCAAATAAATGAGAGCACTTTTTTGGCTAACGTAACGAATTACCTCTTTCACACCCATCTACGATCAGGCGCCACAATCACATAGCCAGTGGGATATTAGTAGCAATTTGAATATTAAAATCTATAAAAAAGATAGAGAGAGCAAGTGTTCACGCACATGCCAAGTGTAGTGTTATGCATATTCTTATTGCCATGTCATAATGTGTTACTGTGTTTAGTGTCAACGTTATGTACAATACATAATGTACGTATGTATGTGACTGTAATTTGTTCACAGAATCGTTGATAAAAATTCATGAAAGTGTGCAATGTGTACGTGTATAATAAGTGCGCGTGTGTGTGTACTATTAACTTTTACAGTACGACTGTGTAGATGTTTGCCTCCCCGCGTGTGTATAAGATATAGAAGTTATTATTAATATTATGTACAATAGTTAATATCATTATTTTAATAAAATACATAAGCGAATAATGATTGCATAAATGTTAGATCAATGCAGATAGCCAGGATTAAGTATACGGGTTTTTATAACATTGTTTTACCTCCAAATATTACAAAATACGCCATATCTTTAGAAGGAAGTAAGATAGAGCAAAAATCACAAGTTGTAGAGGTTTCCTAAGGGTATGAGAATATCGCCACACAAAAAAAAGGGGTGTTGAGTTATGTGAAGACATAACCTCAAATTCTAGTGTTTCCAATGTTTCTCTTTGAAATCAAGGTAGACAATTTATTGAAAAATAATAGCATATTTGCAAGATTATTACAAATATGTATATATTTATTAATTTTTGCCTATTCGCAATCTTAAAAATACTTTTTAAGAGTTTTCGAGCCTTTTATACATGACAAATTAACAGGGGAGACATAAGTACACCGCCGTAACCCGTGAAAAAAGTACATGTTGAACTTACATATATTTCCGAATCTTGTATTTTACAGTATACATGTGGTTTCTACATGCATACGAGAACTTCGTTGTTACTGGGGGACTCCAAGTCCTACACGCTGGCTCTTTTTTTTTTTGTTTCATAGTATTAACTTTTCTGCTGCGTTACATTTTTTACTTAGATAAAACAAAGGTAAGGTTTTATTACATCAGTATTTTTGTAGGCTAGTGACAAAAGTGTTATTTGCTTATTGGTTATCGTAGAAAAAATTTAAATTTGGTTAAACTCTCCTTTTTTTTACAGAAATTGATGTAGATATAAAATGTAATAGAATACTTTTAACAAGACTGTTTATATAAAGTTCTGGATCAGATATTTAATGAATTAATAGAGACTTTGTACCGGCAAGTAGTTATCTGTTTTTTTGTCAGAAAGTGGTGATGCTAAATTATTCACAGTTTTTTGTACTTTGTTAGAAGTATTATGTTGCAGTTTAAAAATTTGAGGCTGAATTTATTTACTTAATTGAGCAAATCGTTGTTAATTTGTTAATTTTTTTATTATATTTGTAATGCATGTTTATAAAATAAAAGCATTGAGTATGAGAACAATAAAATTTACTACAAGGCTTCCAAAAATTATTGCTGTATTATAATAATTTAGTGGTTTTTTCATGGCGATATTTTTTAAGCTTTTCTTTATTTTAGTTAGCGCTCTTGCATCATTTCATTCTTTCTATTTATATTTTTCGGTTATTTTTTTTTTCGTAGGTCAAAACTAAAGTTATCAATGCCGATTTCGATTGTTTTAATATCAGAAAGGTTTGAAAAGTTGGCTAAACTTAAGAAAAAATCTGATTTATAGCAGTAGGTCTCTATCAATTCCAGTGTTATTACTTCATACCAGGTCAAACCAGAAGCATGGACAATTAATTGTGGGATAAAAGAGTTATTTTCGCGAAATACTTGGAAAGAAGTAGTATTTTTTTCGGAGTATAACCATTGTTCAGTGGTTTTTAGTCTTATCCAGTGAGTTTCTGTTTCTGTTGATTATTATGATGCTATTTGACAAGCCTCTAAGGTTGCTCTCAATCGGTTTATAAATAAAAAGAAGTTGCGAAAATCATTAATATGATCTTAAGCATATCTGGTTCGCAATATAAGACCTTGTTGTCTTGAATGCAGTAATTGAAAAAATTTTCGTTCGTAAGAATATAATTTCAGAGATTATTGCTTATGATCAGGGTAATATGTTGGTTCTCAATGCTAAAATATACTTTAAAATCTAAATGATAATTTTTTGGAACTGGAATCGAGTGTATAACATCATTACTAAATCTTCCTTTACCTATCAGCGAAAAACTGGGTTAAACTGCTAGTCTACCTTCTATTACTACTGCGTTTGATTTGGACAACGCATGCAGGCGTTTTAGTGCTTCTGTTGAATGATTTTCTGCTAGTGTATACCCTTTTTTGTATAAATTAATCTTACTACAAGTTTTTGACAATTGTTTATTTTGTATCACTGGCAGATGTAGATGTTCTCGTGACGTGGTTTCGCTGCACTATCAGGCGTTCTATGATAAAATGTATAGAAAAAAAGTAATTTTCCAGAAGAGTTAGTCAATTCTAAAGCTTTAATTTCGTATTCAATTATTCTATTATTATTATTATCCAATCAGTATGCTTCTTCAGTTAAAATTTTAAATTTTTTTATTACTTTTGCATGATATCTTTTACTTTCTTTAATTTTACCTGTTTTTTTTTAGATTTAAGTGTCCAATAAAAGTGTTTTGTTTTTAAATATAACATTATTTTTGTTGAGTTGTAACAATTAGTCATATCCATATGTATCTCATCTTGACCATCCACATCCATTCATCCAAGTAATTTTCTTGAAATTCATCCCACGAATTCTAGTAATGCTCGTCTCATTATTGTTAAAGTTTGTTTTTATACTATAAATTTGTAATTCAGTTGCATAAATAAGTTCTTAATCTTTGTATGTTAAATTTATTTTACAAATCATAATATTTAACGTGCATCTGGAAATTAAATTATGGCATTTATTATTTTCAAGTACTTAAGTAAATTGTGTGAACATAGTATCTAGTTGATTATGGTAAAGTTAAGTTTAATCTTTAATACTATGAAAATCTGACGTAAATGTAACGTGCCTGGAAGTAGCAGCGTTTTACTTTGTCAATATGAATTTTAATCATTTTTTAACTGTCTGATTCTCATGTAAAGTTATTGTTACTATATAATCCTTTAATTTTAAGAATTTCATTATAAAATCTATCTTGGAGTTCTTTAAGTACGCAGACTGTCATTTCAACAACCAAGTTTTGTGGTTTTGACTTATTATCATAACGTGATTTGGTATTTCAAGTCAATATTTTGAGTCTATAACAAGCTATTTCTTAGATTAAACGTAAGAAGTCAGCAAGGTCACAAGCATTGAAGCTGTACGTTTTGAATTGCGATTTGTTTAAAAGTGGGTTAGGAGAACGCACCTGTCTAACACCGATAAGTTCATAAGGTGTAAAGCCTGTTGCTAAATAAACTGAAGTAATGTTAGCATGAGCTTTGCAAAGAAAACCATTTTATCCCAGTCATTTTTGTTTTTAGCGTTAGTTCGCAAAAACCCTATAAAATAGCACGACTTCTTTCTTCTGAACCATTTGATTCTAGATATTATTCACTAGTGAGAGCTAAACAGAATTCATAAACTTTTTATGCTTCTGTCAATACTTGTATTACAAAACTTTTCAGGCCGTTACTAAAAATAATTTTAGAAATGTCAAAAGTTAAAATAAAATATGTTGACAACACATCATCCTTAGTTATTGCCTGTATATGTGGAGCTGGAACTGCAATAAAAAATTTTAAACGTAAGGATTGCATTGTTAAAATGTGCTTTTTTCAAAGTTTTTTTTGGAAAACGGCCTACTGTATCTGTTGCGACTTTGTAAAATACTTCTGATGATTTGTCCATCATTACTATAGGTTCTGTAGTTTTGGGCGGACTAATTTTTGTACTTGTAAAATTTTACTTATTTGCATGTATTTGGTAATATCGTTGCGCATTTCTTTCCTATAATATTTTTTTCTTATTTGTTTATGAGTTTTACTATTCCTCTATAATTATGTATATGTCTCAGCTAGTTTAACATTCAATTAATTTCTTCTTTCTGTCTTTTAGGGTTGGATAAAAACGTGCACCAAAACAAATTTTGACTGTAAGGAAAAAGTTACGTAATTCTTCGTATAAAACAAATAACATTTCTGCCCTAGGAAAATTAATCATCGGTGAGCTCACATTTCCTTAAAAAACGTTTAATAATAGGTTTTATTTCGTCAGTAAAGTTTCTGCTCACGACTTGTGAATGTATGCAGCAATTTTGGTTTATCGTAGTGATAACATCTCCTAATTGTGGATAGACATTTTATAGTCTTCTTTTTGATATAACTCGTGTATCTTATACTAGTTCATTGCTTTTTATTAATTAAAATCTACAGTCTTAGAAGTAATTTGTACGTAATTATACTTGGTGTAAGTTAAATTTTTACAAGTACTTAAAAATAATTATTTATTGGCTTTAGAAGTTTTATAAAATGGATATTCAATAAGGATTATATTTCTTGTTTCTTTTTTGCTACGAGCCAAGTTTCCACTTTGTTGGATAGGTTCTAACGCTGTTGTATAGTTTGCTTGAAATATTATGTTTTGATTAAAAGTTTTGTTAGTAATGTCGTCAGTTTTGTTATCTATGGTTTCTGATTCAAATAAGCTGTCGTCTTTTTTTTACTACTATTTTGTTTAATAGAAAATAAAGTTCTTCTGTATAGTTCATCACTAGAGTTTTGTAACTTATTTTTAATATGACCGTTTTCGTGAAGTTGCATCAGAGATCTTGCTCTGACGGGATTTCTGTTTGCAATAAATTTATTTATTGTATCATCGATGCATTTGTTACGTCCAAACTTCAAAGTGAAGAGTGGAGGTCGTAGTTTTGTTCTACAAACAAATAAATTTAGTTTTTATTCGTCAGGAACCAGCCATCGGCCCAAAGGCCTTTTTTGCTCTTACTCACAGTGTGCTTTTCTTTTAAATTGTTGACTCAGCGTTGTGGTGTTAGGTTTCAATAAATGGTATGTGTAGAGAGGTATTGGTATATCGTACGCTGAGCTGGCATTGACCTACTGTATGAATTTATCTGATGTAATATGGTCGTAGCGTATTTTATTCGTCTCTTTGTGTTACGTCCTTGTAAGGTTTTTATCATTTATAATGTATTTAATTTTTTCTTGGTACGTAATTTTATTTATCAATCTAAAATTTATTTTTCTATCAATTAAAATTTTGATTTTTAGAATGCATTACATAATTTAGTAATTGGAGTATTTTAGTTAAAAAAAGAAATATAATCAACAACCAAGTTATGTCTTATCTAATTATTTCATAATTCAATAATGCCGAAAATAATTAATTTTGAAAATAATATAAATTATGAAGGTTCAGATTCGTGCTTACAATATTTTAACAAGTTTTTATTTTTCTTCACTTAACTTACTTCTATGATCGTTGGTTAACCACTGCTTGCACGCATGCAGTCGCAAGATCTAACAAAGTTGACCGCAACGTTGATCTTAATCCTACACGAGAGTACTCCTGGTGATGAAAATAATTAGGCTGCGGCTTTTAACGTCGAAACCCAAGTCAACAGTCCTTTCTTCCTTGTTTCTTCTTGATTTACTTTTTAGGCAAGTTTACAGTGGCCTGATTTGCTCAAGCTTTCCGCACACAGCTTAGTCACTGAACTAAGTCTTACATTTGCTTAAAATGCATTCTTCAAACACGTAGCTTAATCACTGAACTAAGTCTTACATCCGCTTAGAAGACGCAACAGAACTTACTCTCCAACCGTTATAGTTACTTTGGAGCACCTAATGAAAAAGAAGAGGCAATTATTGGTATGTGCAAGGAGTTCTTATACTCTTGCATCCAAAAAAGACACGTCAAGTTGGGGATCTGGACGACCAATCAGAACTTAACCCTATTACTCTCAATTTACACAAGCATAAACGTGGTACAACAACCATACCGCAAACAATGGTAAAAGCGCTGATGTCTTAGTTGTTGCATTTGGTACAGTTGATGTTGAAACTGTTTACGAAATTCACTGTGGATCATTCTCAGTAATAAATCACGAGTTTCAGTTTACATAATGACCTTTTTATTTAAGCTCTGGCTTATTTAAATCGAAGCAAGCTAACACACCTGCTTAACATAATATTCTCTTTTAGTCTTTAAAGCTTCTTTGGTAAGTTTCCACTTTAATTTTTTTTTTTCTTTGCTTAATAAAGACGTTAAAGGTTTTGCAGTTTTTGCAAAATTTTGAACAAAAGAACGTTATTAGTTTGCTAATCTGAAAATTGACTAATAATTGTTTGATTCTTTGGGTTCAGAAATTTTTTAGCAGCTTTTATTTTTTTTTAATCTAGTTTATCTCTGTAACTACCTATCCTACTCGTATGTCCTATATAAACGACTTCGGGCATTAATGATGTACGTTTGTCAAGTTGTAACATTTAATTCGATTTTAAAAGTGTTTCAAATAAATGAGTAATTTTTGTCACATAATCGTGTAAAGTTCCTAAGCGTATAAGAACGTCATCAAAAAATGTAAATAGCCTAATGTTTCAGAGTTCTTACAAAATTATGTCTATAAATAGTTGAAATCTTACAAGCACATCGTATAGTCCAAACGGCATTCCTACATATCCATAAAGGCTGATAGGTATGCCATTAGCAGATTTATGTCGATATGCAGGGTCAACTTCAATTGAATAAAATCCACTGGCTAGATTAACAACGAAAAAGTAATTTGAGCCTCTAATTTTTTTTTTACATTTTAGTTGTGTCTGGTAGTGTTTAAGCATTAGAAATATTTTTTTCGTTCAGTTTATGGTAGTCTATTACTTATCTTAACTTTTTTATGACATCATCTTTGTTACTGGAGTACTAACCAGAAAGGACTACTGAAAGAGATGTTTTATTTTATAAGTGTACCGTCTAACAATAACTTCTCTATTTAAATTTTAATTTCTTAGTGTAACGATAAGGGGTAGTGGTATTGTTTGACATATACAGGACGGTCGTCCGTCGTAGGTATTTTTTGTGTCATAGTGAAAGTACAAGGAGCCAGGTTGCCTAGAATATAAAATAAGTAAGCGTTATTTTTACAATTTTTGTTATTTTAAATATACTAGCTTTTGAGCAATAAGATTTTTTTACCTTATCTGTTTTAAATTTAATGCTTTTTTTTATGTCGTTTAAATCATTTTTTTCGAAGTCAGTGTCGCAAAAGTATTTAAATTTCATGACATCAAAACGCTCAAGTTCTTGGGCAGGGATTTTGACTTTCATCAGCTCATCTCGTGTGTTTATAGCTTTTGTATAACAGTGACCTTTTTTTTAATCTACTATCACATTGCCTTTATAGACTCTGGGTTCAGTAGTTATTCTACGAAGCATGGCTAGAGATCTTGTTTATAGTCGGTCAATTAATAGCTGCTCCTGTTCTGATTGGTAAATTGTAACTTCTGTTTTCATCTGCTTTAATTTTTCAAAAATAGTATTAAATAGTATCGCGTTGGAGTGTCAGTGTTTGATATTTGTCGTGAAAAGGAAAAAATGAGTTTTTCAAAAGTTGTGTCCAAATTTTGTTTGGTTTTCAGTCTCAACGGCTTTTCTTGTTTTTTAACTATTTCTATAGAGTTGATTTTAGTATCTTGGTATCAAAAAAGGTGTAGGTTAACTTGCCGTTACGGTAACTAGAGTGGATATTTGCTGCGTACGTATTACTTACTTACTTAGCTTAATTTTAGTATAACAATTGATTTTCGTGTGGTTTTTTAACGCATTACAACTAATGAAATTTACTCCTGAATCTAATAAAAAAACTTTCAAATTTTTCTAAAATGTTTCGCAACTTGACTGAACTGCTGGAAAATTTCTTATTGTTCTTGCTCAAATTTCTTATTGTTCTTGCTCAAAAAGCTCTGTAAATTTTACTGTCATTACTTATTTTGGACGCATTATTAGGTTGAAACTTGCAGTTGCGTCCAAATGGCGAGTCTCGTTCTTATTTTTTAAGGAGTTGGGACGTAAGATACGGTTTCGTTTTTTACTCTAATTTCGATGTTGTTTTTGGTCGTTGTATTAAAATAAAGCTTGTTAATGGTAACAATAGCCTTGAGTATGCGGATACAGATGATACATTTGTGGGCAGTAAGGAGGATAAAAATTTGGTGGTTGACAATATGGAAATTCCTGGAAGCCTGAAGGGTAGAAATAGTGATTAGGTTAATTATTACAAGGTGAAAGAAGTGTATGACTTGAAGGCAGAATGCTTGATTAACTTTGAGATGCGTAGCTAAGTGCGGGATGTACTATTTCTTGGCCAAACTTCTCGAATTTTAAATGAGTTATCTTGATACCAGTTTTATCGTAAGTATAAGGTAAAGAGCTATTATTGTAGATTAATAACTCTTAAAAACTGAAGTATTCTTTTTTTTTTTTTTTTTTGGTGATTTAATTTAGGAAACACAGAAACAGGAATATTAAAGTCATTAAGTATTGAAGAGTCAGGAGTTGTAGAAAAAAAGTTCGTGGGTACGGCCTCGTGAACGTTTTTGGCCTGATTCTGTATAAGTGTTTAAAAGGACTCAGGATTTCTGAGGACCAGCACCCTGTCTAGCAATTCATAGTAGGCTGCTAACTTAGCAAGCACCACTATAAGCTTGATGCTTTCTCTTGCTGATAGGTACGAATACTCAGAGCAGCGTGGATCCACATTAGCCTACCCTTCTACTCAAGGCCTTCCCACCCTATTTGCTTCTAGCTTGAGCCTTTTTTTCACCTCTTGTAGTGCTTTTCTAAGCAGTGGGCAGCTCTCACTGCCAGCTTCGTGCTTGTTGTACGTCGTTGGACAGACAAAACACCGTGCTGGGCCTGAACACTCTTTCTTACGATGGTTACAGCTTCCACACCGGAAGCAAAGCTTGAACCTACTTTATCTTTACAGTTGCCTGAGACATGTCCATATCCCAGGTATTGGTACCGTCTAGTTACTTCGATTCTTCGTCAGACTTGGCAGCTTACAAAGCCAACTCTTAGCCTGCCTTCATTTTCTGCTTGTCTAACAGTTGCTTTGTCTACCGTTATTAACGCCAGCCTCTGTCCTTTAATGTTTGGTCTTAAGATAGCTACACTATGACCCTAGCTATCTAGTTAAAAAATCTTGACAAAAGCCTCTTTAACCTCATCTGCCTTGACAATAGCGTCCAGGTCTTGGATCTATAGTATTACTTTTTTCGTGCTTATTTTGACAGTTCCCTGTCCAGCTACCAACTTTTCAATTTGTTGTAAGAATGCAATTGTATCCTCTACATTTTTGGCTTTTATAAATATGTCTCCTTTCCTTGTGGTAACAACACTTTTAACTGCGGCATTGGCCTTGTCAGGGCCAAAAATCGCCTTCATTATCTTCAGCACGTTAACAAAAATCTGCCCTTCAGCTGTCTTTACAAGTACTGTCGTCATCAGGTCTACTCTCTTGTTGTGGTCTTTTTTGTTGTTCATGAGAACCTCTTCTTGTTGGCCTCTGCCTGTTTTCTTTTTCTTAGAAGACATAGTTTGTTGTCGTTTTTTGGGACAGTCTGATGAACTCCTGCTTTTTTAACCCGTTTTATTTCTTTAAGGGTAGTGTTCAGGGTTCTTTTCTGAACATGCCATCAGAAATTATCTCTTCTATGTTTTCTGTATTGCAGAGGTTTGAAACACTCTTCATAACTTTTCTTCACATTTCCTTTCTTTAAAAGGATGCTTTTTCTAGTTACCTCAGCTGCTTTCAAGTGTTTAAGCGCAGCTTTTAGACCATTTTTCATGGCGTTTGCTGTGTTCTCAAATTTTAAATTAATTGCCTTACGTGTCTTTTTAATCTCTCTAGTTGCAAATTCAACTTGCTCAATCTCTTGCATTTTCTTCGATTTTAGCTCAGCATCCTCTCTTTCCAGAAATTTGAGCTCATCTTGCGTCTGGTTGCTGAAGACAGACACGTTACTACCCTTGCTAAAGTTACTTTCTGTGCCAGAAAGGCTAACTCTTTGTTTTGCATCTGTAAAAACAGGCCATAGAACGTTTAACAGTCTCTGATGGCCCTGAGACGCGTCTTTGTGGCTCCCCCTCCCAGAATCCGTGGGGCCAGCATATGTGCCATGTGGTAATGTGCACCACAATTTGTCATCACATGTGATGCATCTACTGGCAAAATTTAAAAAGTACTTTGGTTTATATGTTTTAAGTCTACAAGACAACTATTCTTATATCCAAGTCTTTTAAATAAAAACTATTATATTAACTGTTGTAAATATTGAACGTCCTTAAAAAATATTTACAAGTAAGCATATGCTATTTAAATTGATATTCTAGAGCATCAGGGATAAAAGTAGATCTTAAACTATTTATCATTTTTTTGTACAGTACTAAATGACTACAACATAAACATCCTGGTAGTTCTGTGATTATATTATAGGTGCCAGCTTAAAAACATTCAATCACATAAATTTCGTGGTGATTTACTTAAAACGACTGTTACAAAAAGTTGTTGTTATGACATTAATAACTGTTTGAACAATTATGTATTAAATTTTTAATAAAATTTTTTAAGGATCTAGAATAAACATTTTTTAACTAGAATACAATCTTTAAAATGAAGTATTTTTAATACAAAAAGGTTTTCATACAATAAAACTTATTATTAAGCGTTAGCGATCGTAATAGTTGTAAGTTTTCGTTGGGTACTTTATTAATAAACATACGAAGAGTTGTGCTACTCGTCATGCGATTGTACATTGAAATGTCAATTTTTTTGTATCTTACAAGGGTAACTTCTTTTCTGCTTACGTGGCAGCAAATACAGTTTTATTACTAGTTGCAGATACAGCAATAGTAGAAGTAGTAAGTGGTAGTAAAATAAAAAATGTTATAATATAGGTAATTGTAGAAATAGTTTATGTTTAATATTAGGAAGCCCTTTTTAAAAAGCTGTAATTTTTATGCTGCAGTTATGACGAAAGTGTCTAGTTCTTCTTTAACTTACCTGTATCACATACTTTCTACTTATGCAAAAGCATAAATAATTTAAATAAGCAGCTTAAATGTCTTCTTTTCATGGGTAATAATATAAACGTGAATGAATTCTTTAGCGAACAAGTGCTGATGGTGAGTATCTTAATAATGAATGAGTGTTACACAGAAAATAAACTAGATCTTGGGCACGCTAGTGCTGGCTGTAAGTAGCTCAACTGTACATAAGTTTTTCTTATATAAAATAAATTATTTTGTAGTCGAGAAAGCACTGGTAAAAAAAGATTTCACTACACTTTAGTTTTGTACAATAGCCTTATTAATTATTGGACAGACAACCAGTGGTAACAAGGAAGCCAAATGTATATTACTTTTTTGTAGAAACTGCATTAATGTTCAAGAAATTTCTGGCGATGACAAGTTTAACAGTGTATTTGTTTTCATAGGGAATGAATATTTAAATAGGTGAGGAAGCAGTTGCGATAAGTAGCACATTTATGTGTTATTTTTTTTTGAAAAATTAATTAATTTTTGGACGAGCAAGTTCATACAATAAGTCTTATTAGTAAATATTTGTTAAAATAAAAAATAAAATTTATTTAAGACAAGCAAGCACGAGGAATAAGTATTTAAATAATAAATTTTTTTTGTTTTTTTTTTTAATAAATTAAAATTCGAGCAAATAAGTTCTAGCGATAAGTAGCCCAACCGTAAATTAGTTTCTGTTAGAAAAATAATTTCTATGATCAAGCAAGCGCTATTAAAAACTAACTTTAATACACGTCAGTTTTGTACAAAAATCAAATTAGTTTTAAAGTAAGCAATCACTAGTGATAAGAATCTCTTATATAAACTTAATTTTTATAAAAAACATATTTATTTGCAGTCAAGCAAGTACTGGCAACTAGTAGCTTAACGTTGCGTTAGATTTTATAGAAAATAACTTGATATTCAAGCAAACAAATAAAAGGGGATAAAAATGAACCATAGATACTTTTATAGTAAATATTAATGTACTTTTTGCAGTGCAAGAGCTTAGAATAAGTAGTTTTATTATAGATTAATATTCATAAAAAATGGTTTTTTTTGTCAGCAAGCGCTAGCCACAAAATTTTAACTACACATTTGTTTTTATAAAACTAAATAAATGTTTAGGCAAGAAAGCACTGGTGATGAGTAGCTTACTCAATGATTACTTTCCACTTCAAAATTTCTGAATTTTTATGTGAGCAAGTCCAGGTGATAAGTAGCCTAAATATAAATAAAAAATTTTTTTTAAATAAGCTTATTTTTGGCTGAGCAAGTGTGACTGGTAAGAAGGTTGACTATCACTCAATTTATATGAAAAAAAATTAACTGTTTAGTAGAAAAAGTGCCAACGGTGAGTAGCCTAACGATATTTTATTTTTTGAAAAATAAATATATCTTATAGGCAGCTAAACAGTAGCGACAAAAACTAAACATTTGTTTTTATAAAAATGAGTTAATGTTTAGGCAAGAGAGCACTGGTGATGAGTAGCTTAATGAATGACTACTTTCCACTACAAAATTTGTTAATTTTTATGTGAGCAAGTCCAGGTTATAAGTAGCCTAAATATAAATAAAATTTTTTTTTTAAATAAGCTTGTTTTTGGTTGAGCAAGTGTAAGTGGTAAGTAGGTTGACTATCAATCAGTTTATATGGAAAAAAGTTTACTGTTTAGTAGAAGAAATGCCAACGGTGAATAGCCTAAAAATTTTTTCTTTTTTTGAAAAATAAATATATCTTATAGGCAACTAAACAGTAGCGATAAGCAGCTAAACTATAAAGATATTTTTGTGGAGAATGAATCTCCGTTTGGGCAAGCAAGTGTTTAGTAGCTTCGATAAAGATAAGTTCACAAAGAACATAAATTTCTCTTCAGGCAAGTAAGCATGAAAGAAGAGTAGTCTAGCTGTAAATAAGTTTTCTATGAAAAACAGACTCATATTGTTATAAGTAAGTGCTGCCTATGAGAAACCTATCTATAGATCAGTTTTTAATAAAAATAAGTTCATTTTAACTAAGCAGATGCTCTTCTAAGTTAAGCTATGTTAAAAGAAGTCATAAAATTATACTAAAAAATACTGTATTTTTTAAGAAAGTAGAGACATTCTTACTGGATGTCATGAATGATAACGTTTACAACAATGTCTCCAATATTTTAAATAGTATTCATGATATTTTAAGAATGACGATAATGAAGATAAAGATGATCATAACGATAATAAGGATAGAAATTGAAACAGGGGAAATAATTGAGAACCTAGTGTTTTAGTTGGCAGTTTCCTAAATGTCTCTCTACTATTGAAATATAAGTATTTCACATGGAATAATTTACTTTATGAAAAAAGGGATTTAAATTGATAGAAGGGTTAGTGTAGAAAATGGTGACAATAGAAAATGAGATAAATAAACAAAATTATGGTGATTTTGATAGTGATGAGAACGATGCGAGTTAAATTGACTCCTCTATTTTGGTTAGTGGATCTAGTAGTATTTTTACTATTTTTATACAAGTTTATCAGATTAAGTCATTAGCTTAATTTCTTTAAAAAAATTATCATGGTTGTCTATAGGTATAAAGATAGGAATAGTGGCACTCATCGTAAATCTCTAGTTCCAGCAGGTAGTTTATCAGACAGATGCAGTGGGCCAATCGATACCATAATTAATATTAGTGGTTGTAATGATGACGATGATTATTTATTATAATAATGGCAATTAATTTTATTAAAATCGATAATGAAACAAATAATAATTTGACTCGTAAGAAGAAAAAAAACCAAGGATATGTGTTCATTTTTTCAGCTTAAGCATTAGAATTATAAAATAAAAAGGAAGAAAAAAGTGTTATTATAATGGTTTGTATAAGTAGTGATGCACTCTGTGCATTAAAGTTTTTAAATAAATTTATTGTCATTCTAGAAATCAACGTTGTTATTATTATTTCTATTATCGTTATGTATTGTGATCAAAGTTCTTATTGTATTATTTTAATATTCTATCAGTTATGTTTAAGAAACTTTTCTAATAACTTCTTGTATTAAAACTATGTTTAGTATATTTAAAAATACATATTGTACATGTTTGGGAAAAATTTTGTTAGTAAAGAAGTATTTATAAAGTATTTTGGCTTAAAAATATTGACGCATAAATACTTTGTTACTACTTAAAGGAAATCAAGTTTAAGACCATTTAGGGCCCTCATTTGGTATAAATACTTTGTTAAGATAAAAAAATGTATAAATATCTTTGTTACTTTCGTAGTCAAAGTTATTGACTCATATTTTAAAGGTTGACTATATGATTTTAATTTTGTAAATTAAATGGAAAACAGCAAAATATGCTTTACTAGTACGTTCAATAAAAATGAGACAACATTTTTTTCAAATAATTCAATACTTTTTTTTTTAAACTAAAAATGCACTTGAATTCAAGTAGTTAGCAATTTATAAGCATAAATAACATTTATCTGTTGCTTAGAACATTCATCTCAAATATAAACTTTGACTTGTTTATTACCTTACTTTGTATTTTGTATCCATTTTTTTAATTGCACAAGTGTTACGTAAGGTGCACTGGGCCAGCTCATAGTTGCGTGCTTCATGATAAGCACAAAATATTGATCTATTATACAAAGAGTTCATCAGTGGGCACCCAAAATCTTTGAGATCACGGATAAAGCCGAGAACCAATTTGATTAGCTTATTGATTTTGTTTTCCAGCCTGAAAACTTATTATTTAGGAAAATATTTAGCCAACCACTTAGTTTTTTCTAATTCCTTACCATATACCTCATCACTCATGTTGATGACTGATTGCATTGTATGCTGCACTTTATCATAAGACATTTTTGTCAAACTCCATATATTCCATTTAAATTAGTCCTTAACCATAAAACTTGATACATATTTGTCTTTAACATAAGTATCTATGGATAAGGAGTTTCAAAAGAAATACTAATGATTCGTGTCACTTTTCATGTCCAATATGGCTACTTCTTTAAAAATGAAGATATTTTTGTCAATCAAATAACCTTAAAGATCAACTAGAAATTTTTTCTTGTCACTAGTGTCTGCAGTCATTTTCTAATAACACATTAAAAAATCTTTTTTTCTTGGTGCAGGACAATCAATTAAGTCTCTTCTCGTACCTTAATGCTAATAACAACGTAACTGTACTCTAATATCAGAGTCATTACTAAATTTCTCACTTAGAGCTACATATACAGTATCTATTTGGGCACAAAAGTACTTAAGAAGCACTTTTTTTAACAACATGTGCAGATTTCAGGTATTCACATGGGGTAACATGTTATTTATGGCAGCCACCACGTTACTGACTGATATTATTTAGTTGTGAGTTTATTTAAGCAATTTAAACTTAAAATACAGTGCTTTGATGAATAACTTGCCAAGTCATCACATAGTGTGCATAAAAGGTAAGCAAAAAAAGTTATATTTTAAACTTAGCACTATACACATTTTCCACTATTAATACATTTAATGTAATGACTTATGGAGCAGACAAGCTCATCAAAAAAGGAGAGCCTCCAGTTACTGAGAGTTTACCATACATAGTATAGGATAGTAGACATAAGCAGTGACCGACATAGTGGCACATCGTTAGAGTTGCAGTCTCGTCGATCTGAAAGGTTAAGCTGAGTTGGCCACGGTTGGCAGTTGGATAGGTGATCACTCGACTATTTTTTCGTTTGCTTGCGCTGGCAAATTTTTAGATCGATTGATTATCTCTTTATAGTTACAACAACGTGAGTGGAATGTGTGCAGTAGTTCAAGCCTTATGTCTAAAGACTATACAGTCATTTGTTCGTAACTTAGGCAATACACTGGCAATTGCGGGATGGGACTTTTTTGAGTGGTTACCCCACCCATAAGACTGATTATCCTGGAAAATGCGGAATCAAATTTCCAACACTGTTACCATCCTCAGCAATTCCAGTCCCCAAAAGTGTCGAGTGCTCAGAAAAAACGGTAGAGCACTATAATATAAAAAAAATCTAAAAAGATATAAGCAGTGGATGGAATTTATACTTTACATCTATATAGTTGTACTAACTTACAATATTAATATTTATCGTAACTAAGTATATATAGTTGTATATACTTAGTGACTATATTAACTCTCATTGACTGGACTATTTCTTTTACGCCGTCTGCTAAGTTTGCTTAACAT
Source organism: Copidosoma floridanum (assembly GCF_036245765.1). Lineage (NCBI taxonomy): Eukaryota > Metazoa > Arthropoda > Insecta > Hymenoptera > Encyrtidae > Copidosoma > Copidosoma floridanum. The sequence goes on from NW_028321885.1 coordinate 3,342,416, forward strand.
AAAACTCACGTGGTAGCATGAACCGCTCAATTTTTTTAGAATTGTTAAAGAGAAGTAGATTTTTCTACTAAAAAAAGGGAATCATGTTTCCTGCTAAGTATTTACATATAAAGCAATAACCATAGATATAACATAACCAAAAATTATAAAAAGTAAGAGTGATATGACAAACATCAACAAATAAATAAATTACATTGCTGCTCAGATCTTTAAAATGCTGATATTTTTGCAAACTTCAAAATTTAACAGTATCAGATAAACATAAATTTTAAGCTACTGTGACTCTGATTAAAACTCTGATGCAACGACCTTACGATTGATTAGAAATAATAGAAGTGGTCAAATCATCCAAGGATAAACCTGATTTTCTAAGACACTCTCAGCTAGTAAAAAGTGATTGCTATAAAGTAATACAAGGAGCAGGAATCTTAACAGTGACACCAGATAGTACAATCACTTTAAATCCACAATATCCTTTAAATATGAATCAGTTAATTGGGAGATTATTAAAAGTGCTTTCAAAAATCAATTAAAAACTTCTTTAATCGTGAATTTCAGGAATTTATATGTTCTCATATTTATGGAAAATGCTCGACAATAATTCATTAAATGATAAAAACATATTCTCAACGAACATAAAGTCTTCAAATTGAATACAGTGCTCACCGCTAAATATGGTAAAGTAAAAGATGAAAATAAAGTTGTGGACATTAAATATTTTTATCACTCGTATTAAATCCTGTTCTAGCCTATTTTCATCTAGTATTTGTAAGTATGGATCCGTGGGTAAATTTTTATCGATATGATGCGCTGAATCATATTCATAATAACTTATAATCATTTCATCATCACAAATTTTTTCAAGAATGGTATCATTATCTAAAATAGTGTCATTCAACAAAGAAGTATCGTTTTCATCATTTGTGACAAGGATTTGTCAGCTAATAAATAGCCGTCCCGTATCCTCTCACAAAATCTATTCTGTTACTTTGCTTACCTTGTCACTACCCACTGGATACTTTTCCTTTGGAAGGTTTACCACAGGTTTCCGGCTTGGGAACGCCAAACACTCCTAAAAGAAAATTAGAAAGGAGAAAATGGGGCACTAATTACTAATAAACAGTATCATTCTTCTAACTTTTAATAGTGCGCTGAAGCTATTTACTCGTCCCCTACACATTCTTTAATATAACATGCTTTCTTTCTCCTTTCACTATAAATATGAGCATTAATACATGGTGCTTTCAAGGTCAACATGCCACTCGATATATAGGTTCCGGTTGTCCTTGCTGTCAAACTTCTCCTTGGTTCGGCTGTCAGAGGCCCACATCTATCTCAAATGCACTCACATATTCTTATACACATCATGTCATGCACACCTCGTAATGGTCACCGTCCTTGCACGCGTCACTAACCCAAGCGTCTCTAACATTCATCCTATCCCTGCATGTCCCCACACTCGTTTACTTAAATTACCCGGATACTTCCGTCACTGCACCTGACTCTAGTATACTATCCCCAGTACCTTTATAATATCCTTACGATTACGCTGTGCTACCTGGAGCTTTTCTTAGTCTCGCGGTGGCTTGGCCACACCACTAGCTTCGGGTGATTCCCTTTACGGCATGGCAGTTGTCCTCTCGTTCAGCTAGATACTCTCTCTCCTTGGATCTATGTCTCTTTCTCTCTCTCTCTCTCTATCTCTCTCTCTCTCTTTATTTTCTTATATATCACCTGTCACCTTCACTGTGATTCTTGACTCGGATCTCTATGCTCTACTCTCTCTGATGCCTCACACTATACTGACTGCGCTATGCAGTAAGTCTGCATAGGGGCGCACGTCCCTCTCTTTGCATCTCACTACCTCCAACGCTCCAAAAACAGGTAAATCGTTAAAGGTTTCGAGAACTCACTTCTCGACGCGACGATTAAGCCCTCAATTTTTCTTCAACGCGTCACGAGCTCATCCATCTCCCCTTTTCTCTCTTACGCACATACTCATTCAACTACCCCTAATACATACTTAACTTTTCTCCTGACCTTTGCTCCTTCCTTTCTCTTTGGCTCGTAGTCCAAAGCACCGAAAACACATGAGAAAAAATGTGACAGAAGGCGATATATAAAGACAAATTTATACTATTACAGAGCTCGATAGCCGCTGATGACTTGCCAAAAAATATAGGTATAAAGTGACGTGATAGTCTTAGCTACCATGTCACACATTACTATTACTATTTGTTGACAGAAGCATTAATATGTCAATATTCTTATTAAAAGGCTGTCGAGACAGAGATTCAAAGCTTGGTCGAAGGTGTTTTTTTATTCTTTTTATCATAGATGATTTTATGAAGTGGATTAGTAATAGGCTTCGAAGTCTTCGTAATGTGTTATTCGAAATTTTCTCTGCCTTAAAGGGATCCATGCTGTCCGCTTGATTGTCAACTAGCAAGGGAGGGCAGACTCCGCATGTGTAACCAATTCTCTTGTAACTTGGCATACGAGTAGAGTATGAAAAAATATTTGACGCGTATCTTTTTTTTGCTGCTCATATGCAGTTTAAAGGGGTGAAACCCACCCTCCAAGATCATGCCTGAATATGGCTTTTTCCACATAACTTGCCGCCATCTCCATATTTTTTGTTAAAATGAAATGAAAGTAAATTTTTTTGAAAAAGATTATCAAATCATTGTAATTTGAACATTAAGGGCTATTTGTTGAGGTTTAAAAATTTAAATTTTTAGTAACAGTTTGTAATAAAAATTTGTAAAAAAAGCTCAATTCTGTAATAGGGATGGTAAATCTACAATGGGGGTGGCATTTATAAGAATGCCGAAACAAATTTACTTTATCTCTTTATTTTACGTATTAACAACATTTTTTCATCATTTTTGACTTCCTTCACAAATTTTATTACAAACTGTTACTGAAAATATGAAATTTTAACCCTTAAAAATAGGGAACGCAAGCCTTGTTGTTCAAATCATCACTATTTTATAACTTCTTTCGAAAGACACAACTTTCATCTTGTTTAATCAAAAAATATAAAGATAGGGGCGAGTTATGTGGAAAAAGCCATTTTCAGGGATGGTCTTTAAGGGTGGGATTCAATCGTTGAAACTGCATATGGGCAGGTAAAAAATCCCTGTCTAATATTTTTTCATACTCTACTTATATGCCGAGTTTCAGAAAAATCAGTTACACACACTTTTCTGCCATCTCTTGTAAGACACACTTAACGCTCATAAGTAATATTTAGTCAAAAGAGTCAAAAGCTCTTTTGTATCTACTATCATCCCCATCTCTTTTTGTGTCTATTGAAATAAGCCTATATTTTCCAACTCAAATTTTAAGTCAAAGACACTCGTTTAGGGAGAAAGCTGGTGCTTTGACAATCACCAACACCACGAAATAAAAATGCAAGCTTGACATGGGATCGTTTCGTAGGATAAGCACTAATAATGTGAGTAAAAATAAGATAAAAAAAAAACACTTAAACAAGCTAAATTTAAAATTCCTCGACGTCTATGGTTCCAAATAGTTGTGTTTAGAAAGTAACTAGTTCAGCATTAAAGCGAGCGCAGGGAGCTGTGAAAAAAATTGGTGGCAATAACCTGGAGTGGATCTCGGAATCCCTCGCAGAAGTGAAACTTCTAACCCAAATTGTATTATAATCGTTACAATAAAATCAAAGAAAGCTAAAGTACGCCAAATTTTAATAGATCGTTAAGAACCCCGTATAAAAATAATGAAAATTTTGATATTACTACGTGCTCAAGCAAGCGCACGCATAAAATACACATACCTCAATAAACTACTTATGTTATAATTCGCACATTCCCAGAACTTTCATGTATTCTATTAAAGATGTAATACATGTACGAATTGTTGGTCATGTAATGCAGCATAAAACCGAAGGCTTTACTATACTAAGCCAAAAGAAGGTACTTTTGTTTTATTATGTGGAGCAAGAATTCCTTTTATTTAAAAGTAAAGACCCGTGCATTTATTATGACATTACAACAATCTTATTAAAATTGTCAAAAACAATAGACATATTGCTATTGTCCATTGTAGAATTGTAACTTTTTTTTCATTTGTTTTCTATAATCACTAATAATTAAATATTAAAATTCACCCATACTTAACTAATCTCTACTGATCTTCAAATTAATGAAAAAAATATAGGTTTAAGTCATGTGACAACTTTTTTTCTAATAAATTACAGAGAACAAAAAAAATTGATTTAAAGGTAGCATATAAAGGGGGTAGCTTTGCTTTTAAGATATGACTTATTGTTTTTATAATTATTAGAATTATTTGTGTGACTCCGTTTGACATATGTTCGCACCTCAATAATTATTTTCTATACGTGAAATTATTCATGGCCTATCTGGCTTTCTTTTAACGATACGACTGTTTTTCTAATTATGGGAGGTTATGTTAAAACAAAAATTTTTGAAAATTTAATCAACGTTCATAGTAACTTTTCAAACTTGCCATACTAAATTAAAACACGTGTATAACTTGCTCTTTTCAAGATACAATCAAAAAATTAAAAACTTAAGGTTATGTCTGTTCATAGTCTAACCTTTCTCTATTTTTGCACCTTGGTTATGGCGATCCCTTTTAGGAGTTCCGTAAAAATTGTTATTTTTAGCCAATTTTTCTTCTTTTTCCAGATACAGCGTTTTTTCTCGTTTTTAAAAGATAAGCTCTCGTAGTATACGTATTAAATATTTTACGTACCTTTTTATACATACGTGTATACATAGAATAAAGTAAATTAAAAAAAAGAACGATTCTTACTTTGTTTTTCTAAAAATTCGAAGAGATCAAGCCATGTTTTGTGTCAGATATTATTAACCTGACAGTACCTTAGGTGTAACAGAGGCCCAGTGTAGCCCGTATTACAGCCACGTTACGATTTTTACCATGCAGCAGTTGGTATACCTTCTACCGACGTGGTGGCTTAGCGGTAGGGTTGCAGTCTCGTCGATCTGGAAAGTTAAGCAGAGTTGGCCGCGGTTGATAGTCGGACCGGTGATCACTTGCCTATTATTCCATTTGCTTGTGCTGGTAATTTTTTAGATCGATTGATTGTCTATTTTATGCATATATATAGAGATAGAAAGAAGCTATATCATATATATATATATATATATAGATAGAGTAACTGCGGTGCACTATTGTGCGCATGCGAGAGGGAGGGAGAAAGAGGAAGGCAGACAGACAAACAGATCCCCTGCCTGTGGTGCAGTCAGTGCTGGTATACGTAGAGATAATATATATAAATGCATATGTGCAAGGCAGCTTTCACTCACTCGCTAGCTTATTTTACGGGTTAAATTCATACGTAAGGTGCTTCTAAAGAAATTTCAGTTTAAAATTATTATAATGCCTTGAGTACTACCTATTAAAGGCTCTTACTTTAAAAGGAGCTCTTTTTAAAACCATATAGAAAAGGCTCAGGTCTACATCTAAGACTTTGAAAAGGCAGAAGAGATTTTTTAGTAATTTCCTATGTAAAACTGCTATACCGAGCTTTCACAGAAAATGACGCCATATTGTATGCAAAAATTTTAAAATTTCTACATTTCCGTGAAATTTTTACAAGAAATTTTTTGCCTGCCATTGGCCCACGTTTCTCTGAATCAGCAATACAGTAATAGTCAATTTCTATGATGAGGATAACCTTGGCTTATGCCCTACGTAGTTATGTCAGATTCTCATGAAATTCGTCTGCTCAATGAGTTTGTTTTAAGCATCAGGTGATGCTATTGTGCCCAGGTAAGATTTTCACAGGAGTATACCTATGTATTACATGGATTTCAATTTACTTATCGGTATACTCCTATGGAAATTTTACCTGTGCACACTAGCGCTACCTGAAGCTAGAAACAAGTTCATTATTTGCAAAAAGACAAATTGATGTGTAAGAGCTTCCGTTCTTCCCGTACTACACTTTTGGCTACTTTAATGTCGTCATTCCTCTGATTATAATATTGGGTTTTGCTTAAGACTATCCCAAGATTGTTGTTAACAAGAAACTTAAACTCACACTTACCAGATCAAGAACTCATTTGAATGCAGTCATTCAATCACACACAGGAGCATTAGCCACTGAAACTGGTGAAACTAACGCAGTATGAGTCTGGGAAGAGTTCAAGATAGAAATATTAAGACTCGAATGGCATATGCTTCATGTAAGAATGTTGAATTCTTATAAAATTTATGTCCTTAATTATTTATAGGAAGATAAGCTTATATCTATAAATTTCCAAACTTGGAAGCTCTACGAATATTCACTGTTGCCCAACACATTAAAGAATATCTGGACGGTCAAAACGTTTAATCAACTGGAAAAGCCATGTTATGTTTTATTGGCCTTCCAAACTAACCAAAAGAATCAGGAAGCTGCTAGTGCTAGTAAGTTTGATTACTGTTACATAAGAAATCTGAGACTCTATTTAAATTCACAGTATTATCCTTATGGTGATCTCAATCTTAATATGACGAACAATATGTTTGGACTATTGTGTTACAAGTTTGTTCATTTTCAGAATTCATTTTATAGTAAGTATCCCGCACCTAATGACTCATATAATTTTATAAATCTAGTGCCTTTGATTGTGATGGATTACTCCAAGCAAAATAAGTCATTAAAAAATGCTCCAGTATATGCGCGTTTAGAATTTGAATCTCACGCTGATTTTTCCACCAATACATCCGCATATCGCTAAATTCTACATTATCGTATTGTTCAATACAGTTCAATGAGTGGAGATGTCAAGAAACTGATGTGAAGCTATAAAAGCTTATACATAGCTCTGCTTACATCATTTGTCTTTCGACCAACATGGAAAAAGGTCGGAAGAGCAAAGAATATGATAAACGACTACAAATAGAGCGGGGAAAAATTTGAGAAAAGACACGCAGAGAAATGGGTGGAAACAAATCAAAGAAGAGAAAAAAGGTGCAAATTATTTCAAAATTTGATTTTCCAAGACGTGTCTCACAAGCCTAACGTTAGTGAGTCCACAAGCAATGTAAAGTATCAAAATCTTTCTACCAAGAATGAGAAAAAATCTTGGTTGAAGAATTTAACAGAAAATTTTTTAACAAATACATTATCATTTCCTTAACGTGAAGGTTATAAGTGACTGTAAAGAACGGATAACATATTATGCTGGTGGGGGTAAAGCAATAAAGGCTGATGGGTAACTCTGCTAACATTATTTATCTATCAACTCTCATGGGACAAGATCAGAGCCCAGAGAAAAAAGAGTACAATAGAAAATATAAAAAGTGTAAAAACTTCGTTGATAGGTATGTTAAGTGAACTGAGTAGAAGAAAAAAAAACCTGGAAAAAGTAATTAAAAATGCTGACTCGTTGAGGAGAAAACTATTCCGAAATAAGATAGATGCATCCAAAATATAATCAATTTATGGATGACATTGTTGATATGCAAAGATATGCAACAGCCTGTCAACGATTTAGTTCTCAAGGAATTAGATGTATAACCACTGCATTCTAATAGTAAGTCTATAGTATTTCTCTTCAAAAAGCTATTTTTATGGCAACAACTCTCAGAAAAGTAAAGAAGAGAAAAGTTTTGGTTGGAACGCTGTTTTCATGGTATATCGTGGGGGTCAGAAAATTTTCCCGTACAATACTATAGAAACAATTCTGCGAGAGCACTTACACAATGCAAGGAAAGTGTTTGGATCATTTAGGAAACAATGGTTGGTGGCATTTAAATTAAAAGTTAACGATATTACAGATTTGGGCTATCCTCTGACCAATAAAATAAAACTGGCTACTGTTTACCCTTATCATAATAGGGCGTACACGGGGAACTGTACACGGGATAACGTGACACTGTACAAAAAGTTTATCCTAGATTCGTTTCACTCCATGTAATGGATGTAAACGTTGCTTTCTAATTATTCCATTAAATATTTTCTTACTTTACTGACGCCATCTAGCAGTCAATAAACGAACTAAAATATTTAGCTATGCTTTTTTGGGAGATGTCAGATTTGATAGTTGTAGCTTACGGACAAAAACGTTTGGTCGGGGCTTTTATCAACCGTGCTGCTAAAACAACGTAAAATATTTTATTAGATCACCTCATAGGCATAAACAGAATTACGTTTAAGATATTTTTAAGTCACATCTGTATTAGTATAGGTACCATCCAACTCTCTGGTAGCGTACCAAACTATTTCCCTTAAAACTGAGGTTCAAATCCAAGTGAGAGAAAAATGTTTTACTTTAAAACTTATTACAATGAACTAAAAATTTTTTCTAAACGAGTGCTTATTTAAAATTGAAGAAAAAAGAATTTCAAAGCGCTTGCTTATCCAAATGTACTTATATGCAACCATCTTCCAAACATACATAAGCCTCGAAATCAGAGGTTTAGCTAAATTGAAGAAAGGTTGGAAAAATAATCCAACAAGTGTTGTTGCAGGAGGAAAATAACTGTGATTTTTAATTATACAGTAACACAATGCTTACGATTAGTGTAAGCATATTTTTAATATAAATTTCAACACCGTGCCTGAAACAACACAATGGTCGGTATTTTATAATAATATTCACAACTTGAAGCACTCAATCACTACGAAGCAAGACGATCCACAAGGGACTGTCCTCGACCGTGTGCCCACACCATGTTTCCAATGTATGTTTTCTCAATGACGGTTAAGTACGCACAATTAAGTAGTAGTGTGCGTGTCTAGGTGACTAAGTTTGATAAGGCGTCAAACTTACATCCTCCCCCCCATGACAAAAGAGCGTAGGATGTGATGGGGAATTAGTTTATTATCATGGAAAAATTTGATTCAATCTTTTAAAATCCACTATCTATTATGTATATTAAGTTTGATACTTCTTCTTTTATCTTGTACGGGTTAGTTCTAATTGGATCTCATTTGTTTCTATTTAACTTATGTCTACTTTGCATATTTACTAAATCTCCTACGTTGTACTTGATAACGAACTTATTTTTATCGTAAGAAATTTTATTGTGATTATGTACTTTTTTTGAATTTTGATATGCTACTAATCTATTTTTCATCAAGTTATCTTCATTATTAGACGTAATTTCAATTGGTAAAATTTATCTTCCTTTCTCTGTTTAATATGCTACTAATCTATTTTTCATCAAGTTATCTTCGTTATCAGACGTAATTTCAATTGGTAAAATTTATCTTACTCTTCCTGTTAGTAAGTAATTTGGCGTAAAATCTGTTAAGCTGTAAATTGTATTGTTGTATTCATCTACACATTCTTCTGCTATGGTTGACCACTGACGATTTTTGTTTTTAAATATCTAACATCTTATTCTATTGATCAGCGTCTAATTAGTTCTTTTATTTAGTCCATTATAGAAAGCCCAATCCACTGCGGTGAAAACTAAGCTTATCTTTCTGGTTTTTAAATATTGTTTGAATTTTTTTGAATTGATTCTTGCGTATTGATCCACGAAGAGTGTTTGTATTTTCTCCTTATTTATTGTTTGTTGTAATTTTTTTATAAAATCTTTTGCAACCTGCGTTTTTAATGTCAGGATGTAAGCGTATCTTGAGAAATAATCAATTAAAAGGTGCAGATACCTATTTGGACTTTAATTACCTGTAAAACCTCCTATAGTATCTAATGAAACTATTTCGAGCTTTGAAGTTTCTTGTTCTAGTTTTATTTTTTCATACAAGTTTCATAGGATTGACTTATTATTTTTATGTGCTTATGCATATTTTTTAAATGGAATTGATAAGTAATTGTTAATGTCAACTGTTTTTTTTTATATGTCCTAAGTTTGTTACGTATATTTTTGATTAATTCAGTTAAAAATTCTTTAGTTAACAACAGAATTTTTTTTCTATTATTCCACACTTTATAGACTACATTATTCTTTATTTTATATTTACTGTCTAATTTCAATTATTTTTGATTGTTGACTATTTCATCTAACCTCAGAAAATTTACTATTTTTATTTTGATGTTTCATGCTCTTTGGTGATGTTTTATAATACAGAATTACGTGATAAGCAATCGGCTGGTAAATTATTATTTCCTGGGTAATATTTCACATCAAAATCAAAGTAAGACACATAACTTTAAATTTGTCTTAAATCTTGGACATTACAATATTTTCTATTAAAATTTTCTAATAGCTTGTGATCTGTAAAAACAGTGTTAAAAGTGTCTATTGGGGTTGGGCGACTTTGAGTAGGGAAGTACGGTTGAAAGAGATCAGAGTCACTCTCGAGTGACTCGAGCCGTCCTTTTAAGTCGAACAACGATGGTGGCACTGCTTCCGATGTTGTTGGTGTTGTGGCTCCGCTTAATTCATTGGAATCCAACTCATTGGTGAGGTGCGGTGATTGGTTGGTAATTTGTAGAGGCCTTGACGAGTTGGTCGCCAGGTTGACTAGTGTGTGTCTAGTTTTTTTTTTTTTTCTTTTTTGTATTTATTCATTTATTTACTACATTGTTACGAGACACCATCTCTCCTACCCTCACCGGGGTCTCTTGGACTCGCCTCGGTGATCTTCTCGATGTCGAGAGGTCTCGGGATCTCAAAATGGGGTTAATACCTGGACTATACTCCGGATGAGCGGCTTTGAAGCCTCCATCACCTCTGGGCTCGTAGCTGGAGAGGTTGTAGTAGGTGGAGGTGTCCGTCGGGGGGCAAAGGTACTTGGTTTTATAGTGATACAGTCATCTATCTGTTGGGCTGGGATCAACTGTCTCCACTCCTGAGTTGAAGTTGGCAAGGTCATGAGCACCCAGATCCAAAGATAGGACTAGGGAAGGTTCGAGGGAAAAGAAAATATAGACACGAGTCTTATATTAGTACAGTGATATTTATTTAATATGTTCTTGATCTACCACTGCTTTAAGTCAATTGAGTGGCTTAAGAGATATGCATTACACGTATTTGCAAATCTCGGATCGATCCTAATCAGTCGTCACACAGTCCGTCTTATATACTTTACGTCGATTTCTTACTTGCGATTTTCGCTAAAAACTAGTGGTCGCCATCTGGCGAGCGATAGGTGGTACTATCTAGTACGAAGTTGCAAGTCAGAGTTGTGCGCGGAATTTCAAAATCCAAATTTATGTAGAAACGATCTATTAAGAAAAATGATCATTTTACTATACAATAATTAATTAAATAATGCCCCAGATGGTAACAACAGTAAATTTTTGTCCTATTCAATGATATTGCCAATACAACAAAGCTTTTTTTATAGAAACACACTCAATATAAATTGCTCTTTTTGCCTTTTGTGGCTCTGTTAATTTTTGTGAAAAGTACAGAACTGAGTTTATTTATTTATTTTTTTGGCGTTGTTTTAATATCGCCTCAACTCTCTGTAAAAAAGCATCAGTGTATATATAAATTAAAATAGTTCTATAGAAAATTGCTAAAATTAGTTCTGAACACAAAAATGTTTTTATTTCTTTAAAATTTTTTTGTTAAATTTCCGACCATTGAAACTCCACGCTTTTTCTTAAGAAGTTATAAAATGGTTTCACTATTGTAGTTGATCTAAGAATAAACTTTTAATAAAAATTTACTTTTTCTAAGAATTGCCTAACGTGTTTTTGTATTTTCTGTATTGGTAAATTCTTAATGGTGATTCCGTTATCATTTAAGGGTTTTACATAATCATTTTATATTTCATGGCCTAAATATGTTTTTTTCTTGTGTGAACACACATTTTGGTAGATTTGATTTAAATACCTCTTTATGTAAAGCTTCTAGCGTTAATTCAATGTGTTTTATATGTTGACTATATGTTTTTGAATAAACTAAAATGTCATCGATGTAGTTTACTGCAAAGGAGTCCAGACTATTTTTCCTCAGTATACTGGATGAAATTCTTTGAAAAATTGCCGTCACAGATCGTAAACCGAATGGTAAACAATACCATTGCCAATGCTTATAATGAGTTACGAACGCTGTTTTAAACTTGTCTTTGTTGCGTAATGGGATCGACCAAAACGCGTAATTTACGCCTAACTACGCGAAGTATTAAGAATCTCTAGTTCGTAACGTTGAGTCATAAATTCTAGGAAAAGGTTGTCTTTCTGGGACTACTATTATATTTGACTCTCTATAGTCGATGCATAAGTGGGATCTTTTTTTTCTTTTTTTTTTAAACACTAATGTTACCGGTTCAGGATATGGACTACATGATTCCTCTAGTAACCCTAACTTTAACTGCTTTTTAATTTGGCTTTCTATGTCTACTCTATCTTTAATTGAATATTTCTATGGTTTTTTTGCCACATATTTATTCTCTAATAGTTTAATAGTTGCTTCGTAATTCCTTACGGCACCAACGTCAAATTTTTTTTCTATGAAGGTTTTTTTGTGTTTAATTAAAATTTTTTTTAGTTTACTATTCTCAGAGATAATAGTATTTTTTACCGTATTATTAATTTTATAATTTTTATTATCTTGCTTCTTATTTGAATTGTGTTTTTGCTATATTTTTAGATTTTAGTTTAGACGAAGTTCTAATTTTTTTATGCAATCTAAGCCTAACAATACATCTTCTTTGAACGAACTTGTTTTTATTATAGAAGATCTACATTGTTTTGTTATGTTAAATATTGTTACTGGTAATGTAATCATACCTTCGGCTTTTGAGGTTCTTGAAATCGTCTCTAAATTTTTGTCCTCACTTATATTTTTATTGAGATCTCGTTTTTTCCAAAAATTACAACTAATTAGAGATATACTTGCTCCCAAGTCATATAAACCAATGGCTATTTTATCATCTAGAAAAATTTTCAATTGGATAAGAGGGGACACTATTTGTTTTTTGCTTAGTTTAAATATCCCATAGCATCTTAAATTTCTATGTTATTAGCTTCTTTAATTTTGTCATTTTTATTTGATTTCTGGTGAGCCATTTTCATGCCGCACATTAGCTCAGGGTGAAATCTATTTGGGAAGCCTAAACTCTCGCAGTATGAGCACGAAGTATGTTTGTTTTTGATTTTGTATTTATCTTTATTCCTTTCACTAGAAATATTGTTTTACTTGAGTCTCAACGGTTCTATTTGTCTGAGTGTTGACATGAGATCATTCATGCTACATACGCTTTTCTTATCCAACCGAGACTTGACAAAATTTGGTAGCGCAATCACTAATAAGTTTATTTGGGAATTAATAATTAGGTTTGAGTCTACATCTATGAGTATGTTTCTTTTTTTTTAAACTAAATCCATTTGAATATTTAAAAGTATAGGCATATGAGACTTCAGACCACGATTTTTGACCGAACGTGTCTACGAATGAATTATTCCAGAACTCCCAAGCATGAGACAATGAGTTCGTTTTTAAAAAAATTAAAAACTATTCTAAAACTGGGCCTTCAACAAATAATTTTAAGATTTCTAAGTATCTGTGCTCTTTAATCTCAAGCCTTCTATATTCATTTACGAAAAGTTTTAACCAAGCTTCAGCATTAAAATTCATTTTATTAAATTTTCCAAATATCATGTTTTTGGAGATAGAATGAAGATGTTTTCGATGTGATGGAGTTTCTGTGGAATTTCGTAGTGCAGTGGGGTGGTCAGTTTGAATCGCCTCAAGATAACATTTATTAAAAATAACATGACCTTCTTCATCCATATTAATTTCTTTCAGTTCATCTTCCTTCAATGTTATGACTACATTTCTAAGTTTGTTAGGTTGGCCATGGGCACTACGGGTACAAGAACAGGACAAACACAAGGGTGAATACGATACAGATGCGGCAGCCATGACTGCTACGGGCACAGCCAGTGCTCATATTTTGCGTGGTACGAGCACAGGCATGGGAGGGAAAGTTGTGCGTGGATCCATACAAGTCGGAGCACAGCTTGTGCTTGAACCCGCTTAGTTTACCTACTTATGAGCTATGACTGTGAGGACATCTTGTCAGTTGGAAAGCTGCTTATGTCATTTTAGCCTTCTGAACAAAAACCGTAGAAAAATGAGAAGTCTCAGCGCTCGTATGTTTAATTATTGGAATATAGGAAATGTTAAACTTTTTTAAAATTTTCAATGTTTTTTATGGTGATCTCCAACTTTATATAACCCATAATCAATATACATTGCTTAATGATATGCGTGATAGTTTTTAAAACTCATATCATGGTGAAGATCGCGTGCATTCGTTTAGTAAATACTACTATGTAAGCCAAATACCTTTAATCTTAATTGATTAAGACAAGCAAAATAAGTCAGAAAGTGTCTTCACTAGATGTGCGACTAGAATTTGAATCACATTAAAATGACACAGTTTATACATCAGCTTACAGATTAATATTACATGATCGTACCTTGCCTAGTACAATTTTATAACTGGGGATATAAAAAAACTCGTGTAAAGAGAATTGTTTGGAAAAAGCTGATAGATGGGCTTGATAACATTATTTATTTTTTAATCTTCATCGAAAAAAGTCAGAGTAGTTAGAGCAGAGAAGGAAAAGAATATAAACAACAGCAAGAAGAGTGAAAAAAATTTAAGAAGGGACATGCTGAGAAATAGAGGGAGTAAGAGTTTTGCAAGATCCTATACAAATTAATTTTCTTTAAAAAGTTTTTATTTATTAAGATTTCACATAAATCTACCACAAGCAAGCTTACTACCAAAGTTAAGCATAAAAAATTTTTAACTAGAGTTGATAGTCATAGAATGAAAAAATCTTGTTTAAAATATTTTACGAAAAAATATTAAAACACTAAAAGAACCACTTTTGTACCTGAAGGTTACAAAAAAACTAGAAGACAGCTCAAGATAATTGTAATAACATATAAGATAACAGCTAAAGTGAAAAAAAAAAAAAAATAAGTATGTGCTGGATTTGCAAGACTTCCAAAAATCCAGCAATCTCTATGTGCCAAGAGGATTATATTTTCATATTTTTGAACACTTACTACAACAGAATACAAACATTGCTTTTTAAACCACCTTTTGCCTGGTGTAAATTACCATAATAGTATGAACATCAAAATTTGCATCTGAAACTTTACTATCTTGGATTAACCTGGGATTCAGGAAATATTGACTACACAAAAATAGGAAATATCCTGCATAGAAATCTTAAAGGTGCCACTAAGATTTTTGTAATAGGGGAGTAAAAACAAAAGTGACTTAAAAGATTTAGTTTTTTAACAATGGATACGACAGATAATCCACTATTAGAACTATCAAGGTCAGTGACTATTTGTACACATTGTAATGGATCGTAAAAATCTATATGTGCTCTTTATAATGTTAAACAAAAGAAAGATTTTCACTTTATTATTGAATGGGAAGACGTTACTAGCATTAATGATAAAAAGTTATTAATACTGTTTGTATTTTATTATTCTCTTAGTGTAACCAATGTAGCATTATAAGTAGGAGCAAAGTGAGCAAGTAAAGACATTGCTTGTCAAATAGAAAAGACAAAGAGAAAAAAAAGTTACAACCTTAATATTCACAATTTATAGATATTTATTAAAACGTCATGGATTTTAAAAGCAGTATCCTTGGCTTTTATAATGCTAATAGACACATGATACCAAAAATTTTTTTAGTTATTTTATTGCAAGGGAACGCTGTTAAACATTCAATAATTAGTTAACCTCTGAGCTTTCATGATTAACCGGTGAATACAAAAGGGTATAATAACTATCAGACCCTAAAAGTGCACGGAATTTAATAGCTTAAGAGTGATATTACATAAAATGACCTTAAGTATGATTTCATAATATTTGCTATAAACCTCAAAAGAATCTACACGCAAAAAAGTGATGAAGCCAAGCTCATTAATTTAATTCTAGTGCATAGAGTTCATGATTTATTTTTAATGTTTAAACCCTTTCACTATCGCAAAGATAAACTCTCGTTTTCTATATGTCTTCCACACAGGCGAAACCAGTTGAAAAAACTAAAAGCTATCTTTTACGGTACACAAAGCACACTCATTAAAATAATTGTTTAGTAAGAGCACATTATTCTAGTCATCAAAGTAAGACAGCGATTCATACCACGTAGCTTTAGAACGTCTTAGAGATTAAAAGCAATAGCCAACGTAGATAATTGGCCATGATATGGTCAATTAAGTGTAACATATGATAAAAAAAAATCATACAACAACTTGTTACTGTATATCCTTAAGGATATTTAAAAGATTAGGATTTCAAACTAATACGTATTGTAAATTTTTTTTAGTCATCTTTTTAAAATTTTGCCCGAATAACTGTTAAAAAAAATGATTTTTACTTACAAATTAAATTAAAATTGTTGCCGTGCTAACTTAGGAATGTATGCATTATAAACATCGGTTATAGTATTTTGTCTTCCTTTTTCTCGTAATTTTTAGTTTTTAATTCTAATGCTGTGGTTAAATTATAAGAATTTTTGTATTATTTCGTTTTAACTCATTCTTTTATATGGGACTAGTAAAAAACTCAGAGTAACTCATGTAAATTTCTTAAAATTTTTTCTTAACAAAAACAAACTATTTAGTATCCATTCGTTAAGGCAAGCAGCACATGGAGAAGGAGAAAAAACAAAGTGTTTACACACTTTGCTTTATTTTTTCTAGCTTGCTTGCGTACTGTTATTTTCTTTTTAATTTCAACAGTAATGATGAAAATATTTTATCAATCGATCGTACCTTGGTTTCTAATTCAAAAATTTTATGAAAAGGCCTGAAGATGACTTTTTTAAGTTTTCTATTTATTGCTAAATATTTGGTAAGTATTAGGAATTTTTCGTATTGAGCAATTCTTAATGTCTCAAGCCTTTTTATTATAATAATGCTTTGTCGCAAATAGTAAAATCAGTCCCGCATTAAGTTCTGCCGTCTAACGGAAAAAGGTTTTCGTGACATTTTTGGCGAAAATAAGTAATTCATACTAATCAATTCGTCAGACAATTTTGTGTTTAATAGTAAATCTCTAAATTTTATATCTTATACCGTGATGTAGTTGTAATTGATTAAAAATTGACAAAATTGCTAATAATTTTCGTCAGCTTAAAAAAAAAAAGGGAAAATCGCGCTAGGCAGACGGCGTAAATGTACTCACCCTTTTTCACGTTGTAAAGTCGATGAACACCACTTTAGATTCCTAACTAAAAAAAGGATAAGCCCCAAGGGCTAAGCTGTATCTTTGCACTTACCCTGTTTTTACGAGGAAATTGCGACTAGTTAGAAAGGTAAGTACAGATTTTCATAGTTCCCATCGGATAATGGTTTTTCTTTTATAGTAAATAGAATGATCATGCAATATTTTCATAAAAAGCAGGTTTTTCCGTGGCCCAATACAAAAATTATCATTGATGTGTTAAGACACTTAGTTTTTATTGATTTTCTCAGTTTATCTCTATTGTCATTTATATCTTTTTTTTTCGTCTGACATAGGCTGTGGCGTTTCTATATGCGTTTAAAAAGTACTATAAATCGCCACAATCGTGTATATTCTTTGTGGTATACGTAATTGCTCTAAGCTAACGCAGAGGCTGCTGCCTTTATTTCAGATATTTTACAAAAGTTCTTAAATGTAAGCAAAGATCTCAAACCATGTGGCTTTATGCGATATCAGGCTAGAGAGAGAAACAAGTTTCCCTCCTGCTGTGTCTTTAAATATGTCTGAAAATCACAAGCAGCTAAATGCATTATTGTATGCTCTAAGCCGTTTGTTTGTATGTAAGAACTTTTGTCAAATATATGCTGCAAAGAGCACAGCCTCTGAATCAGCTCAAAATAAATTAGTCCCTACTTAATTAAGTACATTTACACAACACTTTCTATAATACTTTGATTTTTATAAATACAAGATAAATAAAGTTTGTTTACATGCTTGTTCGTTTAATCAAATTGGGATATTGGCACGAACAGTGCACAGAGGAGACCAGTGTTTATACATTAGTTTGTATATTCAAACAAGCAAGGTATATAGCTCTTTAAATTAACAATACTATAAGCACGGCATGTATGTACTCTTCAAAAGGCGTGTGGTTTCATAGAAAATTCAGAGAGTAATTAAGTAGAACTTTGTACAGATACAGCTAAAAATATAAAACACTTAATACAAAATACAGAGTCACTTATGTAAGGTTTTTTTTACGCTGTCAGCAGGATTTTAAAGGGTGAGTTAAAAAAATTGTATGAACCACAGTTAAAAGTTAATAAAAAACTCTCTCAAGTAAATGGGGATGGTAAAATTGTGATGTTTTGAAGAATAAATAGAAGTATAGTATTTATATTGAAACAAGACGGTAGTGAATGTAGAGTTAGGTCTTCTGTTGACTCCGAAGTCTTGGACTTGTTGTAAAGGAAAACTTCAATTAGGAGTGTGTGTATGCTTCTTGTGCAGTTCCATTTATGGCATAACTTGTGCGGAAAAGAAAAGAGTAAAAGGCGTCAAAAACGTATTTGTGTTGTAAGGATGTAATAAGAGTATTACTTATAAACTGACAAGACTTGCTAAGTTAGATAAGGAAGCGCATAACATAGTTTGCAAAATAAACAAAAGTATCACAATAATAAGGATGAAGATTACGACGTCTAAATAAAATTGACAGACTACAGCAAAGTTACTTTTTACTAAAGAAATTAAATATAGAGCTTAAAAGAAAAAATGACTATGACAAAAATATATTAAGCTTATAAAATTGAAAGGTACATATCAACAGGTAGTAGAAACGTCTCATGATATCTATAATAGTACTTAAAACTAAACATTTATAAGGCCTGAAGATGAAACCACAGAAAAAAAGAGACGGAGTGATGATTGAAACGAAGCATATAAAATATTAAAGAAAGTACAATCTAAACTACAAGGAAAAAATGTCAAAGTTAGATAATAAGAAAAAGTAAGTATTAAAAAAATAGTATCAAAGAGTGAGATACATAATTGAAACACTAACAAAAGAGTTGTCTAACATAAAACATTCAAAAGTTAACTAAAGAGGTTTGGAAATGCAATGCTCAAGATCCTAGGAGTGAGTATGTTTGATTTAAATAAAAACAAATTGCAAAAAAAACTACGTGAAATAAATAATACATGGAGCGATTAGGGCTTCACGAGATCTTAAAAGTGATCTTGATAATGTCTTGCATTGTCTCAAATTTTAAGACAAAATCGAGACAAGGTACAGCATGAAATTTCAAGATAATGCTAAGAATAATTTCCTTAACAATCTTGGTTTTTCAATAGTTCTTGAGCTTACTTATTTAATCCTTATTTTCATTAAAGTTATCTAGGTTAAACATAAAATCTTAAATAAAATACAAAATTTTTTAAAATTCGTCAACATTTTCATGTATATATGTACAAGATATAAACTTAGTACAAAAACTTTTCTAAATAATATCAGTACTACTTCAATATAACTTTTATCTATAAGTTTTTTCATAAATATCAAATTTAGTCACCTTCCTGTTGCTTTGTAACAAATATCTATGGTATCAACGATTCCACAATTGAATGGCAAGATCTCAAGATAAGATCAATACTATAGAAGACTTAATGTGATGAGACCATGACAATAATAAAGAACAATACAATAGTTGTCTAAATATTGTCTTGTCCTCACTCTCATGAAACCCTAGGAGCAATGATGTTAGAGATGATTAGATTTTTTAATTTAATGCACGTGGATTCACAAATGATATATTGGAAGCAGTAAATATTCAACTCTTATAAGTAACTGACATAATCATAATGGGTGTCAAAGATGTTAAACCTTTGATGAGTATAATTAAATGAAACGCTACAAATATCGTAGATATTTTTTTGATATTAATAAATGTCATTGTGCTCCAAACTGTGAAAATTAAGCTGGTGATTATGAGACCAGTAAGTGCAATAACTTTATACAAAATATGGTCTCAAAATTGATTAAAGGCATAAGATAAGTTAAATAACAAAATTTTTTTTTTTGGGGGACTGCTTATTTAAGTAATTGAAAGAACCAATCTTTCATTTAAACCTGGTGTACAATTTACAAAAATGAAAAAATAAAAAGTTTTTGATGATAATGAAATTATGAGAAAGCAAATGATTTGTGATAATATCTCTAAATACGCAAAAGCAGGTAAATGCAAAGGCTTGCTAATATTTGTCACAAATTTAAGAAGCATGAACTCCAATAAGCTCAACCTTCAAGCACATCTAACTACATTTTGCCCAACAGCCAGATGTTCTTATATGGCTTGAAGCTTAGTAGAAACCTAGTACAGGATTCCTTGACATAAAAGAATTTGACTATTCGACAAATAAGAGCAACAAAAACAAGGTGAATGGTCTTACCATGCATATTAAAAAGAATAATAAGCATAAAATTAAAACCCAAGGGCATTGTAAACCAAAAACTCTGACGGTTTCATCGTGGATTGGTTGACAGATGATTTAAGTAACGGGTTTATGTATAGGTGTTTCGACTATAAAGACACAGATTTTCTTCTAGACCTCAATAAGTTTTTTCAATGAACAGCTGCAGAAAAATCAACCTATACTCATACGTGATATTAATACAAATGTACTGAAAAAATACGACATATCTATAAAGTATCAATTAAAAATCCACGAACAAATGCTTCATACCAGAAGTCAAGTGCATAACAGGACTAAAAAAAAATCATAAAGAAGAAGAAACGTGAACAGATTATATATGTATATATTGGTGGAGCCTTGACCCCCTGCGCACTCCGCGCGCAAACCCCTTCCCCCAGTTGCAGTATAACTCTAATTTTTTGAAATAAGGTATGCATTAATATTTTAGAAAGCCTTAAAAAGTATTACAATTAATTGTTAGTAGGAAAAAAAATATATGTTCAAGTAGATTAGACAGAATTCAGAGGACTATGGCATTTTTTTAAAATACTTAGGAATAGATGTTCTATGCTGGGGAATTAATACTGGGCTGTTTTTTAATAAATATAAAAAACAGGCTGCTCATTTAAAATAAAAGTAGTAAAGTTTATGTGAAAAGAGGGGTGTGCCCTTAATTTTATTTTTGGTAAGCTTAGAGCTATTAAACAAAGTAGCAGAAAAAATTTCTTTCATAGAATGAAGAACTGTTAATGACATTACTTACAACACTTCTAAGGAAAAAGCTATTCCTATATGATTAGTAGAACACGATTTTTAAGCTGATGAATTTTTTCAAGAAGCATATAACGTTATGCTGCCTTTTTAACTAAGGAAATTTTTCACATGGTTAATTACATCTGAAAATCTTTTTGGCAATATTATTTGGATTAAATACAAAAAATTTAACATTAAAGATTCTAGATAATAAAAATAAAAATCTTTTACATGAAAACAAAATTTTCAATTTATAAAATATGTCTTGTTAAGATTTCAGTTTACCAGAACCAGAACAAAAATGATAAAAAAAATTTGATACTGACAACAATGAAAGAATATTTTGTAAACATAAACTCGATGAAACGTTTTTACAATTAAGTCATTATGAACATCTTACTATTCAAGAAATTTTAGGTAGAGACTTTCATCAAATTCTATCAGTAGTAAAAAACGGACGCAACATTGCTATTGCTTCCAAAATCAGAAAATTCTCCAACTTTTGGCCTTCGCTTTATGTTTCTTACATAAAAAATAATATACGTTGAATTGATAAAAAATTCTCTTTATTGCTACAAAATATAGAAGAAGGCAAAATTAAGACTTCTAGAATTTCTCAAACATGGATAAGAAATGATACATGTTCTAAAATTTTTAAATAAAGATTTACCCTTACATTTTTTTACTCATGACTATTTTCATACTTTCTTGCAATTTTTTTTTTTTTATGAAAAAAGCAAACTATAGTACCTTCTAGTACCCAGATTTATAAAATCATTTACAATCCATTGTATGTAATGTATTTTAAGATTCTTTATCATTGATGCAAAAATTTATCAATTCGACAAATGTAAATTGAAATTTTCAAATCATGATAGTCTATTATCACACGAAAAAATTCACAAAAAAAAGTTTTTTGTATGTGATTTATGTAACATTATCATACTAAGGAAACAAACTATTTGCGTCACAAGAAATTATACCAAAACGTGAAAAAAATTTTAAGTGTATAAATTCGGAAAATGTTTTAAAAGAAATTATCACTTACAGAGACATTTGAAAACTTTTAAAAAAAAAACTTAAAAAAAGTATGTGTCAAAACCGTGGGAAAAGTTATTTGAGAGCAGAGAACCTTAAAAGGCCTTTTAAGGCATGTAATTAAAATAAACATCATTAGTAAGTGAAATTGTAACGAAAATTGTTGATATAGTTAAATAAAATTGTATGTAAAAATATAACTGTTTGTAAACGATTATGTATATAAAGCTTTAGAAATTAATTTACTGCAGTATTATACATACTCATTATATTAAATTGTTCGGTTTCGCGCCCGAGCGCGACAGCCGAGTGAGGCGCTGCGTGCACTTCCACCATGCTCACGGGCTTCCGCCTAGCCGGGAGCCGCCTCTGCGTTCGGGCACTTAAGCACTGCTCTCCGAGACGACCAGACGCTTGTCCCGCTCACACTCACGACGCCTCTCACGCTGTAATCAACCCTCTTGTACAATCTCAAATAAAGTGTCACTACGCCAACATTGGTCCTTTGAGAGCCGGATTTCGCGGAGATAACCAGCGACCAGCAGCCCAGAGGACAGCCGGTGGTTCCACATCATTTAAAGCAATGTAAGTATAAGTGACAAACAAAGCGCAAACATGGCCGCCGCGGTTACCATAGTGCCCGCGGCCCGGCACCAGTCGTTCGGCCACGGCAATGTCGAAGCCGTGTCGCCCTGCACGCGTGAAATGTTGTAAGGGACTGCCGCGGCTGACAAAGCTCGCAGTCCAGTCATTTGGCCCAGCCATGGCGGCAAGCAGGCTGTGTCGCTGACGGCCAAAGTTAACGAGTGGTATAGACGTGGCCCGGCTTCATCAAGCCACCATTGTTGCAATGATCCGCCGACGGCCTCCTTGTCGGCCGTGGCGGCCATCTTGTCCGCTCAAGCGCGGTACCTGCCGATTCGACTCGAATTGTCAACCCCCTTAACACCGCCAGCTGTGGCTCGGTGGCATATTCCGCTCAAGCGTCAAATACTAATGTTTCAGAATGGATAAAGGCTGGACCGCGCTGTTCGGTGCTTAGTCGGCTCTCGCCGAGGTTGTTGGTCACCTGGCCCGCACCATTCATGAGATGGAGCCAGCCCGCTGGAGCTCGGGCATGGTAGAAGCGAGGTTGGAGTTGCTCAGCGGATATTGGGGCGATTTTCAAGCCAACCATCTCAAGCTCATCAAAGTTCCGCCACCGGAAAAGGCGTCTCGGTTGGTCCAGCTGTACACTGACATGGAAGCGCACTACCTCGACGCACGGTCTTAACTCTACGACGCGAGAGACTCCTTGGCGCCGGCACCTGTCCCTCCCGGGCCATTTCCGGGCCCAGGGAACCCGGCTTCGGGCCGTGGGCCTCGCTTGTCGAGAATTAGCATTCTGAACTTCTCCGGGAGACGAGAAGACTGGGAGAGCTTCCGTGATCTCTTCCGAGCGCTGATCCACGAGGACTGCCAACTCACCAACGTCCAGTGCCTGTTCTATTTGAAGTCGCTTGCTTAGGGAGACGCTAAGACGGCCCTCGATACGGTCCAGGTAGCCGAGGCCAATTACTCTACGGCATGGGCTCTGCTTGAAGCGCGCCTTCTCGTCCACGACCATGTCACAGCCCTGCGGAACATCAAGCCACTCAGAGACAAGTCCACCCGCGGGTTGCAGAGCCTCTTGGACACCCTGGAAAAACATCGTGACCAGCTTCGCGCTTTAGGTCGTCCCGTAGCCGGCTGGGACGATTGGTTTGTCTCGTGTGGAATGACTGGCATGGATCCAGCGACTAGGCGTGCATGGGAGGAGGAGCTCCAACTGTTGGAGAGTACCGTTTCCGGCTCCGAGGTTGACGTCGCCACATTCGCCACCTTGACCGACTTTCTTCGGCGCCGTTAACACGCCACCAGCTCTGTCGAAGCCTCGCAGCCCGCACGTCCCTTTAGCGGGATAGCCTTACGCTCAAACTCCTCGACATCAGGACGCAATTACCACGCCCTCGCCACGAGCAATGATCCGCCGTCGTGCCCAGCGTGCCACGAAAGCCATTATCCCGGGCGTTGTGCGCAGTTCCAGGGGCTTGATGTACGCGCACGGAGGGAGCTCGTCTACCAGGCACGGCTATACTTCAATTGCCTCCAACCCGGGCACGCTGTACAGTACTGCCCCTCCCGGTCGGCTTGCCAATATTGCCGAGAGCAGCATCACAGCTCACTGCACGACGGTGCCCGTCGCCGCCGCTCGGGGCAGCCCGACGGCTCTACATCATCAAAGCAGCCCCGCACGGACCCGCCCACCTCTTCATCGGGAGAGCACTCAACTGACGCGTCACCTCAAGCGTGACTAGCCGTGCTTTCGACCGCCCTCGTCCATCTGAGCGGTCCTCCTGGTCGTCGAGTTCTGGCCCGAGCGCTGATCTATGCGTGCTCCGAAGTCACCGTCATCTCTGTGACTCTCGCGCGCCTGGTCGGCGCACGACTAGAAACCATCGAAGCCAGCATCTCCGGCGTCGGTGGCGAGTCCGCCGTGCGGTCCAGAGTCCGGGCCCATTCCGCCTCGAGCTTCCAGGGCCCGCACCACCGGTCGCGCTGACAGCGCTGTGTTTGCCCAGGCTCGGCCTGGTATCCCCCTCCACCCCATTGCACCCGCAGGCAATCCGGCAGTGGGCTGACTGCGAGGGCCTCGCCGGCTTCGTCGAAGCCCTGACATGGCTGTGGAGTATAGTCGATTTATGGCTGACTATCTCGCGATGAGCCACAGGTGCCCGCTCACCAGCACTGAGCTTGCAGCTACAGCTGGGCCCGTCAACTACAGACTCCAAGCCGCGCTCCCATCGGTGCTCATGCGCTGGCGGCGGCACCGCATCGCCTTCTGCAGCGACATCCGCATGATGCGAGGCATGATGTTCCGGCAGACTTGGATCGACTACCGTGACGTCGACCTGCAGCAGATTGTCTGGGCTGCCGATCCCAGCCAGCCTCCAACCCACTACCAGCTGCTCACTGTGACTTACGGCGAATCGTGCTCGCCTTACCTGTCGCTTCGTACCCTCCAACAGCTATGCCAGGACGAAGGCCACAACTGGCCCGAAGCTGCGTCAGCCGCCCTGTGTGACCGCTACGCCGATGACTTTCTCTCCGAGGCCGACAACGTCACCGCGGCTCGGCGCCTCCGTGACCAGCTGAGCGGGCTCATGAAGGTCGGCGGCTTTCCCCTGCCGAAGTAGGTGGCCAATGTCCGCGAGCTGCTGGACGATCTGCCTGACGACGTCCGCTTACGTCCGACCTGGGAGCAGCTCAGCGCTGAAGGCCTTGTCAGTGAGCTCGGGGTCAAGTGGAATCCACCGTCGGACTGCTTTCAGTTGACGCCTCCACCACTCCAGCCACAGAGCACAAAGCGGACGATGCTCGCGGCGCTCGCGGGTCTGTTCGACCCATGCGGCTGGCTCGCGCCGATCGTGTTGAATGCCAAGCTCTTGCCGCAGGATCTCTGGCGCGCCAGACTGAGCTGGGACGAGCCTGCGCCGATCTCAATGACTCGCCGATGGGCGTAATTTACCGCCAAGCTCCAGGTCATCTCCACCTTCACCTTACCGCGCTGAATTGGAGTCGGGCTTTCTTCCGAGCTCCACCTACACGGCTTTTCGGACGCCAGTTGACGCGTGATGGCAGCCATCATCTACTCTCGCCTCGCGCCCGGGGCTGGGCCGGCGCTCTGCCACATTCTTCTGGCTCGGACGAAGCTCTCACCGATTCGCTCGCTCAAGCCGGCGCCAGAGACATCCGCGCGCATGACGATTCCGCGCCTCGAGCTCCGCGCCGCACTGATTTCCGCCAAGCTCCTGCGGGCCACTGCCGACGAGCTACACGTACCTGTCAACCGCTGTCACGCATGGTGCGACTCACAGATCGTTCTGCACTGGCTGCGTTCAGACAGGCCAACCAACAACGTGCTGATCGACAATTATGTCGCCCAAATCCAGGAAATCCTGCCTTCGAGCGTCTGGCGATACGTGCCGACCCAGTCAAATCCAGCCGACCTCGTGACCAGAGGTGCCGACATTACTGGCCTTCGCTCGCAGCGCACTTGGTGGGAGGGCCCCGATTGGCTTGCCGAGGACGTTGACTCATGGCCCCTAGACCCGCTCCCCGCACCGAACCAGCATTTATCCATCTGCTGCATAGTGCGGCAGCTTGACGCCAGCTACCTCGAGCAATTCTCCAACTTACGCATGCTACTAAGCTTCCTCATACGCATTCATCGATTCGTCCGGAGCCGCTTGGGCAGGGGCCCCGTGCTTTTGGTCGCTTAACCTCTTACGCCGACCGAACTCCACGACGCTTTTCTCGCGTGTGTACGCCTCAGCCAGGAGAGATCATTCTCGGACGACCTCCAGTGTCTTCGACGGGGCGAACGTCTGTGGAAGACGAACCCCTTGGTACCGTTAGCAGCCTTTCTCGATGACGACGGGATTCTGCGCGTTGGCAGGCAGCTCAAGCATTCGCCGCTGACCTACGAGGAGCGGCACCCACCGATCCTCAGCGGTGCCTCTTCCCTCGCTTCCATAGTCATCGCCTGGGCGCACTCTCGGGCGCTGCAAGGTGGATACCATGTCACCAGTGCCTACGTCTGTTAGCGCATTTGGCTCCTCGGTGGGCCCCGGCGGATCAAGGCTCACCTCTACAGGTGCCTCGTCTGCATCCAGCTGCGAGCGCGACCGGCGACTCAACTCATGGCCCCACTGCCATCGTCTCGAGTCTCCCCTTCTCGTGCCTTTCCCTGCACCGGATTGGACTACGCTGGCCCTTTCCATGTACTCTCCGCCAGAGGACGAGGAGTCCGGACCACAAAAGGCTACATCGCTGTTTTTGTGTGTCTCGCCACCAAGGCCCTGCACCTGGAGCTGGTCGGCGATCTCTCAGCTGCGTCCTTCTTGGACGCCCTCCACCGATTCGCTGGACGCCGCGGTCGGCCCGGCGAGATATGGAGCGACAACGCGACTTGCTTCCACCGCGCTGATGTTAAGCTGCGCGATGCCTTGCTGACAGCCAAGCTGGACTGGGGATTGGTCGCGGGCTCTCTCGCCGATCAAGGAATTGCTTGGAAGTTCATTCCACCGGGTGCTCCTCACTTCGGTGGCTTGTGGGAGGCCGCCATCAAGTCAACCAAAAGTCACCTCCAGCGCGTAATGGGGTCACGCCATCTCACCTACGAGGAATTTTCCACGGTGCTCGTTGGCATCAAGATGGTCTTAAATAGCCGACCAATGACACCGCTATCTGGAGACACTGGAGACCTCGATATTCTCACCCCAGGGCACTTCCTCGTCGGTGGCCCTCTTAACTTCATCGTTCTGCCCAGCCCCCCTGCGGAGAGCTTGGATGCGCTCGCCCACTGGGAGCTCGTTCGGGGGGTCCGCGCCCAGTTTTGGTCCCGCTGGAGCCGAGAATACCTCAACACACTCCAACAGCAATTAAAATGGACTACTTCTCGCCGGAAATTCATCGTCAGCGATGTGGTCGTCCTCCTCGACGCTACACTTCTGCAGCCCAGCGGCCGATGACCGGTCGGCCGTGTCATCAGCATCCACCCAAGAGCCAACGGCTTTGTCCGCGCTGCTACCCTCAAGACGGTGACTGGCGTGTACAAGCGATCCATCACTAAGATGGTCTTGCTGCCTGTGTCAGCGCCTCCCGCGGCTCCGCCGCCTCCAGAAGACTTCCCGACCGACCCCGGTTTGGCGGGCAGCACGTTGTTCTTCGATCCAGGATCGAGGCGGGTGGATTGTTTGGTTTCGCACCCGAGTGCGACAGCCGAGCGAGGCGCTGCGTGCACTTCCGCCATGTTCACGGGCTTCCGCCTTGCCAGGAGCCGCCTCTGCGCTCGGGCACTTGAGCACTGCTCTCCGAGACGACCAGACACTTATCCCGCTCACACTCACGACGCCTCTCACGCTGTAACCAACCCTCTTGTACAATATCAAATAAAGTGTCGCTACGCCGACATACATAATATGTTAAAGTTGGAAGAAAGTATGGGGGAAGTATGGGAAGTAGTTGTGGGAGAACGTGAGAAGGTGATGGGGAAGTGGGGGGGAGCTAGCAAAAATTTAAGATTACTCGAAATACGCGAGAAAATGAAAAAAAAATTCCTTATTCGGGTAGAACTGCAGGAGAGCTGTGGGGGAGGCAGGGGTAGTAGGGGGTGGTGGGGGAAAGTGAGGGTAGCGAAACCTTGCTCTAAACTCTGACAACTATACGATATATAAAAATACATACATAAAGTAACTTAGATTCTTATATTAAAAAAAAAATTATAAATCACTTACAACTCATATACAAATTTAATTTTTAATATGAAAATAAGACAAAAACCTCAGTCATTGATCATAATATACTTATAACTATAGTTAATCAAGTGAAGAGGTCAGTTATTAACAATGAAAGTGATGACCATAATATAGACATTGAACTAGAGATTATTATAACTAAAACAGAAAATTACTTACTGTATACTTACTTACTTACTTATTTATTGAAACCACATTTATCTAACGTAGATACCTGTATACTCATTCCAAAGATAATTTTACCACCTTTGTACATAATATTGTTTTATGCAAGGTAAACTTATATTTAAAATTATGTTATTTGCCATATAATTTCATAAAAGTATTACTTTTTACTTGGGTACTCAAGCACCCACTGTCTACCGGTTTTTATTAGTTTTAAGATTAGCACTTTAGTGTACAGGCACATCTTCTGCTTTGTGCCTTAAATGCATTGAGTTTTAGTTTTCTTTTAACGTCCTACTACTAATTAGTTTAAGAAACAAATCATTAAAAACCTAAAATTTATAATTATTTCTATGTATATTATAAGCTTAATATTAAATAAACAAAAAAAATTAATAAATACATGCAAGGGAGTTCTTTTATTTTAAGATTTCTGTAACAGTTTTTAGAACTATGACAAAATAATATCACAGGAGTTTCTATAAATAAAGGAAATTTGAATCGTAAAAAAATTTTTGCTGAATGTCTTTAAAAATATCAATATCACAAGCTCTGCTAGGGGATAAGATCAACGATTCAAACGCCAGAATTAAAGCGCCATTGAAGTATACAATTGGTGTGTTGTTTTCGATGTGTGAAGTCATTTCTAGTATGATAGATATAATTAAAAGTGTTACTTGTCTTAAAAATTATAGACGTTATATGATTTGGAAGAAAAGTGAGGATGTAAAAAGGCATTTCAAGACTTATCAACTCCGGTAACGTGTGCATAATTTATAGAATAGCTAGTGATACCAAATGCACTAGTTAAAATATGTTATTAAAAGATTTATTATACCTTGAAAAAAGCCTCATTTAGTAACAAATACAAATTTGTTATTAAAAAAAATAATCTTGTCCAACCAAAGTTTTGTCTTCTATGATTATTAAACAAATTGTCTAAATTAATTGAATTTTTTTTTATAGTTAGGCTTCAGACTTTGTCTCTATTCGTCTAATTGAAAGAAAAATAGTAAACTCATTCATAGTAGAATTTTTTACTGACTAAAGTCCTTTAGATTATTTACAAACTAATTTTTTGCAATATTATATTGCAAAAAAGCAAAATATTTTGTGCTTTTAAAATAAGTTTTTATGTGTTCGTCGATTTTTATTAAAAAAAAAACAATTGAAAATTAATAAGTAAGTATCTACTATGAGCAAGCTTAAATATACATAATACTTTTTGTTTGTTTTCAGAAGATGACATTACCATTTGATTGTTAATCGAAAATTTCATTTGCTAGCCTTAGGTATAAAAAGGAAGTGAGACACTAAATTGCAACGCATTCGGTTAGGAATTTGAATAGTTTCGACGGTATAAAAACTTTTTTTTGTAGTTTGTACCTACTTTTTACGCAATTACTTATTTTTAAAACTTAACAAATACTTATAATTTCGTCAATTTTGAATATAAAAGAACACTATAAATTTTGAAAGATAGTTAGTTATTTTCTACGTATTTCAATTACAACTGTTTTTATATCTCAATACACTACTTTAAACAAATATTATAAGCAATTTTACTTTTTTAAAGATTTTTTAATAATTTTTAAAATAATCAGGATTAAAAAAAACTTGTAAGACAATTATTTCTGAGACCTTACTGCATTTATTATATCATCAAATAAAAAATCTCTTTATTCAACTTTTTGCAGTTATGCCCACAAACATATGACATTCATTACTTACCAATAACTTGCAGTTATTAAAGTATAATTATTGATTATTTATTAAAATGTACACTTTTCTGTGGGTGAATAAAAGAATTTATAGTTTATTACAGCAGAATACCTGGGCAATAAAAGAAAGTTGTACTTGTTATAGAATTTAACGGTTATTATTTCATTGGAAAAAATGCTTATCTGTTATTAGCATTATATTAAAAAACTTATTTTATGAAAACGTAAAAAGTTATCAACACGCATGAGAAATTAATTTTGTTTCGTATTTTATTTAAATGCTTTTTTTTTCATTTTTAATAACAAATAAAAGTACTATAGTTGTATGAAAATTCATTTGAAAAATACACAAATTCTTACTTTTTTGGATTGTAACGTTGAAAAAAACTTTTTAACAGTCACAGGACTATTATTGCTTAAACATTCGATAAAAAACATTTCATTTTCTTCTATTTTTAATTAAACTAATAGAAAAAAGATTCTATGTTAAAATGTAAATAACTTTCTATTAATTTTTATTATTAGCTTAATAATGTTCATGGCTGATGCTTTTGCAAAACAGATCCCTTTTTTTCGAAATGAACTGTATTTGTAAGCAATTCAAGGGGTTTTTTTCAAGGTGGCAAAAATTTCCTTATACATAATTTTTGTATGCCCTTGCTGTGTGATTAAGTAAGTAAGAACATGAATCTTTGTTAACTGGTCTGGAGGATGGTAAGCAGAGAAGTGGAGATCTAAGTTAACATTATTTTATAATATGCAAGGTAAGCTAGAATCATTACTGTCTACAAATTTTGATTTTTGGATAAACAATTTTTTGGGCGTGTTTCAATGTTAATTTTCAGATTTACTTATGTCTTGAAAGGTTATAAGAGGCTTCATGCATGCAACTGTCAACAAAGGTAACTCGTTGTTAACGAACAAGCAAATAAAAACCAACTCAAACAAAATACCATGGTCAAGAGCTATGGACTGTATATTATTACAAAGTGTGACTGGAACTCTATTTTCTTAAGAAACCAATTTCGATACTCAATTCCAATGAAAAACTGAAAAAATTCTAAGTTTTAAATTTAAAGACTATATCTCATACTCAAGCTATGTTTTTGTTTTGAGTAAAGATTATGATTATTAAGGACAATCACAAACGTTTTAAGCATTCAAGAAACTTAAAAAAGGATCTTCTTGAGACAAAGTCTTGAGTTTTATATTTTACTATATCTACATTTAATTTTTTCATCCTATAAATAAAGCTCAAAATCTTATTTATTTAATTTGACTTGTAGTTTCATTTTTAAAATCTTGCTCAGCTAAGAACAAATACCATCAACTTCTGTTGATTTCTTTATTCACATAAAGGAAGTAAACGTCATAAGTTAAATTTACTATTGTTATTGCACTTAGGACGAGCTGACAAACTCAAAGCGTGTTATTATCCTACTTAATTGAAATAAGCAATTTCTTTACAATTTGATAACCACTAATTTTTTCAGACATATACAGTAACATTATTGTTAAATAAAAAACACGTATTTTTAACGTAAGCATCACGAGTTAACAATCGTTGCTACTCTTTCTGATTCCAAGTTCACTTCTAAGTTATAGCTAGAAAATTAAATAGTGCTTAAATTACATTTAACGGTTTTAAAAAGAATTTTCGACTTCAACAAATTCTTAGTAGCATCTGTGTCTGCATCGAACTTAGCAACGGAGCTACTTCTTACGTTAATAGGCTCTATTTCTTAACTCAAAGCAGAAAAAAAACAATTTCCTTAATTGTAGGTTTATGATTATCGCATGACCTCTCAAATTATTTGGCGTATTAGTTTTAGACTTATTGGACTTGTTGGTATCAAAATTGCTCAATGGATTGGTGTTTGTGTTGTTGATCAGATTGTTAGTATTTTTTGATGGTTTATTATTACAATTTAAATTACTAGTGTTACTTTTATTATTATTACCCAGGCTTATTGGAACTATAATTATTATTAATATTAATGTTATTACTCGATGGGTAAGTATTATATCAAATTATTATACATTGAGCTCTTTACATCTAAATTGCGCTATGTATATTTTTTATAGAAACGTCGCGCTTATTTTTGGAGTGAAAATCGGTGGAGTGCGAAAAACTTTGTCAATTAAAAACGGTTAACGCACCTTCCTGGCAAGAAGGAGGCCCAGGTTTGACTCCTGGCCTAAGCGGATAACTTTTTTTACTGCTTTGTTATTTTTAATTGACAAAGTTTTTCGCACTCCAGCGATTTTCACTCTAAAAATAAGCGCAACGTTTCTATAAAAAATATACATAGCGCAATTAAGATGGAAAGAGGTCAATGTATAATAATTTGACATATTATTATTATTGTTGCTACTATTATAATTTCCGTGGTTACTGTCATTGTAATTTATGTTGTTATATTTATTATTATTATAATTATTATTATTATAATTATTATTATTATAATTATTATTATTATAATTATTTATATTATTTCTTGTTATTATCATAACTATTATTTTTATTATTATAATTATTATTATTTTTATTATTATTATGACTCATATTTTTACGATTATTATTATTAAATTTTTTTTTTATCCAAGATTGTCCAAAATTCCTCAATGCACGATAAAAAAAGGTGCATACTATTTTTCCATGTGGGACTTACAGTCTGCCCATAAATACTTGTTTCTTGCTACGATGTTCTTAGCGATATTAACTGAATAGCCACTAAACTAGCAAAACTTATTTCCTGGAACACCTGGCTTAAAATCCGTTTTCATAATAATACTTTGAGCCAGGACCACGAAGTGTTGACCATTGACGTAACTTTCAATTAGAGTGCCGCTACCATTATGATGTTGTCTTCTTTTTAGTTTGTCTGGTTGTCTGTTGTTTGGTGAGAACGTTGATTTCCGTTGCTTCCTCGTGCTAATGGCTCGGGTAAGTCAGTGCAGTTTTGTTCTGTTGTGATCATATAGCTTTTATCCTCTTAAATCTTAGTGAGACATACGTAAACAGATCATGTTTTTCTAATACCATAAATAGAAGGGGCCCTCAAATCATGTACATCAAGTTGGCTAACTAATAAATCGCTTGCGATTCTTATTTGATTATATTGTGTGCGTATATTGTGTCATTTGTGTGTGTACAGGGTATAAAAGCAACGAAATTGAAAACTCTGACTACATTACAATTTTACATCCCCTTGGTAAGAGTCAAAGGTATATTATATTATACACTTTACTTTATTTGCGTTTATTGTATTTATCAAAATTTGCATTATAAAGAATTTTTTTTGTTACTCATAGATTTTTGTACCTGATAAGGGCTGGGACATTGTTCAAAAGACCGCAACGTCGTTTTGTTTTTTAATAAAAACAAAATTTTAAAGTACCACCATTGAACGTGATTTTATTTGATTTATTATATTTATGAAATAGGAGTATGTAAGAAAATATTTTTATACAACAAATTTATTAAATATGTGGATATAACAGAAACAAATTGCAAGTCATGTGCTTAAAATATATTAATAATAGAGATCTTTGTTTGTGTTGGTATCATAAAAACTATTTTTATAGACTTGAAAGAATTGAAATAAGATACATAAGTTTGTTACTCGATACTTTGTTAATATCCTTAATAAGCATATTCGTGTCAAAGCGTTCACCTATTATGAAAAGGCTCGGTATTTGTAGTATAACTACGTACACGTTCATACTTATACTAGTTATGCAACAAATAAAAATAATTTACAATATTTGATGTTTACTTGTTCAAATGTTTCTCTTAACACTAGTCGCTCTTTTCAACTTTCTTATTTTCTAGTTAAGCACTTTATATTCTTTGCATTTTTGATGTTACGTCATGAAGATAAAAAAATAAAAAAAATAAGAAAATAAATATAGAAAATTTTAAAAAAGATACAAATTAAAAGAAACAAACCAGTTTTAAGTTCATTTTTACCGCGGGTCCCATGAACCATTTATACCCCCTGGTTTGTTTCTTTTCTTTTAATGTCCTTTATTTTTTTTCTTTTTCTTTTATTTTTTTTTCTATTAAATCTTTTTTTTTATACCTGTTTTAATTTTATTTTATTTTTCATTACATCGTATGCTTTAACGTCTTTTTTGATTTTATTGAAATTTTTTACCATACTTTATTTTACTACTTCTTTAATTTTTTTTTTTTTTTATGAATATCGTTTTTTTTATTATTTAAAATTTTGTGTCATGTATTTTTGTTTGATATCTTTTTTGAGGTTTTTTTCATTTTATTTCATTTTTTTATGTCTTTTCTGACTTTATTCTCTCTTTTTGATTTCATGTTTTATTTATTTTTAGTATGATTTTTCATATTATTTTTCTTATCATATCATATTTGTTAATTTTTTTTTTCACTGAATTTTTTTATTATGATTTTAAACCTTTTTTTATCTTTATTTTTAATTGTTTATTATTGTATCTTGTTTAAATTTTTCTCATTTAATTTCTGCATATAAATTTTTTTTAAATTATTCGATGTTTTACTTAATTTTGTTCAATTATACAGCTAATTAGTACAACTCTT
Source organism: Copidosoma floridanum (assembly GCF_036245765.1). Taxonomy (NCBI): domain Eukaryota; kingdom Metazoa; phylum Arthropoda; class Insecta; order Hymenoptera; family Encyrtidae; genus Copidosoma; species Copidosoma floridanum. The sequence continues at coordinate 3,377,353 of NW_028321885.1, forward strand.
GTTTTACTTCTATATACTTATTGAATGATGTTTTGCCATTATTTTCTCATCGAATTTAGAATAAGTGTCCTTAAAAACCATTAAAATATTACGTAACTTGAAATATACGTATACAATTATTTTACATAATTTAATTTTTATTGATTTAATACATTACTTTATTTATATAATTACGTGACATTGTAAGATAATTTATTTGTTGAATTTAAAATAAGAGTTTCTAAATGCATAAAATACTAATTTTTAATGCGTAATAACGTGCCTTATTTGATTTAATCAATATAATCATATTTATGTTTATTTAATTTTTTGTTTTTTTTAAATTTATTATTTAGAAAAAAAATTTTTATTTAGAAGGAACAGACTTCTAGTAAGCGACTTTCGTTTTATAAAAATCTTTTGTTGTTCAAATTCTAGCCCTGCAAGCGCGTGACGTAAGGAACTTCGTTTTAATAAATAATCAAATAAATAATTTATCATTAGTTCAATGAATTATCAGTAAATGCATATGAAAATGAAAAATAAGTTACGAACTACACGATAAGTATAAGAAACCGGAATTCTATAATCGGCAGTGCTCGTAGCAGAGTGGGTAAGGTACTCGACTCGTATGGAGGAGGTCGAGGGTTTCAATCATCTTTGATGGAAAGTGTTTCTTTTTTCTTTTCTAGAATTGCAGAAGAAAAGAATTTAAAGTTAAATAAAAATTAGTGTGGGAAAATAAAATTAAAATTCGTCAAGAAATTAATGGCTTCGGAGTGAGAAGGGGAATGGTGGGCCAAGGTGTGGTGGAGCGTAGTGCAGCACGGTTAGAAGATATATTGTGGGGTAAGGAGAGTAATGTAGGGGACTGATGGTGAGGGAACGGGGTAAAGGGGGAAATACAATGAATTAGGAGAAAGAGACTTTTGGTGAGCCACTTCCATTTCATACAAACTTGTTGTTTCTCAAATTCCAGCCCCCCCCCCTCTCCTAATACGTGACATAAAGAACTTCATTTTAAAAAACTAATAATGAAAGAAGACTTTTAACTTCTGATGCCACTCAGCTTTTCACTAGACTCACTGACTATGACTATACACACAGTACACGCTCACTTTATGTATATACGCACAGTGCAGGTAACCCACTTTAGCATGAAATTCGCTTGTGAACATACTTAAATGCAACGGTATACCTATACTGAGCAACGGCAGCACAGTGAATAGCTTTCTTTCTCTCCCTCTCCCCTTACTCACCTTGCCTCGGCTCTTGGCTCCATTGGCTTGTCCTTTTAACTTGCCCCCTAAACTCACTTATTTTCTTATCTCCTCTAACTTGCTCTTATATCTGTAGCGCGAGAAATTGGACAGCGAGATGGGAGATCTTACTATACTGCCGTTTTTTCCCCTGATAAGAAAAGCCACTAGACCTAGCATAAGAAACATAGCTTTCCAACGTTATCTCCTACAGATTTAATTAGTAAAATTTTTCTACTGACTCCATCGAAGTAAATGTCTACCAAATCTACAGAAAAATAATGTTGTAAGATACGAGATTAGAAAAAAGAAGTCGCATCTGATATTGACATGATGTGGACCTCCTCCTCATTAATATGATCCTGTTCAAAAAGAATAAAACAGGTAATCAATTGAGTTTAAGGTAGGTGTTAGGGATACTATTATCTTTATACTTTTACAGCTGACCTTATATTTTAAATAGATAATTTACGTCGTCTAACCAACACATGTATGTCGTATTGCAATTTAGTAGTTAAGTATAAACATATAATTCATACAACTACTTGCGCTCTAATGATACTAATAATAATAAATTCAAAATTACTATGCTCAGCTGTCTATCACAGTAAAATTGGGCTTGGGCTTTTAAACTGGTTATACTCTATGCTACATATAAACGAAAGTCTTAGTATCTCATGGAAATGAAGACACTAATATAATTTTATTTATAAATATTTAATTTCTTATTTGCAAACTGCAGACTAATAAATATTGGTCACTTAGCTTTAGAAATAAGTAGTTGCAACTATTATTATTGTAAATATTAAAATATTATCATTACACTTACTTTGGATGGGTTAAAAATTTGATACTCACCTATTATCATACCGTCTGGCTCCAAATTACCATATTATACTTACCTTTTTCAAAATTCGTTGGACTAATCGTGATCAAGATCTTAGATTTTTTAAATTTCATCTGGACGATGATGTTCAGAATCAAAAATACAACTTTATGATTCAGTATTAACAAAAATTCAAAAAATGTATCAACGAAATTAAAGAAAAAATAAGCTTACAAACAGTCAGGGTCTCTGTTTTGTTAGGAACAAGGACTGCATTTTTTCATATCACAAAAGGAGAGTAACATAAGAAGTTTTTCCTAAGCTTAGTCATAAAAATATGATTTCACTTAGCTTGTTAAAGATGAGATCTCTAACATTTTAAACAGTTTCGGAGAGTATGTTATGGACTTTAAAAAAAATTTAAGTGGAGTTATGCATTCTTTATTTTTAAAATGTAGTATGAGCCCACAATAAGCCCTTTCCGTACCCTGTAATTTTGCTCACTATTAATATAGAATCCCTTTAACGTACGCAAGGTGCCCACCATGTGCTTACCAAGTATCCCCCAAGTACTTGGAAGGTACTTTACAAGTATCTGCTAAATGCTTACTAATTACTCACTGACTTGCTACTAGGAGCCTGACAAGTACTAACTTAAAACATATTAGGTACCCATATAGTGCTATCTAAGTACATGCCAAATGCCCTCCAAGTACATTCCAAAAGTCTGTTAAGTGCCTATAAGGTTCTTTACAAGTACTTACCCTTGCCCACCAAGTATTATACCTACCAAGTACTCACTGGGTGTCTGTCAAAGTCACTCTTAAGTATTTCTTAAGTACTTGTAAACTGTCTTCCAAGTACTCATTAAGTACCTGTTAAGTGGATGCCACATAGCGTTCGGCTCCTTCTACGTGCCTGTCAAGTACTTACTAAGTGTTTGCCAAGTGCCTTTTATCCATAACTACGACTATAAATTAATTATTTATTCAAGTTGTCGTAGGTGTCTTTTAAGTTTGTTATTATAAAAATGTCTTATCACTTTGATTAATGAGAACATTAATGTTTTTATAGCGTATTTACTAGTGATATTTGTTGATTATTAAAAATAAAGTGACGAGTTTTAATATGTAAGTTAAACGATAACGTGTTTTATTAAGTAATATTATCTTAGATTTACACTGACAAATGTATCTTATAGTAGTAAGTGCCAACGATTTTGCACTTTGCAATAACATTAGCATGCCACTTTTCGATAGCTGAAGCCTTATGGATCTACTTCTTAATAATAAATAACTCTTGGCTATATAGTTGTCCGTCTACACCAAATAATACTTCATGGCAATCAATACTACTCAGAAGTTGTGTCAAAAAGTCTGAAATCAAATAATTCTAGAACGGACTATTCAAACATAAGTTTACAAAAAAAGTGTTCTAGACTGATTGGGATTGGCAATACCTTACTCTAATACGCTGTAAAGCTTGATACCGTAATGGCAAACAGAATACGTACTTATAAGTATCAGAAAGATGATCTTAGTTTAACATGTATGTAATAAATTCTTAAATGTACGAAGAAAAAGTTAATATTGTTAGAGTTCATATGTATAATATAATTAAATTTTTGAGATAGTTTTACGAATATACTGATTGATAGAAAGAAACTAAAATACATCTAAAACGCACTCTTAAATCTTAAAATAAAATTTATCTGTTAACTGAGTCAAATTTTATAGTAGGTCGTTTAAAAAAATTTTAATTTCATAGACTACAAAAGGTACTTAGCAAAAATATATTTCCTAATACTTTTGTTTACGTGACTACTACTAAAAACAGCAGCTATCAGTGAGAACTACCTCATGTAAAGTGTAGATAGTAGTAAAAGAGTGTCTTGTATAGAAGTAATAGTGAGTATTATAAGGCTATCTTAAACCATTTTGATTGTTATGTATCTTCTTCAATATTTAAATTTTCCAGCTATTCTATTATCGTAAGTATTATTTCAATACACAATAAAACTGGCTATTTTATACCAGGAAAATTATATTGCAACAATAATAGCTACCCAATGGTAATGAGAACTTGCAATTTAAAAAAGTTTAAATAAACAAATTCACAGAGTCAACATTTATTCCAGAGTCATCATACACAAAAAATTAAATTCACCATGTAAAAGTTGTATTACGTACTGTGAGATATGAAAAACAGATAAGTCAAAATGCATTATTTCATAAAATAAGGAACAGATTAAATTTGCTATCGAGGATTCGACGAGCTATTTAAGCAGGTAATAAAAGTGTGTTCTTAATAGCTGCATCCAACTTCTTGTTTTTATTGTATAACACATACGATAACAATTTTTTGATGTTGTTCACATAAATGAATAAAATTGAGATTAAGGCATTATTTTTCAAAAGCAAATACATATTTAATTAAGATTTAAGTTAAATAGCATAAAGTATTACTTTATTAGGAACAGTTCAATTACTTACTTAACACTTAATTGTATAAGAGAGATAGTGTGTGCAGATTTCGCCAGGGACTGAGGCCCGTTGTTATAAAGACGTCGTTGTTTTATAAGAGAGGACCATAAGACTCTCCACAGTCTCTAAAATATCTTCCGTTACTTTTTACAGCCACTCTTGTGATGTAGAAAAAAAGACTTTGGATATGTACGAGTGTTATATATTGCTCATACGATTTGGGTCAAACCCTTCAAGTATTAATAAAACGTCCTACAAACATTAACTTCCATTTATTAAACCTCCTACATTTTTCCTCAGTTAAAGTATCTTTTTAATGATAAAGTTAGCTTCTGTTAGATTGAAACATGTTATACTTTTTTTCAAGCATTGCTCATAGAGCAACAAAAGAAAACTCCAAATTTACAATTATTAAAATTTGCAGATAATTTAAGAAACTAATAATTACAAAATTTTTTTAAACAGTTTCTGTATAAATTTTACAATGCTTAAGCCCAAAAGTAGTTTTTTGGACACAAACAGTTACAAAGTGGAGGGTTTTTCACGTTTTCTACTTCCATAATCTCTACCTTCGTTTTTTTGTTTTGTTATTACCGTCCTTTTCCCCAAGTATGCGAGTCTTTCTTGGAAAGCTCTCCTCAGGCAACTTGGTCATCCATCCCAGTAGTTATTATTTACAGGGCGCAGCAGTTATCTCAAGCAGACTTCAGTTTCTCTCCAGTTGAATGGAAGAATATTTTTTAACCATGTTACTCGCTGTACTGATCTTTCTACAACGAATATTGACTTAGCCAATCAGCTGGGCAGGTATTGGCTTTACATAAAAAATGAAGCCCTTGAAGGTCCAAATATCACCAGAAGAAATTTCTATTTGTTAGTAAACATTGGGTTAGTTGTGGTTTGGCATGCTGTGTAATCGTCTCATCGAAAATGCCCAAGAAAAAATCTGGATAATTTTCGATGAAATTTAAACCCACGATTTCTCAAATTTCTTTGGTTAGGAAGCTAGCATGCTAACCACTGAGCCATCAAAGCTCTTATGTATTGGTTTAGTATCATGTACAGGTAAGTTAAACTCTACTAGTAGACACGTATATATAGCATAAAAAAATGTAATCCGTAGAAAAATTTCGAGATCCCATTACTTGCTAATTATTCAAAATAATATTGAAGTGATTGCATGTTAAATTCTCATCATAACTATAAATATTGTTTCACATACCTTAAAAAAATAGGTTTTGTTGTTTTTATACGTAAATGCAGCATCGATATTTCCTGGTAAACCCTTCCATGATGATTTTATAAGTCTTGGGTATCCTGTTTCTATTCCATTAGAAGTCAGCTTCCAGTAGTAATTACCTAATCAATTATTAAAACAAGAAAATCTTGTATTAAAAATTTTTAACAAAAAAAAAAATATTTTAAGAAACACATTATCTAAAATAGCTCAATTATTTTGTATTTTTTGTAGGTAAAAGTTATTATTTATTTGTCTATAAAAAAAACTTATGCAAATTAACAGTAAGGTTATTATTAATAAATTTATCATAGTTATTAAAAGACTAATACATACAGTTTAACATAAGTTACAAAGATTTTGAGATAAAACTTATTCATTTGTACATTATGTTGCTGGTTCTCTGGTCAAACTAAGAGTGATTTGTGTAATTCTTTTATAATAATTAACTAAAGCTAAAGCTTAGTATGATTAAATTGAAATCAGTCTTATAGTAACGCATAATAATGTTAGTATATTCTGGTAACAAACATAAATATTTTTAATAAAATATTAATTGTTGATAAAAATTCTAACATAAGCAATTACAAAATTAAGCCTAGAACACGTCTCTTATTCTTAAAGTTGCATACGTCATAGCTATTATAAATGCAGAATTTACTTGTCATTCGTGATAGTATTGTTCCAAACATTTATTTCCGTAGAGCGCATTCTTGAATAAGAAAGTTTATTTTTTCAAAAACAAAAGATTAATTAAAATACAACAAGTATTTTTTTAAAATTTAATTTACACTCTTCATGCTATTAAATTTTTTATTAGTTTGAGAATGGAATTAAGATACAGGGAAGGTTTTGTCAATGTTATTAAATACATTTCTATAGCTTACTTTTCTAGAAAATTTCAAGGAAAAATTAACATAATTACATCTTGCTCTCGAAGTAGTCTTAATTTTGGTTACGAAAATAAACACAAACCTAGTTTTATATCTTCAGTACCAGAATCAAAAGAAAAGTTTTTCTCTCAGCAAATTTATTTAAGGTCATTGTAAATCCGTAAGCTTTTTTTTTAATTTTTTTGTTAAACACTGTTGTAGTGTTATACAAAATTAAATGTTGTGACGGTTAAAAACTATTTATAAAGTTATAAGTATAATGTTATAGATTTTTTAGTTTAAAATACAGATACTTTCAATCTTAATAGCTAATTTAAAAATATCAAGTCAAAATAAGTTACGCACGACCATTTATACGTTGTTGAGCACATTCATTTTTATTTATTACAAGTCTTTCTAATAATAATGATTAGTATTCATCTGAAAAACACTTAGAAATCTTCAAGTAACTTCGAAATGGAGTCTCCAACAAAAAGTGTTATAAATTAAAACTAATCTTGCCATTAGTTGATAACATATTCAATATTTTTATTAGAGAAATAACCTTTTTGACAGCTTATAAATTTTTTTAGTAAATACGAACTTATGTAGAATCTTTAAAGTTTGTTTAAATTTATGTCACTTTTAACTGACAGCACTATGTGTGCTTCTTAGTGACAAAATAGGCAAACAAATTTTATTTCGTCACGCTAGAGCATGAAGGCCCAAGCTATGTGTTTTACTGTAAGAATAAGGTTAATTTTAACTCCTTGCTACTTACGAATCACAGAGTAGAAACACGGGAAAAGTAGTTTTGTCTTAATAAAACATTGGCTTCATTTACTTATTTACCAATTAATTACAGAATGCCAATTTTTTATTAGATTTTCGCTTGTATCGTTTCTTCTATTGCTTTTAGATGAAATTTTTTACCAACAATCTCTTTGTCATAAAATTTTCTGTACAAAAGACTTTTTTTCAGACGCATTATTTATTGTTAAATACACAATAAGGGCAGAAAAATGCAAAAGGAAAATGCTTGTACCAAAAAACATTCCATTTTTACACAACAAAAAGCTATTCTTAAAATTTTAAAATAATGGCTAACTTTTCGTTAACTAATTTTCTAGGGTTTAACTTTAGAGCATTATTACAAGCATTATAAATGGTTTTTTACCAATTGGCTCTTGTGAAAACATTGTATTTAACTTTATTAATAACTATAAAAATTGATTTTTTTTAGTTTTAACGTTTTCTCTTGAAAAACTGAGTATTGTAACTTAAACAATTGCAAATATCTCTGTACATTCTGCATATTTTTTTTGCAACAAATGGTATTGTGATATTTTTAAAACGCAAATTTGAAAGAAAAGAATGCTCTAGCTTACTGTGATCTTACCTGCATCATACTGTCAGAGCAATTTATAAATTTTAATTCAAAGGATGCTAAACAAAAATTGAAATTGTTGCGTTGCAATAAATAGTAGCAGCTTTGTACTCTTATCTGTACTGGGTGGTCGACTGGTTGCCGTGCATATGGGCAAAACACAAGCTGTGGATGGCATTCAAATTTATATAAGTTGCTGTACATCATTAAACAGTAAAAAATATAGTATTATACATTCAATATGCTAAATCATAAAATTAAATACAAAAAAGAATTACAAAAAAAATTAAGTAGGTGTCTCGGGACCTATGGTAGAAGTGAGACTTGCAACTTATATGTTATTTAACTCGGTATAACAAAAATTGAGAAAATCAGATTACACCTAATTTTTATAGGTCTTTAAGAATCCGATAGAAAAATAGTGAAATTTATACTATTACTATGTATAGATTTGAGCACACGTGGTCCTAGAATACACATACAACAATATATTACTTTGTATCACGTGATTTACGCATTTTATGTAAATCATTATTTGCTATTATATGTCTTTTATTACTTGTACAAATCATTGGTCATGTTATATAGAAAGAATCAAGAATTTGCTCCATACTAACCCACAAAAAGTACTTTTGTCTAGTTACGTGAGACAAAAATTCCTTTTATTAAAAATTTCTATTTTTGCAATTTAAATGACATAATGTATGTACAATTTTATTTTTTTTGGATCATTGTATTAAACAAATAACATTTTTTTTTAATTTTGGCTACCATAAAAGTGAAATAATCCACTCCATCTGTTTGAGTTTCAGTAAAACAATAAACATAAAGCTTTTTTCTATTGCAAAGATGGTTTTTTCATTTAACTTGTTTTCTATAATTATTTATTACTTAATATTTAAATTTTTCACTGCTTATAACTGATATTTGCTATTCTAAACACTATTAATAAGACTACAGATTTTGATGAAGTGAAAATTGTTCTTAAAAACAGAGAATAAAAAATAATTCAATTGATACATAGGATATATACGATTTAACTTTGCCTTTGGAATATGATTTATAATTTTAGAATTATTATGTTTTTTTTCATTTGACGTGTATTTGTGCACGTTAATAATTTTTTTCTGTGTGTAAAGTTTTTTTAGGCCTATCTGGCTTTTCTTTCGAGATATGACCGTTTTTCTTATTTTTATAGGTTGTGTTGTGAACAAAAGGTTCTCCGAAAATTTTGTCAATATCCGTTTACACATGCCATACTCCATTAGATGTATTTTTTGACTTCTTCTTTCGAAGATACAATCAAAAAAGAAAATACATGATATTGTATTTGAGCATAATCCAACCCCTCTATACTTGTGCACCTTGATCATACATTTGCTCTTTTGAAAACTCATAAGAACTGTTATTTTGAGACAATTTCCCTTTTCTTTCAAGATACAGTTTTTTTTCCTATTTTCAAAGTTAGCAATGTATTATATAACATAATAAATACTTCATACATGTTTTTTAACGTACATGTATACATATAAAAGAATAAATACAAAAAAAACACGATTAATACTATGGATTTTTTTAATACTTTTAAGAGATTGTGCACTATGATAGTTCTAATATACAGACAGTATGCAACATCACAGTGAAGCTCTAATCCACCCAAATTTCCGGGCAAACCTGGATATCTAACTCTTAAAAATGTCAATTGTTTTTCTCTTTCTTTCTCTTTTCTCCATACCTTGTCCTCAGCTTAAGCAAGCACACTGTTTTGATCATAGCGTAGAAACATACATACCTATAATACACGTGTATATATATACTAGTGGGTCTGACGCCCCCTGCGCGCTCTACGCACCAACCGCCCACTTACAGATTGAGTAGACAAAATAACGACATTACTCGTGTAATAACCAATGCAGGCTGAGAATGAGTTCATTACAGCAAAAAACGTGACTCACAGAGGAGTTGATAGAACAGGTGATAACGTAAATATTAATTTGCCAATAGAATTTCCAAATAATATCAGAGAAGGTCTTTCACTACACGAATTAGAATTAAAAATAAATGCTACAGTAATACTAATATGAAATTTTAGTATATCAGACGATCTCTGCAATGGCACAGTATTTAAAATAACAAATGTATTTAAGTATAATATAGAAGCAAAAAATAATATTGGAAGAAAAAAAAGGAAGCAAAGTTTATATTCTAGGTAAAGTTTTAACAATCACACATATCAGTCACAATCCTGGGCTAACATGTTACGGATGTAAATAATGATATTGATAATGTTAGGGATAATACAACAACATTAAATATTGGCACCTCATTATCATTACCTTTTGTCTTCTATAGAAAACAATTTCGCTTTGTATTAGCATTTTCTGTATTTATCAACAAATCACAAGGACAAAGTTTCAATTTCTTAGGATTATATATTAAAAAACCTTTATTCTCTCATAGACAATTGTACGTTGCTTAACAAAGATGTAAGAATTCAAAGAATATTTTTATTTAAAATAAATCCGAGAATAAATAAGAAATTGAAAATATTGTATAGCAAAAAATTTTTCACTGATTCAAAAACATGTAACTTTAAAGATCGCATGTAAACAGACATATATTCATTTATAAAAACCATGGAAAAAAAACATGTAAGAAATGTGAAAAAGGTTTCAAAAAAACAGATGGGTTAAAACGACACACGAAATGACACAATATAAAATTAACAAAATGAATGATTGTTTTAAACGCTTATTTGTGTTTGTCTATTTAATAAAACCTTCTCCTGAATTTTGTTTTTCTGTAAATAAAAATCTCAGTGAATCAAAATTTTTATATTAAGGTGAAGTACACATGGACCAGAAAGAGATTCCAAATGTGAAAGTTTAATCAAGTTAAACAAATAATAGTTCTTTAGAGACATATAGTGAGTAAGGGGAAAAAAAAGATAAAGGGAGACCCATGATCAGTGAGTTGAAAAACCCTAAGAACGAGGTATAACTTGGGTACTAAATTACATATATAATTTTTAAAATTTCAGATGGTAAAATATTATACAAATAAGTTTTTTTTTTGGATGATGTAGAGAGAGAGAGGTGGTAAAAGAGTAAGAAGGAGGTGAGGGTGAGCGGGGAGAAGCAGGGGGGGTCACTTAAATATAATTTGATCAAAAATGACGTAAAAATAAGTGAGTAACTATATGAATCGAGGAGGAGTTGAGGGGGAGCTGAGGAGAAGCAAAGAGGAGTAGGGAGAAGCGGGAGGCTGAGACTCACTCATGTCAGTACAATTATATATACACACACATATAGATATGTGTATATATTCCTATATTGTATAGTTGTAAGAGTTAAGCGAGATTTTGCCCCCCCCCCCGCCGCCCCGCAGCACCCCATCAGCTTCAACACAAATGAGGTAGTTATTCTTTCATTTTCTTACATTTTTTGGGTAATCCTACTTTTTTGCAATCTCCCCACGCTCTCCACAGCTCCCCACCCCACTTCCTCAAGCTTTCCCATGTATAATTTAAATATGTTCGTAAAGCCTTATATATTTACTGTTACAAGTGGTCTTATCTTTACGTATAATTTTATTTGACCATAACAAAAAATTTTGTTACAATTATCTTACTTATGATGTTTATATTGATTACATACTCTAAAATAAAAAGTGATAATTTCTTTTATAACTTTATTCGCATTTAATACACTTAAAATTTTTTCGATGCTTTGACATTCCTTTGTGTGACACACATAGTTTTTTTTGTCTAATATTATAATGCTACACAAATCACACACAAAAAATTTTTTTTTTGTGAATTTTTTCGTGCGATGATAGACACTCTGGATTTGAAAATTTTGAGTAACATTTGTAACACAAATAAAATTTTGCATTAAGGATGGTGTATCTGAAAACATATTACAAAAAACAGATTGTTTATGATAACATAAATCTGGGTACTAGACGGTACTGAAATTTGCTTTTTTGATAGAAGAGAAGAATTGCTAAAAAGTACAAAAATAGTAATAAACTATTAAACAGTTTTTTTGTTACTCTAAAATTTTATTCTAAACACTATTTTTAATTTCAAATTTGTTTTCTGATTCAATTTAAATAAAAATTTTTTTAGGGTTTTTACATCTAGACAATGCAACATACAACTGCCGATGAGAAACTAATGGTTTTCCAAGGTATAATTCTGAGGCATTAAACCTTTGACCTTGAGATTTATTGATAGTTATAGAAAAAGCTGAGGTAAATGAGAATTGTTTTCTGTCCAATGTAAATGGTAACGAAGAAGAATTGTTTGTTTATAGTGTTATTCTTGGAATAAAGACTTTATTTCTTTTTTTTTACCTGTGATTGTTTCAGCTTTGATGTTGTATTTAAAGAATTTCGTAATTCGTAATCTTGTACCATTGCAAAGTTCTTTAGATATGTTTAAGTTTTGTATCAACATAACAATAGCGTTAATTTTTCAATTCAATTTATGTGGAGGAAGACCTTTTTTAATACTATTTAAATATTCTGTAGAGAAATTAATATAAATATTATCGTCTGATTTATCTACTCCTTTGTAAGTTGCTTTATTAATACTATAGTACGTTGCTAACGTTTTTTCCATATTATTTGAAATTTTTCTGCCCAAAAAATGAGTGTATTTATTGTGAGATGTTTAAATTGTGTTAAATTGAGAGTATATTACTTTAAAAAAAAAATAAAAATAAATAAAGGCCAAAAATTGGAAAATTTTATGGTTTCTTGAACAATAGTAAGTTTGCTACCGTTTTTTACTACTGGGAGAATTTGACGAAAGTCTCCACCTAAAATTGTTATTTCACTTCCAAAAGGCTTACTACTACTAGATAAATCTTTTAAGGTCCTATTAACGATTTCTAACGCTTCTTTCGGTATCATAGAAGCTTCATCCTAAATTATTTCTTCTACATTACGTAATTTCCGTTTATCTAGCTCAAACTGGAAAAATGCACTTTCTACAATGCTTAAGTCTAAGAGAAGTCCGAAAGTTTTGTGAGTGGTCATTCCCTTAGGGAGCAGAATAGAAGCAATACCTGACCAAGCCATTGTGAAAATTTTTTTTTTAATTAATATGAAAAAATAAATTAACGTTTTATATAGAAAAGTTTTTCCAGATCCACCGGGGCCATTTATAAGAAAATTTTTTTTTTTTAAATTTCATTATTTCTTGAAAAATTTGACGTCAATCATGACTGAGTTGTGAAAACATTTTATGGAATTAATGTTTACAAAATATTTGTTCATTATTGTCGGTATTGATATTTTTTTATTGTTTCTGTTGGTTCTAGTAAACTAAAATCTTTACAAGACATATTTTTAGAATTGAAAATTTCGTTTAAATGTAATAGAGCTTTATTTTGATCATCTTTACAATTTTTAATGAAAATTTTTTTGTATTTGTTTCAAATAATATTATTAAAAAAATTTTCTAACATAATAAACCATGCGAGTAGTTTACGTCGTTGAAATGGCAGCATAACGTTACATGCTTCTTTAAAAATTTTTTTTGTTTTAAAAATCGTGCCCTACTAAATCCATAGAAATAGCTGTTGTTAGTCAGCGGAAATAAAAAGTGATTGTTAAAAATTTATATTATTCATTATGATCAATGTACATTTATTACATCCATAAATTTTAAGTAACAATTAATATACTTTGGGTTTTTTTCTATACTTCGTACATCTAATTTGCAATTACGGGGGTTGGTGCGCAGAGCGTGCAGGGGGCATATATAGTTATAAGAGCTTAGAAATATCTATTGACACATACATGATAGACAGCTCATTTAAAAAAGGGAGCCACTAGAAGAAATAATAAAACTTACTAACAAAAAGTCAAGGGCACATATCTCTGTCTACATAAACTTAACCACTTTTATTTAAAACTCGCAGCTTCCTCTTTATATCTCCTTAAAAGCAGACCAGTAATCATTCCCCAGCGTAGAAAATTTATTCCCGAGTTTTTTCGAAAAATGCCATAGTCTTCCGAATTCTGTAAAATATACTTTAACATATTATTTTCATATTGAAAATTCATTTCATCATTTTTTAAGGCTTTAAAAAATATTAATACAAACCTTAATTAAAAAAATTACAACTTATAGTACAATAAAAGGGGGGGTTTGCACATGAAGCGCTTAGGGCGGCGGAGCCCTACTAGTATATTATATATATATCCCTATATTATATAGTCGTTTGTGTCAGGCATTTCTCATAATCTCCCACAGTCATCAACAGACCCTCCACAGCCCCCTATAGACACCCTAGATACCCAGCCCCCACAGCCTCCCTACAAGTAGGCTAAAATTCGACCGTCCTCTTCGTTAATTTGACTTAATATAACTTTTTTCTTCAACCCTCCACAGCCCTTTCACAGCCCCTTTACAGCCCCCTCACAGCCTCCACATACAATTTTGCCTGTCCCCTCACAGACCCCTCACAGTCCCCCCATAGACTCCCCACACCATTCACCCCATTCACAAATTACCCCTATTAACAATAAATTTCGATTTTACTTTGTTTTCAAAATACTTATTTTTATTTATTTTTTCACACCACCAAGGATGCAAGAAGATGGACCTTAAACATTTAAATGAAACATAAAATCTAGGTTCAACAATGGAAAAATGTAAGGAAATAATTTATTAAAAATCGTAATATTATAATTATAAAATTGTTGGAAGTCATTAATAAGTATAAATCTCTCAGTGCATTCAATTTTTTTTGTGTTACTACTATTTTAAAACAATTTAACATTTATTCATTAATATACGTACATATATGGCATGATACAACCATTTATATAAACTACAATGTTACATAATTATTAAATAATAATAATCGTGGAAGTATTGCCTAATCTAAAAGGTTAAGTGAATAACCTATTAAATTTAGCTCTATCATAACAACGAAGAGTTAGAACTTTTCGCACTCAATCGTTAATTCTGATAATATTTAGAACGATACATATGTATATTTGTTTCATGTATATTATAAATTTATACATGTTTAAGATGTTTCAATATTTTATATGTATATTTATATATATTATTTCAATTTAAAGAACCTCACTGTTTCTTACCTATTGCTTAGTTATTATAGTATAGTTCGTATACGTGTTATAAAATAATTGTTGTTGTATTTTAATATTGTAAGTCATTAAATTTTTCTTACAATAATTACTATCGTAATAAATTATACATTATGTCATGCATACTAGTTAAATGATAAAATATTAATAATTGGATTTTTTATTCTTAATAATACTCAAAGAGAAGTAATAAATTAAGTTAAAAAAAAATTATAGAGGTAATGCTAACTTCTATATTGTTATTTTACAGAAATAAACAAATGCTTTAATGTCATTCTTGCTCGTATGTTTTTGCTGTAATGAAAGTTTTAAAAACTTATGAAACAAAGCTTATAAATCAAAATTTTGGGATACAGCGTAAAATGACATATTTGTCAGAAAGAATTTAAAAGAAATACACATTTTAAAAAACACATAAAAACACATAATACTCATAATAGAGATACTTGCATTGAATGCAAAAAAGATAATCTGGAAAGGATTCATTAAAAAGGCATGTTAAGACATATCATAAGAAAGTAAGTAAAACTTAATTGTTGAAATTCGATTAAATGTTACCATAATAATAAATATGGTGATACATGATTATTTCATTTATTACAGAATTTTGATGAAAGCGTTTTTTTAAGAAAAATGAAACCACCAACAGATTTTATAAAATTTTTTGAAATTTATAAATAATTTTGTAATATGTGCAAAAATTTAAAATATTCATTTCTGTACATAGTAAGAAATAAAAAAGTAAATTAAATTCCACATTTGCTGTTTCTCAATACTCTTAAAAAAATGACATTAAAGTAATACAGATAAATTTCAAGTAATTAAAGATTTACGGAAAAAACTTTTAAACTTTCACGCCAGGAGTTGAAGTGGGGCACGAAGGGGAGCGAATAGTTGCCTGGCTATTTAAGAAAAATTACATAGTCGTAAGTTTTAGAGCAAGGTTTTGCTCCCCCCTCTCCCCCCACATCCCCCGCTCCCCCCCAGCTCCCCCTAGCTCCCCCCCCAAATAAGGTAGTTATTCTTTCATTTTCTTGCATTTTTCGAGTAATCCTACTTTTTTGCTAGCTCCCCCCGCTCCCCTTGGCTATCCACTAGCTCCCCCCCAGCTCCCCCCCATTTTCCCCATGTATAATGTAAATATATTAGTAAAGCCTTGTATATTAACTGTTACAAGTGGTCTAATTTTCACATATAATTTTATTTGACCATAACAAAAAATTTTGTTACGATTATCTTACTTACGATGTTTATTTTGATTACAAACTTTAAATTGTCTTTTAAGGTCCTCTGCTCTTACATAACCTTTTCCACAATTTTGACAAATATTTTTTTGAACGTTTTTTTCACGACTCTTTAAATGTCTCTGTAAGTGATAATTTCTTTCAAAACTTTTTTCGCATTTAATACACTTGAAATTTTTTTCAATGTTTTGGCATTCCTTTGTGTGACGCAAATAGTTTTTCTTGTCTAATATTATAATGCTACACAGATAACATACAAAAAATTTTTTTTTGTGAATTTTTTCGTGCGATAATAGACACTCTTTATTTGAAAATTTTAAGTTACATTTGTGACACTGATAAGATTTTGCATCCATGATGGTGTATCTGAAAACATATTACAAAAAATGGATTGTTTATAATTACATAAATCTAGGTACTAGACTTTACTGAAATTTGCTTTTTTGATGAAAGAGAAAATTTGCAAGAAAGTATGAAAATAGTAATAAACTATAGAAAAGTTTGTTTGTTACTCTAAAATTTCGTTCCAAACAATATTTTTAATTTCAAATTTGTTTACTGATTCAATTGGGATACAAATTTTTTTTTAGTTTTAACATTTAGACAGTGCAACATATAATTGCCCATTAGAAAATAATAGTTTTCTTAAGTATAACCCTAAGGCATCAAAACTTTGACCTTAAGATTTATTGATAGTCATAGGAAAAGTAAGGATAAATGGAAATCGTTTTCTGTACAATATAAATAGTTGTTAAGAGTAATTGTTTGTTTGTAGTGTTATTCTTGAAATAAAGACTTAATTTTCTTTTATTTTACCTGTGATTATTTAAGCTTTGATGTTGTATTTAAATAATTTTGTAATTCGTAATCTTGTACCATTGCAAAGTCCTTTAGATATGTTTAAGTTTCGTATCAACATAACAATAGCGTTAATTTTCAAATTCAATTCATGTGGAGGAAGACCTTCTTTAATACTATTTAAATACTCTGTAGGGAAATTAATATAAATATTATCGTCTGATTTATCTACTCCTTTGTGAGTTCCTTTATCGATACTATAGTACGTTACTAATGTTCCTACCATATTATTTAAAATTTTTTTGTTCAAAAAATGAGTGTATTCATTGTGAGATGTTAATATGGCTTTACTTATAAAAGAATCATTATCATTATTAAAAATTTTAGAACACACATCATTTGTTTTCCATGTCTGAGGAATTATAAAAGTTTTAATTTTGCCTTCTCCTATATCCAGTAGCAATGAAGAAAATTTTTTATTTATCGAACGTATATTATTTTTTAAATGAAAAATATTAAATAAAGGCCAAAAATTGAAAAATTGTATGGTTCCTTGAACAATAGTTATTTTGCTTCCGTTTTTTACTACTGGGAGAACTTGATGAAAGTCTTCACCTAAAATCATTATTTTATTTCCAAAAGGTTTTTTACTACTAGATAAATCTTTTAAAGTTCTATCAACGATTTCTAACGCTTTTTTTGGTATCATAGAAGCTTCATCCCAAATAAATACTTCTACATTACGTAATTTTTGTTTATCTGGCTCAAACTGGAAAAATG
Source organism: Copidosoma floridanum (assembly GCF_036245765.1). Lineage (NCBI taxonomy): Eukaryota > Metazoa > Arthropoda > Insecta > Hymenoptera > Encyrtidae > Copidosoma > Copidosoma floridanum. The sequence continues at coordinate 3,395,346 of NW_028321885.1, forward strand.
CACTTTCTATAGTGCTTAAGTCTAAAGGATGTCTGAAAGTTTTGTGAGTGGTCATTCCCTTTGGGAGCAAAATAGAAGCAATACCTGTTTAAGCCATTTTAAGAATTTTTTTTTTTAATTTATATGAAATAATAAATTAATGTTTTGTATAGAAAACTTTTTCCAGATCCACCAGGACCATCGATGAAAAAAATTTTTTTTTTAAGTTTTATTATTTCTTGAAAAATTTGACGTTGATCATGACTGAGTTGTAAAAACATTTTATGGAATTGATGTTTACAAAATATTCTTTTATCATTGTCAGTATCAATATTTTTTTTATCGTTTCTGTTGGTTCTGGTAAACTGAAATCCTTACAAGACATATTTTCAGAATAAAAAATTTCGTTTTAATGTAAAAGAGCTTTGTTCTGATCATCTTTACAATCTTTAATAAAAATTTTTTGTATTTGTTTTAAATAATATTACCAAAAAAATTTTTAGACATAATAAACCATGCGAAAAATTTTGATTTACAGAAATTTTAATTACTTTTTTAATGTTATTTATAGTTTTTGATTTAGTTTTTTTTTTTAAATGGTTTTTGATTTTAAATCAAGTGTTCGTAAATTTTTTGTGATTTATTCTACTTCGTTATCTTTTGTCTCGAGACTTATCAAACACTCTAAAAATTTCTCCTCATACTGTAAATAATCTGATAAATAAAATTTTTTTTTTATATTCATTTTTTTTAACTCCTAAAATTATACTATCATTGTTGTACTATATTAAATATATAATGTTTTACCCTCTTTTTGTTGTTGCTCAATGTCTGTTGAAGAGGTATTTATTATAAAACTGTTAATTGTTGCTAAATTACGTGAAATAAAAACTATTAAGAAATAGGTTTTATCAAATTTGTAACAATAGTAATTAAAAATCTTGCAAGAAAAAATGTTTATCAATAATTTGAAAATGTTAACATGATATAAAATGTTTAATGAACATTATCTGTACACAAAAACTTGAAACTAGCCAAAAAAAATTTTTTTACTGTCGCAGCGCATGTTATTTGCGCAGGTGATTGACTCCCCTAGTCATCGCTTACTGTTTTGATTAGCTATAGCGTATGAGTTTCTTTGGTTATATACAAGCTTACAAAACGTAAGCCTCCCATATGTCAATTAAAGTCTTTAAAATAGTTTGTTATTATAAGTGAATGTGTTAAGCTGATATCCTTTAATAAATAATATTAGAATTAAAATAGTATCAGTGCGAGTGAAAACAAGTTCAAATCACCGTAATTTGGTGGAGTTACTAAAAGCTTTGAATATACGAGACTGTTGTAAGTAAAATTTTTTGTTTCATTAAATAAGTAATTAATATATAAGGTTGACGCTAATACAATAGTGATAAAGATAATGATGATGATGATGATGATGATGATTATGATGATGATAATTATAAAAATTAACCTATTACTAAATACATAATATTGTGTATTTTTTACAGTTCAATCTGAAGATGGATCAAAACCGTAATAAATTAGTTAAAGTTTACGAATGTGCATCATGTGACAAGACTTTTTCTAAAATAAGTCTTTTAATCAAACATTATTTTGTTCACAATAAAGTGAAAAATTTTAATTGTGAACTTTGTGCCCAAAGATTTAATCAAAGAAGTAACTTAAATTTTCACATGAAGATCCATAAAAATGAGAGAGAATATATTTGCACTGTTTGTCAGCAAGGATTCATTACAAACTCTCAACTTAAATCTCATTTGAAGGTGCATACAGAGGATAGGCACAATATATGTGAAATATGTGACTAAGTCTTTACTAAAAAAAGTCATTTAGACAATCATAAATTAACTCATCTTGATGAATCTAAATTTGTATGTTATATATGTCAAAAATAATTTAAAAGGAAAGATTATTTAAAAAATCATTCCTACTCTCATGATAATTCGAAAGCGTACGTATGTTTTACATGTAATAAGAGTTTTTCAAACAAGAGCAATTATTATCGTCTTATACATAAATGCAATGCAAATAAAAAACTGTGATAAAATGTTATATCAGTACAAAATAAATATTATTTACTTTATGAATTGTTTTTTCGATTTTTTTGAGTTTGGATAAGAATATAAATATATTTCATCAACTAATAACAGAAGTAGTAAAAAAAATAACATTTAAAAAAAATATTAATGATAAAAGCAGGATAGAAGTAGTAGTAATCGTATTATTAGTAGGAATAATAGTAATTATAGTAGAAAGTAGTAGTAGTAGTAATTTGTAATTTTCTTACACAGATCTATCTTTAACTTTAAATTTGGACTTCAAGTTCTCTGTAGATGTAAAAGGAAGAATTTTTTTTTCGTTGTAATTTGAGAGTCTAATTCGCTGTCAAATTTTTGTTTAGACATTTTGTAACTTTTTAAAACAAATTTACGAAGTAAAAGTAAACGAAGAAAAAAATACCAATGTGCCAAAATTTTGGTTGTAAAAATTTACCAATGGGCCAAAATTTTGGTTATAAAAAATTAAAAGAATAAAAACAATCAACTAACGATATTGTTGGAATTACAAATTGATTTTGTTTTAAATTTTGTCATTTTTGACGATATTTGAAATCTTTTAATACGTTGTCATTTTAAATTTATAAAAATTAGGCATAACTAAGGGAAAAAAAGTGATTATTAAAAATTCATGTAATTAATTATGATCAATATACATTTATTACATATGTAAATTTTTAGTAACAATTAGTTTAATTCGAGTTTTTGTTAACTTAATGCTATAGTCTTTCGAATTCTGTAAAATATACTTCAACATATTATTTTCATACTAACAATTAATTTCATCATTATTTAAGGCTTTAAAAAATATTAATACAAATCTTACTTTGAAAAAATTACACTTATAACACAATAAAAGGGGGGGCTGGCGCGCGGAGCGCGCAGGGGGGCTGAGCCCCACTTGCATATATATATACAAGTAAAGTAGCAGCATGAGGGGATATTAACTAGTGGCTTACATGCAAGAGAGAGAGAGAGATGCAGCGGTAATAAGGGTGTAAGAGAGGAGATTGTGGCTGTTCACGGCCAAGCATAAGAAACTGCACTTCATAAAAAATTTATGTATTCAAATTTTTGTGTACTCCATAAACTGTGCAAATATTTTGGTAAGTATATGTGCTGTAGCAATTTCCGTAAACTTCGTTTTTTTCGAAGAGACATAAGTAGACATAAGTTAGTTATCATTTTTGATTCAATTAACATCAACCAGTGTTTAAGTTCTGTGATCAGTAATTGCGACTACATTTAACGTAAGAAAATTATTTTTATACTTTGTTTTGGTTACTGCAATACTATTACATGAGAATTTATGCATATATAAATTTTCTAGATATGTTTACAATTTTACTTTATTAATTATTTAATTTATTTATAAACGTAAACAACATTTTTGATAAAAAAAAATATTTGATTTATTTGATTAGCACATTTAATAATTAAATTAGCAGGATTATACCAAAGTTAAAAATATGGTTGCAATTATTACGTCTTGAATACTTTGACGAAAGACATGTGGTCCATTAAATGCATTCACAGTCACTGATCACAGAAGACAAACACTGATCAACGCTAGTCGAATCCAGAATGATGAGTTACGCATGTCTACTCATGTCTCTTCAATCAGAGCCAAGATTACGAAATTGCTACAGAACATGTAATCACCACAAAAATTAGCATAATTTGTTATGTTCACAGGAATTTCAATAAATATATTCTTTTTACAATCGATTTGTGTAATAAGCTTGTTAATTAAGCACGTTTAATTTACAACTCTATATTTTTAACTGTTGAATGATGTACAACATTTTATTTAAACTTAAACGCCAGCTGCAGCCTATGTTTTTCTCATGCACACGCTAACCAGTCGATAACCTAGTCGCAAGAGAGGGGTACCCATGAAAGTACAGAGCTGCTGATGGTCGTAGCAACCCGAAAAGTTTGACTGGTTTTTTGGGATCGCATGCATTATAACTTATAAAGTGCTCTGGCAGTATGATGCAGATAAGTATGAAGGTATTTCACAGATTTTCTTGCAAAAAATCTCAATTTCTTATATCTTAGCTTCAGAGCAAGTTAGAGCATTTGTTTTCCATTTTCGTTTTTTTTAAGTTAATACTGTGCCGTTTGTTACAAAAAAACATAAAAATTTAACAAAGATATTTGCAATGGCTTAATGAGGTTCAGAAGTAATAATAAAACGCAGAGATCATAATAATGAAGAGTTTTCTTGATAGTCTAAAATATGCAGAGCTTATGTTAATTTTTTAATATTTGTCACAGGTCATTTTTAAAAGAATTATACAAACGAAAATTATGTGGTCGACATAGGCTCTTGTAAAAGAAAGTAACTTCTTTGTCTCGCTTAAATGGACAAAACTTTTTGAAAAATGCAAAGGTATTAAAAAAATCTGCCTACAAGTCAATTATTATTTAATCATTTGGTGAGAAAAGTTTAGAGGCATGTTATAGTGAATTTTAAGCAATGCAAATGTTAAACGTAAGGAAAATATTAAGTTAGTGAAGTGCAAGAGGGAGTGTACTGTAAAGGGAGCCAAGCTGTGCTGGCAGAGAGGACTCCCCCTTCTTTGTCACTTTAAATGATACTCTTAAACCTCCTTAAGTTGCAAAGTACAATTTTTCGCGAGAAAGCGTCGAAATCTGAAAAAGTTAATTTTGTTAATCATCATAATTGATATAAAGTACAATATTTTGCCCTTAACGAAATGTTGATAAGCTGACAGTTTCATTCGTCATAACACTTAAAAGTTTTACTCTAGAAAACTTGTAACCAAAAAATTAATCAATTTTCTACAATCTTACAAACATCTTCTTTTTGTGCTACATTGGATTTATATATATATATATATATATATATATATATATGCACACATATATAAATTTTTTTTCTTACTATTGTATTCTAATTGACAGGATAGTTTTCTCTCTACATCGATCAAACGTGTTTTGCTATGAGAATTGTTTTTTTGCATTTTTCCACCCTTATTCTGTATTTAACAATGAATATTGCATGTGCAAAATGGTTCATTTTATAGAAAATTTTAGGACCAAGAGATTGGAGGTTAAATAATTTTTTTATAAGAAATAAAAGCAAAGATACAAGAAAAAAATAAATAAAAAAACAAATTTTTTTATAAATTGTTAAATAAATAAGTAAATCTGACAATTAATTTGGACAAATCTATTGAAGCTGTATTTCTGGAAAAGTTCTGAAGGTAAATAACTAATTTTTTTTCTACTGAAACACATACAATTGAAGAATCCTTTGGGACATAGACTATTAGAGGCCCAAAGAAAAAAAGGCAAACTAGCGTGAACCTTAAACCTACAGATGCCAAGCTTAAGACACGAGCTTTCGAAGGTTCTGGCTATTGTACATTGCACAAAATTTCTCTATTATTTTTGTACTTTTCCTAGTACTTTCTATTAAAATTAGTTGTCAAATTAGGTTTTTGCATAAGAGATTTTAATTGCTCTTTCTTGTATGTCTTTCAAATCAAATCAACATTGGCATTTTTTCTAAATTGAAAATTTTACAAGATAAAGCTCTATAAAGATTTTTTTTTAAGCTGCAAGCTTCTTGTGTATGTAACGTCATAATATTATATGCAAATAACATTCATTGCAATTTTTACTATAGCTTGAGTTAAAATAATAATTTTTTTTTTAATATTTAGGGATACTTGATATTAGTGTTACGATAACAAGGTGAAACATTAAGCGAATTAAATGCAACCGTTTTAACTTTTTTAAGGTTATACGTATATTCAATACTTTTTTTAATACCGTGTATCTCAAAAGTTTTAAATCACCTTTTGTGTCTCAGCCCTAATTTTTTTCGTACGCAATTGTAGAACAACCACGTTTATCGTATATTTTACAACGTCATACATGTATTATGTTTCTTGTTACTTAAAAAACAAGATTTCTTGAAGGTACTATATTTATTTTAATTTTTATTAAAAAAAAAAAAAGATACGTGTTGATTATTTTTTTAAATTATACAAAACAGACAAAATGAGATTTTAATGCAAAAACTTTATTGCTTCTACTTGGTCGAAAAGATATAATAGTTGACGTCTTATTTAACAAAGAAATTTATTTAAACATTTTGACAATCTGTATCTTCTGAGTTTAGCACAGATTTTGTTTGCTCAAACATTATATTTTTTATTATATTTCTATTAACAATTTTCACCACCTTCTTCTGTCATAATTTATTTTCTAGTTCTTTACTTCAACTGTTGCTTCGAACTTTATTTATAATCACTAAGAATGAACTAATGCAGACAGAGCAATGCATGAGCTTTATATAGATTAAAATAAGTTTCTTAACATCACCACTTAGTAAAATATACTTTACAATATGGTCATACAAGACAAAGGAATACGCTAATGCCCTGACAGAAAAAACGTTATAATAGTAACATTTTTGCCTTACATCTACTAAAGCATTTTTTTATATTTGTTCTGTTTTTGAAAGTTTAAGGTAGATGAAATGTATGAGATTAAAAAAGTGTTTCAAAAGGCGTACGATGTTTGCTATAACTTAGAAAATTAACAGAAATATAATAGTGCAATGCTTACTGATTATACTTTATATAAAACTTAACATCAACAGTAGGACAATATTCGGGATTTAAATTGAGTTTGGCATTCCGTACACTGTAGTGATGAACTATACTAGTGGTTAAAACTTTCTGATTTTTTTTTTTTGATGTCAAAGGTATGAGAGGAAATTAAGATACTTTTTAAGTTCAAAAGCTTATAAATGTACAATTATATTTTTTTAAATAATTTTAAAAAAAATTTTATGTTATTGTGACATAGCCACACAGGAGAAGAACCACTTTAATGGTGATATCACTATTTTAAAATCTGTCCGACTTGCTGATACCATGTGATAGGCAGCATCTGTTCTGAAAGAAGTTTGCAGTACGGTATTTATATCATTCCTTAATCTTGTCAGCATAAACTCAAGTAAATGAGAACTCCATAAGGTTATTTGACTTAATTTTTTTTACCTTTTTTCTGTCTGGAGCATAAGTCTTTTATCTAGATTAATATAATAATCTTACTGGGAAAAATAGCTTCCATGGTTTAATTATGTCTCTTACGTTTTTCAAGCTGCTTCTTAGCTAACTTGAAAGCATTAATGATCTTCATGATCTTACTTGTTTTTCAACCATGTTACATCGCATATCATATACTTAATATTCATTACTTCAAAAAACAAAGTTTTGTTTAAAAATTATGAAAAGAAAAAGCTCAATAATCTCAAACAACCGAGCGGTATACCTGATTCTGCAATCTCGTGACACACAACTTACTTTTCTTAAGACAAGCTCCCGTCGCAAGACTCAGACTAGGCGTGCAACCACAAACAATCTTACGAAATGCTCATCTTACAAAATCAATTTGCACAAATACACCAAATAATGTGATTAATCAACATTATCAATATTCCTTACTGCGGATCTACACAAAAAAATATCATACACAATTTTGACAGAAACTTATACTTAATGTAAAATCCAAGAGATCAGCAGTTTTAACCATCGATCACTGTAAAATTATTGCACTACGACCGTGATCGTGTCAGTCAAGGGTAATAAGGTTAAGCTGTAATTTGTCGTCAGATCCCCAACTTTACGCGTCCTCCTTGAATGCAAGAGTATAAAAACTCCTTGTGCATAATAATATTCTAATTTTCTCTTTTATTAGTTGCTCTATAGTAACTATGAAGGTTCAAGAGTGAATTCTGCTGCGTCTTTTGAGCGGATGTAATACTTAGTTTGGTGACTAAACAACGTGTTAAAAGTGTACATTTCAAGCAAACGTAAGACTTAGTTCGGTGACTAAGCTGTGTGAGAAAAGGTTGAGCAAACTATGCCACTGTAAGCTTACCTAAAACGTGAATTAAGGAGAAACAAGAAAAAAAACCGTTGACTTGTATTCTGACGTTAAAAGCAGAAGATTTATTATTATTATCGCCACGAGTACTCTCATGTAGGATTAAGAACCCCGTTGCAGTTAACCTTGTAAGATCTTGCAACTGCAGTGGCTAGTCAACGAAGACAGAAGTAACTAAGTAAATAATTCTATTAATAAAGAGATATACATGAAAAAGCTCATGATGAACTCATCAATTGTAATCATAAAAGTTAGCAAGAGTATGATAAATATGCTAAATCCTAGAACTTAAAAGTTGGTATGAAAGGTTACGCAATAAGAGAACCTCGGAAAGGAAAATTAGTTAAATATTACAACAGAAGTTTTTAAATTCTTTATACAAATAAAAATCATCATAACATAACACAACACTTAGCTCAGGAAATAGATAAGTAATTATTAAACTTTTGGATAAAGTGAAGCGCTGTTACAAATGAGACTTTATTTATGTTTCAGACATCCTAATAACTTTACAAGATGATACTTAAACTAAGTACTGATGATGAAAGTTATTACAACAAAAGAACTCTTAGCGTATTGAATTTACTACTTTTTTTTAAGAAGCTTCTGTGAAAATCCAGAAATATCTCAAAATTCAGGATTATATTACAAATATCAAAATAAAGTTTGTCGTATCCTTACACAATGAACAATAATAGTACTTTTGAATTGTAAAAACATTTCTAACTATAACGAAGAACTAGGTTTCCAAATGTATGATTTGTCCAATTACTGCCGTAAACGCCTAAATACGGACCAATGTGAAAAATTAATACCTCTATCAGACTTACAACAATTACCTAAGAACATCAATACCCGAATTTCATAGTAAGAAGAAAAGGGGTGCCCCTCTTTAACTAGCGGGATGGATGTCTAAGAAATTTTTTGGAGCAATGGACGCAAATGATAGAGAAGAAATCACTTTTAAGTTAAACAACATCTACTTAAAAACAGAAAATATTTTTGTTCTGGTCGCAAACCAAGCGCATATCGTACGATTAAATTTAAAAACGCTTTACAAAGAAATGAAACAAATAAAAATCGATAATTTCAAACTTACACAAAGAATGTGGGAGCTAGCCATAAATTCTACTTATTTATCAGAACAGGAAACATTTGATACAAACTTACGGTCCATCAGCATATGGGTTATACATTTCGAGGAACTTTTGTATTATGTACTGCAATCCTATTAAAAATTAATGAACGCGATCAAAATTACTTGCTTAAGCTTACCTTCATCCCCTTCAACAATTATCCGATTAATTAAGTAAAATAGTAAAAGAAACTTACTTATGCAGCAACAAACATTCTCTACCAGTAGATAAAGCACGAATTACCGTCTCTAAATTACATAGCTTTTTTTATACAACAGCTGTAATGAATTTCGGACGATTAGCAGTTACAATTACATTTCCTTTAATCGGAAACAATAAATATAGTACTTACAAGATGCATCCACTACCTATGATACAAAATACACACTAAAACTAACAAGGTTAAGTTAGTTTTATACCCAAGACTTTTTAATTATAAACCACTACGAAGGAAATTATTTTCTAGCTGAAAAAGACTACATAAATAAGTGCTTACACTATGGTCGTTTACTACTATGTAAACCTACCGATGTAATAATAAAAGAAACTGACGATGCTACTTGTGAATTTCTCCTCTTTACAGAACCCACATAAGAAACCCTAAGAAAATGTGAGATTATGTTATTTAATTCGAAAAAATCATATTGCACCAAGTTCAAATACACTTAGAAATGGCTATAACTCACTAAAGATAACATGAAGTCATCAGTGTACATCACATTCTCGTGATCTCACCCTAAATAGTAAAAACTTAATGAAACTCAGTTACACCTGTATCTACAGAATTGTGTTAACTTTAAATTTATCCATACTATTATCTCAAGATGTATTTCTTCGCATTACAAATAAAACGCTAGATTCAGACGATGGAGAACAAATAATAATTATGATTTGGGCTGAATTAAATGACGCCCTACCACTACAAGATATCGAAGAAAAACTTAAAAGAGTTGCAAACCATAAGGTGGAAAAATCTCTAGAAAATATATATCTTGCTATAGCACACGAAAGAAACCTAATCATTGTAATCGTCATACTTATAATTTATCAAGTGTGTATAAATTGATCACATAAAATCAGGAACCAAAGAACCAACACTATAAATTGTCCAATATCCCTAAACATAAGACAACCAGTTGAAGAGCCCAGAATCTTTGCAACCTCAACAAAACAATCAATGCAACGTATACTTTTTAGAAGAACGTGTTTCTCTAAGAACTCAGATCCCATTAATGCTCATCTTATGGGGAGCAGAGCTTTTCTCTAAAAAAAATATTGAATTACCCACACAAGGCATACACTAGTTTTACTATATACCTGTATTGTTATGACTTTTTTTTTTGTATCCCTCTCAACATCTTATTCCTTTCCCTGTTCTCGTTTAAACTGGCCTAATACACATACAAATATATTAGTGCGACGCAATTAAGCGGCACGTACGTGCAACTGTACCAATACGTGTGATCATCTGAGCGTACAAGCAACTGACGATGCAGAAAAACATTGCAACTCAGTACTCCTGCTGTTCTCTTGAAAAAAAAAAAAAAATTGTCTGCGTCTGATGATACATCAAATTAGAGCACTATATTTCTTCTAAAGTTACTATGCGTCGTAAGAAAACGGATAGTTTAATAAAGGATAATGGATGCATAATCGCAATATTCATTAAAAAAAATAAGGGGACCCTTTTTTTCTATTTTACACAAATATATTTATAAATACTATTTATTCAATATTTTTTGGTTTTGCTTCTTTTTCAGCGGCTCCTTGGTCAGATCGCATCGCTACACTAAATATTCTCCAATGTAAAATCTTAAGGTAGCGTAATGCGCCGAAATTCCAATTTTTGGAAATGTATAATGTATCAACTATGATCTCAGCGCACGTAAATAGTGATCAAAAATTGTTGGCATCTCCTCCTCGACCTTGTCTATTCTCAACCAGTTCTGCCTTAAGCTGAAGTTTATAGGCTTCTTTGCTAAACTTTCTTGACCATTTGCCTTTCGAACCTGCATAAAAAAGTATATATATATATACATATACATATATTATATATAAATATATTCGTATTGTCATCATTTAATCACACAATAAATAATTGTGACTAACTACATAACTATTAAGTATACTTTACCTTTATTTCCTGAACCATCTTCGTTCCAAGAATGGCAATTTCAGCTACTTGTTCTTCTTATTGGAATTGATGTCGTAAACCAAAAATGTCATTCCTTGCATCTGAAATTATCACTCGACTACTCGGCACAATGGTGTATTCATACCCCTCTATCATCATATCTCGACATCACCTCAAGTTGCTTTGGTAAAATCTTGGTATGCTAAAACATTCTATCAAAAAAAAAAAAAAAAAAATTGTTATTACCGCAATCAACATAAACTTTTAACTATTATTCGTTTTTAGTTACTCACCCTGATGCGTACTTAACTGTTCCGTCAAAGATAAATGGGCTGCGACTTCTCAGAGCTTAGTTCAACCCCTCCCCAACAAAAAATTAAATCCTTAAAAGATTCCTCATCCTTCTTTCTGCAGTGTATAACATCAACCTGAACTAAAACAAAAACAAATGGAGGAAGCATCTTCATGAACAGAAATTTTGTACACACAGAACAACAGTACACTTTTATTACTAACTAAAACGGTACTTCACCTTCAAAACATCGTTTTTTTTATATATTTTATTGACTGGTCTAAAAAAATGCACGAATACGCCTGAAAAAAGAAAACTTGTTCTTTATAATCACCTTACAAAACTGCAATTCAACAAAAAACGAACACGTTGACCAGAAAATATAAGTATGTGAAATGTAGCTCTTTTACTATGAGTGGAAGTGGTTTTCTTGACAAACTGTGTCAAATTGTGCCAAACAGTACCGAATTGTGCTAATTTGTGCCAAGCTTAAGCCATTTTGAACATTTGGCACAGTTTGGCACAGTTTAATACAGTTTGGCACAGTTAGGCACAATCTTGTGGACAGTTATATATGGGCGGATTGATTATGTTAAGTATTGAATATGTTGAGTATTGATTCTGGCAATTCCACACAACTTGCCGCAGTTTGACACAGTATGGCATAGTTTGGCATGGTTTCTCTATTGAAAAAAATTCACGTATTTACTGTGTGGTATAATCATAAAAAGTATGATTATTCAACAAATTGTTAATAAGCTGTTGATATATCAGCAACTACTGTTCTTAGAAAGCTTTTGACTTGTACGTGATTCTACAAAAAGCTCTTGTAACACATTTAAAAGAAATAATTTAGAATATTATAGTAAAGTTAATGACTGTATGTTAATTGGTAACGGGAAAAAAACTTTATTTTCTAACATCGAACATGAATGTGTGGGAACCGTTACAGATGAACAGAATATTAAAGACATTAAAAAATTTGCCAAGATCATATTTAATGACGTACGCTATAGAACTTCATCGTACTTCAGGAATAAAAAAGTAATTATACTAAGTGTAGATGGCAGATTTGGTTTTATTAAAAGCGTTTATAGAATGAGAGTTGATTACGCTGAAAAGGTTTCAATATTTTTTTTAAGTATTGGCATCAGCAATAATCTTACTGTTGGTAAAACGTCTATAAATAAACAAAATGTGTAAATTTTCAGCAAAAATCTATTTTATCTGTTATCAATTATTTCGACTTGTACAGGCCATGTAGTTCAAGTTAAATAAAAACTTAAATCTTTATTTTAACAATACCACGAAGCGTCATTGGACAGCACCGTGATTTGTGTTAAAAAGAACCTGCATAAATATTCTTCATAAAAATAAACGAAAAAATGTCTTATGAGTACTGTTGTAATCATTAATACTAGTTTTAACTATTTACTTTTTGAAATAGATAAAAAATATTTTTTTAATGATAAACTGTGCCATACAATGCCAAACTGTGCTGTACGATGTCGAACTGTGCCACATTGTGCCAAATTTGAGTCAAATGGTGTTAAATTTCCGGAATCAGTCAGTCAATGCGTCTCTACATAACTGCACACAAAACTGTACTATACTGTGGCATACAAGGTCAAACTGTGCCCTAACATGCCAGACTGTGCCATAATGTGCCAAACTGCCATACTCTGCCAAGCAGTGCCAAATGTTTGAAATAGCCATTGTTTGGCACAATACAGCACTTTTTGGCCCAGTTTGGCACAATTAAATACACTTTGCCACAGTTTGGCACAAAATGACATAGCAAATTATTTCCACAGGGGCTTAGATTCTTGCTATTCACTATGCAAAAAATTATTTTCGTACAATTTTTTTTAATCAACAGCAAAGTTTGTCGATACAATTATCTAATAGTTGTAACTTTATTGTAAACTCCATTAACAATTTACATTTTTTCATCGGCTTATAATATATGACTCGTCAGAAATTAGATCAATAGTAAGAACGAACCTTGATAATTTTGTAAGAGAACGATTTCAGTAGTTAAAATATGCATAACAAAATTTTAGACGACTGGTTTCCAAGCTAAAATTTTTTCCACAATAAATAAAGGTAAGTAACGTCCAAAGTTTATAACTAATAATACCCAAATGTTTTAACCTTAGAAAAAAAAAAAAAATCTAAATATATATTCACAAAATTTTTTTTTTTACAAAATAATGTTTACTGCTAGTTTAAATTATACTTTTTTTATTGTACAAGGTACAACTTGTAGGCATTAAACAAATTAAATGCACGTGCGGAAGTATCTACAGAAGATTTCACGTCTTAAAGATGTATTTCTAACCACTGACCTTCAACAACATTTTGTTTAAGACTAATGCATTGTAAAGTTGTAACAAAAATCTACAGTTAAATTAATATCTTATAGCTCGCAAAAAGCTTTTCAAGTATAAAAAATATCAATATAAGTAAGCCTCATAGTGTTATAACACAATCCTGCGTCGGATTAAAAATAATATAATAAAAGCATGACAAAAACACTGCAGTACCTCTTCTCGCTTGATTTCAATCGAGCAATCCAACGAGATCAATAACGCATTAAAATCCCGCAATATATTGCATAAAACATCATTGCCATTGCGATACATTGTAAAATGTAAAGCATCTACGCCTACTGCATGACACTACTAATTAAAGAAGTAATCAAGAAGTAAAGTAACCGATAACTCTTAAATGATTCCTATAAATACACTCAGCAACACTTTGTCACAACTCGTTCTAAAAAATAGATATATACCTAACTTATTTCATGCCCCAGTTAGATGGTATTACTAGTAAAGCCTTAAGAAATGAGGAAAAAAAATCACGATACTGTAAAATACAAACATCATTTCTACTGAGCTCAGCAAGAATTGTGACCAAAGAGCTGCCATTTTCGAATGACAACCCATTCTACGATTTATAACTGTAGTATAACATCCCCTAAAATAACTTTACCACAGAAGACTTGCAACGACAAAATTTCAAGAAATAATTATTTATTTTTTAAACTGTATTGTTTAAATGTATCACATAATTTTTATGTCTGAATCTTTTTAGTTAATATTTAATACTACGAGACAAATGTATATAATTTATAATTGTGTTAGTATTTTACGTACTTGACATGGGGCTGACTATTTTCGCTCTTATGATTACCAAGGGCAGCAATTATCTGAAGAGGGCGTGTGATGTACCAAGTCGTATACTTCCTATTTATTACTTAAAAACACAGAGTTCCAATTTTGAAATGTAAGAAGCAAAAGCTCAGCGATTTTGAACCATCGAGTGGTATAACTGATTCTGCCATCGCATGACATACAAGCTTCTTTTTTTGAAACAAGCCACCGTCACCAAACTACAACTACGCGTTCAACTTCAAACAATCTTACAAAACGCTCATCTTAGAAAATCAATTCCCACAAGTACATCGAATAATGTGATTAATTAACAGCTTTAACATTCTGTACTACAAATGTACACAAAAAATATCACACACAACTTTGACAGCTAGTTGTACTTAATGTAAAATCTGAGAGATCAGCAGTTTTAATCATCAATTACTGTGAGATTATTGCATCACAATTCTGCTCGTGTCAGTTCAGGATAAATAGGTTAAGCTCTGATTGGTCGTTCGGATCCCCAACTTAACACGTCCTTCTTAAACGCTGAAGTATAAAAAATCCTAGCACATAACAATACTTGCCTTTTTTCTTCCATCGACTGCTTAAAGGTAAGTATAAAGGTTGAAGAGTGGATTCTGTTGTGTTTAATATCCACGCCCCCACCAAAACGATACATCAACTCCTTAGTGAGATGGCTAATTAATTTTAAAAACCAGAAGAAACAGAACTTAACGACGCCAATAAAATATCCAATTTACAGTAACAAATACTAAAGGTAAAGAGGTTACAAGACGTGGGAGTAGTCCCAGCCACATACATCGCGTCCTTACAGTCTGGTGCAATAAAATAAAGTGCTTCAAAAATGGACTTAACCCAGCAATTGAAGTCAAATTAAGCACTATAGATGCAGAAAGCTTGAACGATATAATCAAAATGGCCATTAAGGTAGAAAAAGCGCTACAAATAAGGCAAGCACTAAGGGACCAAGTAAAGGTAACGCCACAATCGGAGAAACGGCGCTATGCCTTATACTGCCGATTATGCCTATCTTATAATCATACGGATGCTGACTGTGAGGCTCAAACCACTTGCCAGTTATGTAAGCAGAAAGGCCACACCGCGGAAAAATGAAAACCACCCACCTCAACAGTTCGTAGTAATACCCTTCCGAGTAACAGCCAAAAGAAACCTTTATTAGTTGTCAGATATGCGGAAAACGAGGCCATACAGCCATCAAGTGTTTCAAATACTTAGGGCAAATAATTATGAGAGAAGCTGGTCTACTACCGGTAACGTGCCAGTTATGTAACACCATGGGTCACGTCGCCTTGAGATGCACAAAAATTAATGAAAATCCGGTAGCTTGCTCTATTTGTAAAGGACAAGTCCATACGATGAATAACTATCCTATCAATAAAGAAGTCTGCCAAATATGCAACTTAGCCGGACACATAGCTCTCAACTGCAGACGGCGCCAGCCACCACCTGACGCCCAACCACGTTGCACGCAATGCCGCAACAAAGGAAACGTCGCTGCAGATTGTAAAATTTGTACCTACTGTTCTAACCGTAGGCATACGATACTAGAATATAGAAAGCGCGAATATAACGAACGCGTGAAACAGGGAAATCCCACTGGCGCGGCGGCGCCCAAGTAATGAGTGTAGCTCTGAGCGCCCCCGAAGCATTAACGTACTTAGTGGATACGAGCCAAATTCTGCATGAACTAATGCTCTCAAGCTAAACCCCAAGCCGAAGTATGTGCCCTATTTAGATTTTATGGCAGGCACCCAGCACATAAGTCTAATGACCAGATTCTTTTCAGATAATATTTAATACTACTAGACAAATGTATTTAATTTATAATTGTGTTCGTATTTTATGAACTTGACATGGGGCTGACTATTTTCGCTTTTATGATTACCAAGGGCAGCAATTATCTAAAGAGGGCGTGTGATATACCAAGTCATACACTTTCTATTTATTACTTAAAAACACAGAGTTCCAATTTTTAACTATATGAAGCAAAAGCTCAGCGATTTTTCACCATCGAGCGGTATACCTGATTCTGCCATTGCATGACATACAAGCTTCTTCTTTTGAGACAAGTTACCATCACCAAACTACAACTACGAGTTTAACTTCAAACAATCTTACAAAACGCTTATCTTAGAAAATCAATTCCCACAAGTACTTCGAATAATGTGATTAATTAACAGCTTCAACATTCTGTACTACAAATGTACACAAAAAATATCACACACAACTTTGACAGCTAGTAGTACTTAATGTAAGATCTGAGAGATCGGCATTTTTAACCATCAATTACTGTGAGATTATTGCATCACAATTGCATCACAATTCTGCTCGTGTCAGTTCAGGGTAAATAGGTTAAGCTCTGATTGGTCGTTCGGATCTCCAACTTAACACGTCCTTCTTAAACGCTAAAGTATCAAAAATCCTAGCACATAACAATACTCGCCTTTTCTCTTCCATCGACTGCTTAAAGGTAAGTAAAAAGTTTGGAGAGTAAATTCTGTTGTGTCTTTTAAGCGCATGTAAGACTTAGTTTTGTGATTAAGCTACATGTTACAAGGGTGAATTTCAAGCAAATGTAAGACTTAGTTCAATGACTTAGCTGTATGAGAAAAGGTCGAGCCACTATAAGCTTGCCTAAAATGTGAATTAACGAGAAACAAGAAAAAAAAGACCGTTGACATGTATTCTGACGTAAAAAGCAGAAGCCTTATTATTGTCATCGCCACGAGTGCTCTCATGTAGGATAAGGAACATCGTTGCACTCGACCTTCTAAGATCTTTCGACTGCGTGCTCGTAAGCAGCGGCTAATTAACGATCATAGTAGTAAGTTAAGTTAAGACAACTATGAATTGTATAACATTGTAAATGCGAGTCCAAAACTTCATTATTCATACTATCGAAAAAATTAACTATTTCTGGCTTTTTTAAATTAATCAAATTATTAGATAAGACATAAATTGTTTGTTAATTGAAATACTTTTTTTAATTCGAAAGCATTTAAATTACTTAATTATATAAAACATTTCAAGGTTTAATAAGCCAGAATTGACGGTTCTGTATATTGCCAGGTGATTTTCGTCATCAGCTTTAATTTTTTTGGAGTTCTCACCCCTGTTAAGGTATCTAGTACTTGATACCATATGCTGTTGATTCTGTATAGTTAAGAAAGTATATGGTCGCATGCGATCTTCGTTCTGTACTACTTGAGTACCCGCGTTTTCGGTATCAGAAACATTGTTGTACCGTTAGTTCTTACAGGTAATTCTGCATAACAGTTTTTCTTCTTCACTAAGGTTACTTCAATGGGTATACATTCGATAATTTGAATGAACTCTCTAGTGACGGTAGCCACGTAGCCGAGTCCTTTCATGATGGTGTAGGTGAACTGGTCAGATGATCTGTCGGTTATGGTGAGTGCGTTTTCTAATGTCATGCGATCTACTCTACAGTGCTGTTGCTTGACGTCGTGATACAACGATTTTACAGGTGCTCTAACATTTCTTTTAGCATAAATAAATTTTAAGTTAATATACGCAAAAATGTCCACATTTTTGTGATTTTTGGGCCCCCTTGTCAAAAAGGTTTACCCTTTTTGCGTCTCAAAGACGAGAAGCTTTGGGTGTTTGATCCGAATTATGCTGTAGCCACATATTTGGTCCAATTTGGTTGGAGGGGTCTTCCGTACAATCAGCTAAGCCTTCGAAGAGAACTTCATACATCTCCAAGTTACAGTTAGTTTGAGGGAGTACATTCTAATAGGTGCTGTTCCCATCTTGGTCTGTGCATTGACCCGTACTAAACGAGCAGAGTATACTGGAATTCAGTATAATTTTATTTTCCAATAGATGGACTCTAGCATAATACTCTTGGACCTTTACTTAGAGCTTGCCTTGTTTTATCACATCGCTCCAGGAGCCATATTGATCCACATAGTAGACTCCTGTGCAACCCCCGTCAGACTTGAGTGAGCCAGCAAAGGTACCTGGGTTGCTGGTAGTTTTGTTAACCCTGACTTCTTGAACAATTAATAGATCTTTCCTGTATAATCTTGAGTTGTATATTCTCATGCAGTTTTCTTGGTCCATTTCTCCACTAACGCATTATCAAGGAATCCAGCCTTTCACTCAAGTTAACATTTTGACTAGACGAAAAGAGGCTCAACGAGACTCTCAGTAACCTTTACTACCTGACAAGAATGAAATCTGCAGCCAAGTCCCTAGAAAAACCGCAAAGGCCGGAGAACCCAATATTGAACAGGTTAAAGCCTTGGATCAACAAGCATTGGACTAAGGAAATGTGAAGAAAAAACGAGGGCGTCATAAAAAGGTCCCAACCTTTTTAAAACCAGACTTGAGCGATCCTTTATCTAGTGATGACGCCCAGTCAGAAGATAAAGCTAACGATTTCTCATGTGCTAGGGACGAAACGTCTTCGAAAAACAGAAGCCCCAACTTTGATCAGGGACCGAACGTTAGCGCACAACAAGGCCGTTTCATGAAAACAAAAGAGCTATCAGAGAATAGACATGATAATGTAGTGTACTTTTTGGACACATCTGGCAAACCTCTTGACGAAGGCGTTTGCAGACTCATTGAAGCTAATAAAATAGTCGCACTTCATCCCTCAGAGTTAGGAAGCATCACCAAAAAAAAATTGACTAACAAGAGATATCAGATCACGCTCTGCCTCATGGAAGACAAGGACAAATCATAGTTGATAGTTAAAAATAGACTAGAAACACTGTACAAAAAACTTAAGACCAAATTGGCTGAAAAACATACAAGCACAGTTAGTATAGCCAAAAGCCAGACCTTATGCAACTTGGATAAGTCGGTAGTGGTCAATTTATCAAAAGATAAGTTCTTGAATAGTGACATCAAATTTATAATTTGTAAAAATACCTTAGCATATGCAGATAACAACGATAGGGATCGGGTTTTTTAGAAAGCACACAAATCCCCTATCGGAGGCCACCGGGGTATGTCCAAGACACTTGGATTGATACGGCAGGAGTACTACTGGGAAGCATTAAAAGACGACATCCAAAGACGTATCCATCAGTGTTTAAAGTATTAACAAAAAAAATTTGTACGGGTAAAAACTAAAAAACCTGTACTCATAACTGATACGTCTGGAAACGTGTTTGATGAGGTAGCCCTAGACATTGTTAGCCGGCTACCTAAAACCAAAGATGGAAATGAGTATATACTAATGGTGCAAGATCAACTTTCGAAGTTTTGCCTAGCAGTGCCATTAAAGAATGACACTTTGGCTACAATTGCCAACGCATTCATGAAACACTTTATTGGCACTTTTGGAGCGCCTGAGGTCATTCTCACAGATCAGGGGAGAAATTTCCTGAGTAATCTGAAGTAAAATTGGCTGTGCTTAACTACAATACTTGTTTAAAAAAAAACACCAAGCACACTCCTTTCGAAGTTGTATTTGGAAGATTAGCTAGACTACCATCGTCTACGCCACTGAGGAAAGAAGACTGCCTACCTACATACAACGACTATATTGTAAATTTAGTAACTAAGCTAACTAGTATAAAGAAAGTAGTACATGCAAATTTAGTAAACTCCAAACTTAAATCAAAAGAGTATAACGATAAGAATAGAAATAAAAAAACGTTGAAGGTAGGCGATTACGTCTTTTTGTTAAAGGGGGTCAAAAAGGGTAAATTTGGAGACCATCTTTCAGGAACATGTAAGGTTTTAGAAATATTAAGTGAACAAAATGTAACAATCCTGCATACGAATGGATCACGACTGTCAGAAATAGATTTGGAGAATAATAAATGCCATGAATCCGATAGCGAGAGCTCTGAATCAGTGGGTTAGTAAATATGGCAGGGCTTACCTTTTAATTCTCAGCCTATCTTATTCTCGTCTCTCTTTTTCTATTTCTCTCTTTCTGCCTTACAAATCTTAATAGTACGTAACCATGGTCTTCGTTGATAACAGCCCAAAAAGAAAGGCATTATGAAGCTACTCTGGGTATTTATATCCCTCATGGCTCCGGTAGCCCTGGAATTAGAAGGGTACGACTGTGGGGCGCAAACCGTAAATGTTACCAGTTCCAGGTCAAATCAGTGGAGCACTACGTACAACTGCTACAAATAAACCATTATGTACAAACACACATCGTACAGTGCAGGCTGGTAATTCAACGCCACATTCGCCATTGTGGCATGCACTCTCACAGTTATACAGAACACAATAGAGACACGAACTTTATTAATGAAATAGACCGAGAGAAGTGCATAAGAATATATAACTCAGAATTATACAGAAAAGATCTGTTAGTTGTGCAAGGAGTTGGGGTTAACAAAACTACCAGCACCCCAGGTACCTTTTCTGGCTCGCTCAAATCTGATGGGGGTTGCACAGGAGTCTACTATGCAAATAGATATGGCTCCTGGAGCGATGAGAAAGAACAAGGCACGCTCCAAGTAAAGGTCCAAGAGTATTATGCTAGAGTCCATCTGCTAGGAGAAAAAATTATACTAAATTCCAGTATACTCTGCTCATTCAGTACAGGTCAATGCACAGACCAAGATGGGAACAGCACCTATTAGAATGTACACCCTCAAACCAACTGTAACTTGGAGATGTATGAAGTTCTCTTCGAAGGCTTAGCTGATTGTACGGAAGACCCCTCCAACCAAATTGGACCAAATATGTGGCTACAGCGTAATTCGGACCAAACACCCAAAGCTTCTCGTCTTTGAGACGCAAAAAGGGTAAACCTTTTTGACAAGGGGGCCCAAAAATCACAAAAATGTGGACATTTTTGCGTATATAAACTTAAAATTTATTTATGCTAAAAGACATGTTAGAGCACCTGTAAAATCGTTGTATCACGACGTCAAGCAACAGCGCTGTAGAGTAGATCGCATGACATTAGAAAACGCACTCACCATAACCGACAGATCATCTGACCGGTTCGCCTACACCATCATGAAAGGACCCGGCTAGGTGGCTACCGTCACTGGAGAGGTCATTTGAATTATCGAATGTATACCTATTGAAGTGACCTTAGTGAAGAAGAAAAACTGTTATGAAGAATTACTAGTAAAAACCAACGGTACCACAATGTTTTTGACACTGAATACACGGGTACTCAAAAAGTACGGAACGAAGATCGCATGCGACCACATATTTTCTTAACTATACAGAATCAACAGCAGATGGTATTAAGTACTAGATACCTTAACAGGGGTAAGAACTACAAAAAAATTGAGGCCGATGAGGAAAACCACCTGGCAATATACAGAACCGGCAAACCTGGTGACAAGCGGCATATGCACCTCCAGGGATCTAGTGAGGCTTAGAAACCGAATCATGCTCCCTATTGAGCACCCAGCACTTCTCGAAGTTTTTTCAGATAATATTTAATTTTTTTCTCTGTTGTTATGTTGGCAATATTTCTAATATCTAAGTCAAAAAGATCTTCTGAATTATCTAGATCAAAAGGTACGAGATTTTGTAGAGGTATCTCGATTTCTACTGGCTCTTCTCTAGCGTTCATAGCCATCGTGAAACAGCCGCCTCTATCGTAAGTTACTGCTGCTTTGTTTATAAATATACCAGAAGTAGTTTTTATCAAGCGCAAGTATGCTTGCCCTTGGCTGTTAGTTTGCGTTACAGGAATCTCTATGAAAACTCTTATTCTGGCTGGTATTTCATATACACTATTTGGGCCAAACGTTTCTCCTGTAGGTTCAAAATGTTAAGAAATTGGAGGGGATTCCGAGTTTTTTTTATTAATGCTTAGAATATATACAACTTTTTGAAAACGATTTCTATTACTTATATATTTTTTTGTTGTATCAAGCAATTCAAGTCTACATTCTTCGTCACTTAGTGTTACAATTCTTACTATAAATGGAATGGGACTTGTAGGTCTTTTTTATAAGTATCAAGGCTCTTGTGTCATGATAAAACCTGTTCCGTTTTCAGTTAAAAATAAATTTTTGATCATTACTATCTGAGTAAGGAGTATTTCTATTGTTAAAACATAAAAAATATAATTTTTATTAAATATGTTTCATGTCACTGTTCCTAACTTTATGGTATTTTAAGAAGTTAATCAACTAAGAGCAATTTTTGTACTAGTATTGATCATAACATTTAGTAATAATGAAAATATTTCAATAGCATTGACGTCTTCTCCTATAGCCATGATAAAAGT
The DNA here is from genome assembly GCF_036245765.1 of Copidosoma floridanum. Taxonomy (NCBI): domain Eukaryota; kingdom Metazoa; phylum Arthropoda; class Insecta; order Hymenoptera; family Encyrtidae; genus Copidosoma; species Copidosoma floridanum. The sequence continues at coordinate 3,418,296 of NW_028321885.1, forward strand.
GTCTCTACTTTCATTTAAATGTGAAATTTTAAGCTTTACTGTTGGTTCATTGCCAATGTTTCTTGCGATGAACACTCGGGTGATTGCAAAAATTAGTTCATCAGTGGACGCTGATTTATATCTTTGTTTGCCGCTGCATCTAGGTTCAAAGCACCTTTTTAGGTTAAAGAATAGCTTGTATGAGTAGAACTGTGTCTTGAATTATGCTAATTATTGGAAAAGTTTGGTATCTTAATATTTTTGCAAGTGCAGGGGTAATTTTCCATGGAAGAAGTAGACAAATTAAAAAAAACACTGCAGTAAGCTTGTGTGAAAGGGGCAATTTTAATAGGCTAATAGTTGGTTTTCGTGTTGTGTTAGATGTGGGGCCAAAATTTCGATGATTTTCCCACGAATCATTGAAAAAGTGATAAGATTGCGTTTCATTTGATTTTTACAGCAATTTTACTGATTGATCATTTGAGTCGTTATTTAAATATTGAAGAGCTAGGTGTGATATTATTTTTTTGTTTGAATTGAACGTAGTTGGGAAAGTTTTTGTGTTATAAGGGTTGTAATTATAAGATGTATTATCGTGAATAAACATGTTGGGATCGTTATGGTCACCTTGTTGTATATTGTTTCGATTGGGCTGAAAATATACAAAATTTTCTTGTCTGTTTTGTTAGTATACTGATAAATTTCGTTTAGGAGCCGTAGGATAAAACTGCTGAGCAAGATACATATGTAAATTTTTATGATACATGGTAGCGTTATTATCAGGGTATAATATTTTTTCAACGTCTTCTGCTTCTAAGACTAATTGTACGGCAACGGAAAACGTTTGGTACGTTTGACATCATGTTGGCCTTGATTTCATTGGGTAGGCCTTGCATTAATGCTTTATGGCTAACTATTTCTAGATATAACTTGAAATTAGGCTGTTGGTTTTTAGCAATGTTGTTGGAAACGGCCTCTATTTTGACTGCTCTAGCGTCTTGATTACTGAGTTGGGAGATTCTCCCGTGAAAATCGCGAACAGTTTCTTCCTGTTTTATTTAAGAATTATTAATGTCAAGGGTGTATTAAGTGTTAGTTTTAGAAAGAACAAAGTGTGCTTTTGAATGGTTGATAAGTACGTTTAATAATGTATTTATTGTTAATCCATCCAGGCAACTTCTTGCTTTACCCTTTAGCCTAGAAATGACTGTTCTTGAAAACATAGGCTTTTAAGCATTCAAATTAAGGGACTTCATTTTTAACATTTTGTAAGAAATTCTTGAGAGGTTTACTATTCTCATAATATATTGGTATGTGTAAGGCAGCTTGACTTATACGTAAAGCTGAATTATTAAGAGCTACGTCAAGTGATAATTCAAGGAATTTAAGTTATTTTCGGCTTTCCTTGCCCTATGGTATTGTTCGAATAACTGTGCTCTTGTACATCTACTACCTTGCTTATATCCTAAAGTGCCTGATTCATCATGTAAAAAAAATTATTTGAAAACAGGTAAAGAAAGACAATAAAGGAATTTAGAAAAAAAAAAAAAAATAAGAACTTCGATTTGGTTAAAACATACTCTTATTTAAACAAGAGGCTTTATTTCCCACAAGAGATGATAATTTGTTACGCCTGAACTTCTATAATTAAAGGGTGGAGCTCGTAGATATGTTTTACAAACAAATAAATTAAATTTTCGTTCGTCAGGAACCAGCCATTAGCTTAAAGGCCTTAATTGCTTTTACTTACTATATACTCTCTTTCAAACCATTGACTCGGCGTTGTGATGTCAAGTTTCACCAAACGATATGAATAAAGTGGTGTATGCTAAGCTGGCGTTCACTTACTGTTAGACATTATGTCTTGTATTATACGGTAGTAGCCTCTATCATTCGTCTTTTTATTTAAAGTTTTTGTAAAGGGCCTTGTCTTATAGTATCTATTTAATTTTTTCTCGATGTTTATTTTATCCAGTTAGGTAAGATTTATGCGCAAATTAATAAAGATTATTTAAACTTTAAATGGTTCATACAACTTAGGTATAAAAATGTTTTTAAATTACGAAAAGTAATTGAATTAACAACCTAGTTATGTCTTATTTTATGACTTAATAGATTTAAAAAAGCCTGAAATAGTTAATTTTACAAATAGTATAAATAATCCCGTTTTGCATTCACATTTATATCGTTATACAATTCATCGTTTTTTTAACTCAACTTACTTCTATAGTCGGTGGTTAGCCGCTGCTTGCTCACACGCAGTTGCAAGATCTTACGAGGTTCACCACAACGGCGTTCCTACTCCTCCATGAAAGCAGTCATGGCAATGACAATGATTAGGCTTCTACTTTTAACATCTGAACCTAAGTTGACGGTCCTTTCTTTGTTATTTCTCCTTGATTCACTTTTTAGAAAAGTTAACAATGGCCTGGCTTGCTTGAGCTTTTTTGACACAGCTAAGTCACTGAACTCAGTCTCATATTTGCTTGAAATGCATGCTCTTAACACGTAGCTTAATCACCGAACTCAATCTTACATTGACTTAAAAGACGCAACAGAACTCACTCTCCAACCTTTATAGTTTTTTTGAAGCACTTGATGAAAAAGAAAAGGCAAATATTGTTATGTACAAGAAGATTTTATTCTCTTGCGTTTGAAGAGGACACGTTAAGTTAGGGATCCGAAAGACTAATCAGAGCTTACCCTTATCACCCTCAACTGACACGAGCACAGTTGTGGTGCAATAATTTCACAGTAATTGATGGTAAAAACTGCTGATCTCTTGGATTTTACATTTAGTAAAAGCTGCTGTTGAGATTATGTATGATATTTCTTGTGTCCATCCGCAGTAAGGAACGTGAAAATTGTTAATTAATCACATTATTTGTTGTATTTGTGCAAATTCATGTTGTAAGCTAAGCGTTATATGTGATTGTTTGAGTTTGCGCACGTAGTTTGAGTTTTGCGACCGTAGATTGTTCTAAAAGAAGTGAGTTGTATGTCACGTGATTGCAGAAACAGATATACTTCCCGGTGGTTTGATATCGCTGAGCTTTGGCTTTTTATAATTTAAAAACGAAACTCTGTGCTTCGAAGTATTAAATATTGAGTATATAATATGGGATGTCACAGCACCACCGTACACCCTCACGAGGGGCAAGGGGTGAGGGGGTGTTAAAATTTGTATTTTTATTTAAAACTCAGACATATTTAAATATTGAAATTTTTTTCTTCTGATAGCTTTTTCCTACCTTTTCGATTATTTTCTTTTTTTTCTTTATTTTGAATTAAATTGAATCGGTATCTTCTTTTGCAACTAAGACACCTTTACGTGGTGAAGGTGAATAGCAGGAAACTGGCTCATATCTTAGGCTTAAATCATGCCTTTATGGCGAAAGTAGCATCAAATATTATAAGGCAGATAAAGGAAAATCCAGTATCTGTGGCAGATCTAGGTGAGAAAGTGGGCCCGCTAGTGTCGTTTTCAAGCATTCCTTTTTCTTAAGTAGTAGGCAACTTGGGTACTTTGAAGTTTAATGATTTAAGAATGGAAACTAATGCAAACACCTTGAATAGAGAGAGGCAAGGAGACTCACGGTAATTAAGCAGCCCAAACAGTGAGAGGCAAAGAGACTTACATTAAAAAAGCACCCTAAAGGGAACAAAAATCTACTACGTCCACGTCGTTGTTTCTGGATTGTGCTAAAAGTAGAACTAAATCATGAATACATCTAGTAGCCAATACATTCAATTAGTGATTTATTGACGCTTACAACATAGAAGCTAGTGGTACTTTTGAATAATTTTTATCAACGATGAATTAACTTTACATAGTTGGAGCTTTGAAAGTATAAGAATCTTGTATTTCCTTGGAACCCCGAGAGATTACTTAGATATAAACAAAGCTAGGTTTTTTCGGGTTATTTTTAGAAAGTATTTGGAGAAATTTAAATAACAACTTGTTATTTCTTATAGATATAATTTGGTTTTAGCGTCTTAGGAAAAATAGTTATCCATATACTTTAAGTTTCGTGAAAATTAAAAATTCCACCTTCACAAGGGGATGGTACTTGGGTGCGAGTGACTAAAAAAAAGGTTTTGTCCACTTTTCATGGTCATATTCAGTCTCAGCGTCTCATAAAACATAGAATTGCACGTACATCTTATTTTCACATAAAAGTTAAGATTTCAACCCCCCCCCCCCAGGCCACTCCGTGGGTGTTATGGGGTTGTTAGAGAAAAAATGGGTAATTAAAATCATTTCTCGTGGTCATATTAAGTTACAGTGACCCAAAAAACGTAAGACCCATGGGGTCTACCTTCTGGGTCTTAAAAAAATTTTTTTTGTGTGTGCCTGTGCAATTTATCTTTTTATAATGTTAAACAAATTTTTACCCGCAAAAAAAGTAGTCTTCATTTGTCACATGGTATATGTCTGAAAGTATAGATGTGAATGACCAAATTGTTTGAATAACTCAAGTTATTATAATCTTAATAGGCTAAAATAATAATATTAGTACAGTACTTCAATTTCGATGTCTTAATTAAGAGCTTGAGTTTTAACAAATTCCATCAAAAAAAAAATTTGAATAGCATCTTGAGTGCAGCATTCTGAAACACAAGAACCACTTTTTCAGCGATAACTTACTGAACATTCTGTTTCTACGTTAGTGTTTGAAGACGAAGTTTTGATTTTGTTGAAATATGACTTTTATTACTTTACACTTTATTCGAGATTATAATGCAAACGCTACAAAGATAAATTTATGCAAAAACAGCAGAAGAACCTGCCTGTTATCAAAATTCTAACCCCACCACAAAATTTTTAATATAAAAGTGGTAGAGCTTATTAACGAAAACTTTTTGTATTATAAGTTATTTGCTAAGGTGCGGTATTAATAATTTAACGCACAAAAAACATTTTAAAATACCTAAAAATTCGTTTTCCATCATCTTATTTTTGGAGAGAGACAAATCTCCATTACAAAAATCGGAGATCCCTAAAAAATACTTTTTTTTGTATTGACTAATTTTTTCTTTAGTTTTACTATGAAGACCCTCAGATTTGTTTTTACAAATAATGGCTTAAAAACTACTTTTCAAGTAAATATACAGTTTATTAACGATGAAAATTGTTTTGAAAATGAGTTCTTACCCTATAAGTAACCATAAAGTTTATTGTACGTTGATTTTTCAAACTTGCTGTTACATGAGTATGAAAAATATTATAAAAACATGTTTTGCATAATATACATTGAGATTTAATGAACGACAAAATTTTTACATTTTAAAAAGATTTGTTAAGTCAAATGCCCCCCAGATATAAACGTATAATATAGAAATATATACAACTTTATAAACAATTCTATTTCATCGATCCTATGATGATTCTAATTTTTTTCTTAAGGACTTAAGATAAAGTGCGACATCACACAATAATGTTTCTATAAATTTTTTAGTAACAGTTTTTACGATACTTGTAAAGTATTTCCATTTCATAAAAGAAATTTTAAAACTCGAACAATAGTGGTAATTCATAGAAATTGAGGTATAAAAGATGGACTGCGTCATAGTATACGATTAAAAAAAAAGGAATGATAGTTAAAAGAAAAATTTTAAATATAATCTTTATTCCAAAAATAACTTCCAAGTACAAAAAAATCTTTATATTACTTCTTATTTTGTATCTTAAGCAATGTCTAATCATTGTGGCAACTGCTATGACAATAGACATATCCCGAGGTCAAAGTTTCGATAATATAGGTTCATATGTAGCACACCTTTCACTTTCTATCAGATAATTATGAGTGGCTGTATCAAGATGGAAAAATTAAAATAATTTTGTCATAAGTAACAAAAAAAATACAACTTTTTTCCTTAGACCTACATTATGTATAGCAACAAGTACCTATTAATTCATAAAACATTGTTTTCTCTTGCCTTTTTATTTTTAAATTTTGATGAATGCTGTATCATAACCATTGTGTGAGTAGTCATTCATATTTTTTTTTGCTTTGAATAAACGCACAGGATTCAACGTTAATATGGCAAGTACATTGTATCAATAAAAATTTGTGATACGGTACGACAGTTAAATTATCTAGTAAAATTTTATTTTTTGCAAAAGTTCTTCACTCTTATTGGAATAATTTTTTTACCAACCAGCAATCTTACCTTAATTTTCTAAGAGGACAAGTAATGGAAGCACCATAGAATTGATCAAACAAGATCTTTTTCGTATAGTTACATAACGTCTTCCTATATAACATAGTTAAACGTGTGAGGCTTTTCACATAACACATTTTATGCAAATGTAAGAACTTTCACTTTAAATAGGCTTTTAATGTGTACTATATGGGACATGTTTTTATAAATTTTCAAATATTAGTATAATAATAACGATTTTATAAAATTATCGCACTATAAACTTTATAATTAGAAATAGCGTAAGAACCTACTTTCAAAGCAGTTTCATCGTTAATTTACTTTACTTTTTGTTAGAAAAAAGTTTTTAAGACATAACTTGTCAACGACAAAACTGATCAATCAGCCTTAAAAGTGGTGTGGTAACAACAAAATTTTTATAGTTATAACGATTTCTTTTAAAATTTTAAAAATTTATTGAGAGTAAGGAAAAACATTTTTGCAAAATAATTTATGTCAAGTACATAAAGTGAATGTACACAAACAAAACACTTTATCAAAGTAAGTCACCATATTTTGCAAATAAGGCATGATCAATGTACAACGTGCCAGCGTAGAAAGTATTTTTAAAAAAAAAGTCAATTTTAATTTTATTTCCTCATTATGTTTTACAGAGTATGAGTATCAATATGCTAACTGTGAATTCAAACGAATAAACGATTTTCAGGCATTTAAAAATATTTTTCTATGTTAAGTGTCTTCATAACAATACTGAAGAAGAAATTGGTCGATAGAAAACAGTGTATTTTTTAAGGGTTTAAGAATAACGTACTAGAAAATTTATCTTAAGAGGTGCTGTTCACAAATTAGATGGTGTGAAATGATTTTTGGCCACTTCAAAACGTTTTTTGTCAATTTAATCATTTTGATGGCACTTTAGAAAAAACCTAGCCTACAAAGAGTCTTATTTCAATTAGTTCTACCACTCTTGTGTGTAAGATTTAGTTGTAAAATTAAAATTTATTTTTGCAACTAGAAAGAACACTTTTTCTTCTGCTTTTGCGTACATTTTGACTCATAATGTGTCTGCATTATTATCTTGAATAAAGTGTAGAGTAGAAAATTTTGTATTTCAACAAAATCTACAATTCTGTTTCCGAACACTAGCGTCTAGTTAAATGGTAAAAAAGTGATCGCTAAAGAACTGGTTCTTGTATTTTAGAACACTGCACTAAAAATGCTGTTAAAATTTTTTCCTGTTAAAACTCAAGCCATCTGTAAAAACTTTTAACATAAAGTAACATACAAAATGCCAGTCTATTTAGATTATAATTGAGTATAATTAACTTGGTGATGTACGCACTTGCTTTCAAACGTTCACCATACGACTAGCTCAGACAACTCTCATACAAGGTTAAAAATTTTCTTAGTACTAACAAAAGACATATTATGTTTAGTTACATTTTTACTCTGATACAATAAAAAAATTTGTCATACATTGGATTTGCCTTAAAAGTAATGGTATGAAAAAACTGTTATTTTGTTAACATATTTAAAGATCTGTATTTTACAAAATTTGTTTGTGAATTGGTAAGTGTTGAATTAAATTCAAGAAAACAACAAAAGAATTTCAATATGTAAACATTAACCCTAAGCAATACTGAACAATATTTTTTTTTAAATCTATTGAAAATTAATGAGCCTGAAAGAATGAACAGTTAAAAATATACCTTGTTTAATATACTTAAATTTATAATGATTATTATTTCATATTTAGCATCAGGCACCTTACCTCAGCAATGGTTACCTATTAACTCAATATACGTATCACCATCTAACATGTATCGATCACGAGGCTCAGAAACTCCTACACATGCTCATGAACTAGCGTTTCAGTGCACAAAGCTTTCAACTTTTTTTTATATTTATGACTAGTTACAGCCCACATTTCTCCACCAATTTTTAGTTTCTTTTTTTTTCGTTATCTTAATTTCGTTATCGAGATTAATAACCTACCCTCAAATTGTAAAAATTAAAGTTTGTGTAAATAGTTAGACCATTCGATACAATAATATAAGAACCAAAAAAAATTATCATCAATAGTTAAGACCATACGAACATATGTCGCTTAATATGTGTGAGCAAAAACAATTGCTTTATATGTTGTAGGTTATGTTATTTAAACTAGTCAAAGATTTCGTATTTTTTTCTATACTTAAAATGCGCTACAGCCAACATTTCTATACTTATGAAGAACCTCTTTTTTTGTACGTCATTTTGTAAAGATTTTCAACAACTCATCTCGGCTCTCTTTCAACAATTTTTTTTTTTTTTTTTTTTTTTTTATTTAAATCATAGAATGTTAATAAACTGCAGTTTGCCCTTATGATTCACCGATTTAAGACTTCAAATACTTATTTGGATTATTCAATCATACTAAAAGTCATGAGTATGTAATAATTAAGGTACTCATACAGTAAAAAGGTTATTCCTACATTTTGTGATTATGTTAAAAAAAGGAATCAGGAATTCTAGTCAAATTATTCATGAAATGATATTTTGTAGATAAAAAAGAACACAGACACGATTTTTTTAAGTTTCCAAAAAGAATTTTCAACTCTTCGTGCTATTTCTTTATTAGAAGATTTATGACCCAACCTCTAATAGTAAAAATAAAAGCTTATACAAATAATTAGAACATTTATTACTATGAACATTAAAAAAAATTAGTATACTAATAGTCAGAATTACGCAAATATGGTTTTTTTAACATTTAATTATAGAAACAATTATTTTAAATACTGTAGGTTATGTCATTAAATAAAATCAAACATTTCGTAATATTTCTATTTTCTTAAACCAGCTACAAAACATATTCCTACACCAATTTTGAAAATCTTTTTCTCTACATAATCTTGAAGATATGTTGAACAAATTATTCTGGATTTTTCCATTTATTTAATTTTTTATACTGTACGATTTAACCTAGAATGTTATGAAACTGCAGTTTGCTCTTATAATTAAATGATTTTAGACTTAAATTAATTATTCGAAATTCTTTATTATACGGAAATTAATAAAAATGTATGTCTTTAGGTATCTATATAGAAAAAAGGTTATTTTTTTTACATTTTCAAGTTGTGTAAGAAAGAAATCAAAAATTTTTGTTAAATTGTTTATGTAATATGGTTTTGTGGAGATGAAACGACATAGACACACTTTTTTAAGTTTCTAAAAACAAATTTCTCCTCTATTTACTATTTCTTTTTTGGAAGACTCATAACCTAACCTCAAATGATAAAAATTAAAGTTCAGGCAAAAAGTAAGACCATTGAATATAATAATATACAAAAGAAAAAAGATTATTATTAAAAGTAAGAACCATGCAAACATTTTTAGCTTTATATTTGTGAACAGAAGAATTACTTTAAAATTTTTTAATTTAAAAGTCATGAGTTAAAAAACACTAGAATGAAAAAAGGGCCTAAATAAGTTGCTAAAAATTTTCTTAAGATAACGTAGAAATAAAAAGGTTCAAGTCAGTGAAGAAATATGGGCTGTAGCTGGATTTAAACATAAAAAAAAGTTGGAACCACTGTTTGTTGGCACGAACACTTACCTGAGTCTATGCTCGAGACTCACGCTGGGCGCATAGGTGTGACGTGATTCTAAAAGATACTTTTATCAGAGGATGCGGTATCCTGAAACAGAGTACAATTTTTTTTAAAAGAAAAAAATCAAGTCACAATGGCCCTAGGTAGTTGTTGAGCAGTATCTCTATGCACTGGCATGTGGTCTGCCTAAGATTTGTCAATGTTACCAAGAGTTGCGTATTTAAAGTATCCCGTTTGTGATCTAGAAACTACTAATACCATCACTAGTAAATTTGTCGTTCTAGATGTTATATAAAGTAACCGATCCTAGTTTTATTTGCAACGCTTAGGAATTAGCATCACCGTACTTGTGTCAAGAGAAAAAAAGGTGATTCACTCGCTCCAGCCCTTCCTTTATATTTTACATCCAAATTTTTTGCAATCCTAATATAACTTGATATTTATGTTCAGTTAAAATACTAATATTATTTGCTAACGCTGATAACACTGTTCGTTTATTTAACTGAACTTCTTGCAAAGAGAGTGGTAATAATTGCTTTGTATTTTAATTAATGCTCAGATGAATAAAGAACGGTGTTCTATGGTATATCAGTTATCACTTATACTTAAGCAGTTGTAACGGTGGCCATTGCTATAATAACTTATAATTACAATATGAGTGGTAATAATAATTATTATAATAATAATTATATCGATAATAATAACAACAACACTGCCATTAATCATAACAAAAAAGTAATGACACTCATAATAATAATTATACTAATAATAATAATAATAATAATAATTTAAATTATATAGATAAAAGCTGTAACAGCTAGGATAACAAGGATAATAAGATAATAATTTGGCGCCTGTCACGAGTTAACACAGTTTGTTTGACGGGTAGTTTTAACTGATCATTATGTTGCAAAAATAATTCAGAGTTTTTGGTAGAATTTTGGTCAACATGTTTTTTACTGCTTGTTGTTGGAGAGAAAGTTCGCTCATGGTGCCCTTGGGAATCAGAAATTCTGTAACCAGTGTTGGAGGTACATACTCTTTCGACATCTGTGAGTCAGAAAAAGGGACAAGGGTTATGACTTTTTTGTATTCCTTTACATTCAAAAAGTAACAAAATGTAACCAGAATACAAATAAGGCTATTGCAGAAGGCTTATAAAATTGTGAGTGCGATAAACAGAGGATTAGACAGTAAGTCATACTTCTGCAAAAATGCAATAATAATCAGATAATTTTTTCACGGTTGATAATGTTACTCTAATAGGTTTATTACCGTTAACACTTTAATATGTTACATTTATTATTGCTTACTGCGTATGTAGTATGGATGAGTCTGTATCTTAACTATATAAATTAATTCTAAGTTATTCTTGTATTTAATGTTACATCTTATTGCCATTGTTCCCACTTAAAATTTCGTGTCTGTTGAGAGCAACAGTTAAGTAGTTTATTTTTTCGCATAACAAATTATTTCGTTTGTTTTTTATTTCTGGTCAGCATAGGCCAGCGGGCATGTACACGAATCATAGTTGGTTATTGTGCTGTAGCTACAAGTCAACTTGAAGGTGATTCACCTCTTTTTAGATACACGTTAGTCCTTGCTCAAAATGCTTTTAAATCAACATGAAAAATTATCAAAGGAATAAATGGGAAAAAAAGTCAGTGAACAGTGAGTGCTATAATACCCAAGTAAGATTTAATACTCTTATAATATTATATGGCAGATAATATGATCATTAATTTAAATATACCTCCTATAAACTGATATTGTGTACAAAGGTGGTGCAATTATCGTCAGAACAAGTATACCTACGTTAGTAGGACGTTGTCTCAATTCATACAGTTATATCTAACAACTGCACAATTATAAATGATATGTTATGGTCAACTAAAATTTAAACAATATTAAAAGTGGCTTGTAAATATCTTTTTAGGACATTTTTCACTGCTAGGTTTTTTGACAGATATTATTTAAGCAGTAAAAGTGTACTAAAAATACTATGAGAAATACCCAAAATAATGGCAGATCACTTTAGTGTGTCCTTTTTAACATGCTCAATTTTAAGCTTATAACTTAGATGTAGCCTTACAGAGAATCACTAAAAATTAAATTTAAAAGATCTGTATAAAATTGCCAATTTGTTGTTTGTATGAAAGAATACATTTCAATTAACCAATTTCATTTGTAAATGGATCCATAATTTTTTTTTCTCCATAACACATGAAAGAAGGCGTCAAGTTTGTGTAAAAGCATGTATGTACGGTCATCTTTGAAAAAAAAAAAATTTTTAGCGTTGCTTCATATGGTCGTGCTTTTCTTACCTCTCTGAATTTTGAGCTCAATTTTTTCCCACTAACTATGTGATTAAAAATAAAAAATTTATCTTAATCACAAAGCAAAAACTGTGAAAAAAAAGACGCAATAAAAGTTCATTATTGTTTATACAGTATGGCAAGCTTTTTTTTAACGATAAAAATTATGGAAAAATGTGAAAAAATTGTATGAACAATCATTAATTTATTTTAAAAGTAACAAATAAATAATAAGTCAATAAATATTATTCAATCTATGTGAAAGCTGCTCTGCTTATATATAATAATTTCAAAATTTGAAAAAAAAAAATGTATAAAAAAAAAATTATTTATTTATTCAATGTATAATGAGGCCAAATACATAAATACATAGCGAATTAAAGTTCACATTTAAAGTTAGTTATGAACTGTAAGATATGCATGAAGTCATCGATCTTTCATTTTTGAGCCCGCTCATATCAGAGTGGATAAGGATCTCTGCTACTGTGCAAGAGGTCAGGGGTTCGAATCTTTTTGGAAACTGTTTTTTATTTTAGGATTGGTTAAAAAAATAAAAATTTAAAATGTATGCTGTAGTGTGTTGCCACGATGATGTGTAGTACGATAAGGTTTGTAGGGGACTGGAACTACTTCAAGAGGGGTGAGGTGAAGGGAGGAGAATCAAGGAAAGTCCACTTCCGTTACACTTTTTCTCTGGGTCACTAATCTGAAATCAATGATTTACTCTGTAGAGTAGAAGGCACCCATAGAAGTATGACTTTAAAAAACATTGTTAGTAATTGTAGTTTGCTAAAATAACATTTAACACACTAAATTTGGCAAATAGATCTTTTGACAGCTTTTTTCTGCACTTTGGGAGAAGTCATTTTTTTTCTTGTTATATTTAGAGATAGATTTTTTTTTTTTGAAGCAAAGCCCTTTTTACTTGGCTCTGGGGCCAGGAGTAAGCTATGAAAAATCGACAAGTTGACGTGCTTCCCCCACTTCACTAAGTTTTCACAGCAGCAGAACGTGTATTTACATATATATCTGTAGAGTCGCTGCTGCTACACTGCTACTATATTTTAAGTCAGTTGTAGTTGGAAGCGGTTGAGTTTTGTCATCTCAAGGGGCTGTGCTCAGGTGGATCTTTAGTCAGCTTCGTGTACACTGACGTATATGTTCTTATACATGCAACTGAATAGAAATGAAAGTTGGATGTCTGTCTAGTTCGTGAGGCCCTACTTAGACAGCCTTACTGAGGGCACACGTAGGGGTATCAGGGGTCCCGTATGAACAACTGATTAGGCAGCTTTCACAATCTACCTTTATCTTTCCTTACTATTTGTATGTATAGTTATATCAGCATCAGTTGAAGTATAAATTAAAGCGTTAGATTATACGTAGTATATAGGTACACAAGTTACGAGTGCTTTTATTTAGTCCTATTTAAATCATTTAGGAATATTTCAATGAACATGAGACAGGCAAAATCAGTTGAAATTAAACTTGTTGTCAATTTAGTTAAGCATTTCAAAGTACCACTTTAAGAAACAGTTGTTGTTGCTTCAGAAAAATGGGATAAAAACTATTTGAAAGCCGTACTTACATTGTGAAATTTTTGTACCGTAATTAAACAGTTTGTACTGAAATGCAGCTGTCTGCCATTAGGTCAACTTTATTGGTGATTCCATTGAGTCAATATGTTTTTGTATGAAAAAAGTGAGTTGTAGTGGGAGTAGGTAAATTGTATTTATTACCTAATTATTATTTAAAAATACTTGAGAGTTAATTCAAGCAAGTATTCTAAACTTGCAATCAACAGTGAGTGATATTCTTGAGCTTACACCAATATCTTTATTTATGAAAAAATTGATGTATAAAGAAATTAAATATAATTCGTTAAAAATGAAGCATGGCTTTTGTTTAATTATAATAAAAAATGTATTCTCATATGCATACATCTATATTTATGAATTGAAAAGATAACGTCAATGTAGGCAGCCTATTAATGGTCTACAGAACGCCCCTTAACGCTGTCATCGTAGGACCTCAGTAGGCTAGAGAGGCAGCCTAAGTAGGCCCTACAGATCGTCTTCTAACAATTTCTGCTTTGGCAGCTGCATGTACTATGTATGTAGATTACTTTTTTTTTAAATTCCGTTTGTACTTTTCTTACAATATTATTTATTTTATTTTAGAACATAATTATCCCTGACGTGTTTGCTAATAAATTGTCGGATATTTAAAACACCCACACACAAATATATATGTATATATATATATATATATATATATATATATATATATATATATATATATATATTCCTGACCCCCTTCGCAGGTTGAGTGACACTTAAATCGTGTACTTTAGTACATGACTTCAGTGTCACTCAAATAGTCAGAAGGGGTCGGGAATATCTGGCCGTTCAGTATATATAAGTATGTCCGCTCACTTTACTAAAAGCATTGATGTCAGAAAATGTTTTGTTACCACACGTTTAAAGCAGCTTTACTTTTTTCAGGGCTCCTGAGACCCCTCACGCGTTTTTTTTTTGCTTTTGGTCCGCAAAATAAAGTATTTTCCATGTACCTACGAGATAAAACACCGATGATTTTGTCTGTATTCTACTTTTTATACCAGCTGTTACGTAGGTTTCTCTATGCGTAAATAACTGAAGACACGTCTTGTAGTTTGGGTACTTTATAAATACTTGTAATCTGTAAGGAAAGTTGCACATGTATACCAGTATTGCGGGCCTAGCCCTCTTATTTTTATGTTACTAGCTTTTCTTCCCAACTCACTGTTCTTTGCTTCGCACTGTTTTTCCTATCGTTTCTCTTCTTTATTATTCTACCTTTTAGGTCCAAGGCCAGAAGGGGTGCATGAATGCATAGCTATATTTCATACGATAGCTGTATGATATCGTACGTAACATAGTCAAACGTTACAGAATCTAAGTATTCACTATAAATAAAGCAAGACTTTGTTAGGTATTGTAAAATTTTATGTTAAAAAATTTAGGTAATAAGTATCACCTAAAAAAAATAAAATTCGTAGTATTTCTTTCAAGAAACTAATGGTCTATTAAGTAAACCCTACATCAAATAGCATGTAGAAAGGAAGGTATCTAAAGCAGATTCGTGAGTACTAATCGATTTGTGCATAAGTATTGCTATTTTTAATACAACATAACTTATGTTGAAAGACACTTTTTTAGTTGCATATGATGACCTTTTATGTTATTAGATGTTTATTCAGTAATTTGATAGCCATACAGTGATATTGAGTTTTATTTAGTTTTTGAATTAAGAAAAACATAATTTAAACAGAAGTGATTTTGACACATACAACACACAGCTTACAAAACAGTTAATAAATTTTGTGTTGTAAAAAAAATTGACGTCTGTGCACGATTTTAATTACGAAGGTCCTTAACACCCAAGTGTCTTTGTTTTTTCATTTATTGTGTTAATATTTCTATCAAATATTTATAGCAAATGTTAATATTTTAAGCAAATAGTCAAGTCTTAGAGACTTTAAATAAATAATAAGATCTGAATTTTTATCTACGCTTGACAATGCATAATTCTGTAATGTCCACTGATAAAAATGTTTAATTAATATAGCTAATTTAGAGAAAAAGGAGCATAAAATTCTAACTAAGAGATCTAGTCTTAGTTCAATGGTTGCCTAAAAATGTAGAATATACAAATAAAATGTTCGAAACAGTTTTGCGAGTACCAAACCTGGAGTGCATTAAGATTAATATTTTCAGAACACGATTTATTATTTAATAATATTCTTACTATCATAGACTTGGTAAGACTGCAAAGATATAATCACTGATTTAATTTCATCAAAAACAACAATTCAAGCCATTCTGTACATCTAAGACCTTGATAAAGGTAACATTAAATAACGAAAACACAATCTATACGCTTACAACACACGGCATAAGAAAAAGGTTCAAAAGAATTTTATTGAGTAAGAAATGTTTGAAGTATACAAACAGCTATTGTGGATCACTTATAAGTATCAAAATTAAAATTTGCTGACCTGCAGTGAGCAAGCCAAAACATATACGTTTTTATATTTCAAAACACCTGATTATTTATAGGCTTATCCATTGACTTTCTTTATCGTAAAAGATACTGAACTAAGTACATGAAGTAATAAGCTAAAGTTTGAGATCATTAACGGATGCGAAAGTTTAATTTATTGTATTTTAACCGTGTATAAAACTATGTAACATTAAATATCTTTCAAAAAACGAATTAAAAAACAGTATGACATTCATAATATCACCCTACAAAGTAGAATACTTTAACGTAAAACAGCTGCATCTACTCATGAAAAATGTTATTATAAATGACTTACTTATCAAAATTAGATTATAAAACTTTTTAGTAGAACAATCGTGTTTTTTTAGGGATACAATTCTAGTAGTAAGTATGAAAAGAAAATGTTTAAGCCTGTGCCTTACTATTACGAATAATGATGACAGGGTAGTGAACTTGACACTTTACAAAGCTGATACTGAGAAACTTGTCAAAAGCAATGTTGCAAGTACAAAACAGTTTGTAAGTACGTAATTTTATTTTTGTTAGAACATTTATTATGAAGATATATAATTTCAGATTTATGATACCTTTTCACGTAAAAATTTTTACGTTTGGCCGAGCATTTGCCAAAGTTCCTGTGGCCAACGTTTGACCAAACGTTGGGTAGACATGTGCGATGCGGAAATCCTAAGCTTGAACTTTTGCTGGAATATTTGACTTAAGCTTAGCCAATATTCATCAAAACTTCTAGAAAATTAATAAAAATTTTCAATATATAAGTAGACTGCGTATACAATACATCGAAATAATCGTACAGGAAATCGCCACCAAGATTCCGCGTGTGACACAAGCATGCTTAACCACTTGGCTATGACAAGATAGTACAAGTTATAACACAAATTGTCTACATATCGTACCAATACTACAATCTTTTTTAAAGTTATGTTATTAAATTGACTTCATAATTTTTCTGAGAAATTTTTATTTAGAATTATTTAGTTGCATTTAAGTCTATGTGAAACAATTAAAGTACACTTAAAATTGACAGATTTCACACCTCTGTAAACTTGGCTCCCGTAATTAGCAAATTTATTGATTGAATTAAGCAAAAAAGTTGTGCTTCTTTTACGCATTCTAAATATGTTCGTAGTTCAACTGTGCGTCAATTAGCTTTTACTTTAGTATTAAAAATTATTTCAGGTACTACTCAAAACTAAAAATCCCTTTAATTGAGAACTAATAAAGCACATTAATTTTTTGGATGCCAATTAATTGCGTGTTGAATGTTTCTTAAAACTAAAAACATATTGCATAAATTAAACTTAAATTAATTATAAAAATGGGAAAATATCGTATCTCTAATATTTGAATATATACAGCTATAACATTTGTATGGGATACGCAGCTTACACCCGTTTTCATCGCTTCTGCTAAGCTAAGTTAACGCAAACTTTAAACACACTAAGACCACAAATATTTATAATGGCAAACCAGAGCAGCTAGACGCAATCTAACGGCCATCTTTGCTAAATAGCATAAAATACAAATATCCAGATAACCCAAGTACTTTTGTTTATCTCCCACACCATTATAAGAAAAAAATTTCCAAAAGAAATACAGCTACCCATTACCAAAAAGTTAAACTATACCTTACGAAAGCTGTAAATCCTGTCACAGAAATCATACTTCAATAAAACAAACTGACATCTGTAGGTATTAAGATAAAAATCAATGTAGCTAACTTTTTACCGGTTTCAATTATTATAACTTTTTTTTTTAACAAAAGCCCTTTCTAAATTTTTGTAATTTCTAAAATTACTGAGATCGATATTAAAAATAACGTGCATTTCATGACGGTGATTTTTCAATAAATTGAAGAAAATAATTGAAAGCAGGCCCAAAAAAAGTTGAATCACGATACATTCATATGTTTACTTGTTAAACCAAGACCACTATACGTAGGAAATAGTAAATTATAAATTAAATTCCGTGAACGCTCAAATATACGATAAATGTATGAAAAAACTAATTGTCATAAGATTTGTGAAAAAATTGTTTATATAAGACTGTAAAATACACATAACAGATAGAAGTGCCATCTAGACAATTTTATAAGCCAGCTAAGCACTGGCCACAATAGTCAAAAGTTTGCAGCAAACCAACATCTTCAAGAAGCTTCGTTATTGGCTCCTTGTTAAGCCAAGCTATAAACTATCACTAACGTAAACAAGCGTGTGAACATATAATGAAAAAAAACAAGCAAAGATTGCCCGATAACCTAGGGCACTTGCTAACCACTCAATTAACTATTAAATTGTTAATACACAACACAAGCACTTATCACCTTACCTCCAAGAGCGCTTACTATTGATTTTATTGAACAATAACATGTCAATTAATTACAAATAAAAAAATGTACAGATATTTTCTATACAATGAAATCGTCTTCGTTGTCATCGTTCTCATCGACATCGTCACCGTCGTCATCGTCAACATAGTCAATCTCATTAACGTTATCATTTCTTTTATCATCGTCCTCATTATCCCCATCATCACCTTCGTCATCATCATGATAATGATCATCACCATTACCAACACCATCAACAACATTATCATCATGATCATGATTATCATCGTCATGATCTGCGTTATTATCAATATATCCGTCTTTTTAATCTCATTATCATTACCATTGCCATCATAAACAATATTATCGTCATTGTTATTATAATCGTCATCGACATCCTTAAAACCATCATCATCAACATCGTCAACAGTATCATCATCATTATAATCATTAACATCATTATCATTGTTGAGAATACACCTTTGTCTATGATTACGTGCCTTTAGGGTTATGTATGAGTACGTATAGGTGCATGTGTGTGTGAGTGCGTGTGCTGTGTATAGTAGAGCACTACTGTATAGCTCGCATGTCTTTGTTGCTCAAGAGCATTCCACCTAGTAAGTCATGCGTAATATGTAAGCATTGAATTTCTCATTTTTGATAAGCGTATTTCATAATAAAACCACTTTCGTTTTTTAACCTCGTTTCCCAACATGGTAGCAAAGCGTGGTTAATAAATGGGTGGTTCTCTCTTTATTGCTGAAAGTATACTTTTAAAGTTATTTTAAGCAATTAAGGGGGAAAACATGTGCTCCGAAAATGTAAAAACGTGCTTGATAAGTGAGTGTGATTTGTTAGTGAAAAAGAGTTAAGACTAGAAAACTATTGGGAAAATATTGAATAAAGGAGAATAAAGATAACTAAATTAAAAAGAAAAAGTGAAAAATGTTGATTGAAACAAGTGACGCAAACGGATTTAAGAGTAGTACATGAGATACTTGTAGAGTGAGTACAGAGCACGTTAGTGAGGTCAAACACGTGTAATATGCAAAGTGAAATTAAATGATTACAATTAATAATGGATGAATAAATTAATTAAACATGATGAAAATAATGATTTAAGCGAAAAAAGTAAAAACTGTGTTTTTGAAATTAATAGAGATACGAGAAATTATGTAAGAAAATTTTTTTTTAAAACATTGGAAAAAGTGTTAATTTTAAAGGCTATCATTGAAGTAAAGACTGAAAAAAAATTGAAAGAAGAAATGGAGGAATCTGCTGAAATTGAAGATATACATATTCCAATTTTTGATGGAATAGATTGTAGTTCGTGGAAATTTAGGCTTTTCACAGTGTTGGAATATAAAGAGTGTCAAAAACCTGCATTAGGAGAAAGACCGACAACCGAAACAGGAGCAATAGAAGAAGCAGCATGTAAAAAACTTGATTTAAAGGCAAGAGCAATTTTAATAAATTGCGTGTCAAATAAGCAATGAGAATATTTAAAAGAATGCACGACTATGTTACAAATGATGAACAAATTAGAAAGTTTATATTCAACGAAATCTACAACATTGCAAATAATTAACCGAAATAAGTTGGAGCAGATAAAATTAAAAAATTATAACACAGTGGAAGAATTTTTTATCGATTTTGAAAAGGCATGCAACAAATTTAAAAAGGCTGGTGGCACTTTGTCAGAAGAAGAAAAAATGAAATATATAATAAAAGCGTTGCCTACTAGTTTTGCTTACATTGGAGACTTTGTAGATTTAGTACTAGAACAACAAAGAACAGTAGAACTTGTAAGATCAAAAATTTATGAAAAAAGTTTAAATTTAAGTGAAATTGTTAATAAAACAAATACTAGCACGTTTAATGTGAAATCGAAAGGACAGTGTTTCAAGTGCGGAAAGCTTGGACATTATGCAAAGGATTGTTGGCAGAAACAGCAAGAACAACACCAAGGGGCAACTAGAGGAAAACGAGGGTCGTACAGAGGCTACGGCAGAGGCTCAACCAATCGAGGTCGCAGTAGAAGTTATGGATACCAGCAACAAGCAGAGAACAACGAGCAGCAACAGAGGTCATCGCACGAGTCATGGGCAACACAATTAGTGCATGTGAATGTGAATTAGTGCAGTGAAAGTGCAAATAAGAATGAGAATGAGATTGAATGGTTGTTGGACAGTGGATGTACGGATCATATTGTAAATGATCAACAATACCTTTGTCATGTAAAAGAATTGAGTAATTGTATTGATGTAAAATTACCTAATGGAAAAATTTTAAAAGTACCTAAGGTAGGAAGCGTTAACACTTTTTTTAACGCTTATTATGATCAAACGAATGTTGAATTAAAAAATGTATTTTTTGTGAATGGAATGAAACGAAATTTGTTAAGCTTATCTAAAATAACAGAAAATAATAAAGTTGTAGCGACAGGTAATTATGCGAAAATTTATAATAAATATAATAAACTGACCACTGTAGCTGAAAAAATTGATAGTTTGTATGAAATGAAAAGTCTTATATGCAAAAATGAAGATTACAATAATAATAATAATAATGCGATTCATACAAATAACGTTAGAACAACTGATTAAAAGAAATGGCATAGAGCGCTTGGTCATATTAATTTTAAATATTTAAATAAACTTGTGAATGATAGATTGGTTGATGGTTTGCCACAAAAATTTGAAAAAGAATTTATGAAATGTGAAAATTGTATACAGAGTAAAATGGCTAATGTACATTTCGAAAATAAGCAAACAAGGGCAAAGGAAATATTAGAAATAATTTATACAGATTTAAATGGGCCTCATACAACTTTTGGTTTTAACGAAGCAAAGTATTTTGTAACTTTCACTGATGATTATAGTAAATGTACGAAAATATATGAAAAAAAAAATGTATTAAAAGTAAAGATAAAACAGCTGATTGTTTCTTTGAATTTGTGAACTTAATAGAAAATCAGTTTGACAAAGGTACAAAGAAATTAAATTGTGACAATGGCAGAGAGTACCTAAATCGAAGAATTTATAATTTTGCAAAAGAATAGGGTATATAAATAATTACATGCCCACCATACGTCCATAAATTGAATGGAGTGGCAGAGAGGTACAACAGATCCCCGAAAGATATGGGAAAGTGTTTGGCTAGGGAGGCAAAAATTAATAATTGATATTGGCCAGAGATTATGAAAACTGTTGCTTATTTAAAAAATCGTACAATAGCCAATACGTATGAAAATAAAACGCCTTATAAAATATTTTTTGGAAAAAAACCGAATGTTAAACACGTAAAAATTTATGGAAGCAAAGTTTTTGTTAGAATGCCTGAAGTATTGAGAAAAGGTAAATGGGATGACAAAGCAAAAGTTGGAATTTTAGTTGGGTATAATAATAACAGTTATAGAGTTCTTGTAAGCGGTAACATTGTAGATGCTAGGCATGTTAAAATTATTGAAAATAAAAATAAATTAGTATATAGTAAAAAAAATTAATAATATGAATGAAAATGATGAATCAACCTTTATACATGTAGGAAATGATTCCCCTAGGTCTACGTCTTCTATCAAGAAACGTAGGACTAGCAATCGAAATAAAAATACGGGGTTAAAAAATGATAATGTAAATGAAAGAGATGTAAATAATAAATCTTAAAATGATAGAAATGAAAATTCAGAAAATGCAAATGAACAAAATTTGATCGTAAAAAGAAGTTCGCAAAGAAAGAAAAGTCCTGTAAATAGGTATTCAAATCCTGTAACATATTGTATTTTAGTAAATCGTGTTGGTGTAAATTTACCTCAGACATTTGAGGAAGTGATTAATTGCGACAGAAATAAAAATTGAAAAAATGCAATGAATGATGAATTTAAGAAAATAAATGATCGTAAAACATGGTTTTTAGTTAAGAGGAAAAAAGGTAAAGTTGTTATTGATACCAGATGGGTATATACAAAAAAGTTAAATGGTAGATATAAAGCTAGATTTGTAGCAAGAGGTTTTAAACAAACAAATACAATTGAGGATATTTATGCTCTGGTAGCAAGTAGTCAAACAAAAAAATTTTTGTTATTTTATTGTTATCAAAGTGGTTTAAAAATTGAAATTGTGGATGTAGATTCAGCCTTTTTGTACGGTGTTGTAATCTCAGAAGTGTATGTAGAACAACCGAAAGGTTTTAATAATGGTACTGATAGAGTTAATAAATTAGTAAAATCAATGTATGGTTTGAGTGAAAGTTCAAGAGACTGGAAAAGATGTCTGGATAAAAATCTTGCAAGCTCAGGTTTTAGAAAAAATAGGAGATGATACTGTTTATTTACTAAGTTACGTTAATGATATTATGATTTATTATGAAAAACTTGCTAGGTACTTTATTATACATTACTTCGGGTACTAGGCTAGACATAAGCTTAAGGGTTAATTATCTGAGTAGATTCCAAAATTGCTACACAAGTACACATTTAAAATATGCCCTAAAAATCTTAAAATATTTGTTTGCTACCAAAGATTTTGAATTATGTTATAATAAGAAATAAAAATTTTAAAATTATTGATTGTTACGTAGATGCTGATTGGGCAGGAGATAGTTCACATAAAAAGTCTACAACAAGGTATGCTATAAGATTGTATGAAAATGCAATTTATTAGAAATCAAGGAAACGAAAATGTATTACAAAAGCATCGACTTATGCTGAGTATGTAGCTTTGTCAGAATAAGTAACTAAAGTAAAATGTATAAGAGAATTGTCAAAGATTTTTAGAATTGAATTAGAAAAACCAATTAAAAATTACGAGCATAAATCAGGTGTAATAAAAATTGCGAAGTGCAGTAACTTTACGAAAAATTCAAAACACATCAAAATTGATTATCATTCTGTACATGGAATTGTAGAACAAAAAGGAATAAATGTGGTTAAAGTAAATACTAAAAATAATGTAGCTGATACATTGACGAAAGCATTGTGTAGAGAAAAATTTGATAAATTTAGAAACAATGCCATTGTCGTTATCATAATTTTCATCAGTATTATCATTATCTTCATTTTCACCTTTATTATTATCATTACTATTATCGTCATTATTATCATCATCATCTTAATCATCATCATCATTACTATCATCATCATCATCATCATCATTATCATCATCATCATCATCATCATCATCATTATCATCATCATCATCATTATCATCATCATCATCATCATCATTATCATCATTATCATCATCATTATGATCATTATCATTTTTATCAATATTATTAATATCATCATTATAATCCTTGTCATTGTTATTATTATCATTATCGGTATCGTCATCACAATCATTACAATCGTCATTGATAATATTTTCATTATTATTATTATCATTAAAGACGATGTCATCGTAATTTTTTTTATAATAGCCATCGTCATTATTATCACAGTTATTATTGCTGTCATCATCATAACCTTCACTAACATTATCATTATCACTATGATTATTATTATCATTTTCATTATAATTTTCATCTCCATTATCTTTATCATAATTATAATCTTATCATTATTATTACCATTATTATTATTATCACCATCACAATAATTATATTTACCTTTAACAATATTGTCATCATCGTCATTGTCGTCATGGACGATGTCATCGTCATCATTTGTACTATCGTCATCGTCATTATTATCACAATTATGATCGCCATCATTACTATCATTATTTTCACTATTATTATTATTATCATCGTTATTGTCAACATTATTTTTATCATAATTATTATCATCCTTATCATCATCAACTTCAAAATCATTACTATTACTTTCATCATCGACATTGTACTTAAAATTACAACTTTCCTTTCTTTGAGTCTAACCCTGGGTAATTGGTGGTGGTAACAATCGGCTAAGAATATTATCGGTACCGAGGAAACTCTAAGATTAGGAACCAACACACAAACAATGATTGTGTTTATATGTCAGAGGGCAGGTTCGTTGCCCTGTGTAAAAGAACGAAATTGCTCAGATTTCCGGTTATATACAATACTTAAAAAATAATTATTATTAAGTTTCAAAATTTATCTGTTGAATAATCAATTAATTCCTGCACCCTATACAGCAATTGCTTATTGATTACTACTTAATTGAATTCTCCTGAATATTCCCTTAATTCATTTAATTTAATAATTTAATATCTTTTGTAACTTATTTCATATTTTTCTAATCTAATATCTTTTTTATTTTATTCCTGTCCCTTTTTGAGGTCCAAATAATATTCTTAGTTGATTTAACGATTTCAAATCTTAACACCTATTTTTCTAGTTTTTATCTTAAACTATAAAAAGGAACTCGCAATCTTACGTGGAGGGGAAGGTTTGCTTTAATAAGTACAATCAATTTATTTTTAATTATCTTATATCTATTCAATCATATGATTCTAAGGAAATTATATCTTCAATTTTTACATGTATTAATTGTATTCGAGTAATCGCAATTATCAATGTTAATAATAAAAAAATATATAATATACTCGATGATTTACTTAAAATTTATCTGCCCTTTCAATAGAGAATTTTACATAAATGACAATTCAAATTTTGTCTTCTTAATATCTCTGCTTAAACACGTTAGGTTAAACTAATGCGAATTTTTATTACAACCGCGGAGAGTTGGTGTTAGGTAACTACCTATCCGACCAAGTCACGTAAGGTTAGGTCGTTCTCAGGGCCCTTGGGTGTCTTGAGCACTGCTCAAGTCGTCGACCCAGGAACTTCGCCTAAGAACGTGGTCGCTAACCCTAGTGCCTCGACTACTTGGGAATACGTCATCTCCACGCTTAAAGCGGTCGAGCGCCGAAAGTCCAAGTAGGTACCGGTTAGTGAAAGTGTTACCTTGTTGGTGGTGTACACACTTACTTTTCAGCTATCGGCCTTCACACTTCATCTCTTTCTCTCCCTTCGTGCTCGTCGCGGTATTGTACCGGTGCACGGGAAAGTTTTAGGTCTGGGTGAGCAACAGATATAACGCGTCCCAGGCTTGCTGGAAGAGGAACTGCCCTTTTCATTGCGCACTGGTGCCTTTTATGCTAACGTTATTTCCTTTTCAGTAGCAGGTTCTTCCATTTTTGGGTGAACGCGCTCTAGCGTTTTCTTAATGTACTAGACGCACATTCTCCGCGCGCAGCGTTCCAATTTAAATTTTCGTGTTTCACATAGGAATTTTTTATGTTTAAAAAAAATATTTACCCTTAAATTGTCTATTGGATGGATTTCTTATTACAAGAAAATAAATATAAATGTAAAGCGTATACTATAAATTCTAGGTGATAGAAGTGCCCCCCTTGCAGTATCATCAACATTGTCATTATTGTTGCCATTGTTATGACTATTACCATTATCATTACCAATTTTACTTTTATTATCATTAAAATTGTCATTATTTGTATTATCATTATCATTATCATGAACATTATCATTATGGTCATTATTGCAATTATAAAGATCATTATCATGATGACACTTGTTATTATCATCTTTTTAAATATCATTGTCATCATTATCATTATTTTCATCATTGTCAACATCACTGTCATCATTATCATTATCATTATTATCATTATCATAATCATAACTATTATAATTATTCTCATCATCATCATTAAAATCATCATGATTAACATCATTATTATTATTATTATTATAATCATCATCATCAGCATTATTATTATTATGATAATCATCATTATTATCATCGACATTATCATTATCCTCATTATTATGATTGTCATTACCCCCATCGTAATAAGTATTACACTCATCGTCGTCGTCATTATTAACAACATCACAAATAATTTGACATCAACATCATACTCAACATTATCATAATTATTATCATCATCATCATTATCATCATCATTATCATCATCATTATCATCATCATCATCATCATCATCATCATCATCATCATCATCATCATCATCCTGATCATCATGATCATCATTATCATCATCATCATCATCATCATCATCATCATTATCATCATTATCATCATCATCATCATCATTATCATCATTATCATCATTATTATGATCATTATCATTTTTATTAATATTATTAATATCATCATTATAATCCTTGTCATTGTTATTATTATCATTATCGTTATCGTTATTATCATCATCATTATCTTCATGATTAATATTATTATGATTATTAGTATCATCATCATCATCAACACAATCATCATGATCGTCATTGTCGTTATAGTCTATGTCACTGCCACTACCATTATTTTTATGATCGTCATCGTTATGATTATTATTATCAACATCGTCATTAATCTTATTATCATTACTATTATTATTATCATCATCATCATTATTACTTATATCTTTATTATCTTTAGAGTCATCATAATTATCATTATTATGATTATTACCATCATTATGATTGTCATTAGTCATATTTATAACATTATTTATGTTATTATTATTATTATTATTATTCACACTGTCTTCGCAGACAATCACATCTTTATTTTTTTTTTTGCCGTCATCTTTATCAATATCACCATTTTTATGTTTATTATTAATAGCATTGATTATTTGGATAATTATTACTATCATAAATATTTTTGTCATTATTCTTATTATTATTATGATTATTACTGTCTTTAATTTTATTATTACAACTAATTATATCATAACTGTTGTTGAGTAGCAAAGAATGTTCACTTACATTAGTATATAGATTATTATTATCATTATTATTATAATTTTTTTTTGATGTTATTATGATCATTTACAATTATATTTTTATTGTCATTTTCATCATTGTTTTTTATTCGATTATCGTCATTATCATCAGAATCGTAATTTTTATTATCATTATTATTAAAATCATCATCATCATTATTGTCATAATTTTTAATAATTATTATCCTCCTTGTCATTATGTCTCAACAATTTTTTTTAAGCGATTTAAAAGCTTTTGTAAGACTTTCTTAAAATACTAAGTCAGTCGACATTTAATTTATAACGATTGACAGTATATAATGTCGTCCATAAGGTGTTATCAAAATTTGGCCAACTCTTGGTTTCTTCGATTTTAAGTAGTTAAACTCGATCGCACCTATCGATCTCAGCAGCCTTGAGACAGATGTGACTGGTTGACAATCCTGCTGATAAAATAAACTATATTGTCTCTTTTGTATGTAAGGAAATATCTGATGGTAATGGCATTGTTTACTAGCTTAGCTCCATTTTCGTTCTTGTAATTATCGGTACTACTGCTTCTATCACTAAGACTTACATATAATTTTCCGTGCTGTTGTTTGTATCAATTAATGGGTTTAAAAGAGTATAAGTCTGATAGTAACATGGAATCAGGTGCAACAGTTCGAATCATTGATTTATTTCCATTGCAGTTTATTTATTTGTTGTTTTCATTTAAGTTATCTGGGGTTTCTTCTGTTATTTATTGCAAGTCCGGCGCTTTAGATCGTCTGTTTTTAGCAGTAGCGAAAGTACTTGTTTGCGTCGGTGTGCTAGAACTTGAGGGTGTATTTTCCTGAATACGTGGGGTAATCAATAATTTTCCACTTGTCCTATATTTTCTTAGAACTTCTTCTTCATCGAATAGGAGTTTAAGACCTGTTATACGTCTTGATATATCCGCAATTCTTTTATCTAATACAAAATAATCAAAAGTATTAGGACCGTAGGTGTCCATTTCGGTTAATATGTCTTGAATTCTGGGATCCAGTTTATCTCCATCAGAAAATCTAGTTACTGATAAAAAATCGGCCTGTTCGGGCTCATTATCGTTGTTAGACTTGTCCAAATAATCTTGAAGGCTTTGGTTAAATCTCTTTGTTAACTCTTCTATTTCTTAATAAGTAACTTTATCAGTATTATTTGTCGTAGTTTTAGGTTGGTCTTCAAAAACGTCATCATTTGAACTTTCACTAAGTGAAATTGGTGTAACGGAAATTTCAGTATTTGTCATGTCTGAGTCTGAATCAGTATTCGTATTTAAATCTATTTCTGTTTCAGTCAGTTCTTGCCGTAATTCACTTCGTCTAGGGTCATATACTGGTATTTGAGTATCTTCTCTTAACGATTCTTTAGTATCGCTTGGGTCATTTTCGGAAAACATACTTGTTCTTAACGACGTACCAAGGCTAATTATATCTCTAACTGGTAATTGTGGCATTTCTTCATTTTTGGAACTATTATGTTTCATTTCTGTAGTTTTCAAATTCGTATCGCTAGCGTGTGATGTTGAGACTACTGATTCTAAAAACTTTACTTTCAATGAGATAGAATCTTTTAATGTATTTTTGGTGACATTTCTTAATATATTCGATTGAGATGTAGATGATTTCTGTGGCTGTGAAAATGTTTTTGTTCGGGTTCTTTGAGCAATCACACTATGATCCAATTTCGGCCGTTCTTTGTTTGTTTTTGAACCAAGGGGTCGTCCAGGACCCTTGATCAACTTAGGTACATCTGGTTTTGATTTGGTCATGCTTCTTGGTTTTGTTACTCCTATTATTTCTTTCGAGGTTGTTGGCAATGCTTTAGGTTTGAGCATCGTTAATTTAGATGCTCTTACTATTCCTTTCCTCTGACTTTTTTGTTATCTTCTTTTTCTCTATTTTCTTTCGACCCATCATCATAACTCTTAGTAATGGTAATCTATTGTTTATATTATTTTCTGCATAAAGAAATGCTCCTACTGGGTTTCTAGATAATGCATCAGCGTTGGTATTGAGTCTTTCTGGTTTGTATTTAAAAGTGTAAACATCCAGCGCATCAAACGATGACCTAGGTGTTTTCTTGTATGCATCCAATTCAATGGCTCATGATCGGTTACGAGAATAAATTAATTTCCTAATTAATACGAACGAAAGTAATGCATTGCATATAGTGCGGCTAGATATACCTTTTCAGTCGTGGAATAATTTATTTCAGCTTTATTTAAAGTTCTTGAAAGTTAAGCGACAAGATGGTCAAACCCATCTTTTTCTTGACTCAATACTGCTCCAATTGCATAGTCAGATGCATCTGTTGTTAACTCGAATGATTTACTAAAGTCGTGGAATTGTAAAATAGGCTCTTGGCATAGGTGATCCTTTAGTATCTGAAAACTCTTTTCCTGCACTTCAGTCCATTCCAATTTTTCTTTTTTTTTTAATAAATCTGATAATGGTTTAGCTATTTTAAAAAAATCTTAAATAAAGCGTCTATAGTATCCTGCTAGTCCTAAAAATTGTCTTATATTTTTCATGGTTTTTGGTTGGGGAAATTCTCTAACGGCTTGTATCTTTTTAGGGTCCGGCTCAATTTCTCGTTGACTCACTGTATGCCCAAGAAATATTACTTCTTTTCGCAAAAATTTAACTTTATCTGGTTGGAGTACCATATTTGCTGATCTTAACCGATCGAAAAGTAACCTAACTTTACGCTTGTGATCTACTAGATATTTTTCGTAAATAGTAATATTATCTAAATACACTAGCATTTCAACATTCAATAAGCCTCTCAATATGAGATCCATTAGTCGTTGGAACGTGGCAGGTGCGTTTTTCAGGCCTTCGGGCATTCGTCTATATTGGTAATGTCCATGGGGTGTCGTAAATGCTGTTTTATACTTATCATGTTCATCCATGGGAATTTGCTGGAATCCACTTGCCAAATCGAAAACTGAAAAATATACGGCTCCTCCCAACTGGTCTATAATATCTGCGATATAAGGCAATGGATATGCATCAACAATAGTCTTTTTATTAAGTTCTCGGAAATCGATTACTACCCTCCATCTTGGGTTTTCATGGCTATCAGGTTTTTTAGGGACAATCCAAAGAGGTGAATTATTCGGTGATGACGAAGGTTTGATTATTCCATCATTAAGTTTTTTTGCTACGTCTTCCTCTAAAACTTTTCTATGTACTGGTGGATGACGATATTGTTCAGTGTTGATAGAGATGTTATTTTCCGTCGGGATTTTGTGTGCAACAAGGTTAATACAAGGTAAAGTGTCTTCTGGTAACAAGAAAATTTCTGAGAATTCAGAAATTAATTGACATATTTGGTCTCGTTCTTCCAAGTTTAAATGACCGGTGCGCACAAGTCTTTTTAGGTCGTTTATTCTATCTTGTTTATTTTTAACAATTGGTCTCTCATGTTCGCTGCTAGTATCGGAATCAAATTTAAGTGCAATGAATTCGAAAGGTAGGATTTCTCTTATGTCTATTTTAATCGTAATATCATCCTTATTAGTATTCATTGCCATAATATTACATTGACCGTTCTCATTTTTTACTATTCCTTCTCCTTAATATATGTGATCATACCCTACATCTATTTGCGGTAAATATCCTCCAGTTAAATTGGTATTAATTAGATTAATTCTTTTTATTTTACGTGTTCGAGCCTTAATCGTATATTTAGTTGCTTTACTGGTATTTTTTGTTCCTCATAAGGGCAATATTCTACACTAGGAGTATTTTTATTCTGTTCAGTGGCATGGGGCTGGTCGACTAATTTATTATTTTCACTGTACATCCCACTTTTATTAATTTTATTTTCAGTGGCCTTCGTAAGATTTTTCCCTCTTTCTAATGAGATAAATTTGTCAAACTCATCTCGAAAATAAAAATTAGCTTTTATGTCTCCAAATTTTTCGTATTAAGGTATATTTGACCTTTTGGGTGGGCCTACGATGTATTCGTCATAAAATTTCTGTTGGTTAATTTTATCCTTAAGGCATTCTGTCTCTTTGTTAGTATCAAGGGTTGTAGCTAAAATTTGATTTTCCCGTGCTTGTTTTTTAAATTTTATGGTTTTTTGTTTTTTTTTTATTTCTTTTTAATTGCTATATTTTCTCAAGAATTTCTTAAAAAAGGGATGGGGTTCATTACGTCATCATCTAGTACTTATGATAACTCATTAAATAGCATTATGATAATATGATAATGTGGCTCGTCGTTCCTTACGAAAGTTTCGATACAATAAACCGCCATCTTTAATCGGAGAATCGTTAGGGATCACATGAAAAATTGTAGGTTTTCCTTGTATGGTCATATACGTTGTTCCTTTAGATAAAACTAGGTGAGGTGTTATTCCAGTAAGCTTAATAACTTCACTAGTCTCTACTAGTGGATATGGGTGCAACTGATCTAATTTAATCAGATTTGTGGCAGCGCCATTATCGAGCATGAGTGTTATAAAGTGATTTTTTTCTTCTGGGATTGATAACCTTATGCTTGTAGGCTCGTCGTCTACGCCAAGTCCCTGGCAGGTACCAATGTGGACGGATTCAATTCTGTTGCTATTTTCATTACCTGCGCTGAAACATTTGGTGTAGGGGTTGAATTCTGTCTTTGGGGGCTCACCTCTGAATGACGATTGGGGTGAGCCGCCTAAGAGTTTAAATGATGCGGCAAACGGTCGCTTCCTAGTTGGTATTGATTTTAAAAGTTCTGATTCTGATAGTTAGGATTAAAACTTTATTGATTATAACTATTATAACTATTATTTCGGGGATACCTATTGTAATTCTGACCTCTGCCTCAGTATCCTTGATTTTTACCAGGATTAAAATTAGCATTCCTTTGAGTGTAATAATTATAAGGATTTTCGTTATCATATCGTCCGAAATTATTCTGATAAAAATTAGATTTTCTCGATTGATTCTGAAAATTCCATTTTCTTTCCTAATTCTGATGATTTTTACAGTAGTTCTGTCCTTTATTTTGTTGTTGATATTGTCAATTATAATTTTGATAATTATTTAACTGCCTATCAGCGTAATTATTCTCATGGTCGATCTGTTGTTTATTAACTTGTGCCACTTGATGTGATGAGAATGGCTGATCGGGATACCTATTCTGCTGTAAATATGAGTTGTTTAAATTATTTCTAAAGTCGCTACGAGGTAGTCCTTGATATTACGTATCCGGAACTATACCTGCTCTCATTCGGCTCTCCAATCTCAATGCGTAATCGAAGGCGTCGGCTAGAGAAGCAGATTCTTTCGCATCTACCTGCTGGCTTATCATAGGTACTAGTTCTTTTATGAACATGTCTAACGCCATGTCTTTTATTAGGGTTATTATATGTGCATTGTAGGTATTTCCTTTATCTTCCATCAAGGCTTTTTCAGCAACGCTTAGCAGAAGGTTTACATAATCATAATATTTATCAACCAATTGGCCTTGTTGTTGGCGCCCTTTCTGTAGCTGAGTTTAATAGTAAGCGACGGTTTTTTCTGTTGCATATTTTTTTTTTTTTTGGGTTATAAATGCTTCGAGGTTTTCGAAATCTTGGCCACTTACGCTTTTGCGTGCGGCCTCTCGTAGACTCTGCAATACTGCTCTTTTATATAAATCTTTTTGATCGTCTCTGACTCAGCTTTCTCCATTTTTAACATCTTGTATATAATCCTTAAGTGGAAAATTTTTCCCATTGAATATAAAGATGGATTTAAACACATGTTGAAATGAGAAGTTGGCATTAAGAGACTCCATCAGCGCTTCGGCTTCTGTGATATCGGCATTATCGTTTCCATTAAACATTTTCTTAGTTATAAAATACCTTACGTGTGATTTTTTTCTTCTCTTTTTATTTTTATTTTTCTTTGATCCTTTTTTAATTTTTTTT
This sequence comes from Copidosoma floridanum, assembly GCF_036245765.1. NCBI lineage: Eukaryota > Metazoa > Arthropoda > Insecta > Hymenoptera > Encyrtidae > Copidosoma > Copidosoma floridanum. The sequence goes on from NW_028321885.1 coordinate 3,451,402, forward strand.
TTTTTTATATTCTTTATGTGTGTAACACTAACAAAAAAAGATCATACTACTATTTTGTTTTGTTTCTTTATTTTGAAAAAATATTCTATTAAATCCTTGACATTTAATGCAGAAGACATGAGTAATAAAGAAAAATTGTATGTATTTATATATACATAATTATATATACATATATATGTCTGTATATTTATTTGTGTGTGGATATCTATGTCTTTAATGTGAGCGTTTGCTTAACGCATCCAAGTGCAATAAGTTTGCTTTAGTTTTTATAGGTATACGATAAGTGTACTATGTGTATGCCCAAAAACTAAAGTGAGAGAGCGTAATCGAGCGCGCATATATGATATCATCTGCTTTAAGCAAAGGAGTATACGGCACAGGGATTTCTTATGTGGCATGTGTAGCTATATATACAAGTTGCTACGCGAGCATCAGCTAGTGCGTGGTGTAATATTAAAGGGCTCTTCCTGTACGAGAGTATCCGACTTAACAAAACACCTTTTCCTCTTTAAGAAAGAATGGGCTCGACGGTCACGGTTTAAATACCGTATAATTAATTTTTTTATATATTCGTATAAAATATATATAAGTGATCTTCTGCCTCTGCGTTTATAGGTTCTTGAGTGCCTTGAAGAAACTCTTTTTCCGCAAAAGCACTTAATTTATAAAATTGTGTATTTGATTGAATTTTAAAATTATTACATTTCCGCTGAACATTTATTTCTGAATTGTAAAAATTATTTTTCTCAAACGTACTTACTATTTTTTCTTCGACTTTTTTGTTTTTTGATAAATTACTGTTTAATGTATCACAGTTATAGTAATTTTGTAACTAATTATTTATAAAATCTATTTTTTTTCCTAGAACGTTTTTCTCTCTTATAAGTTCCTGCATAAACAATTTCCTACCACTTCTTTTACCTTTTTTATTACTTGCAAAATTATTTGTTGGCAGTTTTATGAAATTTTATTTTATAAACAATCGTGGGTATATAAGTGAAATCATTAATAATATTAAATCTTTACTCCGTTTTTTAAGAATTCTTTTTCTACTTACACTATTACGTGCAAATATGTCTGTGTGTATGTTTTTGTTATTTTGATAGACTGCTTGAAGTAGCAGATCTAGGGTAAAGAGTGTCCGCTATTTCAGCAGGACTAATGGGGATGAACTGCTCTGGTTAGCAGATTCAGCGAAGGAAGAGAAAGACAGCTGTGGTTAGCAGATCTTAGGTGTAGAATGTCTGCTATTTAAGCAGGACAAGAGAGATGAACAGCTCTGGTTAGCTGATTCAGGGTAAAAACAGTGTATTTGTTCTGTCTTGTAAGCGTGTAGTATAAGAGGTCACTATTCTCTTATTTTTCTATTATCATTTAAAACACAATATTATCTTATTTTAGTTTTTTTTGTTATTTTAACGACAGTTAACTCTTTTTTATTTTTCTGTTTATTAATTAATGTAGTATTATATTCATTTTTTTTTACTTACCCTATCTATTTATTTATTTATTAATTTTTTTTTTCAGTTATAACAAAATACCGCATATACCATGCTGTCCGCAAAAGCACATCATATACGCGTCCACGCACAGTGTACTATATGGGGTATTACACGTCATTCATTAACGTGCTTCATTAAATGAAGTTTAGTGTTTCTTAAGAGAAAAATCGTAATAAGAGAATATATAATAAACAAACAAATAGCTAGAGACCATAAACCACGATTTGCTACCAATTTTGTTTAATAACGTTTACTGTCATTTAAGTTTGTTTTCAGCTTTAAACTAAAATCTGAAAGCTGTGGACTACACTCTTACGCTCCTTCACAGGCTAAGGGACAGCGGATAGTCCAACTGTTTGTTTGTTCAAGAGAAATTAAAAGGAAGAAAGAAGTAGAGTGTTAAACATAATATCCAGATTAACTTAATTTTATTTCCGGTAATTATTAACTTGGATGACCTGTACTTCCTCTTTCCATCGATTTATTATTATTTATTTTGATATTTATTTATTTATTATTTATTATTTTATAATAATTTAAATTTCTTTTCCAATAAGTTTTATGTCACTTTATTTTATGTTACTAGTATACATATCAAAGGAAACAGAAAAGAAAAAAAAAGGAAGGAACGTCTGGTTACTCTTAAAAAAATAAGTTATTACGTCTGTACTTGATGAGCGGCACCAGGCTACAAACTAGAACGCCGTGCAAAGAAATGCACCTTGCACGAAGTTTTAGTTAAAACTTCTTTGTCTTACTTGCTATGGGGACGGTACTTGCTGACTTTATGTGTTTAGGCTTCATGGCTCGCTTCGGTTGTCACTTGACACTTCTAAGAGCCATGAAGTACACAGTCAGCTTTGTAATTAACAATCGACACTATTATCATTATTTTTATTAACATTATTCTATACATGATAATTATCGTCAGTATCATCATCATCATTATCTTCATTATCATCATTATCATCATCACCATTTTTATCATCACTATTACTATTATCATAATCATCATCTTTATTATCATTATCATCATTAATATTATTATTATTAGAATTGTTTTTATCATTATGATCATCATCATCATCATAGTCATTATTATCCTTTTCATTTTCGTTCGTGTTATCATTATTATCCTTATGGTCGTCTGAGACAATTTTATCGTCATCTTGAACGTTATTATCATCGTTATCATTATAACTATTATTATCGTTATTTTTTTTATTATTTCTTATTGTTATTATCATTATTATTACAATAGTTTTTAGCATTATCATGATAATTATTATCAAAATTATTATAAGTATAACTATAAATATTGCAATTGTAATCATTATTCCAATAATCTTCACTTTCATTATTATTATTTTAGTTATTATTATTATCATTATAATCTTTGTTTTTATAGTTTTTATCATCATTGTTATTATTATTATTATAATCGTTATCATCATTATTATTATCATTATCATCATTCTTTTTATCTTCATGATAATAATTATAGTAGTCATTTTTTGCTGTATCTTGACGCTTATTATTTTCATTGTCATAACTATTATTATCGTAATTATTAGTATTATTATTTCTGTCATCATTATTGCCAATGTTATTTTTATTATTGTTATTCATTATAGCATACTTTTGATTACTTTTTTTGTTATTATCATTATTATCATTATCATTATCATCGCTGTTTTTTTTATCATAATTATCACAATTATTAGCAACATTATTATTACTATTATTATTATTATCAACGTTATTTTTACCGTCATTATTGATATTCACTTCATTTTTTTGTTATCATCATGAGTTTTATTATTTCTTTTCTTATTATTGTTATTTTTATTATTATGATGAAGATCATAACAGTTACTGCTTTTATGGTTATTTTTATAATCATCATGATCTTCACAATAGTTATCATCATTATTTTTGTTATTATTATCATCATTATGATGATGATTATTATAACTATCACCATTACATATATGTATGTATGATTTTTTCGCCCATCCACATATCTTTATCGAAGACTATCGTGAATACATGAAGGAGCTCGAACCTTTGCCGGTAGAACACTGCCACAAACCTCGGCCCTTTTTTTTTAAAGATCTTTGCTTTTGCTCTCATGTTTTTTGTCGCTTTTATGCAACAAAATTTCTCAAACGACCCTACTTTGGGCCTCACAAGGTCAAAGAATGAACTTTTGATCTTGATTATCATTCGGACATCAAGGGAACTCCGAGCAACTCAAACCAGCTCACTTTATGCCCGAGGATCTTACTACTCTTATGCTAGATTTCACATTACTCGCAATTCAGCCTCTACGGCCCATACCTATTTGGACAACTTACCCTTTTGCAAGCAAATGCAAGGAGAGAATTACCTTTAAACTTGAAAAATCATTATAAATTTCATTTTTCTTACCAAGACCTGATCTTTCTGTTAGTTAGCTAAGTAAGTCTCTTGTTACTCAGAAATTACTAATGTGACATAAGTATATAAGATTAATACAAACTATTACATTATATTTTTGTTAATTAGAAACCAAAAGGTGTGCACTAGACTCGCAGTCATCAAAAGTGTATTTTAACTGTTAACTCAGCTTATAACTTTTGTGATCGTAAATTATGTATTCAAGTTTTATAAAGTTCAACAATGCCACGTCCTATGACCATATTTTTGTAAACCTAGCTTGTAATTTCGTGGTCAAAGATTACACATGTAAGTAATTGTAAGCTCAGATGTTGAGACCTAGCATTTAATCTTTTATTGTATACAAACCGTGCGATTTTTTCAACAATGCCTTTGTGTTTTGGCTAAAGTACAAATGCATTTTAAACTGCTTTACCAATTTAATGTTTATAATACTACATGTTTCATAATAAATCGTACTGTGTTACTAGGTAGGAAGTGTGTGGGGACTCTGTCCCATCGGGCAAGAGCAGGGGCATTTTCCTCTCTCCATGTGTTCCCCTCATATGGTTTTTATCAAGCTGCGCTGCTGCGCAGTTCAGTCTACGCTCATTTATTGCTCAAGGGCTATCGCTCCGGGCTATACTCATAGCTTATGCCACTAGGCACATGTAACTGTTTAATACTAAATAAGCCAGTCATTATTGTTCTTTATTAGTAAAGAAGCATTTTATTGGCCTAGTTCATTCTACCTTCTGATGGGCTTCTGAACACGACAGAATTGGGGCTGCCTATCTGCTGGTTACAGGTACATCTGGCACTGCTGTACTGATCTCCTAGCACGTACCCAAAATTAGCATTAGGTTGCAATATTTAAATGTATAACACCTTGTCAATAAGGTTAAGTACAAAGAGACAATAAGTCTTGTTTAAAGGAATAGTACGCTGCATAATATTTTGCAAATTATCTGTAGGTTAGTATTATTAAAAAACTTATATATATCTTCCTATATTATATAGTTAACTCAGTGAAGCATTCCACAAAAACCTCCCACCGCGCCCAATTTGCCCCCCACCGAGCCCCCACCAAACTCCCCACAAAAAAAGGCAAAAATCCGTTATTTCCGTGCTTATTTTGACACAACGTAGTTTTTCTCAAAACCCCCCACCGACCCCCACGGCCCCCCACTGACCCACCACACATTTTTCATGGCCCCTAACCGCCCCCCACCGACCCCCCACAAAATATTATATGAATAGTATATAAGTATGGTATAAGTCTTTATTGAAGCCCGGGGGTTAAACCACGTATGGCTTCATGGGATATTGACAATGTATGTTTTAATATTTAATTAAATAGTTAAAGATTACTGCACAATACTACAATCAGCTTAACTTAAATACAATCAATTGTATTTCGATTTACTGGATCCCTTGGTTTCTTTGTAAGCATAAAGTTTTCGTTGAACTGACTTTTTTTGTTAGCATTTTGTAACGTTGCATTTTGCCAGCCCGGTAAATGTGTTAAAGTCTATGACCAAATTCCTACCAAATCACATGAAAATATTGTATAGTATTTTTTCTCGAAACATCCCACATTCCCCCATCTACCCCTTATGGTCCTCCCACTGTCCCCACGAATTTTTTCATGGTCCCCACCGCCTTCCCACACCACTTTTTTGGAACCTTACCGTGATCATACCGTCTTTACCTATCTTTGCACAAAACTGTCTTATTGCCATGATTTATTTTATCGTCAAGAAGAAATTTAAAGTCATAAATTGATTCATAGGGAGTTGTTGCGCAAAACATTATTATTTATACAACAAAGTACGTTTGAAAACCAATTAATATGGAGTTAACAATATTTTGAAACCAAATAATATATACACATATATTAGTGCACATAATTATTATATCATCATCACTTATATAGTCCTTTATTACACAATTTTTCTGTTTACGTACATAAACTTGAGTTAAATTAAGAGTATCATTAATATAAACAACGAAAGTTTCGGATCACTTTATGAGTCATCTTATAAAGCCTGATGAAACCACGAAGACTTACGTCCGTTTTTATTTTGTTTTAAATTAATGCTGAAATTGGTACAATAGATGAACATGATATACATTGATGATATGTATTATTAATTAATAAATTTTACCTATACATAAAAAAATAATAATTAAATCATGTAATTAATATTTGATACATTATTATACTCAAAAATTTCTCTCCAAACTATGTTCTGAATCTCTAAACAGTTTTCTCTACAGACTTAAACAAAAATTCCATTTTTATTTTTGCATCTTAATAAAGCCACGTATAATTGACCATGAGGAAATTAAGGATTTTTTTAGTTAAATCCCACATTATCAAAACTTTGACCTTGAGACTTATTCATAGTCATAGCAAATGCTACAACTAATGGAAATTGTTTTCTATGTAAAATAAAAGGTAATGATAAATTTTTTTTCGTATTAAATGTAATTCTTGGAATGAAAACTTTGATACCAATTTTTTCTCCCGTTACTATTTCGCCTTCTACGTTATATTTCAGTAATTTAGTAATTCGCAATCGTGTACCGTTACATAATCCGTCTGATATACTCAAATTTTAAATTAACATTACTATTGTACCTATTTTTAATTTAAGTTTATGAGGTGGCAAGCCTTCATAAATGTTGTTTAACATTTCTACGGGAAAATTTATATAAATATTTTAATCTGATTTATCAACACCTTTATATGTTGCAGTATCGATGCTGTAATAAGTTTCAGTTTCCCCATGTAATTTACTTGAAATCTTGTTGTTTAAAAAAAAATATATTTATAATGTGAAGTCAGTATCACGTTATTGTCAAAGCATTTGCTGTAATTACCAAATATTTTAGCACAGACATCACCTGTTATCCAGGATTTAGAAATGTTAACTGTATCTATGTCTCCTTCTCCAATTTTTAACAATAATTTTGAAAATTCATTATTACTAGAACGGATATTATTTTGCAATCTTAAAATTTTGAAGAAGATCCATAAAAATGGTGATTTAATACTTTCTTTTATTATTATAGTTCTATTACCATCCTTTACAACTGTAAAGATTTGTCGAAAATCTCCTCCTAATACTATTAATTTATCACCAAAACGAAGTTTTGTATTACACAAGTCTCTCAACGTTCTATTAACGATTTCTAAAGCTTTTTTCAGAATCATAGAAGCCTCGTCCCATATTATTAAATCATTTTCCCTTAATTTTTTTTTTCTTGAGTTTCAAATTCTAAAAATACACTTTCAATATTATCTAAGTCTAGAGGTAAACGAAAAGTTCTATGACTGGCTATACCTTTTGGTAGTAATATAGATGTAATTTCTGTCAAAGCCATTGACAAAATATTTTTACCTCTAGAAATAAAGTAATAAATGAGTGTTTTATATAAGTAGGTTCTTCCGGATCCACCAGGACCATCTATGAAATATACTTTTTCATCTTGTTCACAAATAGTTTTAAAAATTTTTCTTTGATCTTCATTTAAATTTGTGTACATAACATTGAACATTTTTTTACTGAAAGATATTTCCTCAATATTGCAATTATCTATATAGTTCCTAATGGTTGGTGTCGGTAAACTAAAAGACTTACATAATTGACCTTCTGATACCAAAATTTAATTAATATGTAGAAGAGCACAATCATTATTATCATTATCGAAGTCTTCCGTAAAATATTTTTTATATTCATTCCATATTTTATCTCCTTGAATGTTTTCTGAAATCAAAAACCAAGCAAAAAATTGTCCTAACTGGTATGGAAACATAATCGTTATGGCTTCTTGAAAAATATTGTCAATTTCAGAATCTTGTTCTATTAAACCCATTGCAATTGCAGTATCCCTGAGGTTTTTATATGTTATTCCATTATGTTTTTAACGTCTTCAAACGATGTAGCCCCATGTAATTTATTTCAAATAAGTTTTAAAAGAAAACGTTCATGCTTTTTTGGAGATACTATGTTTAATCTACCTATAGCAATATTTTTCATTGTAACTTTTTTTTTTTTTTAATTTTAAGTTTGTTGTCAAAAATGTAATGTTCTGAAATGTTAACATATTTTAGTGATTTTGCAAAATCATCTACCTCATTAAATTTAAACTAAGCTGTAAGGGGTGTTTGATAATTTTTTATTACATTTTTGATATTATTTTCTTTAAGTATAAGTCTTTGTTTATTTTCAAGATGAAAAGCTAAATTTACAACTGTATGAATTCTACCATAAATTGGATATTCTTGAAGTCTCCAAGCTGCTTCCATTGGACTTACATATCTAGCATCCACGTAACTACTAATTTCATTTGCTATTACTTCATTTAGTTCGTTCGATTTCTCTATTTTAATGTATGTTTAATATCATTAATTAACATAAATAGAATATTGGATTTTATTAAAAAGTTTACGTGTTTTTTTATTTTAGATAATAACTTGAATGTTTCAAGATAACTTAATGTATCAGGAATTACAAATTTTTACTAAAAATTTGACGTGGTGACGTCAAATTTATCATTTTCCAATATATATCATTTTCCAACAATTACTTAACTGTGTAACGGAAAAAGTTAATAATAAATAAAAATAAATACACGAAAATTGTAAAAATCTATTTCTTATAAAATATTCAGACGTTGGGGGGATGGCGTGCAGTGCGCGCAGAGGGGCGTAAGCCCCACTAGTAAATGTATACGCATAGATATATATGCTTTTAAAACAGTGGAACTGTATCTATTTTCGGGTACATGAGAATGCTGCTATTTCGATCAAATTACCATCTAATTTTTTGAGTCATGGTGCCTTATAAAATCACTTTTATTTTGAATTATATGCAAACATCTTAGCTAATGAAAATTAAGAGCCAATGTTACCCAAGCTCGTAAACATCACGCAAGACACATAAACACACTTTGTACCTGTTTTTTAACAATTTATTTCAGTTATTGCCACTGTAGTAATTTTATTTATATTTATATCTACTCTTGTTAAAAAAAATAACTAAGTTGAAAAAGTAACAAGATATTACGATTTGTATGATTTAAATAAGACTGGTTTTTTTTAACAAAAGTAAGTTGAGATGACTGCAAAAGCTGTAGTTCGAGCGGAAAAAATATTTTGTGTTCTAAAAAATTAACAAGTTTTTGTGAAAACAGAAAAACTAATTGTTAAAAATAAAATTGTCTGGGAAAAAGCATGTGAGTTGTTGCATCAAAAAATCAAAAGATACAATCTGTACTTGTTTGTTCAGTAATACAGACAAAATGTTTTGCTGCACTTACAAAATCATTTCAAAATCAAGAAACCTTTTAAATATACTATTTCTTATGACAGTGATATTGAAAATAAGTCTGATAGATCAGTAAACAATAAGCACGATGAGTCCAAATTCACTTCTAGACATACTACGTAAGACCTAAATCCTGATTGTTGCTAGGCTTTACAATTTTCAATTCATCTGAATCGAAAACAGTAGGAAGGTTTTAAACAAGTTATTGTAGTTTATGCAGATCAAAGAACTTTCACAACTCTGAGTAATAAATCGACAGATGTAATGGTAGAAAAATTTGGGAAATCTCTGAGACTATGTTATCAGTATGCTTTCAAAAACAACAAATTATTTTCTAATAAAACGCTTCCTTTCTTTTAATTTTATGGTTATTGCACTAAATGTTTAACATATTTTTGTGGTGAATGTTTAAGACAGTTTTTGAAGAACTCTTTTACTGTATCTATAAAAATAAGTCTTTGACACCAGAAACATCCACCACTCTAAAAGAAGGAACCTAAGAGGGCAAGCCAGGAAAGCCGCAGGAAAAAATTAGTATATAAGTCTAGCTGTTACAGAAAGGAAAAAGAAAAACAATCAAATTACTCTGATATTAAACCAGTTTTTGTACAACCATCTATGAATTTTATAAAAGCAAGACAGGAGGCAATTGATAAGGCACTGCAGTCGAAAGATCCCACTGCAGTCATTAAGTCATGATTGTTTTCAAGAAATAATGGTCACGCTAGCATTAGTAAGATCCGTAGACTTTCTTTTGTGGTTTTGTATTGGACCGATGAACAGTTAATGCTGGGGCAAGAGTTGGAAAAAAAGATGGGCTGTGTATATCAATTGATGCACCAGAAAAATTTGTTAAGAGTGTCATAATTTCTGATGACAAAACGGGATACATATTTTTGTTTGTCATGGTTACACAAGCTTTGGGCAAAATTATTCCACTTTGGCAACTATTGAGCAAAAAATAATGATACAAATACTAATAAAAGATGGGCTGTGTATATCAATTGATGCACCAGAAAAATTTGTTAAGAGTGTCATAATTTCTGATGACAAAACGGGATACATATTTTTGTTTGTCATGGTTACACAAGCTTTGGGCAAAATTATTCCACTTTGGCAACTATTGAGCAAAAAATAATGATACAAATACTCTTGAATTTGCTCTAAACGAATTCATGATTGCTTGGGCTCTAGTTCCAGATAAAGTTACAACAGACTATTTGATGGTCTAATTTTATGCTATCTATTCAACCTACAACAAATGCACTTACAAAGAATGTTCATGTTTCTATCTTAATGTATTAATTTGAAAATGTCCAATAACTGAACCTTGTTTCATTCGGTCTGCTAGGGCTCATATAATATGTGCAACTATGAAATGGAACTGTTAAAAAAAAAAATTACACAGTCAAAGATTCTTAAGGATCTTAAAAATGGGAGGATAATAAAAATGAAGAAAAGATTGCTGAGCTATTAATAGAAAATAACATCAGAGAATACATAGAGCATACATATCAAAAGGCTCTGACTCTTTGTGATAACAATGAAAATTTGTTTTCACTACCTAATTTTTATTAATGTCCAGATATTACCCTCCTGAAAAATCTCACCCGAGATCTCATCTGAAATCTCAGGTGAGTTTTTTTAAAGAAAAATAAATATAAAAATTTTGTGCAACGGTTATAGTTCATATATTAATAGAATAATAACCTAAAATATCAACAGTTATAGAAAAAAAAAAAAAATTCGGCTAATATGGGATACGAACTTGAGCCCCCAGTTTATCATAAGTGGGAAACTAAGTTTAACTGCTAATTTACCTTCTATTATTACTGCGTTTGTTGTGGACAATACGTGCAGACGTTCAAGTGCTACAGTTGAATCTTCCTGTAAAAGCGTATGCTTTTTTTTGTATGAAATAATTTTATTGCAAACGTTTTATAGTTAAACATTTTGTATCATAAGTGGATGTGAGTGTCCGTATAATGTATTAAGCACTGCACTGATAAGCGATTTGTTAGAATTTCGTATGAAAAATAGGGATTTTTTAAAAGATTAAGTCCATTCTGACACTTTTATTCTATACTCAATTTTTCTATCATCATTTTCTAATCAGCATGCTTCTTCAGTTGAACTTTCCAAATTGTTTATAACCTATTCATCATGACTTCCATTTTTTTCTCGTTCTATATATATTTTTTCGAGGTTTTCTTTTTTTGTAATAGTGCTCTACGTCTGGCTCCTTTTAATTACGGCACTACTATGGGCACTTAGCACTTGGGATAGAGACAAGGACAGAGATGGGAGGCCTCCCATTACTGGGAGGGGGGTAGGGGGAAATTAGGCAATTATGCTGCGAGGAGATCGCCTAAACCCTCCTCAAGGAGCATTGCGTGATGAAAAAGCACATGTGAAAAATCACAGAGGTACTTGCCCGATAAGTCGCACTGGCCGGGAATCGAACCACGGTCTCCCGCGTGCCAATCCACGACCTAGCCAACTGAGCCACTAAGCGCTTTGAGAGTACATTTCAAGTCTGTTTTACTTTTAAATATCATATTGTTTGTGTGGAGTTAAAAGATTATTTGTATCCGTATTCATTTTATCTCGATCATCCGCATCCATGAATCCAAATACTTTTTTCGAAATCCACCCCACAAGTTCTAGTAGTGCTTGTCTCATTATCATGTGACTATTGTTTTCTGATTCTAATACAACGTTATTATTACTATGAATTTTTTTAAATTTTCAAGATTATGTTGTACAATCTATCTAATTTGCCTTTTCCAGGTTCTTTAAGCACACGGACTGTCATTCCAACTTCCATGTTTTGTAGGTTTAACTTATTGTTATAGCGTGACTTTGAATTTTTTAAGAATATTTTAAGTCTGTCCCCAGCTATTTCTTGTATTGTACGTAAACAGCAGGCAAGATCACCACCAGATAAGCTGTATTTTTGTAGTTGGAATTTGTCTGGAAGTGGATTTGGAGAATGTGCCTGACTATCAAAGACACGTTCGGAAGGTATAAGACCTGTTGCTAAATAAACTGGAGTATTATGCTCATGCATTACTAAAAAAGCCATTATATCGCAGTCATTCTTGTTTTTAGCGTTTGTATTTGAAAAATCGTTTAACATAGTGACTTTTTTTTAACGAACCTTTTAGTTGTGGGTGATATATACTAGTGAGAGCTAAGCAGAATCCACAAGTTTTTGATACTTTTGTCGATACTTGATTGATGAAACCTTTTATTAGTCACTGAGAATAATTCTAGGAATGTCAAAAGTTTGAATAAAATATCTTGACAAAATATCGGCTATAGTTATTGCCTGTATATTGGGAACAGGACCTATGATAAAAAATTTCGTAAGTAAGCATTGCATCGTTAAAATGTGCTTATTTCCAGATGTTCTTTGTAAAACAGGCTTACTGTATCTCTTGTGATTTTGTAAAATACTTTTAATGGTGTGTCTGTACTGACGATAGGTTCTCTGGTTTTTGTGTGGCCTAATTTTTTTTCCTGGCAAATTTTAGATTTTTGTATGTATTTGGCAATGTTATTTTGCATTTCCTTCCAATAATTATTGTTGTTCAAAAGTCTTTAAGTTTTTACTATTTTTCTATGACCTCTTAATAAGCTTGATTGACATTCAACAAAGTTTTTCTTTCTATCTTTTAGTATTCCATAAAAACATGTAACAAAACAAATTTTTACTGTAAGGGAGAGGTACCATAGTTTTTCGTATAAAACTAATTGCATTTTTTGTGTAATACAATTATTAGTGAGTTTAGCTTTCTTAGAAATACGAGCAGATAGATGGGTTTCCAGCAGGACTCATATTTCTTGTTACTTTTTTGCTACGTAACAAGTTCCAGTTTTGCTGTATGGGCTCTAACAACGCTGTATGGCTTGCTTGCACTAAAACATCTTGATTGGAAGTTTTCTTGGTAATGTAACCAGTTCTATTCCTATGTTTTCTGATTAATAAAAGTTCTCTCTTTATTTATTACAATTTCGTTCTATAGGTAATAAAAATCTTCTGTATAGTTCATTATTAGAGCTTTGTAAATTATTTTTGGTAGGATCATTTCTGTGTGATTTAATTAGAGATTTTGCTCTCATGGAATTTTCATTTGCAAAAAATTCGTTCATGGTATCATCGAATCATTTATTTACTATATTGTAGTAGGAGACATGAAGTTATGAGGTGATGATAAAAGTGAATTTACTTGTTCCTAATTTAAGTGACTGCTATTAAGACGTTCGGTAGAGAATGTTGTATTTTTCCAAGAACTCTGTTACTTGGTATTTCAATTTGTAACTGTCCTACCATAATGAGTTTTGATTTTATTTTTCAATAAATCTTTTTCTGTCACAATCTGTATTACTGTTAGTAATAATTCTTGAGTCTGATAACTGCTCTTAAATTTTTTTGTATAGTTTACTTGATCTTGTACAGAGAATTTAAAAGTAGATTAAAATTTTGATTTTATTGTAGTTTAATTGAATGTTTTTAGGTCAGAAAAAGTAGAGTCTTTATCTTGTTAAAATGTTACAGCTTTTTGATTAACCTCATTGGCTTGAAAAGTAAGGGGTTTGATTAGAATATTAGTTCGTCTTGGTGAAAAATGTACATTTTTTCGATTATTTCTTCAATTTCATTAATTTATGAACTCTTATCTTTTGAGTTCTTTCTTATATTCTGAGGGATCTCTTTTCCACGGTCTTTTATTAAACGAAGCATAAACGATCGCTCTTGTGATGGTCTTGGCGCGTCGGATTGCGGATCACTAAACTCTGAAGTAGATGCGGTGTCAGGATTGGATGACAAGTCTTTCATTTGAGTTTCTGGTTTTTCTTTTCTTCTCTTGCTTTTAATTTTTCTGCTATTGTAGGTACATTGAGTTCACCTTGTCCAGCTCCCATACACTAAGGTCCTTTTAATAGTGTATCTTTAGGCTTATTTTTTCTTACTCTAGGTGCTGATTGTATGCTTTCAATGGTATTGGAATGACATTAGTTGGTTTTTGACATGCAACAAGCTTTTAATGATATTTGTTCGTCCAAAGAATTATCTTGATCCCTCTCGTCTTCATTCTTTTCTTTTGGATTCCTTGATAAGGCGTCTGTGTTTGCGTTTAGTCTACCAGATTCGTACTTATAAGTATAGCTAGAACCTCAAAGTCTTGCTCTTTATCTACTAAGCCTACTCACAGGATCTTTGATGAACTCAATTCAATATAGTGGTTTATTATCTTCGTAAGCTGTTAATTTTCTGCCGTATAAGTTATGTCAAATGTATTGGATTGCTACAACTACTGCTAAGCATTCTTTTTCCGCTGTAGAGTAGTTTCTTTCACCTTATTTGAAGTTTTCGGCTTATGAATAATTAAGCGGTTTTTCCTGGTTCTCCTTAGCTTAATACGGCTCCAATTGCTGTGTAAGAGGCGTCTGTTGTTAATAAGAATGGCTTATTAAAGTCAACGCAAGTTAATACAGGTACTTTGCATAATATTCTCCTTAACTGCTTAAAGCTTTTTTGCTGAGTATCTGTCCACTTAACTTTCTTTTCTGTCCTTAACAAGGATGTGAAAGGTTATCTATTTTTACAAAATTTTTAACAAAACGACCATAGTAGCTCGTTTATCTCAAAAAATTCTCTAACATTCGTTGGATTTTTTAGTATTTGAAATTTTTCATCAGCTTCTTATTTTTTTGAATATAGGTTAACTTGGTAGTTTCTTATTTTGTATTCTAAATAATTAACTTTAGGCATTAACGATTTATATTTGTCAAGTTGTAATTTAAACTTTGGTTTTTAGAGTCTTTTAAATAAATAAGTAATTTTCGTCGCATGATTTTTTAAAGTCTTTGAGCAACAATTATGTCATCAAGAAATATAAATTACTTAATGCCTTGCAGTCCTGATAAAATAATATCCATTAGTCGTTGAAATGTTGCAGGTGCATTGCATAGTCCAAGAAACATTCCTACATTTTCATCATGACCGTCTGGTGTGCTAAAGGTAGTTTGATGTATATCTGCAGGGTCAACTTCTATTTGATAGAATCTACTGGCTAGATCAAAATGGAGAAATAATTTTAGCCTCTGATTTTCTCGAGTATTTCAGTTATGTTTAGTAGTAGATAAGCATCAGGGATGGTTTTTTCGTTTAATTTACGGTAATCTATTACTAATCTGTATTTTTTAATTCCATCAGGTTCTTGTTTGCTGGGTACTATCCAGAGAGGACTATTGTAAGGGCTGCTTGATGTTATAATGGTACCGTCTACTAATAATTATTCTATTTGAGTTATAATGTCTTGGTGTAATAATCACGGGAAGGGGTATTGTTTGACCTATACTAGACGGTCGTCTGTCGTAGGCATCTTATGTGTCATAATAGAAGTATTAGGAGCCGGGTCGTCTGGGATGTAAAATAAGTGAGTGTATTTTTCTACTCCTTTTTTAATTTTTGATAGACTAGACTTTGAGTAATAAGATCTTTTTAGATTATCCATAACAATTTTAATGCGATCTTCTATATTGTTTAAATCGAATTCTCCGAAGTCAGTGTCTAAAAAGTCTTCAGATGACCTCAAAAGGCTCAAGTTTTTGTGAAGGTATTTCTATTTTTGTTGGCTCATCTTTTGTGTTCTTAGCTATTGTATAACAGTAACCTTCTTGGCAATTTACTATTCCTCACCTACATATACTCCGGGTACGGTAGTGATTCTACGAAGATTAACATGGCCAGTGATCTTGTTTCTCGTCGGTAATTTTAAAGCTAATCTTGTTCTGGCCAGAAAATTATAACTTCTGTTTATATTTACTTAAAATTCTTGAAAATTATAATAAATAGTCAAGCGTGAAGGTGTGAGTATTAAATTTTCATCGTGAAATGGAAAAATCAATTTTTCAAAAGCTTATTCGGAATTTCGTTAAGTTTTCTGTCTTAAAGGTTTTTTAATTTTTTTTTTAATTCTATAGAGTAGATTCTATTATCTCGACATAGAAAAGGTATAGATTTAATTGGTCTACTTGCTACTATCAATGCATTTAATCCATAATTAATTTTTGCGTTTTTTCATGTAAAGAGTGGATTTCCTAAAATACATATGATTTTAATTGGCGATTCTGGACTCATAACGTCAAATTCGAGATCTGTATGCAATGAATTTGTCATAACATTACGAAGAGTGCTTACTTGCTGTGGAGCTCCTTCTTTTCATTCAATTGTATTATAACAATTCATTTCTGTGCAGTTCTATACATGTGTGCGTTCTCACCGATGATATTATGTCCTGTGCCTAAATTTAATATAAAAATTTCCAATTTTTTTCTAAATGTTTAGCAACGTAATTTTACAGAACGTAACATCTTGTTCTCGTTTTTTGGAGAGTTAATTCAAAAGTCTCGGTATCTTTCTTGGTTATGATTTCAATATTGTTTTTAGTTGTATTATTTAAATAAGGCTTGTTGATGGTGAAAATAAAACTTGAGTATGAGGACAGGCATAAAATATGTGTGGGTGGTGAGATGGGTAAATAGGTGGTGGTTAAAAATATGGAATTTCTTAAAAGTTCAGAGGGTAGTAATAGTGATGACGTTAATAATTTTAGAATGGTGATGTTGTATGGCTTGGTTGTGGAGTACTTAATCGTCGTTGAGGTGTGTAGCTAAGAGCGGAATGTACAACTTCTTGAACATACTTGTAAAATTTGGGTTGAGTCATCTTGACATCATTTTTATCATAAGTACGTGGAAAAGAATTTCTACTATGGGTTAATGGGTCATTAAAACTAACGTGTTTTTTTTGGTGGTCAAATTTAGTAGTGACAAAAGTGGGAACTTCTGTACCATTTTGTATTTAAGATTTAGGAGCCGTATGAGTTAAGGTCGTGGGTATAGCTTTGTTAACGTACATGGCCTGATTGTATGCTGGTGGGCAAGCGCGTTTAGTAGGTAAAGCAGCTTCTAAAGCTTCGTGGACATTTTTAGGTTTTGAAAGCGCTATACTTCATTTCCACGAGTCAGATAAATTGTTAATAAACGTTTAAAGTGCTAATTATTTAAGTTGTGGTTTTTATGTCGTCTTTAATTTATCATCATTCAATGTAGTCAAAAGGCCTGTTAAGGTAGTTTCTGTGAAAGAAATTATTTTAGGATAAAAATTTCGTTGCAGTATTTAAAAGTTCTGCCATGTATAAATAATGCAATTTTGTTGGTGAAAACTTTTGTTGTAGATACTTCTCTAACTGCTTAATTAATGCGAAAGTAAAACCTACTAAACTTTCTCGAGCTTTGCCTTTAAGTCTAGAAATAACTGCGCCATTGCACATAGGCTTTCAAGTGGCTATTTAAGAGTCCATTTTCTACGTCTTGTAAGAAGTCTCTTTAGGAATTCGAGTATCCGTCATAAAAGAGTGTGTGTTAAAAAGCTTGATTTATGCACATTATTAAATAAGTCGTACTTGATCCTTGTAAAACATTAAAAAACTATTGTATAAGAAAGTCGTCCACTGACGACTTTTATTCACAATTTTCAGACCTTCTTACTTATAAATTTTTTTTTTATTAGTTCTTCATATTTAATTTATTTTATAAATAATAATTTTTTTTTTTTTTTTCGATTAAAACTAAGATTTGAAGGAGACACAAGCGATGGCAATTTTTTATGAGCGGACTTATTTTTTTTTTCAGTGTTATCAGTGGATCTTTCAGGATTTAGTTTATGAGTTATTTATTTGTTTTTTTGAGTCAAATAAAAGTAAGTATTTAAACAATATAGATGATTTAAATAAAACGTTTAACTTTTACTTCTTTTATTAAAACAATTAAAAATAGTTATTCTCTTAGATACGGTCTATTCAGATAAATTTATCACTTTATCAAGAGTTTAATGTTAATTATATTACTAATAAAAAACTTTCATCTATCACTGATTGTTGTTACTGCTGCTTCAGAGCTCCCTGATGTTTCGTGCTGTAATTTTCAGTGATCACTTAAACTACACAAATAATTTCGTGGCCTGTAAGATATTGCAGTTTCTGCTTTGTCTGTTATTACCAGAACTACTTTTGGTGGACCTTCTTTGTTGTACTTCGTTCCTTAGCGTGGCTCGATATCATTGATACTATCAAACTGCACCCGAGTTATCTCAGCCAACACGTTGTGCCTTACGTGTATAAGGTACTCGTAAGTCGTGAAAGTCAAAAGTAGACTAAAACCTTAGAGGATAGGTGACAAACGTAAAAAAAGTAATTTTTTCTCTTGATGGTGAAACTTTATAGCGTCAGATTGAGTAAAATAGGCCTTTGGTTAAATGAGGTCAACCAATGAATGATGATCTTGCAGACTGCAGTGACAGCAAAACAGTAGGCTTGCTCAATGATGTTACATGTTATGATTTTACATTTAGGGAAATAACAGTACAACAGTACCAATCGCATTTCTCTGACAAGTGCGATTGAGTTTCTTGGGTCAGTTATGATTAACACTTGCGTCAGCAAAAAAAAACGTCAAATACAAGTTCAAGTATGACAGTAAGCTTACCAATTTCAAAATTATTATTCTCTTCTATTTTTCTGAGCCACTGTCATTCTTGAGATCTGGTTGTATTGGGAAAACTTGCAAAGATCACTGGAACTCTCACTGCTTACACTTGATTGCCGAGCTTAAGACATACTCGTGAGCTCTTATGTAGACCATGGCCACTGTAACTACTGCTGCCACGTACTTTTTTTTACAGTCACCCTCGATCTAGTAGCTTATGTGTACAAATACAAGCATATTCACAGAAACTGCTAATCTTACGTTTTTTAATAATTTTAAAGTATGCAGTACTAGATTAATAGGCTAGCACAAAAACAGCAATTAATTTAGAGCACTACTTTTTTTCTATAATTTTTTCTCTTATTATGCATTAAACCTAACAAAAAAAAAAAAAACATCAAATCATTTGAAACATGCCATAAGAAATGTATCATAAACAGCAGGGTGTGTTGCATATGTCATACTGCAGAAGTTAAAGCTTCAAAAATAATCAAAGTACAAATAAATTGATAGAGAGAGCAAGGATTTGTGAATAGAAAACGTAAGGAGTAAGAAGTTGTGGATTTACATAAACATGCCTATCATTGTGTATTCAGAAAGTCTATAGTACATGTAATGCTGTTTGTGTCTGTTATTTCATGAGAAATTAATCATATTTAACTTTACATTTAGGCAAAAAATCGAAGAGAAAATTCTACACTTGACGTAATCTTACGAATATAGTATAATTTTTTCTCAAATTTTTTCACCTTGATTTTATAAAAAAACATGAAAAACACTGAAGTTTAAGGTTATAGTATGATGTAGCTTAATACCTTACCTTCTATTCATGTGCTGCATTATTTTTTTCCGACAGAAAATCCATAAACATCGCTATTTTTAGTTTATCTTCATTATTTATCTATATATATCTCGTTGTTTAAGAACTTGGAAGTTATTATATATTATAAAAATCCATTAAATAGATTTCAGCTATCTGCATTAACGCGTTTTGGATGCCAAATTTGTTTTGCTATTTAAAATGTTAAAATAATAAAACTTACTCGTCCATGTATTGTATGCACACATGTGCGCACACATACAGTGTGAAATCTAAGGAGGCTATGAAAGTAAACATACAGATACATCCATTTATTTGTATCTACTATTGACTTTCTGCATGTATAAGAGAAATACTTGTTCACTCGTGAATTAATTCAGGATCAGGAAGCTTGAGCTGGTCAGGATGAAATTCTCAAGAATCTTAAGAATTAGCATATTACATTTACGTATCTCTTTACAGTGTAATTAAAAGGCTTTTCTAGTTATATTATTTTGGAAGTTTTTAAGTAATGCTTACAAATCGTGATGTTTAAAATTTGTTCTAGTAAAAATTGGCAAGAGTACGATCCCCCCCCCTCCTGACCAAAGATGTTTCTAGAAGTAATCAAGGTCACTGGTGAAGAAAAAAATAGTAAAAAAAACCCTAACCTCAACTACTTCAAGATATCAAACTTGAAAGTCGAAAAATTACTAAAAGTGTAAATACAATACTAGGACGATTTCTACCATATTAGATAGTAATAAGAGCTTCGATGGCTTAGTGGTTAGCGTGATAGCCTCCTAGCCCAAGACACTTGAGGGGTCGTGGGTTCAAGTATTGTCAAAACATATCGAGATTTTTTCTCGGTATTTTTCGATGGGATGAGTATTCAAGATTCCAAAATACCACTTATCCAAATTTCTTTTTCCGACGTCAGCTTCTTGATAGTTGATATCTAATCCTTCGGGCAGCTCCATGTGAATTTCCTCTTCGAGATTGCTGTTTATAAAATCTGCTTGAGCTTACTGGCCAGATATGGGGGGAGGATGAGATGCACGTGGGCGCAATGATCGCCTATATTGAAACTCAGAACACACTTTATTGAACAACTTACTTGTGTATTATACAGGTGGTTAAACCGTCTGAAGCACCAATCAAAGCAGGGTCGCGCTCGACCCTTAAGAGACAATAATAATAGTAAGAAACTTAAAGGTGTAGGTATTATAGAAAATCACGATGCTTTTCCTCTTGACACGCTGTTGCTTCTCTCGGTGCTTCTTGCAGAGCTCTACACTCTTTTTTTTACAGTCTCGACAGGCTCCGTCGCTGCGATGGTGGCGCAGGCGTGGGCGTGTGGCGCGGAAAAACCAAACAATTGCCATAAAGAAAAGCAGTGTGAACGTTGAAGGTGGCCAGCTCAAGGTTCTCGAGAGCCACCTGGGCTAGCAGTATGCGCACGGAGTCGTAGCACACGACAAGCGAGAACGTTTCTATAAAGTCAATGCATTCCTTTTGTTGAAAGCCTTTGGCGCACAGACGTGCTTTGAACCTTGGTGTATCCGGGTTGTCGTTCGTTGCCACTTTAAAGACCCATTTTGATTTAAGTGGAGCTCTTGACGGATCGCAAAAAACTAAAATCCAAGTCGCGTTCCTTTTATGAGCCAGCAACTCCTCTTCAAGTGCTTGCAGCCACTCAGCTGACTAATGTCCAGTGACAGCTTCTTCGTACGTCTCGGGTATGTGAGTTTCTGCAACGTTAGCCTGGTACCTGGTCGGTTTCTTGATTATTGCATGTTTTCTTAGCTGTCTTGCTTCGAGCTGTGGCCTCTCTAGAAAGTCAGTTCTTTTCTCACCCGCTTGAAGAATAGGTGCTAATGAATCATTTGCAGTTAGAGGTTCAACTAGACGTTCTTCGTCTGCAACGAGCTCTCTTTCTCCTTCCGTTATCGAATGAGCTTGGTCAGAGGGAAGCTGCACTTCTACTATTTCTGAGCCAGGAGCTGCTTTTTGTGTTGCTAATATGCCAAAAAAAGTCACGTTACTTGATACGGTGATTCTCTTAGTAATTGGATCGTAAACTTTGTAGTTTGACAAGTCTTTCTTGTATCCAACGAAGGCTCCTCAATTCGATCGATGGTCAAATTTTTTCTTAAACATTTTTGGAATATGCACAAAAACCTTAGCTCTAAAAATTCTTACATGTTTGAGATCAGGTGTTTGCCCAGTCTCAGCTTCATGGGATGTTTTCGCTCCGGCGTACTCGGAGACTTACTCTGTTTAGTAAATAAACAGCTGTATTGACGGCTTCCAGCCAAAAAGTGCGAGGAAGATTGGAGATGAGCAGCATCGTTCTCGCACACACTACCACTGTTCGGTTGCTCCTCTTGAACTTGCCATTTTGTTCGAGCGTATACGGAGCAGACGGCTCAAACTGTATCCCTTGCTTTCTTATATAGTCGAAAATGTTCGTGTTGGCAAACTCTCTGCCATTGTCGCTGCAAAAGGCTTTCATAGGTTGACTGAACTTGTTGCATACTGCTCATTTAAATTCTTTGAACTTGTCGAGCACATCTGATTTGTGTTTAAGAAAGTACACGTAACGGTATCTTGTGGCAACGTCAATGAAGGTCACGAAAAAGCGTGCGCCTCCAAGCGATGTGACTAACATGGGACCGCAGACGTCGCTGTGAAATAGCTCTCCAGGTTTCATGGCTCTCCGCTCATTCTCTTGATTGAAAGGCAGGAGGTATGCTTTCCCAATCTGGCATGAATCACAGAAAAAAGCTTCACACTTGTCGATCTCTGCACTGGTCACAAGTCCTTTCTCTATCAGCTGCTTAACTGCACGCGCGTTGTAATGGCCCAGACGTTTATGCTAACATCTCAAGCTTGCCACCAATGAATAAGCTTGCAAAACCTTGCTTTGCACAACGGCTTGTAAAAGCATCCTATACAGGTTGTTGTTTTGCAACGCACCAGTCACATAAACTTCGCCTTCTACAAAACAGAGTTGTCGTCGAAGGTAAACTCAAAGCCTTTTCTTGTGCAGGTGCCGACTGAAAGAAGGTTCTTTCTTACTCATGGCACGTGTAGCACATTCTGCATACCCTCGAGGCGCCACTCACCTTGGCCGAGCCGCTTGACAACTACCGTGCCTTCTTCGACTACCACGCACTCACCGTTGTCTCCAAGTGAAACAGTGCTGCTGTTTCTCAGAGGTTTGTAGTCGACGAACTACTCCTTGTGATGGGTCATGTGTGCTGACGCACCACTGTCGGTAATCTAAACTTCGGATGTATCTGCTCCCAGCAGTTGTTTCATCTGGCTTGCCATCGAAGGCTTGGAGTTTGGCCTCGTGCCATCTTCTTCTGACTCTGTCGTTATTAGCGCATAATTTCGTGACTCTTCCTTGTTGTGGCCTTGACTGTCATTGTCTTTCTGTGGACAGTCACTAGCAAAGTGGCCTTTCCTTCGGCAGCTGTAGTATGTCACGTGCTCCTTGTTGCGTCGCAGCCCTCTGTCTTTCTTCTGATCACCATCTATGATGTTACCACTCTTCCTGCCTTTTCCAACAGTGGCCGTTAGCACTGTAGCTTCTTCGAAGTTGTCTTCCAACAATGACTCTTCTTCGAGTAGACGAGCCTATAGATATTCAATCATTTGTCTGTTAGGCTCCACGCTCTTTCAGGCACTGCGAAAGCTCTTCAATTTCAACGGAAGACTCGCGAGAATTTTGGCCTTGATCATTAAGTCTTAGACATTTTCTCTAAGGTCCTGCGGTTGACTTGCCATGTTCTGTACCTTGGCGACATAAACAGCAACGGCATCTGTTAGAGACATCCTATATTTGTGAAATCTTTGCATCATTAACAACTTATACGAGACCGACTTTTGCTCATGTATCACCACCAGACTGTCCCACATCTCTTTGGCTGTTGTGCAAACGAGCACGTGGTTTAGTTGGGTGGGTTCCATTGTCGACAACATGAGAAACTTATCTTTGGCGTCTTCTTTGACCCAAGCTTTGCCATCTTTGGACGCGCGGTTTTGCAGGACAGCAGTTGTTCCCCGACGATGTCCTCTACGCCATGAGCGACGAACAAATTTTGCATCTGAAACTTTCACGCTTGAAATTAATGATCAAAAAGGTATAGAACACAAAAAGGCTGTAATTATCGATGCGTATGCAAACGTGTACTACTGAAAAGTAAGGAACCATTATAAAAGAAAGAGATATGCTCTTTTGCACATTCCTAAGGCCAAAACATCGAGCCCTCAATGGTATAGTAAGATGCGTGCACATACAATCACATACATAAGCATACACTGGCTTACGAGTAGTATTGAAAAGCCGTACTCAACAGTTACAAGAAGGTTAGAACAGCGAGCTAGATAGTTGATTGGAATAATTTTTTTTTATTATACTTGATAATAGCTGGGGTGTGCTTGAGGCAATCACTGCCCCCTGTAAATAGTACCAAGTGGGGTGGATGACAAACTCGTCTGAGGGGATCATTGCAATGGGGTTTGTACAAAAGTCTCGTGTACTTACAAAATAGGATGGTAGTAATAACGAAAAAAAAATTGCATGGTATTGAGACATAATTCACGTAAAACCCCTGGAATAGGTTAACGAAAGAATCATACTACTACCACTACTACTACAACTACTACTACTACTACTACTTCTACTACTACTACTACTACTACTACTACTACTACTACTACTTCTACTACTACTACTACTACTACTACTACTATTACTACTACTACTACTCCTACTACTCATACTACTGCTACTATCCCCCCCCCTCCAATAAAGTTCAATCAGCAACGAAAGACATTACAGAGACGCCACAAATGATTAACGATAAGTACGGCAACACAGCAACAGCTGTTAAAAATGGGCTCAAAGCGGAGCTTAAGCATCTTCAAGAGGCACAGGTGCTAAGAAAAGGCTGTCTTACTGAAGAAGATGTGTATATCAACGCTTCGAAAAAGTCATTTAAATCCCTGCAGTGGAGGGAACAAAGGCGAGATAATTTTCGATGGCATGTACAGAAAAAAACCCTGAATACTACCCTAAAAGAAATAGAACAAAGTAAGAGAAACAGAAGCCCATCAGACAGCCCTGAGAAATGCCAGTAGACTATGTCTTCAATGAAAAAGAAAACAGGTAGTGGCAAACAATAAGGAATTCCCCTGAATGACAAAACAAGCCAGAAGAAAAAAGTGGACGCCACAACAACAGTAGTAGTGAAGATGGCTAAAGGACAGACCTTTGTAACGGTGCTAAAGACGATGAAGGTAAGCTTAGACCCCGATAAGGCTTACGTGGCAGTCCAAAGTGTTGTCACTACAAAAAAAGGAAACATATTTATTAAGGCCAAAGGTGTAGAGAATGCTACTGCATTCTGACAGCAAATTAAAAAGTCGGTAGCCAGACAGGGTACTGTCAAAATGAGCAACAGAAAAGTGACATTAGAGGTCCAAGACCTGGATGCCATTGTAGAGAAAGATAAGGTCAAAGAGGTTTTTGTTAGGACTTTTGGACTTAAGAGCCAGGAGCCAGAAGTAACTTTTTTAAAGCCAAATGCCAGAGGACAGAGGCTGGCGTTGGTAAAGGTGGACTAAGCAACTGCCAGACAAGTAGAAGAGTAAGGCAGGTTACGAGTTGGCTTCGTAAGCTGCCGAATACGAAGAAAAATTAAGGTAACAAGATGTTACGAATGCCTCGAATATGGACACGTCTCAGGCAACTGTTAGAACGAAAACAGATCCAAGCTTTGCTTCTGGTGTAGAAGCTCAAACCACCCGAAGAAAGAGGGTCCAGGCCCAGCACGGTGCTTCCTTTGCCCAACAACGGAAAAACAAGCACGAAGCAGGCAACGGAAGCTGCCCTCTATTTAGAAGAGCCCTAAAAAAGGCCAGGGCTCAAGCAGGATCAAAATGAGGCAGAAAGGCCCTGAGTTGAAAGACAGGCTTATGTGGACCTACGCTGCGCTGGGTACTTTTTACCTATTAGCAAGGGAAAGCATTATGCTTGTAGTGGTGCTGGCTAAGTAGACGGCCTACTATAAAGCGCTAGACAAGGTGCTGGTCCTCAGGGACCCCGAGTACTTTTTAGGACTTAAGAGAATCAGCACCTCTAGCAAATGGTGGCGAGTTAACTCGTTAATGCTGTGAGACGCGATGGTTTCCCTGGTGGCTCCACTCTGAAGTAATGCTAACGCGGTTCCGGGGTGGATCAAAAGTCACGCAGCATGGGGGGGTTTAAGTGGGTAAAAAACGAATCAAATAAATAAGAAAATTAAGTTTAGTACTTAAGATAGTTGAGCTTTGTGAGTACTATATTCATGCATGACGTACTTACGAAGTTTAACTATTGTGAGTACTAAACTAAATTTTCTTATTTTTTTTTAGTCGTTTTCTAAGTTTTTGTTTCAGTGAACTACATAAATGCAGTACTTATTGTTATAGAGCTTCGTTTCTTCTATGGGTCTGGCGACCTTCTTGTTACCTGAAAAATTGTGTATCTTTATACTCATGTCATGTTTAAAGAACTTCGTTTTCACTGTGTGTCCAATGACCTATTTTTACCCCTTGGTTTGTTTATTTTAATTTTTTTTTTTTTAATTTTTTGTTTTTTTTTTCATATTTAATTTCATTACTTTTTTTAACTTTTTTTTTCCATTTCTTGTTAAATTTTTTAAATATTTTATTCCATTGTTTTTTCATGTTTTATTTTATTAGTTTTTTTTTTTTTTTTTTTTTTTTACATTTCTTGTTATTTTTTTTTTTTATTTCTTGCTTTATTTTTTTTTATATTTTATTTCATTATTTTCTTATATTTCATTGTATTCTTTTTTTTTTTTTTTTCGCATTTCCCTTATATCATTTGGTTTTTTTTTTTTCAAAGTTTTTTTTGTCATTCCCTTTTTTATTTCATTTTTTTTTTTTTTTTTCTACATTCCTTTTATTATAAAAAGTTACTATTAGTGTTCTTTGAGGTCTACCATCGCACAATCTATTAATTTTTTTACTTATAAAGATCTTTAATAAGTATCCTTTAAAAAAGCTAATAGATATTTTTTTTTCCAAAATTAAGAAAGCTTCAAGTTACGTTATAGCCAACACATTTAAAATACATTTTTTCAGATTAATTTTATTAGTTATGATAAAATTGCAAAAGTCATCAAATTTATTATCTCGTAGCAATGAAATAGTAACTTTATTAATCAGAGTTTATTCGTGGAAGAAGGGCCTTTTTTTAAGAGTTTTTAGTGCAACAACAGAATTATTTTATCAAGTACAGTGTTTATTTTTCAATAAAATTGAATTTAACAGGTCTATTGTTAAAAAAATAATAATGACTCTTGTTCTAGTCTTAAGATTAACACATCTCCAAAAGCACTTAAATTAAAAAATAGATTATTACCAAAATATTAACGTATGCCTACAAAGGTAGTACATAACATGTTTTATTCAAATGTTGTTTGTAGTCTTTATTCAATCAATAATAATACGTACAAAAAAATATCTTCTTAAATTCAATATTTAATGGACTAAGTATAATAATAATTCAATGGAGTTTTCTTGAGAGAAATAAATTTCAGTTCTCTTTCTTATATATTAAGAAACGAAATTTTAGAAATAACAATACGAAGGGATTTATTAAAAAATAATAATAACTGTTTAAAACTCCTTATTTTTACAAATTACTTTACTTTATTCTTTTTAAAATTTTTAAATTAATATTTCAAATATTTTATCCTAAGCCTTCAAAGTTTGGATAGAAATACTATTTGTAGTCTAACATTTTTATATTTTTAACACCAGTGTGACAGTTGGTGACAATGTTTTTAGCAGCGCTCTTAGCAGAGTGGGTAAAGCACTCGACTCATACGCAAAGGTCGAGGGTTTGAATCTCTTTATTAAAAAGTGTTTTTTTGTTTTGTTTTTTTTTTTTAAGAATTGTAAAAGAAAAAAATTCGAAGTCAAATAAAAATTAATGTGGAAAAATAAAATTAAAATTCGTTTAAATATTTATTGCTTGGGAGTGTAAAGGGGAGTGGTGAGCAAAGGTGTGCAGGAGAGTAGCGCGGGACGGTTTAAAGATATATGGTGGGGTGAGGGGAAGTGTGTAGGGAACTAATGGTGAGAGGGATGGGGTAAGGGGGAAAACTTAGGAGGAAGTGACTTCCAGTTAGCCACTTCTGTTTCATCAAATCTGTTGGTTTTTAAATTACAGCCCCCCCCCCCCCAGTACGCAACATAAAGAACTTCGTTCTAAAAAAAGGGCCCAGCCTTCAGCTGAATGCAGGGATGGTGCTGCTGTCACTAAGGATGGAGTAGAGGAATGGACGAAGGTCCAAAAAAAAAAAAAAAAGAAAAGGTGGAAGAGACCAAACTTACATAGGAAGAAGGTCAACCCCGTGAATTCACCGAGAAGAGACGCCAGAGGGCTAGGCCTGAGGCGATTGTAGTTAAGCCAGAAGAAGGAAAAAATTATGATGTGGTCCTAGCTCTGATGAAGAAGGGCATAGCCCTAGCAATGCGTTCGCGGATGCGCTCAAAGACATTGTGGCAGACGCTGGTGGTGTTAGAACCCTATCCCCGGGCCTTACTTGGAAGATCAGGGACGTCGATCCTATGGTGAAAAAAAAAAACGTTGAGGTCGCCCTAAGGGACTGCTTTGGTGACAAAACAGCCCCTGATATGGCTGTACGGCTATCAGCCGGTGCTGAAAGGGGAAATCGGGTTGCTAACGTTGAGGTACCCGCAACGGCGGCTTTAATCCTCGATAAGATGGATCATACAAGGCTGGGCAAGGTCAACTGCAGGATGCGACCCAAACCTAAAGTTAAGTGCTACTTCAGGTGCCTGAGATTCGGTAACATTGCAAGGCAGTGTGGTGGGCCTGACAGGGCTGAGGCAAGCTAAAGGTGTGGTGAAGAGAGCCACGTGGCACGAATCTCCTCTGAAAAAGAAGTGAGCTGTTTCCTATGCAAGAACGTCGTCCCAAAGCCAGACGCCAGACATGTCGCTGTAGATACCGGGTTTCGAGTGTCTAAGGCGCCTGCAGTAGCAAGCTCGGCAGAAATGGTGGTAATCCTGCGGGTTAACATTGATAGGACCGTGCTTGCGAATGATTTGCTGGACCAGTTTTACCGTGCCCGGGGTGTGGACTTGCTCTTTCTTAATGAGCTGTCCCGTACGTTACTGGGTTGGGACTGGTACTGCCACAGGACTATATGCGTGGCCATTCTGATTCGCAGTGACAAGTTCTCCGTATCTGACACTGGGGGTGGAGATGGATTTGTGCAGATCAGGTGTGGAAGTGTATTCTATGTAAGTTGCTTCATCTTCCCTAACATTCTGATTGGAGTCTTTAGAGGGCGATTTGCCGTACTCACAGACGCTGTTCGCGTGTGTGGGGAGATTGGTGACGTGGTCGTGGACAGCAACTTTAACTCCAAGACCATCGCTTAAGGAGAGCTGGGAATCGATTTCAGAGGGCGGGTGGTGCTAAAGATGGCCACAAGGCTAGATCTTATCGTTATGAAGTCTGGTAGTTTAGCAACGTTCAGGCGATCTGGGAACTGAGGCACAATCATTTACCTTATACTAGCGTCGTCACAATTGGCAGCACGGGTGTCTAAATGGCAGGTTATGGAGGACTACACGGCTAGTTTTCACCAATATGTTAGTTTCGTGGTAAACGAAGAACATGGTGCAAACTTGCGAGAAGTACCTCGAAGGCGAACGGCTGGGTGAAACGTGTCCAAGCTTAGTCGAGAATTGTTGCGGAAAGCCATGATAAGCGCGCTCCCTCCTGCCAATATAACCAAGATCATTTATTCGGCAGAGATTGAGGCTCTCGTAGGGGACACCATGAGACGTGTCAAAGAGTGATGTGATGAATATATGCCCAAAAGAATGGCCAGGTGGGGCCGGCTTTCGTGATACTGGTGGATCACGGAAACTGCCAACCTATGCAGGGAGGCGCAGTGTCTACGCCGTCTTGCACAGCGACACAGAAATCGTGAAAACGCAGAGGTGGCTGTTGCCGTGGACAGGGAAGCAAAAAGTATCATGGTGCAGGCGATTAAGGTGAGCAAGAACCGATGCTGGTACGAGTTCATTGCTCAGGTGGATGAGGATACATGGGGCCTGGGCTACCGAATCATGCTAAAAAGACTGCGGGCCTTGGACCTAGTGGCACCAATGGAACCTTTCTTCTTGGGGAGGGTGGTCTAATGTCTCTTTCTAGAGCATCCTAAAAGGAGGCAGGAGGACATAAGTCTAAGTGAGGTGCCTCTCTTTACCCTTGATGAACTGACGTCAGTGAACTTGAAGACGATGGGCCACAAAGCTCCAGGTCCACACTGGGTGCCGTCTAAAGTCCTCAAGGTCATAACTGCAGAAAAACCACACGTATAGCTGGACATGTTTAATGCATCTCTGCGCAACGGACTGTTAAGCGAGTGGTGGAAGATCCAAAGGCTCGTCCTTTTGGACAAGAGCAAATCACCCCCCTTGGTTCCGTCGTTGCACCGACCTTTGTCCATGCTGGATAATTCCGGGAAAATGATCAAGAGGCTAATACGAACTCGTCTAAGAGGGGAAGCCAGTCTCTCCAACAATCAATACAAGTTTTAAAGGGGACGTTCGACGGTCATGGCTGTGGCTAAGGTTTTTGAGTAAATGAAGGAAGCATGGAAACCCTCACACAAGACGAGGAGTGCCTGTGTCCTAGTCACTCTCGACGTTAGAAATGTCTTTAGCTTGGCAAAATGGTCCAACATAATAAAGGCTTTGAGGTGCCAGAATGTGCCGGACTACTTTAGAAGGATACTGGACAGCTATCTCCAGGATCGTGCACTCTGGTACGACACGAAGGACGGACTAAGAAAAAGGTGCAGGAGTTTATCATAGACTAGATTTCATAAGTCAGGGCCAGGACCTCTGCTCTTGGCTCTGACTCGTGGAACCTAGTTTATGATAAACTTCTGCGCTTTGACATACCTCTAGGAGTCAATTTGATGGGCTTTACTGATCAGGAGGTCAAGCGTGAAACTCGATGGGTGGTCGTGATAGTGTTGGAGTGGCTGCGAGATTACGGTTTTCAATGAGCGATCGACAAGACAGAGATGGTTGTCCTAACCTGACAAAGGTGGTGTGGGGGGACTTTTACCTGAGCGTTGTGAGTGTGGCAATCGGTGCAAGCCTGGTTGTGCACTACCTTGGGGTGTGGGTTGACTCACGGCTTACCTTCTGGGAGCACTTCAAGAGGGTAGCTGGCAAAGCCGCCTAGGTTGCGGGAGCGCTCACACGGTTAATGCCGAACGTTGAGGGCCCGCGAGAGGTCAAAAGACGGCTTCTAGTGTCGGTCTCTAACTTGATACTGCTGTATAACGTGGAGGTATGGGTAGATGCGATTGCGAGACGGAACGTCTGAGAGCACCTTACTTTGGTGCAGCACATCGGATCTCTAAGGATCGCTTGCACCTACTGCACGGTCTCCTCCACTGCTGTTATAGTAATAGCACAAACGATTTCCATCGTGTTGCTTTGGCTGGAGTGGTGAAGGAAATTCCTGGGCTCTGGCGACGTAAAACATGGTGATAGGTGGGATGAAAAGTTGATGACGTGGCAACAGGATCGGGATCATGCGAGTCTAGGTACAAGGATGCACCGGCTGGTCCCGGATCTGTGACCATGGGTGGGGACAGGGCACGGAAAGGTGAACTATTACTTTACCCAGTTTCTCCCTAGGCATGGTCAGTTCAATGCCTATCTCCATCGTATAGCAGTGAAAGCATTCCCCAGATGTGCGCACTACAGATATCGTCAAAGACACATTTTTGGTATGCGAGAAATGACACCGTGAGTGCCAGCAGCTAGTGGACAAGTTCGGCACGGCCCCCACTCCCAAAAACATCATCTCTGAGATGTTCCGCACCGAAGAGAGATGGGAAGCGGTAGATGGTTCCGTCGGGTTAGTGGTCTGTCGTTAGAAGGAAGAGGAGGGAACCGCAACGTGGGACGACAAGGCTGCCCCATAGGCAGCTTTTTTTTTCTTGGCATGACATAACTAAACAGTACAAATGCGTATGTAAAGAGTAAATGTGGACTCGCACGGCGCTTAGTTTACTTACTTATTAGCAAGGGAAAGCGTCACACGTTCAAGCGCTGGAAAACAGGTGCTGGTCTTTAGGAGCCCCGAGTCGTTTTCAGGACTTGAGAGGATTGGCACCTCTAGAAAATGGTGGCGATCTTGCTCGTTAATGCTGTGAGACGTGATAATCTCTCTGGTGGCTCCACCCTGAAGTAATGCTAACACGGTTTCAGGGTAAAACTAAAGCCACGTGCTATGGGGGGGTTGAAGTGGGTATGAGTGGTCTAATAAAAAAAATTCACTGAGTCCCACCCTAGCACTGTCACTGTGGTGGGCCTTAATGCATTTGTTCTCCTTCCACAAAAAAAAAGTCTACTACTACCCACTCTCTAGGGGCTACAAGATCATGTCATTGGTGGGGGTGCCTGGATTGGAATGGGGTAAGCTCTCAAAAAATTGGTGATTATTCGTTTGAATGTGTAAGGAACTGAATTTCTCTGAAAACAAAAGAAAAAACAAAAAAGAGAGAACTTTAAAATATGAATGAGAGTACAAGTGGTGTATGCATGTAGGGACTAGAGCTCGAAGAAAGCTGTCTAGATCCGTGAATGTAAACTAAATGACTGAGAGGGCCAGTAGGAGCTGACCCCCGGTCCAAGCCACTAAGAATCAGCCTTCTATCATGGTATGGTGCTAACCTTGACAGATCTTAACTGCTCTTCACCCCGTGGTGCATAGAAGTAAGCGGTGGTTATAACATTATTCTCAGACACATGCATCACACACAAACTAAACAAATAAAGGTATATTCACGAGTTAATTCGGTTTGTGTGTAGTGAGATCTTTCTCTGGCTGGTGTGGGATTGTATGCCTACCGCTTGTCTCGCTTGGATGATTGAAGTGTACTAACATATACATACACTACACACATACACCATTTCTACACTCTCTACACAATGCCAGGGCAGTCTCCGCGGGCGGAACTGGGGGAGAGTGGCAACTCCAGGCTGGCCTGAGCAAGTAGCGCCTATCTTTGGCAACAAAGTGGGCTGCTGCGCTGGTTATAACTCTTCCCAGACACTTATTTCCGAGAAAAAGAAGAGTGTTTACTTTTGCTGGTCAACACTTTCTCAAGAAAAATAAAAAATAAAAAACGTCAACGTTAAACTTGTACCCCACGCGGTAACCTCTTTGAGGGAATTCAGCTGCAGTTCCGATCCGGTGCCAGCCTGGGTAACTGCCGCTGGCTCAACGGATTCTGGGGTGAAAGAGAAGCATAAAAACGTGTCTCATAACCAACTGGGACTTTTAAATGTTTAAAACCTGTTCCTACGGATACAGGACAAAGAGGAAGCCTTGCCAGCATAGGTAGTAACGTCAACGAGGGTAGTTAAGTGTCTGTCTTCAGCAATCAGACGCATGATGAGCTTGCTGTTCGGAAAAGAGAGGATACTGAGCCTAATATAAAAAGAATGCAAAAGGTAAAGATGGCCAAAGGGCAGACGTTCGCTCATGTGCTGAAGTCAATGAAGGTGAACTATGACCCTGACAAGGCTAATGCCGCAGTTAAAAGTGTTGTCACCACAAAGAAAGAAGACATACTTATAAAAGCCAAAGATGTAGAGGATGCGATTGCATTCTTACAGCAACTTCAAAAGTTGGTAGCCAGATAGGGAACTGTCAAAATAAGCCAGAAAGAGAAGAGACCCAGAAGCTATGGTTGAGGAAGACAAGATTTAAGAGGCTTTTGTCAATACTTTTGGACTAAATAGCCAGAAGCCTAAAGTAGCTCTCTCAAAACAAAATATCAGAGAACAATGTAAAGAAGAAAATAGGTCCAAGCTTTGCTTCTGGTGTAGAAGCTGCAACCACTGGAAGAAAAAGTGTTCAGGCCCAGCACGGTGTTTTCTGTACCCAACGACGGACACTAAGCACGAAGCTGGCAGTGACAGCTACCCTCTATTCAGAAGAATGCTAGAAGAGGCCAAGAAAAAGGTGCAAACAGGATGCAAATAAGGCGAGAAGGCCTTGAGTAAGAAGGTACGCTAATATCGACCAACACTGCACTGAGTACTTTTACCTATAAGCAAGGAAAAGCATTAGGCATATAGTGGTACTGGCTAAGTTAGCAGCCTACTATAAAGCGCCAGACAGGGTGGTGGTCCTCAGGGATACCGAGTCCTTTTCAGGACTCAAGAGGATTGGCACCTCAAGCAATTGGTGGTGAGCTTGCTTGTTAATGCTTGAGACACGATGGCATTCCTGGTAGCTCTACCGTGAAGTAATGCTAACGCGGTTCTGAGGTGGAACTGAAGCTATGCGGCATTAAGGGGGGAGTGATTTTACTGGGTATGGGTGGTCTAATAAAAAGAACCACTGAGTATTATACTACTGCTGTCTCTGCCGTGTGTTTCAATGCATTTTCCCTTTTTCTACAAAAAAAAGCTACTACTATTTTGCTGTATAGGAATAATAGTAAAGTATAGTTCAGCTGACCCTCCTAAAAAATAGCTAATTCCAATCATACGTTGTTAGCTACTCCAGTAAGCTTCCTTTAAAGCTTTCTAGGCTACTTTATTGTTGGTACTTCGTAGGATTTAGCTGTTTTTTACAACGCGAGGGACCGAGCAAACATACTACTACCTATATTAATCGACTTTTTTAAACTAATTTCACACATATATAGTTGGCTACTCTACTGTTGGTACTTCTTAGAATTTAGTTATGTTTCACCACAAGAGTGAGCAAAAAAAAATCACGAGGGAGCTGTGGCTGATTATGTATATAAAATTTTTTTTTATTAATTCCAAACGTATGTGTTTCGCTATTATAGTATAAAGGAAAAGTACCAAGCCGAATAAGGGGGATGAAACTGCCTTGGCCCTAAAAAATCTTAAAAATTTGATGTATGCAGTGTTTTGTGAAAAAAAAATTTTTGAAAATTTTTCCAGACCCCAATTCACTTATGGGCTTGCTATGAGCCGTTAATGTTCAATTTCGGTTTGTTAAAGATATCTCCGCTTTTTGATAACTGATCTTAATAATTCTTATTGGAAATTTTGAAGATATTTGAAATTTTTTTTTCATTCTTCAACTACGTTCTGTCATCTACATGCTTAGCAGGTATACCGTCCAAGGGCGATTAGTGCCAGGCCACCATCGGCACACACCTACACGTACAGAAAAACCTGGAGAGAGAAGGGTATAAGTGCGACAGGACCTTGTTTTAACCGAAACAGATATTAATATTGACTATTGTAGTAATAAAACTGATTTGGTCAGATCCTAATAATTAATTTGTAAAAATTCAACAATCTCATAACTAAACATAACCTTATGAAACAAAATATTAGGGACTCATTTTATATAGATTTATCGTTTGGTTTTTTTAAATTATCATATACAGGAAGACGAAAGTAGTTTGAGTATAAAAAATTACGTTATATTGATTCTTAACTGTAAAAACTTTTTAAAAATTGTTTTCCTAGAATTTCTTACAAAGTATGCTATATAAGTTATATAAAAACTTTTTATCAACACAATTAATTTGATACTGCAATATATGTAATTTCAAGACTTGAATTTTTTTAAGAACTTATTTAAATAAGTATTATTAGTTGATCAATTATTGGTTTAAAGATATGAAATGTTATATACATTTATATATTTATTTATATGCGTGTGTTTTTAACATTTTTTTTCTCTTCTGCTAATCCTTTTTTTTTTTTTTTTTTCATACAACCCATTTCATTAGTGAAATTTTTAATAAAAATAAGAAATTAATATATTTTTTTTTACTGAGAATACACGTAAAAATATACGAAAGGTCCAGTACAGTGGGTTATGGTAAAAGTAAGCGTACTTCACAAACGAGAATCCTACGATCTTTAATTGCTGGCTGGACGTATTAGAGTGGCTTGGTAGTGATCTACCCCAGATTTATATGATTAACACTTGCACTAAGACCTAATATTACATCGCTGGCAAGAATAATATACTGTGTGGAAAAACCAGCATTTATCTTCAATTCCATGCAAGATAGTAAGTTATTCAAACGAAACTCCTGAATCTCCTAAGCTTATTATGTACGACATTAAATTATTCAAACATGTATCCATTAACTATGTCATAACTTTTTGATTTTTGTAAATACTACGCTGTAAAATAAATTCATCATATATATTTTAACAGACGTTTAAAGTGCTTGGCATAAAAAAAATACGTATACAGATCTGGGAGCAATTGAACTGCACACGCTTATATGCAAAAAGTAACTATGCTTAAATAATCAAGGAAAAGAAATACAGTTTAATTAATTTAACGTCATAATTACGAAAAGAAGTTTCATCAACTTTAGTTAAGGAATCGACTATTCCTGGAATTTGATTAATAAGACGCTGATTCTTTAATATACCATACTTATCTTGCTAGCATTATAAAAATGTGTATTAGAGCGAATGTTTGTATGATGCTAGATGACTAGCAAGTCACGCTGGTTAGTGTAACGAGTAATACACAGTATAATGATTTTCATATCTTTCCTTGCATTCTTTAATTTAACTTTTTCATACATTGTACGATCTATAATAGAGGCTCTTCGTATGGATATCAACAGATTAGGAACTTGCTTAAGACAGACAAAAAAGTACTGAAGATTCTCAGAGATTTTGTTGTGTGCAGCACTTTTAGTACTAGACATATCAAAGGGTCATATTTTTATCATGAAAAATAAGGATCTGCTTTTAACAGAAAGATATTCTTTTGCTTTGGGTAGCAAACAATTTGTGTACAAAATTGTATGTGGTTTGTGTTACTATAGAAATGGAATTGTATAGCAAAGAAATAGAAATAAGGTTTTGTCGTAGTTTGCGTGTAAATTGCGAATACATATTTATAGTCATGAAATGCTTTAAACAGAACTTGCCGTTATTACTTTGCACTGGTACAGTTGACAAATTTTGTATAAATAAGGTTATAAATATTAGATTATGCTGTAAACTTTATCTATAATGGCATTTTTTACAATTTTTTAACAAATTGTTGTCGTTATTTGTCGTAAGTTTATTTACTTAGCAGAATTACGTCTAGTAATGTACATCGATCTTTGGTATAATATGGTACCCACAACACAAGTACTATATGGTGTTACTCTTTTAGTAGCCACACCCACACATCAATAAAAATGCTTATCGCATCGTTTGTCTGCTAACTAAAAATTTTTACTTCCTAACTTCACCTTCTCTAAATGCAACATGTTGCCTAGGCTTGCAAGGTACACCTTTTCATAGAATATGTTAATAAAATTGATCTTTACTTCCTAACTTGTCCTTGTTTAAGCTTACAATCGATAATTTGATTAATGGCTTAATTACAATTGTGCAATGTAGACATATTTTCTTTTCTGGAGAAGCAACTGACCAGTAGACAAGTAGCTGGCTATTATTATGTAAGTCCTTATCATAAACATTTATCCTATAACCTGAATTCTAGCTTTAATATTAGTGGTTAAATTTTCACCATCAACACAGTATTAACCAAAGATTTTTATCAATAAGATCTTAAGATCTTTACTCAAGCCATGCATAAGAGCATTAAAATTCATTGATACTAACAGAAAAACTTACAAATTACAATCTCTACACAACAGTAATACAACTGAATTAGCTGAAATAAGGTCACTAACACTCCAAACTCTAATAAAATACTAAAAACTATGACTACGAGACAATGCACAATTCTTAACTTGTCTATATATTTTACTCCTTTATTAAGTACTACCATGGCTACAATATTAGGAGTCCTATACCTGCTGAAATCAGACCAGAAGTCAGAAAGAACCCGTCTTCTTAATATTTATTATAAAAGAGAGAAAAATACCCACATTTATTATTTTACACTAAAGGCATGAATATTCTAAGTACGCAATACACATTAAACTTGCTCATTGCCTAGGGGAGCTAATAGTATTAGTGTGGAGCAAAACACATAGGTAAGAATTTTTCTCTAATTGGTGTCCGAAATTAAACTAGGATTGCTGCAAGACCATAAAGAAGAACAATCTGTTTGTAATATTCTTAGCACGATAAGTTCAGTTCAGCCCATTCATTGTGAAGTAGCCATACTCAGCGTCTTAATCCTCACAGACCGTGTTACAAGCTGCAAGATAAAGCATCAAAATACACTGCACAAGTAGATAATCATGAAAGAGAATAATCAGTTTACAATAGCCAAAAATAAAGACTAGTGGCTTATTCTAAGTCCACTCAATCAAAACATCTGTATAACTTATATCCGAGAAAACCAACTAAGTCTACTTAGCAAGTGTGCAGTACCAAAATAAGTAGATTATCTTCCTATGCTCAAAAAAAATCAGACTTGAACTTCATACATCCACCAATCTATCACTCCTACACAATTAAGGGTTCTACTAATACTTTACACAACATTATCTTCCAAATAATTATTCCTATTTACCCAAAGGACGAAAGCATGTACTGCAGTACTGTGGCTTATCACTTGTCGGTGGTAAATAGTTTACTGATTTTGTTCTTAGCGATAAAGATTAGGATCATTTTTTATCATGTTTTACATTAGTCATGTCATCAATAATAATATTAAAAGAATGTTTAATATCATATCTTTTACCTTTAAAAACGTAAGTATATCCTTCAGCTGAGTTAAAAAGTGTATCAATTCTAGAGTCAATACAAATCAGTAAATCTTCTCCACTAGAATATGAAACAGTTGTTGATAGTTGATGAAAGCTTGATTCCGTACTAACGTAATCTTTTCTTAATCCATAAAGTGCCTAAGGAAGAAAAATTATTCTTGATATGTGTTTCACAAAAATCATAGATACCAAACTAGAAATATTTACTTGAATTCCATTTATGTCATCACTGTCTAGTATAAAATCAGGGTTATAACCTCTATAAAATGGAGCCATTAAAGAAGATCTTACATCACTGTGGCTCAGACCAAGAGAGTGACCAAATTCATGTGCAGCTACTTGGAATAGATTCGTACCACGAAAGCTATTAATTGACCAGTTTTCTGAGTCATCAAAATGAGCATCACCTCCATAAACAGGAAAGTATGCATGCGCAAGAGTACCACCTGGTCCATCGAATGGATCACCATCACCATGCTCACCTCTTTCGAATCGAATTTCTATGTGAACCTAGAATGTGAAGTTTTTTAAAATTTATAGTTAACCTGTTAAAAAACATCAAACTATTTTTTGAAAAGAAGGATATCAATATAAAAATACAAAAATAATTTTTGTACTGCTTTTGTGAATGTATTACTAAACTGACAACATTATTGATTTTTAATTAAAAAGATTTAAGCTATTCAACTGTGTTCATGTAAAATCATCAATGTTATATTTATAAGCCATTGTCTTCAGAGCCATATTCATTAATACTTCTTAAAACAAAAGGTTCTTATTTCCATTTTATTTTTATTTTATAAAAAGTGGAAACACAGGTACACCAAAGCTTTTGTGTCACATTTATAAGCCACACTCTTCAGAACCATTTCCATTATTACTTTCGTAAACAAAAGGTTCTTATTAACATTTTTCTTAGTTTATAAAAAGTTAAAACTCAAGTGTACCAAAGCTTGCTTATTAAAAAATTTTTTTTTATTAATCAATATTTGTTAACACTTGTTTATTGCCCTTATTAAGTTATTATTAATGGAATTAGAGTGTTTCGAAAAGATAAGGTCTCATAATGTCTATAGCTATGACTGACACGACATGAGCGTTAAAAATACACTTCTATAGGTGCGTTATCTGTGAGAGTAAATCAACGATTTCAGATGTTAGACCCTGAGAAAAAGTGTAACAGGAGTGGATTTTGCACGTTACTTCCCCTCCAACCCAAATTCTTGACGTACCGTTCCGTCCTACACCAATCCCCTCCGAACGACATCACCTGACGCCACCGCAGGACAGTACACATTTTAAATCTTATGAATTTTAGGTAATAAGTAACAGAAATAGATTTGTACCGGTGATCACTTGCACAATAGCTGAGGCCCTTACCCACTTTTTCCTTTTTTTAGTTAAATATTTTTCTCGAACACTCTGAAATTAGTACATTTTAGCAGAATATCTCTTTCATGCGTTATTAAATATTTAGTGAATTATTATTATGGTACTTTTAAAAAAAATTAAATAATTTTTTTTACAATTATTTTTTTAATCTTTTCCAAATTCAAAAAAACCTTTTTTTAC
Source organism: Copidosoma floridanum (assembly GCF_036245765.1). NCBI lineage: Eukaryota > Metazoa > Arthropoda > Insecta > Hymenoptera > Encyrtidae > Copidosoma > Copidosoma floridanum. The sequence continues at coordinate 3,491,381 of NW_028321885.1, forward strand.
CTTATAAATACGATGATTAATTTTTATGGTGACTTATTTTTTCACAATTTTTTCATTTGTTATTGAGGTGATTTTTTGACATTCAGACGTTCGTCTCATTGTTACTATGGAAAAAGTTCAGAGAGGTGACAGGAGCGCAAATATATGCAGTAACGATGGCAGTTATTTTTCTCATGTGGATGTACTTACATACACGCTTTTACACCTACTTGATTTTCTCTTTTTAAATTTTTTTAAAAACCAACTCATAGATCTCTTTAAAAATTGAAAAGGTTAATCTTAAAGTAATGTTTCATAACAAAAGACTTAAAAGATTTCTACTGATTATATAAATGCAACTTGACGTGGTTTTTCCGTAAGATTACATGTTTAATTGCAATTTCGAAGAATGAAACGGATATAAAAGGGTACTGTTAATTAATCTGCAATTTTTAAAGATATATTTTAAGCTATTTTGGATACATATTTTATACAAACATAACCTATGCAAAAAACGTGAGTATGATAAACGTCTTGAAGGAAAATTCACTGGCTTGCTACACTTTCCCATTAGAAACAGTGGTGTAGTGGAATGGTTTATCTTAGTTTTTTGGATAAAATCATACTTCGTATGCTCAATATCGACTAGGAATAAGTGAAGAGGCGTACTTTACAAATGTGAGAGCACGCTAGAGATGTAATTAGCGTAGGCAGAAGAAAGTTGGTTTTAAGTCATCGGAAGATTTAATGAAAGCCCACAGTACTGTACTGGCCAAACTATATATTATTTTTCTTGTGTTGCACTGTTATGTATTGCTTGTAATTGTTAGTTTATTTAATGTTAAAATAATAACTACAACTATACCCTATTAACTTAGTTATCCGTATTCCCACGATAATGATACCACCTTCGTAAAGAAGAATGTTTCATGAAAGGTATTTTTATACCAATATTGTTTGCCATATAATTTTATCAAAGTTTCATTTGATTTTTGGGTACCTAAGCACCCACTAGTCACTGTTTTTTCGTTTTGCTTTTAATACATGATATTGATGCTTACACTAATACTTGTAATATTTTTGACAGTATTCAGGTAGATATTTTTTGTACAAAACAAGACGAGTTCCTTTATTAATTTCTCTAACTTATTAAGTAAAAAAAATTGATTTTTTTTTTTTTTGATTTAGTATAAATGTGATCTTACACAACAGTAAATTGACAACACCAAAAAAAAGATATGCAAAATTGTGTTAGTATGGTACTGCTTTAATATGGGTCCCGTCAAAGAAATCGTATTTCCCTTTAGCACTGTCACTTACAATAACTTCAAAGACACATACTATATAACTGCTTTATGATTACGGGATTTTAACTAGATAGCTGAATCATGTGACAATGCTACTTCTCCACACAAGAAACCATATGGCCTTGAAAGTTATAACTTTTTAAGGCATGATGGAAAATTTTTGAATCAGGTGAAACTTTCAGTTTTCTATCACTGTCACGCTGCTGATATTTATAAACTATGACGCCTAGCTTTTACACCTTTTTTCAGTGCAGGTCATTGTATATTATACAATACAAGCTGCCTTACTCTTTTATCTTTATCTTTCGTAATTAATACTTCTACAAAAGTAAATTGTTCACTACATTAACTGTCTGTTTACGTAGCAGTGTTACGATTGTCTTGGTATTGATTTTACAAATTTCAAAACAGCTCGTAATTACTTCGTATGTATACATAGCTTATGTTTATTCTTTTCTCTAAATTGAAAATGCAATAACAGTAACATGTTATCTTATGTATACAGAGAACTGACTACAAAAGCTAATGAACTGAGAGAAAGGGCTTGAACCATATCCTATAAAATAATTTATTTTGAAGAAAACAAAACGAAGCAAGGCATTATTGAAGTTAAATGTATCTGCAATTGTTCCTGTAAAGCTTATTTCTTCATGTACAAAGCTCAAAAATAGCACGTTACATGCAACAGCATTATCAGAATGCCCTGCACGTGCACTCAATAATATCATAATAAAAAAGTTTTTTTTTAATTCCCAAAAATCGCCAAAAATGAAGTAATATACCAAATTTTACTGTAACATAATTTTATCTAAGGTTTAAATCTGTTAAAGAATCACAATTATAATTTGTTTTTAAAGAGTTACTATTATAAATATATATGTATATATATATGGCATTCTCCGTTAAGCATAACACCCTATGCTCTCGATAATTAGTTCCATCGAAAACAAACTTACATTCAAAAATTGCATTCTAGAATACCTTGTTCTCCATTGTCAATTAATCTTGCAAGTTTCCAGTCTGAGGCCCATATTACTCAATCAAGCTACTCTTTCGTAAGTGATATTTTTCTGAACAGTAACTAAATAAATTCATAGCTGCAGCCTCAGCGAATTTGTCGAGTGTTTGTGGTACATGAGTCCGATATTGAAGTACCAGAACCTGTTGACATTCCAATCTGTCTGTTCGGCCTGCACCTACTGCGCATTTATCGTTCTATTTAATAAAACCTTCTAATAACTACCAACAAAAATCAATGGACAGTGGGTGCTCAGGTACTCAAATATATAGTCTTACTTCTATAGCATCATACCGCAGATAAAAATAATAATCAATGCAAATACACCTTTCATTAGCATTTATCGTTGGACTGGAATAAGTATACCTATCTTGATTACGTATAATTTAAGAAAATATTTAAAAAATTTAATGATTGAAATGATGGTGAAAAATATTTTACAGCAAAGTACAATATAAGCAATATGCAGGTTGGTCAGTACAAGACTATGCTCTCTCATTAAACCTTCCGATGCTTTTAAGACAACTTTCTACTATCTAAGTTAATAATATTTTTCTCACCACGCTCACATCTGTCACATACACTTACACACTAAAAAAATAGTCCCTATTTAATACCCACAATATAATTGTATTCAAAAGACTTAGGAAAACCATCCAGTAGTGCCCTTTCTTTAATAGAGTAGTACTACATGCCAGTTATTGTGCTTTCAGGAAGCACATAGGTTTTTTTGACAGATTCTATTCTAACATTAAACGTATAGAGGAAATAGCATAAAAAATACACAACAAATATTGCAGATCGTTGAAATGTACCTTTTTAAACATTTTTTCCTAGATGCTTTCTTCTGAAATATCTTAATTTCACATGTAGCATTATAAAAGAATCACGCGAGATTTTATTGAGACGGTCTGTACAGATCAGACAGTGTTTTAAATATGAAATATGACTTTTGGATGTAGCAATTAAAATTCAAAATAGACTTACAACCAAGCTTTTTTAAAAATACTACAAGGTAGGCGTAGAGTATGTGTAAAAGTGTGTATGTAAGAACATATATACGAGAAAAACAAACTAGCATTGCTGCATATATTTGCGCTCTTTTTCTTATCTCTCTAAACTTTTACCCCACTAACTGTGATAAACGGCCTTTAGCCAAAACATAACCTTAGGCTCTGATGAAAAAATTACGAATAAATAAGACTTTATATAACTTGGGGTACGATCTATCAATGCTAACGTGCGAATAACTTATTCTTTGAGAGGTTTTTCGAGGTAAGGAATGACCTGAAACATGGCAAGTGAAAATAAAAGTCAGATTCGTGTTCAGCGATCAAAATTACGTTAGCAGTAGCTGTTCTGAGATCATTCTTGCGGTCTATCGATGCAAACGTGCGAATAACTGCTTTTTCGAGTGGTTTTTCAAGGTTAGGGAATACCTGAATAGTCCTAACTGAAAATAAACATTATACTTGTGTTTAGCGACCTCAATTACGTCAGTACAATCTGTTTTAAGATTATTCTTACAATCTATCAATGCTAACGTGCGAATAACTGCTTTTATGATAGTTTTTTGAGGTTACGGACGACCTGAAGCCTTCTAAATTAGAATAAACGTCAAATTTGTGTTAAGTGACCACAAATATGTAAAAATAAGGTCTCATTACACTTTAAATAAGTTTTAGGGGCATGAGAACTCAATAATATCATTTTTTTAAGTTGAGGTTGACGTCTTTCAAGAGTCATATTGGATCTACCATTTTTTAAATTGAAAAAACGTACATAACGTTTGAAAGTAGACATGACAAGCTATCTTGTGTTATGCTTGACGGAGAATTCCTTAGATATATCTTATATCATACAGTTGTGAGACGAATTTCAGTCACAAATCCTCCTCCCTCCCCTACTTTGCCAACCATGTCCCTCCTCCAGTCCACCTTGCAATACTCTTTATGGTAGTTTTTAGAATCAAACTAGTGATTATTATTTATTATTATATGATAAAAATGACAGACAATACACAGTCAAATTATCATTTTAGTAATCACGTTATCACCATGATATAATCGTGTTCATTCTTGAAGTGCACATTGGTGTTGATGAATTTCCTTATATTTGTTAAAATAGGGATATAGCTATACTAAAGTAGAATTTGTAATGCATACACTTTGTATAAAAAATACTCTAAAGAAAATGGTGTGAAAATAAAGAAAGAAAAAATTTAATTTAATTGTGTGCATAAAACCATTTAGTTAGTATGAGAGATCTTTGTGACGGTTAACAAAAAAAAATAAATTTTTTAATTTTAAAATATAAATGATTTTTCCCATACCTTGTTTTTATTTATGAATTTATCATGACAACTATTTTGCATAAATATATTGTTATTACATCTTGAATAGAAAACATAAAAGTGAGGTTGGGAAAATAGGAGTCTTTTATAGTAAAATCGTAATATATCAAAACTTTGCTAATATGATTTATTCACTATCATAAAAAAAGATAGAACAAAAAAAAATCGTTTGTTGCATAATATAAACAGTAAAATAAATTGTTACTCCTATTTGATATAAGTCTTGGTATGAAAATGATATTGCCTGACTTTTCTCTAGTTATTAATTGTTCTTAAATGTAATATTAATGTTACATATTTTATTTGATTATGCAAAGTCTAGTTCCATTGCACAAACCACTCAATTTACGTAAGTTTCTTAGAGCTTCAATGGCTTCGTGGCTAGTATGCTAGCATTTCTAACTGGAAATACTCGTGGGATCATGGATTCAAATTCTGTCTAAAATTCTTGAGATACTTTCCTTGGGCCATTTTGCTGAAATAAGTACCCATGATGCCGAAAAATTACTTATCTAATATTTATAACTAATAAGTCAATTTTTTCTGGTGATGTTTAGACGTCCACGAGATTGCTTCTAAAAAAAAGCCAACATCTGGACAGGTCACCAGGTAAAGTCACTGTTGGTTATAAAAATATCGGTATAGCAACTTAAATAGTTTATTGGAAAATATCCTTTTATCAAAGTTGTTAACAGCTGGGGTGCATTTAAGACAATCTCTGCACCCTGTTTATATTACCCAATAGGATGAATGACCAAGTCATCTGAGAGGAGCTTTGTAAGGGGCCCGCATGAAAGTCTCGCACACCGTGCGTTTAGGCAAAAAATGGAAAGAAAAAAAGTTCTCTGATATAGCAAAAGCTACAAATAGCCCTAGAAATAACAAAACTGTTACCAATACTGAAGTTCCTTATTAACATCACAATTACACGTACTTTCAAACTTGAAACATGTGGTTGTAAGCCTTTATGTATATTGTTGAGTTTCAATTAAAAAATTTACATCTGTATTAATATTTATGTTATCACTACCTTTATGTAATCACAACCTTTTATGCATAATCTATATTGTCATGCGTATGATTGATTCTTTCAATTAAACTTAGAAGTTTTTTGTTTTAGATGTCAGATAATTTGTTGTGAATTCATAAAGAAATCTTGTTAGGGTCATCATGTTACAAACTTCTCGTTTTTTAAAAATATTAAATAATTTGATTGTTTCGTTTTCAATCTTTATTTGCAACGAAACGAATTTTTTTTTATGCAATGTATGTTATTTTTGAGTTTTTAAGTTTAAAATTTTTTTCATAATAATAACTAGTCTATAGTATTATTAGTTATGAAATTTTTATACCTATGCTCAACCACTAGAAGTGTTAGCTTGAAATCACCTTACCGTAGGTGAAGTGACCTTGAAGTTACCGTAGGTAAACAAAACTTGTTGTTGTGGTGCATCCCAATGCCATTAAAGTACATGACTTACATACAAATGTAAATTGAAACTGGGCAACTTGGCAGCCCACTTCCTTTTTTTCTCTGGCTTTTTTCATGTTAGAAAATTTGGTACTGAGTTCTGACATAGGTTGTACCACCTGAGGGTTAATTCTTCCGTCTCATACATAATAGATGAATCCTGTCCAGATCAGGTATAAAATGAGTTTTCAAGTAATTTTTTTACTTAAGAATTCCAAGTTTTTGATATATTTATTTTATAAACCATCATCGCTTTTAAAAAACTGTAGTAGTACAATAAACCAGTTTTAGAAATAATTCTAAGACCATGGTAACATGGAGCATACAATCTGCAATATTGAATTACCTTAGCTCATGAAAGTGAGAGAGGTTTCTTCCACACTACTTCCGCGCGCCTCTCTTGCACTCTAATTGTAAGCTTATGGTGGCTTGGGCGATTTTCGTAGGCTTGATCAAAACCTCTGAAACTCTGGAATTATGTCAATAAAGTATGCCAAATTTATTTACGATAAGAAAATATTAGGGTCAACGACTTAGTTTTTTCGCAAATCCCTACTGAAAATTCCCCAATTTAACGCCTACTTTTATGGATAGTGGTCAAAAAATCGAGTATATTTTTGGAGATCTTTGATTAGCTTCGAAAATTAAGTAAAGTTCTTGTATATTTTTTCACATAAAATCTAGTTAATTCTTAAAAATATACGATCAACGACTTAACTTAAGAGAAATCACAAGAAAAGTATAGAACATTAATCTGGCCTGCCTCACAGCATCACCTAGTTTTTACTATTATAATTTTACGGTACTTTTCTGTCAATTTCTTGATCTTGTACTTTAATTTTATCAAATTAACTATATTTATTCTAAAATTTACCGTCGAAAAGCGTTGATTTTTTAGGGGCCCTTATGGCACCCTACTCAACGTATGGTACCAACCGCCTAAGCCACCTTAAGTAGTATTATGAATTGCGTGTTTTATATAAACGCGCCCTTACTCTGACAAATACCATGCATCCAGACTGCTTAGTCAGATAACTACATGTGATGATGGACAGAATATGCTACGGAATATTGAAGCAATGTTATTTTATCCTCCATGATAAATATAATGTTTTTGACAATATACTGTAGAACAAAGTTTTTATATGCAATACAAGTTACTTTTAAAAAAATAAAATCACACAACTTGTGATTGAAGCTTTAACATAACGTAATCATACGAAATCACACAACTTTTATTACAAAATAAAATATTAGATAGTTGGCACACATATATGTGTGTGTGGTCGTATCGTTCTTGACTAACAAGTTGTATGATTTAAAGGCAGATCCATAAAAAATGACTCTGCAGCCTTACCTGATGACTTATTTGCAGACTTTTAAAAAAATTTTCTGCAAACATTCTGCAGATTTTTTTGCATGTTAATGGTGCTAAATCTTGCAGGCAAAGCTGCAGCCATTTCTGCAGACTCTTCTGTATACTGGTCTTTCTGAAATTTTCAAAAAGAAGAAATTTGTAAAAACCTGTAAATAAGATAAAAATAATTACTTTTAAAAATTTGTTTGAATTTAATTTAACTCTTTAAGGTACATAAAAAGTCTTTAGGTAAGGTTGCAGGATAACTTAGTATTAACTTAGTATGAAAGCTATTAGATCCCCCTACTGCCCCCTACTGGCTCACTTCGAAATAAGGTTAGTTTTCTTTGTTCAAATTGTAAAATAAGTCCCAATAAAAAATGGATCCATTAACCTTTGTCACACAGCTTTTTTTACTCCCTCCACATAAAGTTTGTTTTTATAGTATGGTTTGGTATCATCAGGTTTCTTACAGTTACAATAAATTGAGGTATACTTACAACCAGCTTATGTAAAAAATTCATAAAAAAACAGTTTTGTTCCTTATTTTATTTTAAGTTATCAAAAAATGTTGTAAGCTTATAAATCGTACAAGGTTCACTTAAGACACTATACATGCATATCTATATCACCTTTTCGTACATATATATTAAAAAATAGTTAAAAAACTTAAAACTATAGGAAAGGAGTTAAACTCGTTTCATTCTTGACCACAAGCTTAACTCATCAGTACGTTGTACTAGTAGTCTTAGCAGTAAACAAGCATGGCTGATACCTGCTCTTTACGCACTTATGTACAAAGCGTCTGCAAGATTCATTGAGTATGTTAAATTAAGCTATAAAAGCCTTTAAGATCTTAATAAAGCTTATTTTCAAAAAAAAAATTATGTTTAATTAAGTTAGTAGTAAAGAATGAAACCAATTCAATTCCTTTCCTTCAACTTCTTTTTCTCCCATTTTTTAAAACATGCATACGATAAAGTAATAGTACGTAATAGATTATTTCTAAAAGTGTATTTTTAATATGTATCCTAAAAGATCAATCGTTTTATAACATCTTCACATTTTTGACAGCATCAAAAAAAACAAGTGGCAAGATTATTTTATTTTATATTTGTTATGTCTATGATCAAGTCACGGCTTATTTTCACACTGCTTAAATATTTTTCCTCTGGTAATTCCTCCTGAATAATCCATACCTATGTTAAAACTTCTTAAATTAGACTTAGATTTAAGCCCTGTCGGTAGAGTTTCATGGTGTCAAACATTTCCTAGGTAACTATTGATGTAGACCGTTTGATTTATTATAGTATACTATCTGACTTGCGTCGTTATCACTTCATTTTTGGATCTTTCCATATTTATGTAGTAGGTACAATTAAAATATCCAAGACGTATAAGATACATATGCTTGCCCCCCAGCTCTCTAATTGTAAACATGCTTACATAATATTCGAGTATTACAGATCAAAATACTACTTTACCTTTGGAACTGTGAAAAGTATACACCACATAATAACAACAAGTTTACTTGTTTACAAGAAAGCTCTAAAATTAACACCTGCTAAACTGAAAATAGCAGAAAACGAGTTCAGAGCCTGGGCCAGTGTAGGCCTCTGCTCATCGTCATCCAACCCATGGTCTAGTTCTATGGTTATGCGTGAAAAAAATCAGCTTACAGGAAATCTGTGGGGATTACAGACGCTTAAATACCAATACGGTAATCAATCGATATTCCACGTCACAAACCTAGAACTATTTGAGTGATCTGTATGAAACAACTGTATTTTCTTCTATTGACTAGTGAAAAGTATTGAACCAGATATTGGTCACATCTTATAATATCCCAAAGACCACAACAATCACACCTCTCAGATTGTATTAAGTTATTTATATAACTTTTGATTTGAGGTGTACTGGTAAATCCTTTCAACGCCTTATTAACAGCATGTTAGACGACTTAGACTCTGTATTCATACGTATGAACGATCAGTTTATTGCTTCGAAAGAAACTTTAAATACATGTAATTTTGCGGAGAGACCCACATACATTTCTTACACAGTAAATTTTCTGGGCACCCACTTGGCTAACAAAGAAGATAAAGCAATTATTTGTTAACCTGAGCCTAATACCATTAGAGACCTCTGTAGAATTGTACGTATAGTATACTTTTCCCACACAAATTTTCTTCAGACTACTAACACACAAGCACTGTTAAACGTATGTTTTTGTGACTCAAAGGAAAACAAACAACGTAATTTTAATAATCAAACTCATACTATAATAAGCAACGTTTTTGCGCATTAACCTATTTAAAAGCTATAAATACTGATTTAAAAACTTCGAATTTATTAATTCAATTATTTAATTAGTTTAAGAACTATATTTGAATCTTAAGATCAAAAAATATTAAATAATCACCGATATTTTTTACAAACTAATGTCTCAGTTTCTGCCAAATTAACAAGGATTAACTAATTTTTAAAAAATTCAAAATTAATTAGTTATAAATTTTAAACTACTGTCGCAAATTTTGCCAAATTGACAAGGATTTACTCATTTTTTAAAAATTCTAAATTAATTTGTTGTACATTTATGTATTTAACTAAGGCATGTTAGAATAATATGAGTTTTAAGTATAAATTAATATAAAATTTTATTAGTAGGCAATAAGAATTGTTCGTTCAAGTTATTTTTTTCTTCTTCATATGGTCAACAAAATTCTCACATAATAACATGTTTCTTAGTAGCTAAAAATATAATTACTTGTTAGAACTTTTATTATTATTTTGTTGTGGGTAACAATTAGAAAAGAAATTTTGAAAAAAGAAGTTTTTTGTGTAGTTCCTAAATCAGGAGAAAAGTAAAAGTCATAAAATACAATGTAAATGTTAAAAAATACTCCAAAAGACTTCGTTGAGAGAAGAGATAATTTTTCTCGAATATATTAACTAAATTAAAACACTTGAAGATAAATTATGCAAATATCTTAAATTATACCCATACCGAAAGAAGTTCAAAAGATTCAATGAATAGAATAATATTTTTAAGTGAAGAAATCTTCTACTAATAGTAAAAAAATTTAAGTGATATTTAAAAAAAATATTTTATATAATCAGCCAAACAACAAGATAAGATTTTCTGTATTATTAGTTCTGAAGATTTGATAAGAATTTATTTATAGTAATTTTGTTGTTTCATTATGATGATCAAAAAAATGTGGTCTCATTTTATAATGGATTATTTTTTTTCTTAAAAAAAGGTTTTTCGAAACTATTATAGAACATATGAAATTTGTTTGATTGTTTTACCAAAATTAAGGGTCAGTTTAATTGCTTTGAATACATGAAATAAGAAAAACATTTTAAAAAAATCTTAATGTATCCATCCCATCATGGTATTCTATTGTTTAAGAATATATATTGCACAAAAAAAAGCAGTAAGAAGATATATTTAGTTTTAGTATTAATTGCTTATACAGGAGTAGAGTTAGCTCAGTGATTAGTGTGCTTGTTACGCATACAACGCTGTTCTTGGGGGTCGTAGGTTTTATTTCTGGTGATCGCAGATTTTTTGAAAAACTGTTATCAGCGAAGAAAGTTCCTTGCAACCTTGACTGTTTTAGGGTTGTTTTTTCGGTAAAATTTTCCTTCAGAGTGATTTCAGGGATTTTTCCTTGTCCCATAGGTCTTTGAGCCTTGGTGATTGCAATACTTTTAGGGCTATAGGTAGAGACTTATAAATTTGATACCAGGCGCCAGGAAGGTATTACCAGCCTTATCGGCAAGGAGTGGTCCCTGAAAGATGGGGCTTCTCACGGTATGCGCATTAGCCACTATCTGCAACGCCTTATTATAACGCAACTAAGAAAATAACAAAAAAATTGTTCTAAAAAAGATTCTAATAAATACACTAAGCTCTATAGTTCAAGCAGGATGATTTATTTATCAGTGTATGTGTAAAAATCGTATTGTATTTATACGTGTACGTGCTCTGTTTTTCATACCAAGCAAGTCTAATGTACTATTTCATGTTATACTTAAAATTAGTGCCTCTACTATAGAACGTAAAGTGTATTGAATAAAGTTTAAAAAAAAAAGAGAATCCTTTTGTTCAACATACCATTTTAATCTTATCTTCCTTATGAGAATACGTATCCATGCAAGTGTAACTTAAAATCATCTCGGGCTACATCACTAGCACACCACACTGATGAGTTCCAGTTAGTAATCAAGGACGAAACGATTCTATTCCTTTTTTCTACAAGTCCTTATTTGATCTCGTTAATACATTCAAAAAATAAGATTGAATCATTTATTATAGGCATACGATTAAAAAGACAAGCCACATTTCCAACTTACTATGTTAGTCTTGCCTCCTTAAAAATGTTATATGTCAGAGCAAGTGTTAGTTGTGTTAATCTGCGGCTATATCACAAGCACACCACAGAGTTCATTCATAGATACGTAGAAGAACACTGGTTTTTCTCTAACATTTTGGGCTGCCACGGCTCTCTCTGTTCTACGCGTTTAATAAGCATGAGTACGAAACAAAAGCACTATGCTAAGAAAAATGCAGAGACTCTGAAAAAAGGTGCTAGCATACGACTGAGCTTGAGCTATCTTGTGTCTAGATGGAAAAAATCTAATGCCCATTAGACGTATCAAGTGCATTTCCAATGAAAATCCGAAGTTAAATTACATAGGGACACATGAGCAGTACGCTTGGTGACTGGGACAAATTCTACAGTTGCAATCGTCAGCTGTTCTGACTCTTGATCATTCATTCTTAATCCAACTGCTTGGAGATAGTTACCACGATCATCACATTTACGAGGACCATGAGAAGGCGTGCCTGCAAGTTTCTACCTGGAACAGCATACTAGCAAGTTGTATTGGGAAGGAGTGCTAATCCCTGACGGCTGAGCTTTTTGGCCATTCACTACCCGGCTTTCGAAACTTAGTATTTGCTATCACTTTCATTTTTAGATCTTTTTCAAGGATGTTGTTTTTTATCATGCAATTGCATAATAAGGTAAAGGTATTGAAGACTTCTTAAGTGAACATAAAGAACTGTTCGTCAGCCAGCTACTCAGTTAGCCCTATCTTTTGCATGAAACACTTTTGAAGTTCATATATATCTTTCAAATTTGGAGAGTCAGTAATGTGAGGTGTCTATCTCTCTACATTCACAGGCCTGGCTGTCCACTTAGTAGAATAATTTTAGATTCACTTTGAAATTTCTGTGGCCAGTCAGAATCTGGATTTTGTCTGAACTGGGGTCAAATTACTTGTATTCTAGTCTCTCCCTTACATCTGGAAAGAGCAAGTGGGTAACTAGTCTTTTTGTTGAGACTTTTCTTCTATGCAGTAACACTGCCAGATATCTAGGGCCTTAATCCTGATATATCTCTCACTCACAGTCTTGCTCATCACTTTTTCTGAGGATGCAAAAAGAGTAAAGCTCCCCTTTCCTCAGTTTCTAAAGAGCGATTCTACGTGCAAAAAGCTGTTTGTCCGACAGGGTGTCGGTTAATATGCATAGAGCGTCTATAGAGGTGGTTTTATATGCTTGAGTCGCCAATATCAGAGTTGTGCACTGGGCATTACTTAGTATTTGAATATCATGCTCACTACATTTATCCACCCATGCCGCAGTAGCATAGGCTACTATCAGGGCGAACACTACTTAGTAAATGCGCTTATTTGAGGCAAATATAAGTCCTCATATATTTCTAGCAAGGCTTTGTATCTTTTAAAATAAAGGTGGAACCTTGCCTCTCAGGAATTTTCAAAGTAAATTGAATGTTATACATTGATTAATCATGACTCGCAGATACGTGACAGTTCTCTTTACTTTGAAACGACGACTACTTGGCTTTTTCTATTATTCTCAGCCCAAAAGTCTCCTTGAGTAATTATGATAATATCATTAGCGTACGCCAGAAACTCTGGATTGGCTGCTTTATTCAATCTTTTTAGAAGTGAGTCAAATGCCACGTTCCAACAGATCGGTCTAAGGGTCAATCGTTGGGTGCAACCTTATGTCAATATCTTTGAAGTTTTCTGATCAAACCAGTCCAGTTAAACCTGCTGGCTTTTATAGAAGCTTGTTAGAAGCTTGTAGATATTCTTAGCATCGTTTTTCTCATTCAGTGCACAGAGAACCGCTGCATGTTACACGTTCTCGAACACTCCTTTTGGATTGAACAACACATCATAGGTGTATCGACTGTTTGAGTTGTCTACGGTTTATTTTAGTTCGACGATGGTGTCTTCTACGAATTTATTGGAAGGGGATCTACGATAGTGAGATAAGACGCCTTCTCATTTCGGTACTTGCTAGCACGTCACACTAATGAAATCCAACTACCGATCGAGAACGTAACGATTATCTCATTTTTTCACTATTTCCTTGTTTGTCTGTTTAATTCTCTTTACGATTCATAATAGAGGCACTATGTATAAGCCTTAACAGTAGGTTAAACTTGATGGGCATCAGAAAATGTGCAAATGCATGTAAAGGTGCAATATTGTTTGCCCACATACACACGCAAACAAATAATTCTGCTTAAAATATCAAGTGTATTGTCTTGATTGACGCTACTTCTATGAATAAATGAGTAAGTGGTTTTAGAAAATTAGATTGATCAAAAAATCCTAAAACAAAACATACGGAAGAATTGCAAGGTAACATAAACGTTACAATTTTTAATACAAGATTATCAAAACTCTTTATAAGAAATGAAGATATCACAAAACAAAGTAAGCCATAGGTTTTACAATTAATAATACTTTTTTTTCTTTACTCACAATGTTAGTACCTAATAATGCAGAAAAAAAGCATTACTGTTATATTATGTTAAATATATTGAATTATTATCGTTTTAACAGTTGCTTTAACTTATTATTATGTAGACATAAAGTCGGTCAAAGTATTTTCCGTGATTGTGACTAAATTTTTGTCTTTAACTCTGCCAAAAATTTTGCCTAAAGGAATTTGCTACGTAAGTATTCTCGAATATGACTGTTTAAATTTGTAACAAAACGTAGGTCAAACGGAAAAACTTTTCAGAGAATTTTACTATAGGTTGATTGAACATAGTGTCTCCTAAGAACTCGAAGCGTTTTCTTTCTGAAACTTCATTGAAATTGCTACTATGAATCAGAATCTCTTAAACTGCAAAGTAAAGTTGACAAAATGCATTAAAGTACATTTAGAGATGCTGCTATTGCTTCACGTTAGATGAAACACGATTTCAAAATTCATTATATTTTTGAAGAAACATTTAACGTTATACTGCCTTGCAAATTAAAAAAACTTTTCGCTTGGTTCTTAATGTCTGAAGATATTTAAAGCATAAATTTATGGAAAAAATGTAAGGATCTATTTATTAAAGAAAAAAAAAGTGATAAATTATGCCTTATTATAGAGAAATTTTTTTCCTAAATGTAAAAAAAAACTGATGAAACTCTCAATAAGGCCTTCGAAATACATGAAAAAACATGACGTAATACACGTGATGCTAACATATGTCTTAGTAATATTTTAATGATTTGAGAATATAATTTTAGACAGACTTTTTAGTTTAAAAAAAAATAATATATCTAAGATTGTATAAAAAAAAATTATTTGTTAAATAATTTGTTTAACTGACAAAAAATTTCTTAAATTTATATTACATATAAAAAAAAGAAGAATTAAATTATTCCAGGAGCCAAATACATAAAAAACATTCGATTTTGTTCAGATACTTTTGGTAGAGACATTTTCTTTTTAACGAATAACACTATACTCAGTTTTCACAAAAAACATACTGACTTTCTTAACAGCTTAATTCTTAAATATATAAAAAGGAGAATGAAAACACATAACAGCATACATCATGCTGCTTTCAAGAGTCTTCATAGATTTTAAAGTGATATTTACGTAAATTTGACGATTGAATTTCTAAATCATATTTGTGATGGCTTCTCTTGTCATGAGCTTCATTTAGAAATAATAGTGATTGTTATATTTATACTGAGTAATGCAATTCACAGACTTAGAAAAAATTGAAGATAAAAAAGCTGCACCCCATAGCACTACCCCAGGGACGTGTGAAAATGTGATATCTTATTATATAGATGAAGTAATAAGGTAAGATACTAAGGTAAAGTTCTTTAAAATTGTGGGAATAGCTAAGAGGAGAGGGGTGCAAAACCTAATTTCACTAAACGTGAGATGATAACCAACATTATTTGACCTCTTTTAGAGATGACTAATATCTCACAGAAATTCTTTAAAATTGTGATGTTGGCTTATAGGGTTTTCAGTTATCTTGCTGTGTAGTTGTAAGGGGTCGGGGGATAGTTTATAATTTACTTAAGTCAACAAAATTAAGGAAGCGACTAAAAGTTTCACCTTTTTGAGAGGGACTTAAGACTTTGATGGATGCTGAGGAAGAGTTTTCTGAAACTGGGCTGGGGGCTAACACACGAAAACGATTGTGATGGAGACTAATCAAAATAGTAACCCGTTTAAAATTAGGTAAAAGTTCATACAATTACGACTTTTGCATACGAGATATCGAGGGTATCGAAGGTTCAAGGTCGATGGAGATGTGTTTTGTTAACTGATTCTTTCTTATTACTACACACACACACACATACATACAAACTCACACACAAATATTTATGTAAAGTGACTTCTTTGGATTCTACATGCTTTCAGAATATATACCAATAACATTAAAAAAGTTATGCAGACCGTCTGCTTAAGGACGATTTTATCCCTATAATAACCTTTTTTTACCAAATAATATCCACATAAGTCACTATTAATATGTATATATATATATATATATATATATATATATATATATATATATATATATATTAGAATTGGGAGCTTTGGCACCAAGCACACTATGCGCTGTAACCCGACGACAGTGTATCTTGAAATAAGAGTTGGGTGATTTAATATAACCTCTTTATTTTAGGTCTTGACTTAAGAACCATGGTATTTTGTACTAAAAAAGTATAATATTTAATCTTATGTGCCAGGAGATCTCCAGCATCATTAGATCCCATGTGCATTTGGATCTCCAAATCTATATAATCTTACGGGCAATGAAACTTCAAGCATTATTTAATTCCATATCTGATAGAAACCCAAGTGGTATTTGATTTTATTTGCAATAAGATCCCAAGCATCATAGGATATTATGTGCAATAAAATCTTAAGATCTATAAGATCTATAAGATCTTACGTGCAATGGGCTTTTAAATAGTATTGGGTCACATAGGCCATAGAATTTTGAGCATTATTAGGCTGCATGTGCAAATGGGCAATAAGATTCCAAGATTCTTTGGATCTCGTGGTACATGTATACTAGTGGTGTTTTGCTAGTATACATACAATACATTCTAATTTTTTTTGAGAGATAGTGGGGGTCCAATGGCTCCATGTGTACTAATCTGTTGAGGAATACGTATTTTAACAAAAACGTTTTGACTTTTTGTGGAGGTGCTGTGTAAGAGACACTTAAATTTAGAGTGGTTTGTGTATGGGGGGAGGAGATCTTACACATTTATTGTTTAGTAAAAATCATAGAGAAATGTAGAGAATTTTTCTTATTTTGTCACGGAAGTAGAGAAAGACCAATAATTTTTTTCAATATTCTAAGATTCTGTGTAGGGGTCATAGAGGTGTCAAGGAGATTGCTAATTTAGGAATCCTTGACATAACAGAAAAATTCAAAAAATTTATCTAATGTCTTAGAGAGAGGGATGTGAAGGTGCATAGAACCATTAGATGCATGAGGGTGAGCCATAAAGGCGTAGTGCCAGGCCTTTGGAAAAGAAAGTTGTAAGTCTTAGGTTTGGTTGAGTTTACAGAGAGCACAAGAAAGATTTTTTGTGTGAGTGGCTATTGGGAACCAGAGGGGATGGAAAATATGTGGACAGACCTACCAGAACATGAACATTATGTAGAAAAATTTAAACGTAATGTTATAAAGTACCCCATATAATTTCTCTTGAGAACACAAAAAAGTTAGGTAAGTTTAATGGGTTGTTAAGTTATTATTTTAATGTGAGGAGTTTCTCCAATTTCATACACTGACAATAAATATTATTGTTCCTGATAAATCTGTAGCTTTGAAAAGTTCTAAAATCCAAGCATAAAAAACGATAGAGTGTTTTCTTGCGCAACATACATTTTATATTACACTCTTATTATAATACTATTTAGTACACGTACTTTAACAAAATCAAATTACATAATGACTTCTCACTGGTACTGTATATAAACCATTTTCAAGTTAATTATAACAATGCCTTAATTTTTTTATATACTTTCGACATAGCATTGCATTATTGTATTTAATGTGAGATTTGCATGAAGTACCAGTCAAAAGTCAATATTATTTAGTTTCATTTTGTTAAAGTACAAGTACTAAACAGTCTTATAGTATGAGTGTAAAACAATATGTATGTTGCACCAAAAAAAAATCTACCGTTTTTATGTTTTAATTTTAGAACTATCCAAGGCTACAGATTCATTAGGAAGAATAATATTTGTTGCTAGTGTGTAAGGGCTTTAGAAATTTTTTACATTAAAATATTAACTTCACAACACAGTAAACTTATCGAACTTCTTTGTTTTGTTAAAAGTTATTTGTATAGGAATATCATAACTTTTCAGAAAAATACTAGCTTTTTAATGTTTGTATGAAAAAACTGAATTACATTAGATATCACACATACTACAAAGTACTGGATAGAGACGTAGTATGTATAACATGTATACGGGTATCCACAACAGTTTCACTAAATTTCTATTTAAAGTAGCTCGTATCAAGATGTTTTGAATAAACTAATGTGTACAGAGGTTAACTTGTACAAATATTTCATAAATTTACCAGACAACAAAAATTATCTTTAAAATACTGTTTAGTATTTTTACCTACAATGCGTTTTGTCTTTTTTTTTTTATTCAATGACCTCATCATATATATTTTAGCAATTTTTTCAAGCTCGTTACATGAATTAAATAACTCTTTTTATATAAAATACTTTAGTTATTGTATGCATCAAAAATCCCAAATGTGCCATTTATTCAACCAGCTTTTATTTTGATGACCTTTAACGAAATACTTGAATTATTACTGTTATTGAAGAATTTCTTGCTTCATTTCTAATTCAAAAATTTATCAATAGTGTAAAACTATTAACTACCACAATCGCTAAATTAAATGAGACTTAGGCTAACAGCTTGTTATTAAGGGCAGTTTGAAAAATGAAAAGAGTTTCCTGTTATCATTAATGTTCCTTTGACAGTACTACAGTTCTGTTGCGAAATTTTTGGTAAGTAGCTGTTTTACGTTATTATACATAAATAAGTAAATTTCTCGATTGCATCTTTGACTCATGATACATGGCTACAGAAAATGTAGAATAGGGTTATGTTTTAATTGTTTACCATCTTATTTTTCTCCTAGATCTCCACATTATTTTGTCAAATGTGGGCTTGATTAATTACGAGGAACGGTAGAGTCAACCAGCAGAGCTTTTTTCAAAATAAAAAAGTGGTTTTTCTTAGGTAAATTTGGTTAATTAACTAGTTACTTAGAAAGATCTTCCTTTTAGGTAAATAATTTTAATTTTTTTTTATCGTCTATAATTTATATTTATCATAAAAATCAAGCTTTTTCTATATTAGATGTTTGATTTATCTACGAAAACCGTAAAAATAGTACGAGTAATAACTTATCACTGTTATAAAAAATTATAAAAATTATTGCTGATAACAGATTTATTTATTACAGATTCCTATTGAGATACTAAAATTAGGATGTTTATGTGTAAAGCGCACAAAATTTAGAATTAAAACGATAGAATGTTAAAGTATTCAAGACATTTTCATTTTTATGCGTAAATATCCTACCATAGCAACGCCATGTCTTTCCTGTCTTTATTTTATGGCTGTGGAAACACGCATGCATACATATATACGACTTTAATTTGCCGTGGTACCACATATATTTTATTATTTGAATTATTGATAATATAGGACGATTTTACAATAAAAAAGTCATTTACCTGCTCCTCCCCCTTCGGATGCATTTTTGTGCTCTACCATTATCTGTAAATGTACATGTCTCAGTAAAATGCTATTTACCAGTAGCCTAACTATATAATATCCTAGTGATTAGGTAATTTAAAAAACACTACAAAGCTTCCTGGAAATAAATTGTGGATCAGAGTCTCAAACCTAAGCCCTCCAGGTGAAAAGCTAGCGCTCTACCTTCTGAGCCACTGAGAACTCCCAATGCTACACGCTATCTATACCGTATGACTTTATAGGAAATACTTGCAGTCAATATCACACTGTTGGTAGCTCTGCTTGATTGTAATGACTTTCTGAAGTAAATTTTATAATAAAGCTGTGAAGTAGGATTAAAACCACTCAATGAAGTCAAAATATATCAAAGCATACCGGTAAAAATGCTTCTCAATATTTTAAATTCGAGTATGGAAATCTGAAGTAAGTAGTAGTGCGGTCGTTGGGGTTCTGTCTGCTTTCTCAAACCTACCTCGTTGCGCTTCCGTGTGACTTGATATTCTCAAGGCTTTTCACATTATAAACTGTTGAAACAATACATGTAATATTTTTCTCTTGTGTTATCGGCTAAAAGGTTATCGACAGTACCTACGCATGTATATGTACGTACGCTCGCGGTACGAAGCGAGCGACGGAGCGAGCGCTGCGCCTCGCTGCCAGTTACTCTCTCGACTGTTGCCACGCAGTGAGCACGCACTTACGTCAGTTTTCTTTTGAATAAACGTTCACTTTGCTTATAAAGCTTTGTCCTTTTATTTACGGACCTCCCACTTCCACACCTGCATCCTGCTACAGGTTATGGGCCCAGGGCTTTAGCCAGTGTGCTGTTGGGATCCTTTGTTAAAAAGAGCTCGTGTGACGCGTTTTTTCTTTATGACTGACTGTTATCCTGCTGCATATTTCTGTGTGTATTAAGTGAGTTTATTTTACTTTGGAAGATTATCATCAGCGTCAAGATGGCCGACATTTCTGACGTGAAAAACATCCCGAAATTTAACGGACAAAACTTCCAGCTCTGGAAGTTTCAGATAAAGGCTATACTCACCACTCACGAGCTGCTGGATATGGTTGAAGGTCGAGAAGTGAAGCCAGAAAATACAGAAGCGAATCGCAACAACTTGAATGCTTGGACGAAGAAGGACGCCAAAGCCATGTTTGTGTTATCTTCGTCGGTCGACTATTCGCAACTTGACTATTTGGTGACATGCGTGAGTTCGAATGAAATGTGGCGAAAATTGTCAAGCATTCATGAGCAAAAAAGCGCTTTGAATAAGTTGGCGCTCACTACCAAGTTCCACGAGTACCGCATGGCGCCAACTGACTCTGTATCTCAACACATCGCCAAAGTGGAGAACATCGCCAGTCAGCTAAAGGACATTGGCCAGGAGATCCCGACCATCATGGTGATGGCGAAAATTCTGAGCACTCTTCCACCGAAGTATAATGCTTTCATCTCGGCATGGGACAGCGTGCAAGAGGCCGATCAAACGCTGGACAATCTACGAGAAAGGCTCCTGCGGGAAGAGGCACGTATAACAACGGCTGATGTCACGAACGCGCTAGCAACGACGACTCTTTCTTCAGGCAACGGCGATCATCGATCTTCAGGTAAAGGGGAAAATAAACCAAGGAAGAACGTCATCTGTAATTTTTGTAGTAAATCGGGGCACATTGCCAAATTTTGCTACGCGAGAAAGCGCGCGAACAACGCTAACAAAAACGCCGATGAAGAGTCGAATAATAACGGTAAGCCGGACGGCAAAAATTCGGGCAACAGCAATGCAGGCTTTGCTTCCGCGAACATGGCTGCGTTTATAGTATCTCAGCCGTCGAGTTTTTCCCACAACATTGTTTGTTTACCCGACAGCGAGCATAGCTGGATTCGCGAAATCGACGAGAGTGAGTGTTGGCTACTCGACAGCGGCGCGTCTCGGCACGTTACTTGCCAGTGGAGCTGGTTCGTGGAATTCCAGCCGAGTCGAGACGAGTTTGTGTACCTCGGCGACGGAACCCGAAAAGCTGTAGAGGGGCGCGGTAAAGTCCTTATGAAACGCTTAGTCGGCGGCAGATGGCTCGACGGTGAGATAAACAATGTATTGTTGGTGCCCACTATAAATAAGAATTTATTGTCTACTGAAGTTTGTACGTCGAATGGTTACTCTGTAATTCTCAACACAAATTGCGCACGTATTTTTTCGAATGACGGGAGCTTGATGGCACAGGGACTTAGCTTTAATAATAATTTGACGCGCACGCTTGTGAAAACCGAATCTCGTTACGAAGTTAATTACGTGTCTTCAGTGCCACTCAATGTTTGGCATGAGCGCCTGGGCCATGTAAGCCGCGACTCAATCGAAAAAATGCTAAAAAATGACGCTGTATCTGGTATGAACGTTCGAGACAAAGACGAGTATTTTTGCGAGGCCTGCCCATTAGGTAAACAATTCAAATTGCTTTTTCAGAAAAATAAGAAAATTGTTAGCGATACCCCCGGCGAGGTCATTCATACCGATTTGTGCGGCCCGATGCAGGTAGCGTCCGTCGGCAATTCGAAATTTTTCTTATTATTTAAAGACGAAGCGACAGGTTTTCGCGTCGTGTATTTCTTGCAGCATAAGAGTGATACTTTTGAAGCGTTACGTAAATTCGTAATTTTAACTAAAAATCATTTTGACAAAGAAATAAAAGTATTACATTCGGATAACGGCACTGAATACATCAATGACAATGTTCAAGAACTTTTGGCGGCGAGAGGCATTAGGCATGTTACTTCGGCGCCGTATACGCCCGAGCAGAACGGGCGGGCAGAGCGCGAGATGAGAACGATTGTAGAGAGCGCGCGCACTATGCTAGCCGCGAGGAGCTTGCCCACGCGCCTCTGGGCGGAAGCGGTCAACACCGCGGTATACGTTCTCAATCGAACGCTTGGCGCCTGTTCCGTTGTCGCTACCCCCTACGAGCTATGGTATAACAAAAAGCCTAACGTCTCTCATCTACGCACATTCGGCTGCGATGCGTATGAATTTATACCGGGTATTTTTCGCAAGAAATTTGATGAGAAGTCAAGAAAACCACTATTTGTAGGTTACAAAAACGAGTCCGAAAATTACAGGCTATTTGATCCTAAAACTAGCCGCGTCACGGTCTCGAAAAACGTTATATTTAACGAAAGCTTGTCCGTCGGTACAAGAGATGCCGGCGTAGATTTTTCAATCGACTATAAGAGTCAAGAGCCCGAGGAAGAAAATAAGGATCGCCCCGAATCTCCTCATCCCAGCGGGGAGCGGCCCGACGAGGGACAACCGGATGATGACGTAATAGATCCGCAAGACGATCCGCCGGAGAACCCACCGGACGACGGCGAGATCCCCGCGCCTCAAAACCAAGCGCCATACAACTTGCGCTCTCGCGAAGAGCGGCGACCTCCGCAGAAATATGAAGCCTGTATTACCGTTTTCGACGAGCCGAAAAATTTTAAAGAAGCACTGAACCGCGGAGATTCCGATCTTTGGCGACGCGCGATCGCCGAGAAGCTACAAGCTCACAAGAAAAACAACACGTGGGAAGTTACCGAGTTACCGGAAGGGCGCAAAGCAATAGGTTTCAAATGAGTGTTTAAAATAAAAAATTTAAACGGTGAAAATCCACCTCGATACAAAGCTCGATTGTGCGCCCAAGGTTTTTTGCAGGAAGCCGGTATCGATTATCAGGACATTTTTTCGCCCGTTGTTCGTTTTGAATCTGTGCGCGTGCTCCTCGCGATAGCCGCGAGCGAAAAACTACAAGCTGTACAATTCGATGTTAGCACCGCTTATCTAAACAGCGAGTTGAAAGAAACTACGTATATGAAAATTCCGGACGGTTTAAATGTAAAGGGCGAAAATTTGGTCTTGAAACTGAATAAAGCCATTTACGGCCTGAAACAATCGGGGCGCTGCTGGAACGAGAAATTTGACGGCGTTGTAAGAAACTAAGGTTTCGTCCAAAGCAGTGCTGACAAATGTATTTATATCGGAATTTTTAATAAAGTAAAAGTCTACCTTGCCCTCTACGTGGACGACGGCTTGATGTTCGCAAAGGACATTAAAGTTTTAAAAAGATTGATAGAAATTCTCGAGTCTAAATTTGCAATAACCACCGGTCCTCTAAACTATTTTGTTGGTATGGAAATTACACGCGATTCAAGCTCAATTTTTATTAATCAAAAATTATATATTCAAAAAATTTTGACAAAGTTCAATATGCTCGATGCCAATCCGATGCGAACGCCAGCCGACCCCCACGTCAGACTGACGAGCCCTGACAAAACAAACGAGATATCTGTCCCCTACCGTGAAGTCGTCGGCTCACTTTTGTTCTTAGCCATGGTCTCAAAGCCGGACATAGCATACGCAGTCGGTGTATCGAGCAGATATCTCGACAATCATAATGAAACGCATTGGGCATACGTCAAGCGTATCTTGAGATATCTCAAGGGCACACAAAATTTTGGAATTTTGTTCCGCGCAAGCGATACGAACGATGTACTCGTAGGTTACTCAGACGCGGACTATGCCGCCGACCACGATACGCGACGCTCGACTAGCGGCTATATATATATGATGGGTGGTGGATGTATAACATGGTCGTCAAAGCGTCAGACAAGCGTAAGTCTAAGTACGACGGAGGCTGAGTTCATTGCAGCTAGCGAAGCAACAAAAGAGGCCATGTGGCTACAAAAACTATTACACGATATCGGACGTGGAAGTGTAGACCCGATTACATTATACATGGACAATCAAAGTTCAATTAAGTTAACTAAGAATCAAGAATTTCATAGAAGGTCAAAGCACATCGACGTCCGTTATCATTTTATTTGTGAAAAAGTGCGAGACGGAACAATCATTCCTAAATATGTCAATACAAACGAGCAATATGCCGACATCATGACAAAAGCGCTCAGCCATTAAAAATTAAATTATCTGTGTAAAAATTTAAATGTAGTTGAGCGTACAACCGATAACACTCAAGCAGAGGGGGTGTTAAAACAATACATGTAATATTTTTCTCTCGTGTTATCGGCTAAAAGGTTATCGACAGTACCTACGCATGTATATGTACGTACACTCGCAGTACGAAGCGAGCGACGGAGCGAGCGCTGCGCCTCGCTGCCAGTTACTCTCTCGACTGTCGCCACGCAGTGAGCACGCACTTACGTCAGTTTTCTTTTGAATAAACGTTCACTTTGCTTATAAAGCTTTGTCCTTTCATTTACGGACCTCCCACTTCCACACCTGCATCCTGCTACATAAATTTTATTTGTTAAAAGAAGTTGTATCTATGAGTAAATAATTTATAGTTTAAACAGAAACTTATAAAATAGGAAAAGCACAAATCAAAGTTATTAAGCACGAGAATAGAGGTGTAGACAAATACAATAATAACACAACATAAGTAAAATTTAAATTTGTTAATAAAGAAGGGAAAGTAGACCTTTTAACTCTACAATAATGTTATCTTACAAAAATTTTTACGTTTAAGTGTGGGGTGTAGGGGGGCTGTAGGAGTCAGTAATACACATTGACCGTATGATTTAGGATTATTACAGTACATTCTAAGTTTCTTTTAACAGACTGTGAGGAAGATAGCTATTAAAGTGACACCTTAACACTTGCACAGTATGTAAAAAATAAGAATAAAAGGGGTCTTCCTCATTATATAGTGGGTAAATATTACGGAGAAATGTTATAGACTTTTTCTTATTTTAAAGATAGGTGAGGTCGCGACCATGAAGAGTGTGGGAGGCATGAAAATCCAAAGTAGTAATAAAGTATAGTAGGGGTCTGAGAGAAATAAAAATTACGAAGATTTTATAAATAACAAAAAAATGAATAAAGTTTTACTTTATTTTATAGAGAGATTTATAAGGGGGCAATTCATTTGGACGAAAGACTACGTATGTGTTGTGAAAGTGTGATAAGGCTTACACATTTTTGTTGGGCTTAATGCATAAAGAAATATTAAAATTTTTCTTTTGTTTTGTTAGCAAGCTGTAAGGTCAACATAAGTGTGGGGGTTGTGGTGTAGAAAAAATGTTTATAGAACAATCAAAACAAAAATTGTACATAAAAATACTAGTGTAGCTCTGGCTGCTTTTACGTTTTGCGCTCCAACCTCCATAAAAAGATTGTAACTTTTAGTAAACAAATTTTTTTTAAAGTTTTTTTTTCAATTTTTAATTATCTTTGTTAGCTTATTTTGTTATAGTAAATATGATTATAAGAAATGACAAATTGAAAAAATTTTAACAAAACAATTCTTTTCATTTTATTTTTTCATCTGAATCCTTACCATATTATATTTACATATTACATTTTGCAATATTTTTGACTATCAAATGGTTATTTTTGGTTTATCTTGTAAATTACTTTTTTTTTTGTTCGAGTATTTAAATTTGAAAAAAAAAAAGTTTCTTTCATAATAAATGTCACAAAAACGCATTCTTTTAGAACGTGTACATAGTGATGAATCTTTTTTATACTTACTTTTCCGTGCACATTAGTTTTATATCTTTTTAATTAATCGTTTTGCCAAAATTGACTTTCACATTCTAAAAAAATTCTTAAAATTTCAGGATTATGTATAAATATGCGTTTATAAATGTTCTTTTGCTATGATAACCAGACCAAAAGCTTTACTCTTAAACAAATAATTTTTGTGTTTTGTTTCATAAATCTTCAACTTCGCTATATCACAAGAATGAGTGATAAGAGCTTTAATTTTATTACATGTTTTTTAATGCTAATGAAATTAAATATGATAAATTAGACTAACCATTAAAAAAGAAAAAACTAATTAATCCACAGGTATAAATATTTTAAACGTACTTTTTTTCTTCAACATAAAAATGATAATTTCAACTGTAAACATTAAATGACTTGACAAAACAATCAACGTTATATTACAAAACATAATTCATTCTACTCGCGTACAAACTTTACGAAATATTATCCCATGACTAGGAGTATAAATGCCTTTATGAGTATCGTAACGAGACTAATCTTTTTTTTTTTTTTCTTACTCCTATATCCAACTTTTTTTTACAAATGTGGCATTGAAGTTTGACTTACTGAACTTCAAAGAACTGTATTAATGAGTTGAGAACATGTCATAAATGAGTCATAAAAATGTTAAAACTCTCAAACTCCGTTTACCTCTACGGATAATTAATATTATAATTTTAAAGTTCAAGACAATTAAGCGTGAGAAAATTATTATCATAATTACGCAACTCTTATTACTTCTACTATTATGGCTATCAGTATACTATTACCCTTATGATTACAGCAAGTTAGCAAGCTTAGCTCAAAATATGCGAGGAAAAAAATCTTTTACTGTCAAATTTTATTACAGTAAATACTCTTAGCTTTCTTATTTGCTAGCTTTCTGGCACTCAAACTACAAATACTACTCCTCCTCCTCCTACTACTACTACTGCTGCTACTACTACTACTACTACAACTACTACTACTACAACTACTACTACTACTACTACTACTACTACTACTACTACTACTACTACTACTACTACTACGACTACTACTACTACTACTACTACTACTACTACTACTACTACTCCCGGGTGGGGTTTTCGCTAGTTTCTCCATACCGGGCGCTTCCCCGGGTGGTGGATAGGGGCGTCCTCTTGAAATAAGAGGTGACGATGGGCAGCTGGGGTGGCTCTCTGTGGTGGTTGTCGGGGGCGTGGATCGGGGGGCGTGTGTGGCGTCGGCGTGTGTATCTGCGGCGATGTCGACGGGGGACTAGTGCCCCATGCCTCCATCGGTGTTGATGCATGGGCCGGCTCTGCTTGTGCTCCTTGTTCTTCGCTTTTTGCTGCTTTCGTGGGTGGCACTTCATTGCTTGCTGCGGGCCAACAAAAACTAGCACCCGTCATGTATAGAAGAAAGCGGCGGTTGAAACATTTTTCTCAGATACATGCATCACACACTCTTACTAAACAAACACAGGGACACTTACGGATTGTTCTGGGTTGTGTGTGGCGGGTCCTTTTCCGGGCTTGCGTTGGGGGCCCAGCCACAGGTAAAGCCGGATGATGAGGCCCGGATAAGTCTAGGTGACCACATCTGATATAGCTGTACGCCTCATGAACAAAAAAGACGTGGTGGGCCGACTAATGTAGGCTTACTACCACTGAGAAGGCTATATGGCGGCACCTTAGTGCCTTACGCCAGCCCGTTTTGTTGGGTTGTCTGCGTGGTCTCGGGACTGTATGCCTGCCGCTTGTCTCGCTGGGATGACCGTTGTGTACCAACAAATACATACATTACACACAAACACCCTTCTTACACTTGTTACTCAACGCCAGGGCAGTCTCCGCGGGTGGGACTGAGGGAGAGTGGCGACTCCCGGCCGGCCCAAGCAAGTAGCGGCTCTCTCTGGTAACAAAGAGGGCTGCTGCTCTGGTTTTAACCCTTTACAAATGCTTATTTCTAGGAAAAAAAGGGTAGTGCTGGCCTTTGCGGGTCAGTACGAAACTAAAAAGATGCCAAAATGAGAAACGTCGATGTAAAACAGGTACCCCAGGCGGTAACCTCTCTGAGGGAATCCGCCGTCAGTTCCGATCCGGTGAAAGCCCAGGTGACTGATGCAGGCCCCACGGATTCTGGATAGGGGCCGCAAAGACGTGTCTCATGGCCAACAGGGACTGCTAAATGTTCCATGGCCTTTCTTTTCAGACAAAGGACGACGAGAAAGCCTGTCGAGTCTAGGCACTAACGACACCGAGGTTAGCAAGGTGTCAGTATTCAGCAACCAGACCCAGAAAGAGCTTGCCTCTTTAAAATAAAGTGCCACTAGGCTCGGAGTAAAGCGACAGCAAGTTGCTGATAAAGTCCAATCAGCAACGAATGACATTACAGAGACGCTAAAACTGATTAATGATAAGTACGGCAACACAGCGAACGCTGTTAAAAATGGGCTCAAAGCGGCGCTTAAGCATCTTTAAGAGGCAGAGGTGCTAAGAGAACGCTGTCTTACTAAAGAAGATTTGTACATGAACGCTTGGAAGTTGTCATTTGAATCCCTGCAGTGGAGGGAAAAAAGGCGAGAAAATTTCCGTCGGCATGTACAGAAATGAACCCTGAACACTGCCTTAAAGAAAATAGAACGAAGTAAGAGAAACAGGAGCCCATCGGACAGCCCTGAAAAACTCCAGCATACTATGTCTTTAAAGAAAAAGAAGACAGGTAGTGGCAAACAAGAGGAAATTTCTCTGAATGACAAAACAAGCCAGAAGAAAAAAGTTGACCCCACAACAACAGTAGTAGTAAAGATGGCTGAAGGGCAGACCTTTGCAACGGTGCTGAAGACTATGAAGGTGATCTTTGACCCCGATGAGGCTAAAGTGGCAGTCCAAAGTGTTGTCACTACAAAAAAAAGAAGACATCCTTATTAAAGCCAAAGGTGTAGAGAATGCTACTGCATTCTCACAGCAAATTAATAAGTCGGTAGCCGGACAGGGTATTGTGAAAATGAGCGACAGAAAAGTGACATTAGAGGTCCGAGACCTGGATGCCATTGTAGAGAAAGATGGGGTCAAAGAGGCTTTCGCTAGGACTTTTGGACATCAGAGCCAGAAGCTAGAAGTTGCTCTCTTAAAGCCAAATGCCAAAGGACAGAGGCTGGCTTTAATCAAGGTGGACGAAACAACTGCCAGACAAGTAGAAAAGGAAGGCAGGTTATGAGTTAGCTTTGTAAGCTGCCGAACTTGAAAAAGAATCGAAGTAACAAGATGTTTTAAATGCCGGGGATATGGACACGTCTCGGGCAACTATAAGGAAGAAAACAGATCCAAGCTTTGCTTCCGATGTGGAAGCTCAAACCACCGGAAGAAAGAGTGCCTAGGTCCAGCACGGTGCTTTCTTTGCTCAACAACGGACAACAAGCACGAAGCAGGCAGCGGAAGCTGCCCTTTATTCAGAAGAGCTCTGAAAGAGGCCAGGGATAAGGCCCAAGCAGGGTCAAAATAAGGCAGAAAGGCCTTCAGTGGAAAGACAGGCTTATGTGGACCCACGCTGCGCTTGGTACTTTTTACCTATCAGCAAGGGAAAGCATTAAGCTTATAGTAGTGCTGGCTGAGTAGGCGGCCTACTATGAAGCGCTAGACAGGGTGCTGGTCCTCAGGGACCCCGAGTCCTTTTCAGGACTCGAGAACATCAGCACCTCTAGCAAATGGTGGCGAGTTAGCTCGGTAATGCTGTGAGACGCGATGGTCTCCCTGGTGGCTCCACCCCGAAGTAATGCTAACGCGGTTCCGGGGTGGATCAAAAGCCACGCGGCATGGGGGGGGTTTAAGTGGGTGTGGGTGGTCTAATAAAAAAAATCTACCGAGTCCCACACTACCGCTGTTTCTGCGGTGTGCCTCAATGCATTTCCCCTCCCTCCACAAAAAAAAAAAAATAAATAAAAAAAAACTACTACTACTACTACTACTACTACTACTACTTCTACTACTACTACTACTACTACTACTTCTATTACTACTACTCCCAGATGGGGTTATCGCTAGTTTTTCCATACCGGGCAATTCCCAGGCTGGCGGATAGGGGCATCCTCTTAAAATTTGAGGTGACGATGGGCGGCTGGGGTTCCTCGCTGTGGTGGTGGTTGGAGGCTTGCATTGGGAGGCGTGTGTGGCGTTGGCGTGTTCTTCTATGGCGGTGTGAACGGGGGACTAGTGCCCTATGTCTCCATTGGTGTCGAGGCATGGGCCGCACAGTGGACCTTTTTGGAATTTTTTTTTTTTAAATCTAATATCTCGTGAACGAAATATGATATTGACACGATTTAAAATGGAATTTGAAGCTTTTGGGCATAGAAATTAAGGAAAAATATTAGGAAGTTATGAGAATTACATGTTACAGCGTACTGTCTATTTAAATTTGGTGCTCTGATGGAAAAGTCCTAATATTATGATACTAGTTAGCTTGTAAGAATAGCAGACGATACATACAAACATACAAGGCATATACTTTTTTGTATTTTTTTCTGTTCTATCTTAATTTTATTCTCACAGCGTTATATAAATTAAACATAACCTAAAAATTTTAATTTCACTTAAAAAAATCGATTTCTTAGTATTAAAACTTGTGTTTCTTGTGTTCATACTAATAGTATAATAAAAAAAAGTACTGTTCAAGACTTTCAATATAGTTATCTAGTTCATACATTAGAAATGACTTTAAATTACGCTGTCTTGGAAATGTGAGACTTCGACATAACCTCAAAATTCTAATTTTAACTCGAAATATCGATTTTTTTGTATTAAAACTTGTGTTCATCATTAGTATCATAGAAAAAAGTACCCTTTAAGATTTTTACTGCAGTAATCTAGTGCATACATTAGAAATGACTTCAAATCACGCTTTCTTGGAAAAATAGGACATCGACATTACTTCAAAATTTTAATTTTACTTCGAAATATTGATTTTTGAGTATTAAAACTTGTATTCATCATTAGTATCATAGAAAACAGTACTGTTCAAGACTATCACTGTAGTAATCTAGTGCATACATTGAAAGTGACTTTAAATTACGCTGTCTTAGAAAAATAATATATTAACATAACCTTAAACAAAAAAAAAAAAAAAAGAGAAAATCGACTTTTAGTTTTGATTCTTACCTATAGTTTCACTTCGATGTAACAAAATTGCTATTTACAAATACAATTCATTGAATACTGTACAATGATTGTTACAAACTTTAAATGAGGATGTTCAAGAAACGTAATACCCAAATGTAATCTTGAAAAGATAAGTTTAATTAAAAATAATTTGTTTTGTAGTTTTTGAAACCATCACTAAAGAATAAAATGTGCCGTTTTGTGCAGATTCTGTGAAATCTTTCGCAATCAAAATTAATTTTTACAAAGAATGTTGATCGTGACAATAAAAAAAACCCGATTTAATCATAAGAATACAACTGAAGTTAAAACAATCTATTGTACAGTGTTGCTGCATATTATTACTATCCTTTCAGAGGAAAAAGATGCTGTATATATACAGAATAAATGAAATGTTACCTAAACTTTGTGACTACTATAACACCAGTTGCGTTACTAATATCAACTTCTTATAAAACCTTAAAAATTTTATGTTTATCAAGAAAATTTGTTTTTCGGTATTGACACTTATGATCCCTATTTTTTAGTTAATATCAATCGAGTTGTTTGAGTTATTTAAAATTGTGACAACAACCAAAGTGCATTTTTAAGTGAAACAAAACATTTTTCTTTATTGTGTATACCTATCAGTGAGTAAAAAATTAATGAAATACAATTTTTTAAATAATAATATAAATTGAGAAGAAGATAGTATGCTCTACTTTTAGAAAATAGTACAATCAATCAGAAATCTTGCTTGAATCTTCTGCATCACTTGTATCGATATTACTTTCATCCGTATTGCTGATATTATTCGTGTCCTCACATATGATGCTGAAAGATAATCACTTGTTAAGGAATGAACAATTAAGAAAATTTTTACTATATGCTTGAAGTACAAGTAATTTAGGACATTTGCAGCATTTCAGTAAAATTGTGTATTTAATTGGTTGGTTTTACATTATTGTATGTAAAAAAGCAGAGAGCGACTTCAAGAAAAAAAAATAATAAAGACTAGTAATACTAGTAATATTGATAAAAAGTGTAAAAAAATCACCTTTTTTCATATTTTAAAAAATATAGGTTACCAGATACACAATTGAAAAAAAAAATCAAACAACATGGCGTAATATTATAAGATTAGAACTTTTTCTACAATAATTGGCTATTAAAATATAAAATAAAGACGAAAAAAAAATTCTGCTTAATAGATCTTTTAATGTAGAAATCTAAAAAAATATTGGCGTCCCCAAAAAATTCTAAACAAAAAAAATCATAATAAAGGAATAGTCGAACTTTTCAAAAATAGGCTTCAAGGGCTTTTATATTTTTCCAAGACAGCGTAATTTGGAGTTATTTCTAATGTATGCACTAGATTACTATATTGAAAGTCCTAAACAGTACTTTTTTTATTATACTATTAGTATGAACACAATAAACACAAGTTTTAATACTAAGAAATCAATTTTTTTAAGTAAAATTAAAATTTTTAGATTATGTTTGATTTATATAACGCTGTAAGGGTGAAATTAAACTATAGCAGCAAAAAATACGAAAAATTATATGCTTTGTATATTTGTATGTATCGTCTGCTATTCTTACAAGCTAATTAATATCATAATATTA
Organism: Copidosoma floridanum; assembly: GCF_036245765.1. NCBI lineage: Eukaryota > Metazoa > Arthropoda > Insecta > Hymenoptera > Encyrtidae > Copidosoma > Copidosoma floridanum. The sequence goes on from NW_028321885.1 coordinate 3,524,260, forward strand.
AGACTTTTCCATCAGAGCACCAACTTAAAATAGACGGTACACTGTAACATGTAATTCTCATAACTTCTTAATATTTTTCCTTTATTTCTATGCCCAAAAGCTTCAATTTCCATTTTTAATCGTGTCAATATCTTATTTCGTTCATGACATATTAGATTTGAAGAAAAAAAATTCGAAAAAGGTCCATTGTGGGCTGGCTCTGCTTGTGCTCCTTGTTCTTTGCTTTTTGCTGCTGCCGTGAATGGCACTCCATTGCTCGATGCGAGCCAACAAAAACTAGCACCCGTCGTGTATAGAAGTAAGCAGCGGTTAAAACATTCTTCTCAGATACATGCAACACACACTTTCACTAAGCAAACACAGAGACACTTACGGATTGTTCTGGGTTGCGTGTGGCGAGTCCTTTTTCGGGCTTGCGTTGGAGGCCTGGCAGTGGGTCAAGCCAGATGATGAGGCCCAGGTTAGTCTGGGTAACCACATCTGATATAGCTGTATGCCTCATAAACAAAAAAGACGTGGTGGGCTGACTAATCTAGGCTTACTACCACTGAGGAGGCTATATGATGGCACCTTAGTGCCTTACGCCAGCCCATTTTGTTGGCTTGTCTGCGCGGTCTACGGACTGTACACCTGCCGTTCGTGTTGCTAGGATGACCGTTGTGTACCAACAAATACATACATTACACACGAACACCATTCTTACACTTCTTACTCAACGCCAGGGCAGTCTCCGCGGGTGGGACTGAGGGAGAGTGGCGACTCCCGGCCGGCCTAAGCAAGTAGTGGTTCTCTCTGGTAACAGAGAGGGCTGCTGCTCTGATTTTTACCCTTTCCAAATACTTATTTCTAGAAAAAAGGGTAGTGCTGGCCTTCGCGGGTCAGTACGACAATTAAAAAAAAAACCAAAATGAAAAACGTAGATGCAAAACTTGTACCCCAGGCGGTAACCTCTCTGGGGGAATCCGCTGGCAGTTCCGATCTGGTGAAAGCCTGGGTGACTGTTGCAGGCCCCACGTATTCGTGGGGGGGGGGGGGGCATAAAAAAGTGTCTCATGGCCAAAAGGAACTGCTAAATGTTCCATGGCCTCTTCTTACAAACAAAGGACAAAGAGGAAGCCTTTTGAGTATAGGCACTAACGACACCGAGGACAGCAACGTGTCAGTATTCAGCAACCAGACCTGGGCGGAGCTTGCCTTTTTAAAGGAAAGTGTAGCTATGCTTAGAGTAAAACAACAGCAAGTTGCTGATAAAGTCCAACCAGCAACGAAAGACATTATAAAGAGGCTACAAATAATTAACGATAAGTACGGCAACACAGCGAACAGTGTTAAAAATGGGCTCAAAGCCGCGCTTAAGCATCTTCAAGAAGCAGAGGTGCTAAGAAAAAGCTGTCTATCTAAAAAAGATGTGTATATCAACGCTTGGAAGTTGTCATTTGAATTACTGCAGTGGAGGGAACAAAGGCAAGATTATTTTTGACAGCATGTACAGAAAAACCCTGAATACTGCTCTAAAAGAAATAGAACGAAGTAAAAGAAGTAGGAACTTATCGAACAGCCCTAAGAAATGCCAGCAGACTATGTCTTCAATAAAAAAGAAAACAGGCAGTGGCCAACAAGAAGAAATATTCCTGAATGACAAAACAAGCCAGAAGAAAAAAGTGGACGCCACAACAACAGTAGTAGTGAAGATGGCTGAAGGACAGATCTTTGCAACAGTGCTGGAGACGATAAAGGTTAACTTTGACTCCGATAAGGCTTATGTGGCAGTCTAAAGTGTTGTTACTACAAAAAAAGGAGACATACTTATTAAGGCCAAAAGTGTAAAGACGAATATAGGTGTAGAGTGAATGCTACTGCATTCTTACAGCAAATTGAAAAGTCAGTAATTGGACAGGGTACTGTCAAAATGAGCAACAGAAAAGTGACATGAGAGGTCTGAGAGCTGGATGCCATTGTAGAGGAAGATGAGGTCAAACAGGCTTTCACTAGGTTTCTTAGACATTAAAGCCAGGAGCCAGAAGTAGCTCTCTTAAAGCTAAATGCCAGAGGACAGTGGCTGGCTTGAATAAAGGTGGACGAAGAACATGCTAGACAAGTAGAAAAGGATGGCAGGTTACGAGTTGGCTTTGTAAGCTGCCGAATTTAAAGAAGAATTAAAGTTACAAGATGTTAAAAATTCCTGGGATATGGACACGTCTCAGGCAACTGTAAGAATGAAAACAGATCTTAGCTTTGCTTCCAGTGTTGAAGCTAAAACCCCCGGAAGAAAGAGTGTTCAGGCCCAGCACGGTGCTTCCTTTGCCCAACAACGAAAAACAAGCACGAAGTAGGCAACGGAAGCTACCCCCTATTTAGAAGAGCCCTAAAAGAGGCCAGGGATAAGGCCAAAGCAGGATTAAAATAAGGCAAAAAGGCCTTGAGTTGAAAGACAGGCTTATGCGGACCCACGCTGCGCTTGGTACTTTTTACCTATCAGCAAGGGAAAGCATTAAGCTTATAGTGGTGCTGGCTGAGTAGGCGGCCTACTATGAAGCGCTAGACAAGGTGCTGGTCCTCAGGGACCGCGAGTTCTTTTCAGGACTCGAGAGCATCAGCACATCTAGCAAATGGTGGCGAGTTAGCTCGTTTATGCTGTGAGACGCGATGGTCTTTCTGGTGGCTCCACCCTGAAGTAATGCTAACGCAGTTTTGGGGTAGATCAAAAGTCACGCAGCATGGGGGGGTTTAAGTTGGTATGGGTGGTCTAATAAAAAAAAATATCAAGTCCTACAGTATTACTGTTTTTGCGGTGTGCCTCAATGCACTTCCCCTCCCTCAAAAAAAAAAAAAAAAAAAAAAACTACTATTGCTACCCCCCGTGTCACGGTATGGGTCCTCCTTTACAGTATGCACTTTTCCTTCGGTATGCGTAACTTTGTCAAAGACCGTACTACTTGCAGCCTAGGCCCATGTAAGTCTGTTTAACCATAACTAATATGGCTGCATGCCTTATAAGCAAAAAAGGAGTGGTGAACTGACTAATCCAGGCGTATTACCACTAAGGAGGCTACATGGTGCCACTTTTAGTGCATTATGTACATCAGCTCGTATTGGTGTGTTACCTGTGCTGGTCGTAGAATTGTATGCCTGCTGCTTATCTCGCTGAGATGGCTGTAGTGTACCTACATATACATACATTACACACAATCACTACTTTTACACTTCTTACGCAACGCCAGGGCAGTCACCGTGGGTGTGACTGATGCAGAGTGGCAACTCCTGGCCAGCCTGAGACAATAGCATTTTTCTCTGAAAACAGAGAGGGCTGCGGCCTTGGTTTCAACCCTTTTTCAATCTTTATTTTAAAAAAAAAAGAGTAGTGCTGCCCTTGTTTGGTCAGTACGTTACAAAAAAGATGCCAAAAAATAAAAAACGTTGATGTACAACTTGTACCCCAGGCGGTAACCTCGCAGAGGAAGTTCGACGGCAGTTCTGATCTGGTGAAAGCCCGCATGACTGTCAAAGGCCCCACGGATTTTTTAGGGGGGGGGGAGCACAATGACGCTATTTCTGGCCAGCACGAGCTGTTGGATGTTCCAAGGCCATTTTCAGGTAAGAAACAACGATTAAGTGTCTTGAGTATTGGCAGCAACGTCAGTGAGGACAGCAACGTCACGTCTTCAGTAATTAGACGCAAGACGAGCTTAAAACCATGAAAAACAGGAGTTCAGAGCTGAGAAAAATTCGAAACAAAGAAATTGAGCTAGTTAAGCTTGCAACAAGTGAGCTCAAAAAAAACGACCGAAGTCCTAAACGAGAAGTATGGAAATACTGCCAACGTTGTAAGAAATAGTATTTTAGCTGCCCTCAAACAACTAAAAGCAGCCAAGGATACCAGTAGAGTTGTCTGAGCTAAAGAAAGGAACCATCCCAAATGGCAGAAGAAGTAATTTGAATTTCTGCAATGCAGGGAACAGAGAAGATATAATTTGCATCATTATGCGCAGAAAAAAATTCTTAGTATTGCCCTCAAGAAAATGGAACAAGTTAAAAAGAACAGAAGCCCATCAGACAGCCCTGACAAACGCCAGTAAGCTATGTTCTACGTCCTAGAAGAAAAAGAGAACAGGTGGAGGCAAACAAGAAGAGGTTCTACAGAGTGCCAAAAAAGATCAAAAGAAAAGAGTAAATGTGACTACGAAAGTATTGGTAAACGTGGCCGAAGGGCAGACCTTTGCTAATGTGCTTAAGTTAATAAAGCAGAGTGCTAAAAAATGTTAATCACACACATCCGAGCAATAAAAATTAAAACTATTACCTCAGTAATCAGCATATTAAGCAACTTAATAAGTAGCTTGCTTTGAAGGATTGTTAGTGCTTATGACAAGTGTTGTCGGTTTTTTTCATACCCATGGAATCTGATTAGTCAGAAAGATATCCACAGTATATAAAAGGATTCGTAAACGGTTTTGCAGTATTTACAGACTGTTTATAGTTAATATCTGTTGTTTTTTAAAGTTTTTTTTTGTCAAAATGATGTTCACAAGGTTACGACTTTAATTTGTTAACACTACTTAAGGCACATAGATATTTTCAATAATCGGGCTTCAATGCGTCATGCACATTATATTTTTCCACTAATAAGGCTTTTAAAGGTGAACAGTCGTTCTTGTATACCAAATTTAGAACTCCACAGCTGGTAGTTTTGTGCAAATTGTACACTTTTTTTACAACTGACACTAATTTTGTGGGTGCTTTATTCAATGTATTCAGAGTTTAAAAATTCGCTTCAAAGGTGCTATAGCATCAGCAAATTAAACGTCTAATTAAACGCTACCATGTTTAATCAGGTTTCAACGAAACTATTCGTTATCTGATAGATCTGATGTTATACCAAAAGTGAAGAGGCAGTAACCATTGGGATAAGATTCATGATCAATGTGAGTTCCTTTATTAAAAAAGTAAATGCCAGTAGCCAAAACAAGGTATTATGAGCATAAGCATATAAATTATCAGTTTTTAAAACTAGCCACAATGGTTACAGAGGAAATTAAATGCCATTCCTGTACGAAAAAAAGGAAATATTTAAATGATACTAACAAAATAGGTCTATAGTGTAATCACCTTAAAAAGTCTGATTTTTAACGAAACGGGTGATGATTCAATGAAGTAACTGGTTCAAACTTTTTTTATCAAAAATTCAGCCATTAATGCTGCTGGACCTCATGAGAGCATAAACTTTAACTTGCGTAAGTAGATATTTTGCCATGCTCTCTTACAAAGCTTTAGAGAAGGGCAGCAAATAGATATGCTTATTTTAACACGTCTTAAAGACTTACTTTTTCGATACAAACAGAAATGAAATTGAAAGTGTCTATGAGACAAACTATATCATGGGATTTTACTTATCACATTTGCATCTCAACGTCATTAACAAGTAATTTCTTCTGATTGCATACATTGACATAAAGATGACTAATTAGATATACTAGTTTCTTTGCTGGTAGTAATGTACGTTGAATAATGATTTCTACGTTGGTATTCAACACACCACCGATCTTTGTCACTGTATCGTCGTTGCACCATGATGTACTCTTAAAGTGGGATCATTTTTTCATAGGTCCGTAATTTAATAAGGTTTTTAAATACGTTCTATGAGCGGACATGTTGCTTGATAATACACCTGGTAAGAAGTCCTCTAATTAAAAAATACATCGACTTAGTTGAGTAACGAATGCATAACATTATTTAATTGTTCTGCCTTTTTAATTTTTAAAGTTACGTGAGCATTTAATTCTTCATCTTTATTGACAGCTTACTTGGTATAAGGAATATGCATCGTGTGTGTAAGATCAACACGTATTCGTCACCATTATCTAATACGATACATTCTGTCGGTTAATCATTTATAAGCAATGATATTGGCTTATATAAAATCCAGTGCAATTTTCTGATAGTTGTTAAAGTCAGTGAAGTATAAAACAAAAAAAGCTCAGACCTTAAGCAGTCACATGAGTGACTGTGTAAAGAAGCCATTTTTTCTATGAATATAAGTTTCAAAAACATCTTTTGCAGTTCACTTGAAATTTTTTTTTTTGTTATTATTTTTTTTTATCTTATTTGCGCATTTTTCTTATCTTTTTCTTTCTACGTTTACGGCGTTGACACCTTAAATGCACTTTCATATGTTTGTCAATATTTTTTCGGCTTTTTACTTGAACGTATGACTAGATTCCACGATGCAAGCATGGAACGTCCCATTGACGGGTATGTTTCTAGTGGTATCATCAGACAGTACGTTTAAAACTATACAAACAGCTTCTTTGCCAACAGCTTTGGCACCTTGTTTAATAAGTGTTCAAATTCATCGAAATCTTCTGGCAAAAAACAATCTGATAACTCTGTGCCCTTGATGATAAGGGGACCTAATCTTAATGCGCCCAACACCTCCTTCACTCTCTTCATAAATTGTGGTCAGACTTCCTCTTCCGTTTCTTTGCTCGATTTAATAGTTCTCGTAGGAATCCATGATTGTCAGTTGACTCGTTTGAAGTGAATCGTTACCATCAACGTCTTGAATCTGAATTGTATTGATCTACCATATATGTCCCTAACATCGTTTTTAATGTTGTAACATGAGTTCAATAATAATAGTCTATACATAGGTGAGAAAAATATTTTGTTTTTGACTCAGCTGTACGTGCAACCTTAAAGATTCGACGGCTTGGCCAGCAACAGTTGCAATTAAAGTTTCTTACAATATATGGTTTGCAGATATTACTGTAAGTTATGAGCATAAGCGGCAAATCGTTGGTAAGATTTGCTGGTTAATTGAATTGAGTTCTGTTATTTTTCAAAAAATGATAAATTGCACTTTCAAAGCCAAAGATCTTCTAAAACTTTTTAGAAAATAGTGAGTCATACGTGTATTAACTTTTGTCTTGGAACTTACTCACTAAGCAACTACGTAACCACCTTGTCCAAATTAAAAACCATGTGATCCAACGCAGAATTAAAACTGCTAACTTCTTTTGAAATTTCTTCCATAATTGTGTTTAGAACGAGGCAAAGGCAATAGTAAACATGAGTTCCAGGACGTACTCAGTGTAAATTATTGTGAAGACGTGGTTTCCAATTTACGGCAACTTATCTTTTGCCTTTTTTACCACGGACTAAAATGTCAACGGTAATTGAATGTCTTTTACATAAACGCTATATCGACATTGCAAGCAGATTTTTTGAGGTTATCTTGACACGTAATGTGTAGTAGTATTATCAGTATGATACTATATTTTTCTGTTGCTAGGTAATACAATTTAAACTTCATGCTTCAATTTTAATGTTTTTAATAATTGCCCTTCAGTCAAAAATAAAATATCTTATAAGACCTCTTTTAGCTGACGAAGTTTTCTTTAGAAGTGTTCTCTCACTTGATTTTTCAATATTTTCCAACTGCGAAGAAGCTCTCGTTCAATTACTTTTACACTCTGTTTAACTCTTCCACGCTTAAAAAACTGTCAACATCTTCATCAGCTGAATATATGAGAAAATATACTGAAGGTTATTATATGCAGGAACAAAATCTCTTACGTTGCACTTTAGATTTTTATAAATATGTTTGCCATAACGTTGTTTTACATTTTTACGTGGTTGCGCAACATTGTGCAAAGTTACTGCAGCTAATACCATCTTTGTTGATGAATGCTTCATGTGATAGTATGCCCATATTGAGCTTGAAAGAGCGTCTACAAAGCGATGATTATTTGTGTGGGTAAGTTCTTGTCATATTTTTGATTTAATAATTTCTATTAAACGTTTAGCTATTGTAGCTGTCATTTGCGGACTACGTGCTAGTCTGTACTTTATTTTATTCTCTAGTAAAATGAACTGCATATTGCGCAGTACAAAAACGCTTTACCTATATCTGTTTGGAGACATTAATATATCATCGTCACTTCTTGATAAAAGATAAGTGCTTTCATGACGTTTTTGAATGTTTTATCTTTGGTAGGTTCTGCCCAAGCGTATTTACTAACGATATCAATAGCAATGAGAACGCAAGTATAGCCAACATTATGAACTCTTAAAGCTTTCAAAATCATCAAATTATCTTCCCATACGTCGTCAAAGTTACGTACGTGATAGATTCTTCTAAAAAAATTGTATCTTATGAGTCTGTATAAATTTCAGGCATCTCGATTTTCTAGCCAAATTATTATGTTAAATTTCAAGAGTGCTATTTTTCACAGCACTGCTGAGCTTATACTGACCACGTATGCAGTTGTTTGCGCCTCTTTGTAGTTAAGTTTTTGCAACGTATTATATTTATTTTGTTCTTTCTCTATCTAGACTTAGATCCAATGGCTTCCATGATGCATGAAAAAAACTTTTCATATAAGTATCTTCTTGATACTTATGCAGGATGCTGTTAATGAAGTAACTGTTCACTTATCTGGCAGTGTTTCTCCAGCAATTATAGAAGAAAAAGTAAACTTAGCTAACGTCTGATTAGTTTTTAGACGTTTGCTCGTCTTCTTCGTAGCATAGGCAATATTGTGTTGATAACATGCTTCCTTTAAGGTGTTTGTACTTACATCACCATACTCAATGCGCTTTGATTGCTTCGTTCAACGGCTGCAAAATTTGTATCCATATACATAACCTTAAACAGCAGCAAGTCTATGAAAGTATTAAGAGGACTAATTTTTTCATCATAAATTTCACTTTTCTTTCACCTTGCTGCTTAACTGATACCATACGTGTACTTTTGTGGTATGTTTGCTTTACGCAGTGTCACTGCAAACCTATAACGCCTAACTGGTGTGCATTTTTTTCTGTCTCTCAGCGTATCGCTCTCCAGATGGACGTCTTTCACTGTGGTATGCAAACGCCACCCACGTTAACAGTATGTTCATTGGTCCAGTCAAAGTTACCAGAAGCGTGCAACCGTGCGTCACAAGGTCACAGTTCTTTACGCTTTTTTTCATTCTCGTTGATGTCGTTGTCAGAGAAAGCGTTATCTTGTGATGCCTGGATACTCACTGTGATCACGTCAGCATGTCGTTTTCTTGTGTTGTCCAATTCCTTTAAGTGTAAATACCGTTGTAAAATTTTTTTAATATTTCTTATACTTTTTTACTTTTTACTATTCGGTTAACTTAGGATGTTATTTATTTTTGCGTTGAACTGACTTATCGTTGTCCCCAGTATTTGCACAGATCTTAGACCATTCATAAAAAATCTGATTTGCAATCCATCTAACCTTTCTTGAGGCAGACAAATTATTGTTTTTGTGTGGCCATGTTTAGTGCAATATCAGCAACACTGTTTTGAGGAGCAAGCCTGACAAAGAAAATTAGAAACTTCTTTTTGTTGAACAATTTTTGGTTTTTCTTCAACGATAAATGAGTTTTTGCGTCTTCAAGATTTCTGAAAACGTTGGATTACCTGCACAAGCGTTTTTTTGTGCAACACAGTCAAGGCAACCTTTTCTTCGCAATTATTAACACGTGCTTGCACATATAATTAATAAGCATTGTATTGGCTCTGCGAAATAAGGCCCTATTTTTTAAAATAGAAACGTGTTTTTGACTAAATAGAAATTGTGACTTTGATACTGGTACAACGTTGTGATTTAAACTTGATTGGCTGTGTCACATCCTTTTATCTATTTTTTAGCCACGTAAGTATACAGATACTTAATAACCAGAAAAATACAAATTCGAGATCAAAAATTGTGTAATGTATTTTGCTTGAGATACAAGAGAAGCAAGCTAAATGGTGTAAAAGTAGCATCGTAATATTAATCTTGTAGAAATCAAGGATTTACCAGAAGCATTTATCTCGAATGATATTCTTTTGGTACACGATCTTGTAAATTTTTAAGTATGACAATGTAGTGCGAGCTTAATGATGTATCACAGTGGCTCTTACGATGATAAAATATATTTTGCATGTTACGGATTACGTTGAAAGTGTTATAATGACTACTTTTTGTGAATAAGTCAATGATACCCCCACTTGCAGAGAATTAGGGCATTCAATCGTTAATAATGACCTGTTTTGGCCTGTAGTCTGAATACGCTTCTTGAAAAACCCCAGAATTTTCCAGAGTCATTCGTCTAAATTTATGTTGTGTTTGTTCGCAATCTCGTTCATTCCTAAGAATGACGATGTATTTAAAGATAAGCCATATGTTGGGCTAAACCTGACCTTAATAAAGTATATTTTGGATGATAACGATTACTCTAAGACTGTGAAACAACTGCTGTTAGTAAATAAGTCGACAATGCTACTGCTTTTCGATGATTCGCTCATCAAATGTTCAATAATGACCAGTTTTGTTCTGTAGCCACCCAACCAATTGCAATTTCATTGTTATCTTTTAAGAAACTTGACGTTACTTTAGAAATCTTAAAAATCAGACTGCCACTTACCATAACAAAGAGTAATCAGCTTGAAACAAATATCACTTATATGGTTAGTCACTTACAAGAAAATGATGCTGTCCAATGGTTAATGGAGTTTGATTGTCCACAAGAAAGAGTCATTAAGTTATGGTGTACAACTTTCTCCATCAGAGATAAATGTGTGAATTTTAAAAGTTATTTGTCAACGTATAAGTGCTTATATGCAGAGTTTGGCAACATTCTGGTATGAAATTTTTTATACACATAAAATTTCATCGTTACGTCAAGATGTAATAAAATGGTAACTTTCTATTTTAGTTGGCTAATGATTTTCATCAAATTTATCCACTTTTATCAAAGAATCTGATAAGAAACAGGCCAGCAGTATCTGCTGCTATAATCTTACTCGCAGAGAATAAGAAGAATTTTACATTTATTCGTGCATCTAAGTTGAATGCAGGTAAATTTTCGCAATATTAACACTAAATTTTTTTCCTCACTGTAAGTTTTCTTTTTTAATCATATCATTTCCATTTTACATTGGTGTAAAAACATAATATAGTTTCGTAAATTACGTTCTTTCCAGGATCAAATTAAGACCTTGTTTTTTTGTACTTACCATGTTTGCTGGAGAGTGTCGTCCGAAACAAAAGAAGTAGTTCTGGTGAAATAGTATTAATTTTGGGTTCGAACATTATTGATGTAGGGAAATTGTTTATATGCGTAGTTAAGGTAATTTATTAAATACATCCTTTACTGGTGATATTTTTAAAAATCAGTTAAGTAGTTGAATCCCTTTGAACCAGTGCTCAGTTTTACTATAGTAGCTATGTTTTACAATAAGGTATATTTGATATTAGGTAGGTATATTTATCATAGAAATAATTTTTTTTACAGACAGTCACAGACCTTGACGAATACAAAACGAAGCGGTGTGAAGAAAAATGTTCCACAACAATAAGACCGTACATAGGTATCGTAGGTGATGTATTAGTACAAAACAACAGAGAAATCTTTATAGTGTAACATGACGTGTCGTATGGTATGAAAAGCAAAAAAATAATTGATGCTGTAAACTTCTGTAACAAAATTGTTTTTTCCCTTAAATTAGATTTTACTCTTAAACGTAAGCATAGTTGGTTTTTTTTTTCAAAGATACATACTCGTATATCAAAACGATAAAAAAAAATTAAGCCTTACTTATGCGTAACTAATTTTATAGATGCTATTGATAAACATTTAAAAAAATAAATGAATCAGCGTATTTATGAGTATACTTTCCAAAAATCATTCCATATAATCATAAAAGTTTGTTATTACACACTCTTAACAAATTAATTAAACGTATGTATACTTTTATTATCCTGCATTTATTTCATAATTACCCTTCCATAATTTTTGATTTGGTATCCATGTTGAAACTCGTGTTAAAAAACTGATTGACTTGGAAAATGAATTAATTTTATTAGCATTACGTTTTATGACAACAAGTTAATACCAAGAAATATTGGGCAAACTTTGATCGATTACTTACTTAAATTTGTTAACGTTACTTTTTTTACTTATTTTCAAGAAAAATTAGCTATTGTACACGGAGAAAGTGTGTGTAATAAGTTTGAAAGTATTATAAGCTTATCTTAAGTCATATTAAATAAGTTTAAAACAGAAAAGCTTGGATTTAATTTGTACGAAAACAAAAATTTACTATTACAACCAATTGATAATAATATTGGTTACGACTTAAAACAAGAAATTTGTGCTCAATACGTACCACTAAAATGGTCTTTCGAAATATTTCTAGAGGTACTAGGGATGTTGAATCTTATAAATAATAACATGAAAGACTTAAAAAAAAATTAAAAATATTATTAGTAGTTTTATTCAAGCAAGTTTGTGAATGGAAATGAGAATGTAAATGTAAATCCTTAGGAGATAAATTTTTTATCCTATTATTTGTCTATCAAGATGATTTCGAGGCAGGAAATGCCCTCAGATCTCATGCAGGAGTCAATAAAATTGGTGGTGTTTATGCAATAATACCGTGCCTTCCTTTTTATCTTGCATCAAAAGTAAATAGCATTTTTTTAGTCAGTTTGTTTTATTTCCATGATAAGAAGACTTATGGTAACCAAAAGATACATGGTCCATTAATTAAGGAATGAAACGAACCGAATATATATGGTCTCACTTCAAATATGAATAATGAGGTCAAGCAAGTTCATTTTTAATTAAGTCTTATATTAGGTGATAATTTAGGTCTAGCGGAAAATGTAAGTTTTACTGAATCTTTTAGTAGTGGCAGACCATGCAAACAGAAAGAGCTAACATGACTAATACTAAAAAATTTACTAAGGGAAAAAATGAATTGCTAAAAAACCGTACAATCGTATGATGATGATTTACAAAAAAGTAGTGTTTCAGAGACAGTCATAAGGGAAATTTGCATATTTAATAATGAAGATGGCCTTCATGTATATAAAAATATTGTTCTTGATTTCATGCATGATATGTTTGAGGGGCGAGCTAATAATACGATGATAAATACATGTGATGACCTAATATAAGCAGAACCTTTTTTCTTTAGACTATCTAAATTGTATGATTAAAAGTTTTCAAGAACGTCAAACGGAAAACATATCTTGCATTCCTAACTTAAAAAAAAAGAATTCGTTGGTGATAGAGTACCAAATGAAAATGACACCTGGTCCTTATATGTGTTACTGCAAAAAATTATAAGCTACGCAACTTTGCCAAGACACATTCAAGGTCATATTTGTCGATTAGAAGAAATGATCAAAGAATTTTTCTACTTATACATACAACTTTATGGTGATTTAAAATTTAATTTGCATAATTGGACGCACATTGTTCGAACTTGTAAGCTAAATGGACCTTTATTGAGTATTGGGTTATGGCCTTGAATTCATGCATAGGTAGTTAAAGTTAACGGCAATTACTAGTAGTAATAGAAAAAATCTAATTAAAACTATGTGTATTAGAAATCAGTTGAGATTAGCGTATCTAAAAATAAATCACAATGATAATACACGTAGTTTAATTGTTTGCAGTAGAGAGCTCATCGATGAGAACACTCGTACAAAGTTTTTCGCAAATTCATCACGTATGGAATATATATATATATATATATATATATATATATATATATATATATATATATATATATCACAGATTATGTTGCATTAATGATTATCATTACAAAACCAATATGGTTTGTCATCGAAATGGGCAATGATGACTTACTAATTTTTGGTAAAATTCTTAATATATACATAAAAAATGAAGATGAATTTTTACTTGTAAGGCCTTTGATAAGTAAATACTTTGATTAACATTTTTTTGCATACTGTACAGCAGAATGTCAAACGTGCAGATAAATAAATGTAATGCAACTGCCAAATATCCATTCATGTGTTGCTGAAAAAATACGTGAAAATTTATTTGTTTCAACTAAATATATTTTATAAAAAACAAAACTGTTGATATTTTTGTATAAAATGTATGGCAGAAATAAATATGCTTTAACATCTAAACAAGGCTCTTCAATTTTTTAAAAATATTTCAACCCTGTAGAAAAAATATCCTCTCATTATTTCTTTTTACGCCGATTTAATTCTCACAATTTTTATACAATTCGATATTTAACACTCATCTGTTCATTTCTATTTCATTCAATGATCCTTTTTCAAACATACTAAAAAATAATAGACAAAACTATATCGCAAGGTTGTACACATACTCTCATGCAAATATGCTCTTGTGTGTGTGTGTGTGTGCATACTTCGTTCTACTGAAGTGTGTATATACGATATATACGCATACCCATCAAGCCTTGCATAAAACGTGCAGAATTTATGCATTTCTTATGCGCAGGAGTACGTACAGTGGTTTCGGCGGTAGTATCAACTTAACGGATTAGCTGTGTACGTACTGCCACAACTGTAGGACTCTCCTGCGATAGCCGCAGGGTGGCGCTTAACACTGATCGCTGTGGCCAACACTGCCGTTTCGGCAGTGTTGTACTGCCGATAAGGCTGTACAAGTTTTACAGTGTGCTGCAACCATTAGGTTCACTCAGTAAGCACGTCCATGGGTTTGCTAGTGAGTATCTATGCTATCAAACTAAACTCTGTAGAAAAGCTGAGCAATCGTAGCTGGGATCTCTGTGCACCACTTGCAAGATCACGAGAGCTTTTAGAACGTGAGCCCAAAGATCGCTTGCATGACTAATTAGCTCATTTTGTTGGACCGTTAATCAACAACTCTTTTCCACCAACCCTGTAACTGATTAATTTTACGGCTAGAATTTGCTTCAAGGTGGCTTTTTTGGTCAATCACTTTGAATACACATCATGATAGGGAAATAGGCTTTCCAGAAAGTCTTGTAGCTACAGTTAGTCTTCTAATGGCTCGTGTCACTACCATTTGGACAATTTAAAATTTCAAGGTAAAAAAATTTTGTGATGTAAAATTTATCAAAACATAGCTTACGTCGTATGAAAAAAATTAAGTCCAAACATTTATTTTACCGTTCTTGCTGACATTGACGATGAAATATCTACCGTAACGCTTTCAAGAATGTGATGACAAGTGTGTTGACCCTTTTTCAATACTTGTTTTTTTGAAGTTAGTATCTAGTTTTTTAGAAGTAGTGAAAAAACTTTTCAAAACAAACTTTCCATTTTTGTTTCTTATAGTTTTCATAAAAGTGCAATTTGACAACCATCATGATCGTTCTTTGAGCAAGTTGCAATAAAGTTTTATTTACTTAGTTTCAGACCCATCTTATTAATTAGTTGTTGAAGTGTTGACTGTTAAAAAAAATGATATAATCGAAGACAATGGTTTTACTTTGGACGGCTGAGCCTTTCACCTTTCTTTACTCCATCATTATACCATGCAAAAGTCCTTTGAAAAGAATTAAATTATGACATAATAATATAGTGCTCGCAGCCCTGATATGTGTCAGAAGCTAATTAATTTGAGCCAAGCTTAGGCCGCAACAAGTACAGCTACAACTGCACTAGTTAACGCACTCTATAATATTGCCTTATTTTAAAGCTGCAGTTTAAGTATAACGTATGATTATTTACAGCTAATGTACCGTTAACGTCTGTAAACGTACTGGTGTAAAAACCCATAAATCTTCTAGCGATTATTCCGACTTTTATTTTCTTTTTTGATCCTCACTTTTGATAAACTTACCCCACAAAAAATTTAAATGCAATCTAGCAACAGATTTTAATTTAGCTTTTGAATTTATTTTACTTTTATCGAGTTCTAACTCTTCAGCCTCTCATATTTTATTAATATACGTATTCTTGCCTTTATCTTTCAGACACTCGAAGAAAAACCAAAGGCCTTTATTTTTTTCTTAAAAAACTAGTTAATGTAATTTATAAATAAACTTTTTTCTTTAATTTTTTAACAAAGTGATGTCATTCTATACTGCCGTATTTCAAAAAAAA
The DNA here is from genome assembly GCF_036245765.1 of Copidosoma floridanum. Taxonomy (NCBI): domain Eukaryota; kingdom Metazoa; phylum Arthropoda; class Insecta; order Hymenoptera; family Encyrtidae; genus Copidosoma; species Copidosoma floridanum. Next base: position 3,540,137 of record NW_028321885.1, read on the forward strand.
ATTTTTATTTTGAAGCCTACTTAAATAGCCATCATAACTTTGTCAGATATCAATGTACCCTTTTAAATATGTAGTTAAGTGACTTTTATGCTTGTCGGTAAATAAGAAATTTATGCGACCCGTGGCATACAAGCGAATTTTGATATATCTAAATTATTGTATCAAGAGGTGCATATGCATAGATGGCAGCACTTTCAATACAAGCACTCTATATCATCCATACATGCCCTTTTTTTCAATGTTTAATATACTTAAGACTCACAATATCAAACCACGTTAGTTCTTCTTCAAGAAAATTTTCTTAAGAAATAAATAAGAATGAGAAAAATATCCTCCCCGGGAGCGGATCGAACACACAACCTCCTGTTTACTAGACAGTTGCTCTACCACTTGAGCAACTGAGTAGCTGTACATTCAATCGCACCATAAGTTTTAGATAAGTTTTTAATTTAAAATATGATTATTTGCATCTTCGTGTTGACAATCTTCTTAAGTTAAATTTTTAGAACATCTACGACACAGTGGAAAAGCTTACATTTATGCGCTCTTACTGGTAACACAGGATGGTATAAATGTTGTGGTGGTAGCTCATGGTAAGTAATTATAGTCTCAACAAAGAATAATTTGTTGTTGTCTCTAATAATTTTTTTTAAACTCTGTTTGGGTTAAGAAGCTTTTGTCTCCAACAACCTTAAATTTTTTAGATAAAATGTTGACGGTCCGTTTTGTAACTAATTTCTCTATCAATAAGAGATTTCAACTTTTTTATGAGGTGGTGATTTTGAAATTGCTCGTCCCTATTTTTCCACTTATGGCACAGGTTATCTTGTATCCTTTACCCTTTGTACCTCTAGTTGTTAAACAAAAATTTCTGTTTGTTTAAAAATTTCGTGAACAACCATACTAAAAACAATAGTAAAATTATACAATACTTTAACACCAATTTATGGAGCGAAAAAGCCATTGATAACGATACCTTTTGATAATAGCTTCTATTTGTATTGTTCAGCATATGCAATGAGTTAATCTGGAACACACTTTTTCTATCCAACATGGTCACTTCAGTGCTACTTTAACCTGAGTTCTCATGAATCAGTAACCTCTTAGTGGTATAATACAAATTTGGTTTTTTACTGAATATTTTTTGTAGACATGTGTAGGTATCGAGGCTTTTGTCGTTCTTTCAATAAAAGGATCAAATCAGAATATTGCAAAATTTTTCGACAAGCCTTGCAAGTTAACATTAAAATTTTTACATCTCACTTGCATTATTTAATGGTTTTCCATCAACAATCATACAGATAATCGTTCGCGTCTTGTTTGTTCTACCATTTCAGAAAAAATTTTTTTTCTTTTATGTGCAAATGTACTATTGGGAGTTTTTACGTCTAATTGTGGTAGAGATCTTGCAAATGCTTCATTGTCGGGTGTGTTAAAAAAATGTGGGAAAACACTCTCTGCAATACCAGTTAGAACATACGTTGTGGGTAGACTATTTAAAGGCATGTGAAGTAAATTAGATTATTGCTACATTGTGTCTTCATAAATTCCATTAAAATAATTTAAGACCCATTCATAATAACGAATCATGTTACTTGCTCGCTGTGTGCTTCAACAATGTACTCAAATAAAGATTGTGTATCTAATCCTTGGAAGTTGTGCGTAATACAGAAAACTTGCTAAAAATTTTTTTAATTATTAAGCGTGATATCTAATAGTTGTTTTATCGAATACACTCAAAAAATATATTTGTGTATTCCAGTGATCACATCCCGTTAAAACAGACTCTTGTTTAATATCGACATAAAAATTGAAAACTTGTTTTACGACACATAAATTTACTACGTAATTTTTTTATGAGTAACTAACATAAATACTGACTAGTAGAAGATTGCCTTGCTTATCTCGTACTAGGTGAAATAATGTCGATAATTTTAAAGACTTGCACTAATACTTACCCATTGATGAAATTAGATTAATTTCTAATATTCTTCTATACCGTAGATACAGATAGTTACGTTTCAAATTTGAGACATAGTACTACCAACGGTGCTTTCTTATTAGATACATGGATGGGCTGTATGTAACGGAGATGACTTATAGGTACGCATTCTTTACACGTGTTGCAAGAAAAAATTCCACAACTGTATATTTTTTTGTTTGAGAGATTTTACATATTTGTCAAAATTCAAATCTTTTTTAAAACAGTCGATCATTAAATAATGAACCAGCACCTGAATAAAGTGATTTTTTTAACACTTATTAATAATAAATGATTGATTTCGAGAGTCCTTTCTTTAAAGTTGCCAGTTATCTTACACTGTGGTGGTTGAAAATATTTGTAACATTTATGAAAGCATCTATGGTATTCTACGTGCAAAAAACTTTTATGAGAAAGTATGCGGTAACCTGACGGTACCTACGACAATGTCTACGAGTACAGTCTCTACGACAATACGCGTATCACCGTAGAGGGATTTAAGACCGCAACTACAATTTTGTTAAGAATACGCAACGATAGCTGATCTACGAGTAGCAAAATGTAATTAAAAACCATAAATTTTATTGGAACTGTAAAGTATTAGAAATATTGCAAAATATTAGATACGGGTTAAATAACAAAAGTTGGTTGATTATCAAGTAAGTTTCGTTATTATATCAATTCCATGGTGGTCTATTTCTTTTTCTTAAGGAGAATTAGTATGGAGAATTGGTTATTATAAAAACTACTTAAATAAAACTAAAAAACTTACAATTGTATTATACCTACAAACTGTCTTACAGATTAAACAAAATATATTTTAATCCATTGTTATTATATATATATATTATATTATTATATGGGACGGCTGACGCAACAATTTTTTAATCTTTTTTACATTGTTTTTAAATATAATCGTTTAACTTATTTGAGATATAACCAAAAAAATTCAAGAATTGAACGTTATTAAGCTTTATTAGATGCAATTGTTAATAGTGCATCTAACATTTTAAAAAAGTTTGAGACAAAAGAAAAAGTTAAAAATCTTTTTATATTTCCATGCACATACATTAGAAGTCCAATATATATGCAGGAACATTATTAATATGCAATGGCTATAATGAGAAAATGCAGAAAAAATATTTCATATTATTTGCGAAAAAAGGAAATTTTTTTCATAGATAATCTGGGAGGTTTCGGAAAACCTTATATAGAACGTTGATAAATTTTTTTATTTTTCAAACTTAAAAAAGTATATCAATGGTAGGGACTGGCATAGCATCAATTTTACTTGGCGATGACAAGTCACAGAACTTTAAGACTTCCTATAAATTTCAACTATATGGAGATGCCTTTTCAGAACTCAAATTAGATAAAGAAAAATACAGAGAAATTGATTTTATTGTTTGGGATGAGGCTTTAATGATTTAAAAAAAAAAATTGTGAATAGTTGACAAAACATTAAAAGATTCATGTACTACTAAAAAAAATTTTAGAAATCAATTGATTATTTTAAGAAGTGATTTTTGTCAGATTCTCCAAGTAATAAAAAAACAGTAACAAAAATTTATAATGAAGTTTACTATTGAATTTTTATTTTAATGGAATTCATTTCAAATTTTATAACTTAAAATTATTACTTGTTCTAACGAGAAACGATTTTTAGAATGATTATTGAATATTGAGAAAAGGGAAATTAAAACTCTAAAGATTACTAAAAATAAGATATCAAATGATGTATATTTCAAAATATTCTGTCATATCCATAATTGTTCGATGAATAGTGTTATACTTACATTATCCATGCACCCATTATTTAAATTATCAAATTTTAAAAAAATGAGCTAGAGAAATTGAAACTCACTTTAGTATAAGTAACGCAACTTATAACGAGTTAATAAATCAGATGAAAATGTGTATTCTAATTTCCTGGTTAAAATATTGAACAATATTCGGGAAGGATTACCACCTCGTAAACTTAGATGGACTGTGTAATGAAACACGCTTACGAATCACGAAATACTTAAAGTATTATACAGAAGGAGATATAATAACAAGAAAAAAAATTGAATGTAGAGTCTTAATTTCAAAAATAACTGTCATCACAGAAATGACCTCATCACTACTTTTTATTTCGTATGCTAAACAACTTTTAATTATTGTGGCATTTGCTATGACAATGAAAAAATCTTAACGTCAAAGTTTTTATATTATAGGTTTGGATCTAGGAAAACCTAATTTTCTTAGAATCAATAATATGCGCTCTCATCAAGATGGAATAATCAAGATATTTTATTTATTTAAGTAGAAATTAAAGAAAATGTAGTAATAGAAAATGTTGTTTCAGAAAAGATATTAACTTAAAAAATTGACTTTACTTGATAATTTCTATAGATAAATCGGCAATATTTATGGCAATAAGCTTAAAGTTATTGTATTTATCAATATTTCACCATTTATTAAGTATACATGACATGATGTTCTTTTTTTTTAAATATTTTTTTGTCAAAACAATTTAATTTTAAATTCTTCAGCATAAAAATCCTTAATTTTTCTATCAAAATTTAAACGATATAATAGCTAGGTATGCATGTTACAAGAACAATATTACAGCTGTTTTTTTAAATCTGGTCAATTTCATTGTCATTTATATTTTACATTGTAGTTATAAAATTACGGGCTCTTTAAATTAAGACAATATATATAAATAAACACATAAATTATTGATATGTTCTAACAATGGACAAATTAATATTATACATAAAACAAATGTGTATGCATTGTTATAAATATTGTTATGATTTTAAACTGTGTCCGGGAAGCTTCTTCTTTTTGTGGTTATTATATTGTTGAATTTAATTGATTACGCACGTAATCTTTTTATGATGGGTGATACTTTCACAGTATTGCATTTCACAGTATTTTATGATGGGTGATACTTTCACAGTATTGCATTTCACAGTATTTTATAATGGGTGATACTTTCACAGTAATTATTATTTACTAATTATGTAACGTTTGAGCTTGAATCTGTAATAGTATCTTGTTATATACATACATCTAAGAAGCAATGAAAGTTACATTGTTTAAAATAATACTAACACAAAAAAGTTTAATGTACCAAGATCTTTTTAAGTATCAGTAAATTAAAACAATTTGATAATCATTACATTATATTTTTTAATTAGTTATTTACAAATATTGTTACATAATTATATATCAATTATACATCGCATCAATACACATAAAGTCTATCTATTTGCTTTCTTGGCAGTGTGAAAAAATAAATAAAAATAACTATTTTTGAAACCAAGCATAATTAAATACATGATAAATAGGAGTGATTTATATTTAATAGAAAAGGTTGTGAGGGGAAAAGAAAAATGGTATGGAAAGGCTGTAGGGTAATAAAAAAAATATTTAAGAACGAAATAAGGATATTCAAAAAAGAAATAATCAAGAACGAGATAAGATTTTTATTTCTCCAAAGTAAAATTTCTTGAAAAAAAAATTATGTGGATTTGTATTATCAAGTATTTTCTATATCTTAAATATTGAGAAAAGGGCATGTATGGATGGTAATAGAGAGTGCTTGTATGAAGAGTACCGCCATCTATACATATGCGCCTATTGATACAATGATTGAAGTGTATCGACGTTCGCTTGTATACCTATTGGACGTATTAAATTTTAATTTAAAGTCGTTTCTTGCTAGCTACACAATAAGCTTTACCGCTTGCACTTTTGTTTAATAATTAAATGAACAAAATTTCAAACAGCGTATACCCAGAAACCTAATGCACTTACTTGTACTCTTTATTTTTCATAAGTAAATAACTTACACCTTGACCATGTAGCCCAGTATTCCAAAGCATGCACTATTAATGACTTACGAAGTATTTTACAAATTAAAATGCTTAAATCAAGTAACTCATAGCTTATATAAGCTTATAGTTTTATTAACTTACAATAATTTATAAGCTTGTACAAGTAAAAAAAATGTTAGTGTTTCTAATAATAATAATAAATTACTCTTAAAAGTCCATGTAACGAACTAAATTTATATCTTGACAAAGTGTTTGAGGTAGCTAGCAGTAAATTAGTTCAAATATGGAGTGTTAACTGTATTTAAAAATTGGTTTATAATTCTTATGCTCAAAAATAAATTAGAAATTGAAAACGGTTTTGATGGATATACAAGCAATGTTAAAACGCTTATCATTGCATCAGTTAGCACATATACTTAAATAGTAGCACTTTTACGTGAGCACTCTTAAAACGGTCTCTGAATGGTTTTTTTTAGTAGCAAATATAGTAAAGATTCATAATCAAAATTTTCATATTTTTATTTCAAGAAAATTGATTAAGAAATAAATAGTAATGAGATAAATGGTTTTGCCAGGTAAAAATCGAACACTTACTCTCCTGTTTACTCGACAGTTGCTCTAATACTTGAGCTAACAAGCAGCCATATATTTACTAGCACCGTAGCTTTAGATAAGTTCGTATTCTAAAATATTAAGCTGTCTCTTAATCTCAAGACTGATTTTTATAGGTATTTGCTTCTAATGATTGTAGATAAGTTCAAAATTTGATGTAGCTATTATCGTATTAATTAGCGCGTATATATTTAGTGCAGCAATTTATGTACAAAACTCTTAAAACTGTTAAGACATGCTGTTTTTTGGTACCTAATGCACTAAAAATTAATGACCAAAATTTATATATTTACTGCTTTAAGAGAACTTTTCAAGAAATCAATAAAAAAAAAAATTATCTACTTAGGTGGGAATCGAACGTACAACCTCATGTTTACAAGACAGTTGTTTTACTACTTAAGCTACCAAGGAGCTGTACATTTGCTCGCACCATAGGTTTCGATAAATAAATAAACGGCTCCTCGATAAGTTCAGGGATAGAGCAACTATCTTGTACTCAGGAGGTTGTGTATTTAATTCGCAGCTGGGGAGAATATTTTTCTTAATTGTATTTGTTTTTTAGGAAATTTTCTTGAACTACAAAATGTATAAATTTTGATTTACAGGGATAGCTAACAAAACTCTTTGATAAAAGTGCTATCATCTATATATGTGCACCAATTGATACTATGATAAAGGTAATAATATTGCCTCTATACCTATTAGAGCCATATTTTATTTCTTACTTAACTGCAAGCATTAGATTCATATACCTATCAAAATCGAGCTCAAGGTAAAAAACAGCTCAAGAATCAAGAATAAGAACTCATCTAAACTCACAGTGCGAGTAATTGTACGGCTTCTCCGTAGCTTAAGTAATAGAGCAACTGTCTAGTAAGCAGGCGATTTTGAGTTCTGTCTATACCAGGATTATTTATTTTTCTCACTTATTTTAATTTTTTGAGTAATTTTTTAAAATAGAAAATATGTGAATTTTTGATTATGAATCTTGAGTATACTTGTCATCAAAAAAGGGCACGCATGGATAATTTTAAAGCTGTTTGTGTCAAAGTGCCGACATTTATATATATTTGCGCCATTTAATACGATACGTAATAAATCAATACTATTTGAATGTTAATTAGAGCCATATATAGTTCTTATCTCATCGACAAGCATGAATGTTATACACCTATTAAGATTGGGATTGAGGTGAAAGATCAGCTTCAAAATTAAGAATAAGAACTTTTCTGAACCTACGGTGTAAGTAATTGTACGGCTTCTCGATAGCTGAAGTGGTAGAGCAACTGTCTAGTGAAAAGGAGACCATGTTTTCGATGCGCACCTTGGGAGGATGTTTCTCTAATTCTTACTTATTTCTTAAGACAATTTTTTGCAATAATTAATGTTAAATAACGTTTAATGTCATTTAAGTTTGTTTTCAGCTTTAAATCAAAAACTAAAAAAATGTGGACTACAGTCTCACGCTCCTTCACAGGCTGCGGGACAGCAGATAGTCCAACTATTTATTTGTTTAAGAAAAATTAAAAGGAAGGAAGAAGTAGAGTGTTCAATATAATATCTAGATTAACTTACCTTTCTTCCCACTAATTATTATTTCGGATGACCTGCACTTCCTCTTTCCGTCGATTTATAATTATTTATTTGTTATTTATTATTTTATAATAATTTAAATTCCTTTTCAAATTAGTTTTATATCACTTTATTTTATATTACTAGTATACATATGAAATTAAACAGAAAAGAAAATAAAATAGACGGAACGTCTGGTTAATCTAATAAAATTAGTTATTACGTCTGCACTTGATGAGCGGAGCGGGCTACTAACTAAAACGCCGCGCAAAGAAATGCACCTTGCACGAAGTTTTAGTTAAAACTTCTTTGTCTTACTTGCTATGGGGCCAGTACTTGCTGACTTTATGTGTTTAGGCTTCATGGCTCGCTTCAGTTGTCACTTGACACTTCCAAGAGCCACGAAGTTCACAGTCAGCTTTGTTAGGCGACGACTCTCGTTGAGTATGACTCTGTAAAGATTCTTAAAATTTTATCGTTGGGAATGAAATATAACAGGATAAAATAGAATAAAAATAAAAATTTATTAATTTACGCAAGTCGTTACCTAACAATTAATTTGTTTATTTTAATTATAAATCTTTAGTATATTTGTTATTGAAAAAGAGCGTTAATAATTTTACGAGTAATTATATAAAAGGGCTGCCATTTATATGTACGCACAAATTAGTATACGATAGTAAATGTAATAATATTGCTTGTTCACCTATTAAAGCCATATCAAATTTCTTTATTCAAAAATGTACGAACCAAGTGTTTTGGATTACTTGAGTTAGATTTGTATTCATAGAAGCTATATCTTTATGTTCTATCAACAAAAATTCATCAATAAGTGAATAATTATATTCTGCCTACTACAAATAAAATAAAAAAACAAAATAAAAAGATTAAAAAAGTCTGTTTTGGTGTTAAACTCCTAATATTCAAGTCCCAAACGTAGGCGTGATTGATGAAGCTAATACATTACACAGTTCAAAGCAACAAAAACTGACATGTATTTAAACTAATCACCAAAGCCTATTGTTCACTTACACATAGTTTTGTTTATTATTCTATTATATTTTAAATTTAGAATGGAATGTTCTAACTTAGATAACTTGCTTCTTTTCAATATATGGAGAAGAGGCTTTTGGTGTAGAAGGTTGGTATAATTTTATAGGTTTATTATTTTTTATAGTCTGTGATAAATTTTTTCTTTTAGAATTTTTTTATTCACTGAAATTAATTGATTGAAATGTCTACTCACTGCATACAAAATTTAGCATGACACGATTAAAAATACATCCAGTGATGATATCATGTTGAGTCTCTGGAGATAAGCTACAAGCAATTCCATTTGAATATAAATTAAACAACATTCTAGACAAATGTGCATTGTATGATTGTGGATGAGCTGCTTCAAATTTTGTTTTAGTTATTTATACAAAAGTGCAAACAACTGAGGGCATTATATCATTATAGAAATAAGTCACTCAGGATTTTGTTAAAGTTAGTTAACTAAGAGTCCAGGCAAGCGAGCGTATTGGGTCATCGGGGTTAATCTGGTCGGGATTCGTTTTAGTTAATTTATCAAAAGTGTTGGCAAGCGAGTGCATTGGATTGGTTGGTACTACTTGCTTGGGATTTTAATTTAGTTAATGAAACACCAGTGCAGACAAGCAAGCACATTAGGTCATTGGGGATTAGCTGCTTGAAATTTCATTTATTAGGTTAAATGTTGTTAAAATACCAGTGACTGTGTTTGATTACTAAAGTTAAATTACTTGGGACTATGTACAGTACGTATTTGACACTTAATAGCACAAATAAGTCTTTAGTGCACTGGGTTATTGGGAATAAGTTATTTGGGTTTAATAATTGAGCACTGTGTCTTTAATTCTCAGATTCATCCTGAACAGAAATCTATTGAGATAACCTCGCTAATTTATTAGGACCTAAGGAGGTTATCTATCGAGGATGACGTTAGCAGAGAAACACAGCTTAAGCATTCTAAATAACCTAGTACTTATATAGTCTATTCTATGTAAAACTATTTGTTTGGAGCAGTAGTAAATACAATAAAGATATGAATTAATTAAATGCTATTTTAATTAAAAAATTAAAGATCCGATAAAATTAATGAACATACATCGTTTCGTAAACAAAGAGCCAAGAAGCACTGTTTTTTCAACCATCAGGAGTGGATGAGGAAATTATAATTACTAACTCTGAAATAAGCTATGAGCTCAGTGAAGTTTAATTTGATAATTATGTTAGTAGGCTGCAGAGTTTAAGACTCACTATTATATTAAAAAATACATTTGCTGTTACGAGGCTTAAAGATATTTCACCTAAATCTTTTAGTGATAGCAAAAACTTTATAAAAAATCAAGCATGAGTTAAAGAAAAAGACTGTAAAGTTTAATCCACATAATGAAAATGACTCGTCAGAGTTTGTTTGTGTCAGGATTGCTGATCAATTAAAAAGAGTCATAAAAATAAATTTGCATACTAATCGGAAAATTTCTTTTCAGTTTTATGAAGATGGTTTATGAATTTTTAATTTAAATTCTAAGAAGTTTTGCTTTATATTAGGTAAAATTTATGTTGAAAATGACACTACTTATGAGCCTTTTAGCATAGCTGTATACTCTGGTATGGGTAAGTCTGCCTATCGATTCTTTACTGATTTTATTCAAGAATTAAAGCAGTTATCAAATGGTGGGGTGTTTGTTGATAACATACATAATAAGATAACGATGGACACCATCATTTGTGATCGCCCTGCTCCATTCTTTGTAAAGTGTATCAAAGGGCACACAAAATACTCTTCTTGTAAACGTTGTACAGTGAGGAGCAAATATTACAAGAACGTGTGGTTTTTTCTATCAGAAGATTGCCACAAAAGAACGAATGCTTCATGTAGAATGCAAGAAGATCCAGAATATCACTTTTATGAAATTTAACCTTTCATATAACAATGAAAATTAACTATATAAATTAACAATTTTTAAATATAACAAATTGACATAATACATCATTTTGTTTTATATTTCATGTATGTAGGATGTCTTGGAGTAACAACAAAGTTACTGAGTGGACTTTGGATGCCTTCAAAAAAAAGAAAGCTTTTTAGAAAGGACTTTGTAAGAATATCACAACGGCTGATAAACTTATCTAATCAAGTTCTTAGCGAGTTCCAACGTAAAACAACATATTAAGGTGATGTTTCAAAATGGAAAGCTACAGAGTACAGGTTTTTTCATCCTTACTGCTCAGTATTTGTGTTAAAAACATCCTTCCACAACATTCGTATGACCATTCCTTACTGTACCATGTAGCATGCAGAATGTTGTCATGTTCAACACTTAGTACAAAGTTTTCAGTTGATGCAGACTTACATCTTAAAACGTTTGTTAATACTTTTGATAAGATGTATGAAAAAGAATCTCTAGTTTGAAGCATTTATAATTTGAAACATAAGGCTGATGACGTTAGCAACATTCACTGTTATTTAAGCGACATAACTGCCTTCGAATTTGGAAGTTTCTTAGGATCAATAAGAGATAACGTGCATAGTAGTTTTAAGCCTCTGAGTCAGCTTTGTAAAAAAATTGAATAAAAAATATCTCGTTTTATTGTAAATAATGAGTTCACAGATGTGTGATAAATGTGTGATTTTCAAATCCTATGATGGCAATGAATCTTCTTTTATTAAAAAAATACCAATTAAAGGATACGGTCCAAGCACTCAAAAGCCAATCAATATTGTAATGACAAGTATTTAAAAAATCATAAAAATAAAAAAAATGATATCACGAATAAATAACACTTTAAAAAATATTGAAGTGATTGGAGATTAACTTGACATTGTTGGACCTGTTTGTACGTATCCAATAAATTCACTATTTTAAAATACTTTGTCGGGTCAATGATTGCAGTCGCAATAAGCAGGTTGAATTAAAATTAACAAACGTGCCGTGTATCATGCTGCTTATGAAAATTTTTTAGTTGCTTAGTTGCCAAATAACACTTCTGAAATTAATGTGATTTCATTATTGCAGTAAAAACCTATCATAAATAATTTATTTGTCATAAATAATTTTGTTTTCCGTCAAAAAAAAAAAAACAATTTTTGTAAATTCATAAAAAATTTTCAAGTTCTGAATGTTTTCTTCTGTGGTTGCACTTAGACTCTGCACATCACCCGTCTGTTTTTGACATTTCATGGCTTATTTATTTGACGAGCTAGGTTGCATCCTTAAGATGAAAAAATTACTTTTTGTAAGCGCAATCTTAAGATAAAAATATTATTTTTTGTAAGTACATTAATTGAGGGCTTATAGTTAATAGTATTCTCAAGTACCTGAGTAGTGATGTAATATTATTACGCAACTTAGTTGAACTATAGTTATTATCTAGTGTCAAGAGTGTGTAAAAAAGTATGCAAAACACTGTTGGTTAGGTCAAGAAGTCAGATATTACCAAATGTATACATTTTTTAAAAGTAAAAGTACATGTATCTTTAAGCACTACACGATTATTAAAAGTGTTGGAAATTATAATATTTATCATACAGATGGATTCTGGGAAAACGTTTTTTGTAGTTAAAACCATCGATAATCCAGTCCTCAACGAGCCTCAAGTTATTCCTGGAACATTTATTTTGGGGCAGATAAGACTGGAGGTGCATACATTAAATATATGGCACCACCTTACTCAGTGAAGGATCAACAGTCCTTGACACAGTTTGAACTGAGCTGTGCTAAGTCCCCTGATAGTTGGCCTGTATCGAGATGTCAAATATTAAAAAATATTAAAGAATGCAGATTAAAAGATTTCCTATATTTTCCAATAATTCACTTTGTATTATTTTTTTTTTTTTTAACTGCAAACTTTTTTAAAGGAGCTTAAGCTCATTTTCAACCATAAAGAGTATTGATTTAAAGCCAAATAATAGAATGTATCATTCAAAACCAAAATATTTCTTAAAAAAGACCTACATTAGACCAAAATAAAGACAAATTGAGTACCAAAAGCTGATAAATATACTAAATGATGACTTTACTTGATCCACCTGAATCGATGAACAATGGTAAATTTTTACGAATTAGTTTCAAAAATTTCAGTCGTGTGAAGTACAGGAACTTAGTTTCAATTAATTTTATACTCAGTTATAAACGTTTAATTAAAAGGTCATTAAGAAAATACAATAGCTTGTGGAGTATGTAGTAAAAATTCCCAAAATTTTTAGAAATGCTTCAACACAGACCATGTGGACTGAAGATCAACCAATAACGAACAGTGATTTTAATGGTACGAATGAGACTTACTGTGTCTTATAAATAATCATATTTTATGAAAGTTATTGTCTCTTTGGTCACTTGCAAGTGACGCGTATCGGAGGCGAACTTGTCGTGCGAGACAGACTGATAACGAACACGCTAATTAATGCGTTAGAGGGAGCCCACTACTATAAAGTCATTTTCAATATCTACAAACTCAATAGTGATTGGGGCCCTCCCGCTTCTCCTTCTACTTTCCGGTGCTCGGGCGCATTAGAGACGCTGAGCGCTTTTCACGCGGAGACTGTACTTGCACTGAGCACAACGGCTTTCTCCTTGGAGTCAACGGTTTGGTTTTTTCTTCGTCTCGACCACCAATGAGACGCCGTCTTGGGCTTCTTCCGTCAAACTACATTGTTACGGTTTAGCTGCCAAAAGAGCTATTCCTCAACACCTTTCGTCAACACTTCTCGCTCTCTCGCACGACGTCGCATTTGGTAAGCCGTCATTATAATTTTCTTCACGAATCAAGTTCAAATTAATTATAGCGAGTTATACATTGTCATCGCTCCGCGCATTTCTTCGCAAATGATAACTTTGAACTACCCTTGTAAATATTAAGTTTTGGTTAACTCTTTGAATAAATCTTTATTGTTCAATACAAATTTAATTGTTGCATTGTTGTTTATTTAATCAAGGTCGATGGGCTCTGGAATCTAGCCCTGTGAAAATTTACGATTTACGACTCAATATAATTGCTGCACGAGTAACTCCATTTACGCTCGGTAACGAGATCAACGTGAGCTGGTGACGTCGTCGCAGCACTTACAATTTCACAGCTTTCACTGCGCACAAAGGCTACCATGCCCTAGCATCAAGAAAGCATCGAGGCATTACTCTTATCTTTATATTTTATTTCTTAAATTTTTAGCATGCATGACAGAATTAAAGAAATATATTCATTAAACAGTAAAGGCAGAATTATGTTATATGCAAAACAATTTGAAATAAGTTACAGTTCTTTTAATTAAAAACAATCAACAAGTAAATTAAATAATGTTTTAACATTTCGTGAATTGAGTTCTAAACACAAGCAGTATGAGTTTTCATCAAGTACCAAAGAAAATTTTATTTCTTCTGAAACCGATGATGACAATAGCATATTAAGATCTCTTGCATCATCTTATACATAAATATAATTTATTCAAATACTGGCTTAGGAAAAATATGAACGGTGTACTATTAACGTCAATTTTAATTTGCTTACTTATATGACTAATATTATAGAAAAAGTTTTGACTCAAGAAGTAATCCAGGATTTTACTTCTCAGGAGATGAAGCAAGGAAAATCAATTTTTGAGGAAACTAAGTTGTGTTCCATACTTTAAGGCAATAGTTTACGTAATACTTTAAATTAATTTTTATAATTTTAATGCCATACATGTAATATGTTTTTTTTTAAATATACTTTCATCCACTCTTACAGTTCTCACTCACCTAACCACAAAAAATTAATGAAAGATTAATTTGAAGCACTATTGGCTACGTTGTCAGAAATTTAAAGGAATGGCAACAAGTAAGCATTTTTTTGGGTAGTTAACGTTTTTGGATTTGATAGTGCTAATCGATTAGAGTGTTCTACAAAAGACTATGATATTTTTTTTAAGAAGTCTGAAGGTTGTATGTCAGAAACATTTGATATAATAATGTCATGTAATGATATAAAAAAGTAATTTATTTTATAACAAAGAAGTTATTCTTTTTTCAAATTGTACATTGAGATCTTATAATTTGTGAATTTTTATATGCCTTTCTAAATTTTCTGAACTTGTACGTTCTTTTTTTTATTTCGTACATATTTGTTAAACTCTACATTAAATGTAAATTCTTGAAAATCTTGTTAGATGTGTAGATCTCTGAAAGTTTTTATTAAAATGTATGCGTTTAATTTTTTTTTTTTTTTTTTTTTTTAATCATGTTTCTTTTAATATTGGACGAAATTAAGTTTGAAAGTGAGTATAATTCTACAAGTATGATAAGCGTATAATAGTTTTTCGTGTCTTTATATGTTCTGTGAATATTTTAAGAACCATACATCTTGTTTTTTTTACATTACAAATAAATAAGTCTTTCAAAATGAATTTCTTCTTTATTTAAAGCTAAATACAAATGACTGTCTAAATTTTATTGCATATTTTTATCTTAATTTTGTTGTGCATTCTAATTAATGGAAGAAACGTAGTTTTGTCATTTGCAATATTCCTTATTAGTTTATTTTGATTTTGAGTTATCAATTATTATTTTATTTTCATGAAACTGTTTAAAAACAATTTATATTCAAATAAAAAACAGACAATTAGACTTTTCTTCTGCATTTCACTATTTTAAAACAAAGTTTGCATATAAAATATTATCTTAGAATAAATAAAAGGTATTAAAAAAACGATTGTAGATTAATAAACATTTTTCTAGTCTAAAAAATATTTTAATTATTTTAAGTGTGAAAAGTCAATAAAAATGTATTCTGTTTAATTACAAATAAGTTAATTTTCGTTATTATTTTGAGGATATTTATTAAACGGTTACAATGTAAAATTTCATAAATTACTTGATGTTTGTGCTTCATTTTTATTTTCAGATTCAATTTAAGCATTATTAGAAGTTAGATTTTTTTATCTTGTAAGTGTAATATATTGTTATGTCAGTGAACTGTCATGAAAACATTTACTAATATATTATTTTTCCGATTATACCTT
Source organism: Copidosoma floridanum (assembly GCF_036245765.1). Classification (NCBI taxonomy): domain Eukaryota; kingdom Metazoa; phylum Arthropoda; class Insecta; order Hymenoptera; family Encyrtidae; genus Copidosoma; species Copidosoma floridanum. The sequence continues at coordinate 3,556,149 of NW_028321885.1, forward strand.
GGGAATTTTTCATATTAATTCAGAAGAATTTGGAGCAAGGTCCCACGTAGATTCAAAATAAGGCTGACCACTAAGACTGCTTGTAGCTGCTGCACAATTATCAACGGTCATTCTTGCATATGCACGCTGGCTTGTACTGACCAGAAGAAAAAAGCAAACAAATTACTTTTTAATGTAGAAAAGAAAGAAACCTGTAGAAACCAATAAACAAAGAATTAAAAGGGGAAATAGCTGCTTTGCTAGTTTCTTCATACCAGGTGCTTCCCTGGGTGGTGGATAGTGGCATCCTCTTAAGATATGAGGTGACGACGGGCAGTTGGGATGACTCTCTATGGTGGTGGTCGTGGGCGTCGATTGGGAGACGTGTGCCGCACGGTGTGCGGCGTTGGTGTGTGTATCTTTAGCGGTGTGGACAAGAGACCTGTGCCCTCTGTCTTCATCGATGTGGATGCATGGGCCAGCCCTGCTTGTGCTCCTAGTTCTTCGCTTTCTGCTGCCGTCATGGGTGGCGCCTTAATGCGTAATGCGGGACAAAAAAAAGCACCCGTCGTGTGTAGAAGTAAGCGGTAGTTATAAAATTCTTCTCATATACATGCATCACACTTTTAAAAAACAAACACAGGGATACTTATGGATTGTCCCAGGTTGCGAGTGGTGGGGCCTTTACCGGGCTTGCATTGGAGGCCTGGCAGCGGATAAAGCCGGACGATGAGGCCCAGGTAAGTCTGGGTAACTACATCTTATAAGGCTGTACGCCTCATAAACAAAAAAGACACAGTAAGCTGACTTATCTAGGCTTACTACCACTAAGAAGGCTACATGGTAGCACTTCTCAGTGCCTTGTATACACTAGCTCGTTTTTTGGGTTGTCTGCGTCGTTTGTGGAACTTAACACTTGCCGCTCATCTCGCTGGAATGACTGAAGTGTACCAACATATACATACATAACACATGAACATTATTCTTAGACTTTTTACCCAACGCCAGGGCAGTCTCCGCGGGTGGGACTAAGGGAGAGTGGCGACTCCCGGCCGGCCCGAGCAAGTAGCTGGTCTTAACCCTTTCTAAGTATTCATTTTTATAAAAAAGGAAAGTGATGGCCTTCGTGAGTCAGTACAACATTGAAAAAGATGCCAACATGAAAAACATCGATGCAAAACGTGTACCTCAGGTGGTAACCTCTCTGAGGAAGTTCGCCGGCAGTTCCGATCCGGTAAAAGTCCGGGTGACTGTTGCAGGCCCTACGGATTCTGGGGGGGGGGGGGGCACAAAGACGTGTCTCATGGCCAACAGGAGCTGCTTAATGTTTCATGGCCCTTTCTCACAGACAAAGGACGAAGAGGGAGCCTGTCGAGCATAGGCATCAACGACACCGAGGACAGCAAAGTGTCAGTATTTAGCAACCAGACCTAGAAGGAGCTCGCTTTTTTATAAGAAAATGGTGCTAAGCTCAGAGTAAAGCGACAAAAAGTGACTGACAACTTAAAATCAGCAACAAAAGAGACTACAGAGACGCTGACCCAGCTGTAAATTTGTCATAGGGTCTTGCATAAGTTCTTGCGTAATTTTTTATGTAATTACTTACGTAAGTTGTTATGTAAGTTCTCATATAAGTTCTTTTAACAGAATTTGTGTCAGAACTTGTACAGAAACTTGCATTTGCTTATTAACCAAGAAATTACGTAAGATCTTATGTAATTTTTTATGAAAGTTTGTGTATCAGTCGTTCCAACGTATTTGATTACTATCTAGATAAATACATGGTGAATTTAAAAATTTTTTCTGCATAAAGGCTGTGAGGATAGCTAATATAAATTAGTAAATACAAAAAAAAGCATCTCTAGCCTCCACTAAGAGGATTTGAACCTGATCCAGAGACTCTCTAGTCAAGTGTTTTTCCCACTTTGCCAGAGTGGATTCGATACTTGAGAATGAATTGACGTCCTCATAAGGTACATCTGATACTAACATCGATGTTATTAAGTTTTTAAGTTATTGCTTTTTACAATCTCTGATACAAGTTGAGAAACGTTTTTCACTTTTTGTTTATATCAAACACTTTTAAAAAAACTTTTTTTCATACGTATGAACTTATATTTTAAGAATGTGTATAATGTTTTGAGTAATGTATAAATGAGAAAAAATTATTTTTTCTGCTGGTTTCCGTTACCGACATTAAGGTATTGAAGAGAAAAAATTAATTCTCAACTTTGTTGTAGCAATTACAATAAATTTATTATACTTTTGAAGATAGCTTATTTTTTCCTAAGAATAAAAAGTATAAGCAAAGTTGAAATAAAATCCGTGAACGAAAAGTAGTTGTGAAATTAATTTCTAGATTCACTGTCGAGAAAAGCATTATCAGACTCATAACAATATTTTACGTAAGTTTATAAGATGTTTATTAATAAATGAGGTAATTAAAGTGGTAAATTTTATCTACAAATAAGAAAATAAACATTAATTTTAGAAGTATCTTATGAGGACGTCAATTCTTTCTCATGTATCAAACCCACTTTGACCAAGTGGGTAAGACACTTGACTAGAGATTCTTCGGACCAGGTTCAAATCCCCTCAGTGCAGGTAAGAGATGCTTTTTTCTTTGGTATTTACTAATTAATAATAGCTATTGTAACAGTTTTTATACAAAAAAAGACTTATAAAATTCACCGTGTATGTATGTGGTTAGTAAGTAAATACATTTAAACGACTGATACACGAACTCTTATAAGAACTTACGTAAGAAATTACATAAGATCTCATGTGAGTTTTTGGTTGATAAGCAAAAGTAAGATCGTGTACAAGTTCTGACATAAGTTCTATTTAAAGAACTTGTGTGAAAACTTACATAAGAACAAATGTAAGAAATTATTTGTCATAAGAACTTATGACAAACTTTTAGCTGGGAAAAGCAATCAATGGTAAGTGTGGAAACACAGCAAATGCTGCTGGGAATGGGCTCAAAGCTGCACTTGAACACCTTGAAGAGTCAGAGGTGATAAAAAAAGGCTTTCTTTATAAAGAAGAAGCGTTTTCAAATTGTTAGAAGGCGTCATTTGAATCTCTAAAGTAGAGGGAACAAAGTCGAGATAATTTCTGACGCCATATACAGAAAAACCCTGAACACTGCCCTAAAGAATAAAAAAGAAGTAAAAGAAACAGGAGCCCATTGGACAGCCATGAGAAACGCCAGCAAACCATGTCTTCAGAGAAAAAGAAAACAGGCAGTAGCTATTAAAAAATGATTTTTCTAAATGACAAAACAAGCCAGAAGAAAAAAGTAAGTATGACAAGAACAGTAGTAGTGAAGATGGCTGAAGGGCACACCTTTGCAAAGATGCTGAAGACGATAAAGGTGAACTTTGACCCTGATAAGGCTAATGTGGCAGTCCAAAAGTGTTGTTACTACAAAAATAGGAGACATACTTATTTAGGCCAAAGATGTAGAGAAAGCTATTGCATTCTCACAGCAAATTAAAAAGTTGGTAGGCGGACAGGGTACTGTTAAAATGAGCAATAAAAAAGTGACACTAGTGGTCCAAGACCTGAATGCTATTGTAGAGGAAGATGAGGTGAAAGAGACTCTCGCTAGGACTTTTGGACTCAGAAGCCAGGAGCCAGACGTAGCCCTCTTAAAATCAAATGCCAGTGGATAGAGGCTGGCGTTGATGACGATGCACAAAGAAACTGCCAGACAAGCAGAGGATGAAGGCAGGTTAAGAGTCGGCTTCGTAAGCTGCTGAATCTGAAAAACAACTAAAGTAACAAGATGTTATAAAACCCTTGGGTATGGACACGTTTCAGGCAACTGTAAAGAAGAAAACAGATCCAAGCTTTGCTTCTGGTGTGGAAGCTCAAACCACAAGAAAAAAAAATGTCGAGGCCCAGCACGGTGCTTTCTTTGTCTGACGACGAACAACAAGCACAAAGCAGGCAGTGGGGGCTGCCCTTTATTCAGAAGAGCGCTAGAAGAGGCCAGGAGAAAGGCCCAATCAGGACAAAAATAAGGCAAAGGGGCGTTGAGTTGAAAGCCAAGCTAATGTGGACCCACGCTGCTCTGGGTACCAGCAGGAAGGAAAAGAATCAAGCTTATAGTGGTGCTTGCTAGGTCAGCGCCCTACTATGGAGCGCTAGACAGGGTGCTGGTCATCAGGGACCCCAATTTCTTTTCAGGAATCAAGAGGATTGGTACCTCTAATAAATGGTGGCGAGTTATCTCGGTAATGCTGTGAGACGCGATGGTCTTCCTGGTGGCTCCACCCAGAAGTAATGCTAACGCGGTTCTGGGATAGATCAAAAGCCACGTGGCATGGAGTGGTTTAGTGGGTATGGGTGATCTAATGAAAAAAATCTACCGAATCACACTGTCCTTGTCGTGTGCCTCAATGCATTTCCCCTCCCTCCACAAAAAAAAACTACTACTACTACTTCTACTACTACTACTACTACTCCCGGGTGGGGTTTTCGCTAGTTTCTCCATACCGGGCGCTTCCCCGGGTGGCGGATAGGGGCATCCTCTTGAAATAAGAGGTGACGATGGGCAGCTGGGGTGGCTCTCTGTGGTGGTTGTCCGGGGCGTGGATCGGGGGGCGTGTGTGGCGTTGGCGTGTGTATCTGCGGCGATGTGGACGGGGGACAAGTGCCCCATGCCTCCATGGGTGTGGATGTATGGGCCGGCTCTGCTTGTGCTTCTTGTTCTCCGCTTTTTGCTGCTTCCGCGGGTGGCACTCCATTGCTTGATGCGGGCCAACAAAGACTAGCACCCATCGTGTATAGAAGTAAGCGGCGGTTAAAACATTCTTCTCAGATACATGCATCACACACTCTTACTAAACAAACACAGGGACACTTACGGATTGTTCTGGGTTGCGTGTGGCGGGTCCTTTTCCGGGCTTGCGTTAGGGGCCCGGCGACGGGTAAAGCCGGATAATGAGGCCCGGGTAAGTCTGGATAACCACATCTGATATGGCTGTACGCCTCATAAACAAAAAAGACGTGGTGGGCCGACTAATCTAGGCTTACTACCACTGAGGAGGCTATATGGTGGCACATTAGTCATACGCCAGCCCGTTTTGTTGGGTCGTCGGCGCAGTCTCAGGACTGTACACCTGCCACTCGTCTCGCTGGGATGACCGTTGTGTACCAACAAATACATACATTACACACGAACACCATTTTTACACTTGTTACTCAACGCCAGGGCAGTCTCCGTGGGTGGGACTGAGGGAGAGTGGTGACTCCCGGCTGGCCCGAGCAAGTAGCGGTCTTCTCTGGTGACAGAGAGGGCTGCTGCCCTTGGTTTTAACCCTTTCCAAATACTTATTTCTAGAAAAAAAGGTAGTGCTGGCCTTCGCGGGTCAGTACGACACTAAAAAGATGCCACAATGAAAAACGTCGATGCAAAACAAGTACCCCAGGCGGTAACCTCTCTGAGGAAATCTGCCGGCAGTTCCGATCCGGTGAAAGCCCGGTTGACTGACGCAGGCCCCACGGATTCTGGGGGGGGGGGGCCACAAAGACGTATCTTATGGCCAACAGGGACTGCTAAATGTTCCATGGCCTTTTTTTACAGACAAAGGACGACGAGGAAGCCTGTCTAGTATAGGCACTAACGACACTGAGGTTAGCAAGGTGTCGGTATTCAGCAACCAGACCCAGGAAGAGCTTGCCTCTTTAGAAGAAAGTGCCACTAGGCTCGGAGTAAAGCGACAGCAAGTTGCTGATAAAGTCCAATCAGCAACGAATGACATCACAGAGACGCTACAACTAATTAATGATAAGTACGGCAACACAGCGAACGCTGTTAAAAATGAGCTCAAAGCGGCGCTTAAGCATCTTCAAGAGGCAGAGGTGCTAAGAGAACGCTGTCTTACTGAAGAAGATTTGTACATTAACGCTTGGAAGATGTCATTTGAATCTTTGCAGTGGAGGGAAAAAGGCGAGATAATTTCCGACGGCATGTACAGAAACGAACCCTGAACACTGCCTTAAAGGAAATAGAACGAAGTAAGAGAAACAGGAGCCCATCGGACAGCCCTGAGAAACGCCAGCATACTATGTCTTTAAAGAAAAAGAAGACAGGTAGTGGCAAACAAGAAGAAATTCTTCTAAATGATTAAACAAGCCAGAAGAAAAAAGTGGACCCCACAACAACAGTAATAGTGAAGATGGCTGAAGGGCAGACCTTTGCAACGGTGCTAAAGACTATGAAGGCGAACTTTGACCCCGATAAGGCTAAAGTGGCAGTCCAAAGTGTTGTCACTACAAAAAAAGGAGACATACTCATTAAAGCCAAAGGTGTAGAGAATGCTACTGCATTCTCACAGCAAATTCAAAAGTCAGTAGCCGGACAGGGTACCGTGAAAATGAGCGACAGAAAAGTGACATTAGAGGTCCGAGACCTGGATGCCATTGTAGAGGAAGATGAGGTCAGAGAGGCTTTCACTAGGACTTTTGGACATCAGAGCCAGGAGCCAGAAGTTGCTTTCTTAAAGCCAAATGCCAGAGTACAGAGGCTGGCTTTAATAAAGGTGGACGAAGCATCTGACAGACTAGTAGAAAAGGAAGGCAGGTTACGAGTTGGCTTTGTAAGCTGCCGAATTCGAAGAAGAATCGAAGTAACAAGATGTTTCAAATGACTGGGATATGGACACGTCTCGGGCAACTGTAAGGAAGAAAACAGATCCAAGCTTTGCTTCCGGTGTGGAAGCACAAACCACAAGAAGAAAGAGTGCCTAGGTCCAGCACGGTGCTTTCTTTGCCTAATAACGGACAACAAGCACGAAGCAGGCAGCGGAAGCTGCCCTTTATTCAGAAGTGTTCTGAAAGAGGCCAGGGATAAGGCTCAAGCAGGGTCAAGATAAGGCAGAAAGGCTTTGAGTGGAAAGACAGGCTTATGTGGACCCACGCTGCGCTGGGTATTTTTCACCTTTCAGCAAGGGAAAGCATTAAGCTTATAGTGGTGCTGGCTGAGTAGGCGGCCTACTATGAAGCGCTAGACAGGGTGCTGGTCCTCAGGGACCCCGAGTCCTTTTCAGGACTCGAGAACATCAGCACCTCTAGCAAATGGTGGCGAGTTAGCTCGTTAACGCTGTGAGACGCGATGGTCTCCCTGGTGGCTCCACCCCGAAGTAATGCTAACGCGGTTCCGGGGTGGATCAAAAGCTACGTGGCATGAGGGGGGTTTTAGTGGGTATGGGTGGTCTAATAAAAAAATCTACTGAGTCCTACACTACCGCTGTTCCTGCGGTGTGCCTTAATGCATTTACCCTCCCTCCACAAAAAAAAAAAAAAAAAAAAAAAAAAAAAATTACTACTACTACTACCACTACTACTACTACTACTACTACTACTTCTACTACTACTTCTACTTCTACTACTACTACTACTTCTACTTCTACTACTACTACTACTACTACTATCATAGTTATAAGTTATTGACGCAATGGTCACCGTTACTCCTGTTTAAAAATTACTGCTAATAGATATATCGTTATACACTGACCGTTTATTTACTTGTGAATTTAATTAAAATATTAAGAGATTCTTATCATCATTTTTGCAACAAGTTTAATTGAATAAATAAACAGTGCTTAGCATTTGTAATTATTTATAACATTTTATTTTATTTTTAATGTTGATAAGCTAAAAAATTTTGTAAAGCTGGATGTAAAATAGGATAAAAGGGCAGGAGTACGGGAATCACCTAACCTTCTCTTGACGCATATGTGTAGGAGAGCAAACCAAATGGAAAGTGATAATTTCTGAGAGGCTAATCTAGAGCAGCTATAGCCCATTAGGTTTTTGGCTACTATTATTTATCTAAGATTTTACCTTGACAAGCTTTTCTGTGTCCTTTTAAAGCTAGCTTGTGACCGAGATCCATAAATATCTATAAAAAGGCCCAGAGGCCCAAAAATAGATACTTTATAGTCACCCCTCAGTAGAGTGAGTACTTAGAGCCTACTTCTGCTATCTTACAACTCCACCACGAGGTGAGGACACAGTTTATTCTTACCCTTTAACGGTTAACTGGGTAGCTATAGTCATTTTCTGCTATTATACGGTTTTCTAAGAGTGTCGTTTAATTTTGATGTCAGGCACTTCCCAATGGTTTACCACTTGTATCTTAGTTTTGACTCACAAAAGTAAAAATAAGCTGCGAAAAATTATAAAGCTGCTTAAACTATTGTTCTTGGTCTTTCATTCTAATGTAGATATCACTTCTAGTATTTGTATCTTTACTCATTCTGGTACTGATACCTTCTGAACCACGGGAATAAATAACTGATTATTCCATACGTAAAGTCCAGAACAAAAACTATTTTCTTTAATAGTATTAAAGACTTCTATATCAGTCACAAGCTCGATACTAAATCGCCCCTGACGTAGGCTCTAGAACAATACCTTTACTCGTGACACTATAAATAGCTTCTAGATCGCGAACGGGACACTCTTAGTAAGCCGCTCTGGGTAATATGGACAACCCCTTGACACGACGTAAACAAGTGCATCAGGACACAGTGCATTAACTACTGTGAGGCATAACAACTTCATTTTCTTAACTTGAAATAATTCTTAGCACCCTTTCAAGTACCCTACCACGTATTTTAACTATTCTTCAGCCCTACGTCCCACTATACTCTAAAATGATGAGATCAAAGGTAAGTTTGTTCTAAATCTTATACCGTTAGATAGGAATAAAATAAAGATCTGTTTTTTTTTTTTTTTTTTTTCGTAGGTAATCGAGTTGTAGATATAGAAAAAATAAAGTAAAGTCGTACAGATGTCAATCTAAGATTAAAAATATTGTAAAAGCCATGTGTCTCGCTTAAACTAATGACACTAGTTAAACTTTGTTAAAATTTTTTTAGTATACGACGTTAAAAAAGGTTCAAAGCTCATTCCGCGCAAAATATGTCATAAAAATCTAATGTCGACACTTTTTTAAAAGTAAAGTTTTTGATTTGATACCTACCTATCGAAAGCAATTTTGAGATCAATCTTTCTTTCAAGTTCCAAAATCTGACAAGACTTTAATTGTACATTTACCCCTGATTCTGATAATAGATTCTGGTAATATAAGTTAAACCAGTGTTTGAATAGCACAATGAATTATTTTTAAAGCTGTTATTTTCTCTTTAATTCACCATGATAATGACAAATAATAGCATTTAAATAATACTATATCATTAAAATAATATATTAAAAAGTTACATAACACTTTTGACTATTTTCTTCATCATGTCTTGTTGAAAACCGTAACATACTTAAATTTTTGGAATGGTGTATAAAAAATTAAGAGTATTATTTGAACTCAAAAAATTATTTAATATATCAATAATAGTTTCAGAAAAAAAACAAAAATAAATTATACTCCTAAAAAGTATATTTATATACATTATTAGAGGGTCCACAATACAGCCATGATTATCGGCTCTGTCTCTATTATGGACCCTTTATTCCGTCATTATTAAGTGCACACATAACCTTCAACTTCATAACTTCGAGCTGTTGTTTTCATTCTAAAAGTAAAGAAAGAACAACAAAAAATGCCTCTTTAAAAACGCACCAAGAAGACTTAACAACCATAACAAAGTCATAAAAAATATAAGATTATTATAATAAAAAAAAATAATAGTAATCATCACAAAATTAGTTTTATATAAAAATTTGTTCTTAAAAACTTATCTCAAAAAGTGCCTTGTTATATATTTTGTTTTAAGTGTAAGAAGTACTTATAAATAAATCTGAAATGTTTATTTAATTATATACAAATATTTTTTTACTTTTTCCTATTCAGTAGATTTCATAGAACAGAGGTCCAAGTTCTAAACAGGGTCCATAATAAGGAGGTCCACATTCTGGATAGGGTCCATAATTGGAGGATCTACATTATGGGCAGGGTCCGTAGTAGGGGAGTCCACGATAGTTTCAAAGTCCATCAAGGGGGTCTGTAATACGGACAAAATTTTTTTTTCTTGTTTCATCATTAAAATAGAAATAACAAAATTTCATGATGAAAAAAAAAATTTGATGTTTTTAAAAAAGAATCAAACGACTTATACGTTAGTATACAAGATTAAGTTCTATTGACTGTTAGACACAAAATAAAGTTGAGCTCGAAGATTTTCTTAAAGTGTCCATAATTGGGACAGATACTCTAGGTCTTGAATTTGAAACCTGCAATATGTATGTGTGTATGTATGTATGTATGAGAATCATTCATGAAACATTTAGTGCCAACATTCATGTAATACCATCTACTGTACAACTTTATTGAATATACACAAATATGGAATAATTATGGAATATACACTTCTTGTTTATGAATAACTTCAATTTACATTCCATTCTTAAGTTGTACTTATAAGCAATTGAAAAATTATTTAGAAATAAATATTTATTATTTACAAGTCACGTAGTTTTATAAGGGATGATATTTTTTTTCCTCGCTTAGTAGTCATCGTTTGTTCAAAGACAATAATTTTAAAATTTATCATCTTCACTGTCTCCGGAATCGTAATTTTTATTTTGTTATCTGAAAACATAATATTTATCCGTAATTAGGAGTTATATAATTCTTCCAGAAACTGAATACATTCTATTTTATGAATAAATAAGTTTTACACTTGTTTATGTATACGTCGATGTACTTTCAACAAGACAATACGTGATTTAGTTATGGATCATAACATAAAAAATCATTCTTAAAACTGATTAAATGAATCTATCTTTATTTTGCTGATAGGATTATGTATACATAATTATATACACTCCCTTCTTTTAAATACAATCTATCATTATTACTAAGCTGGTGATGCTTGTGAAATTTTTTCTTATTAGAAATATATGTCAAAGAAATTACTAGATCTGTCATGCATGCAACTCTATTAAGCATATCAAGAATGCGATTTTTCCTGCTTGTCTATCTCGCATCTGCTTTTCAGTTTCTCCTGTAGAATTTGTATCAAGACTCTCCACATGTCTTGCAAAATAGAAATAATTATTTCTGATACATGTAACTCAAGTGGCACTGTTTTACAAGACTGAAGTTGGTGCTTAGTAAATTCACGCACTCACTTCAGAAGTGTAAAAAAGTTTCACTTGAGTCACGAATGTCGGACACAACTTTTTAGCACGAGTAATTGAGGTTCGCCATGCTCATAATGTGTAGACATCGTCTTAATTTTTCGTAAATTCCATGCTATTTACTACAGCTACGCTCTTGTGACAATCGCTCAGTTGTATATAAATCTGGAACACACAAATTTTTTCAAACTTATCTGAATGATGAATGCTGTCATACATTACGTATGTATCGATTACAAGTGATTATGTCGTTAAATAAATAAGGCTATTGTTAAGTTAGAATAATCATTTTTTGATTGAGTTACAAAATAATACCAATTGAATTTCAAGTATATTTGAATTTTGGGTTATGTGCAGACAAAACAATAAAGACAAGACGTAAAAATCTACACATCAGTGGTAGAATACAATCAGCCTATCCAAAATAGGCAAATCAGTGTCTCGTAAAAACATTGCTAGTAAGCATAACCTTAAAATTTAAACGATTTTTACCAACTTTGTTTGGAATTCATTGAATTTTTCTAAAGAGTTTATCGATTGCAGTTCTCTTTTTAACACTGTTACATAGTATACATTCGTTTTTCAATTGATTTTGTGTGTCATTATCGTTATTTAAAGCATAAGGACCGATTGTAATAAAGTGAAATCTTTTTTACACGGTGTAAAGAAGTGCACTTTAAGTGATGGAAAAGCGTGTTCTAAGTGCGGGCTCAAGGTGAGCAGTGCTAAAAAAATTAATTATATTCTTAAGTTGATTTGATTTCCGGAAAAGCTGTACCATTAATATTTTAGTTGAAAGAATGTTTCATTATATTAATTAAAAAACTTTGTAGTAAGAGATAACTATGTAAACAATTTATGAATTTATTCATTAAGTTAGCAATTAATGAATGTAGAAAATGTTAATTATTAATTTTAATCACTTGCGTGCTAAACTCATATTGGATGAAAAAGAAATTAAATATTGTAAGTGCAATTCACTTAAAATTAATACAATAAGTAAAAGAGCTTCTTTGCATTGCAATCAACTGCAAATTTGTTGGCCCTTGAATTTCGAAGAAGTTTGTATAAATAATCGCAATATACGTCGAAAATCTTTTTATCTGCTTTTATGATACAAACCTTATGAGATGAGGTGATTTACCATTTTTTTTTAAATATACATGCATGCAAACGTACATACATATGAAAAATTCTAAATTCAAGACCTACAAGATATTCTTGATTTATACAGTTACATACGGGTAACTCAGATCATAAAAATACTTATTAGCTTCTAACGTCTATGAGTAAAAGCTATAACTTTTGTCTTATACATTCTATTAAACTTTTATGATATTTTTTATAAACTGAACAACATGAAGAAAAATTTCAAGCTCAACAAATTAATTTATTTTCTGAATATCTAGTAACAAGCTTTCCTAGTTAGACTCTTAACTTAAAATGTCAGCAAGTATTGAGTAAGTAAATGATAAGAACAATCTTCAATTAATTTAATTACGATAAAAAAAGTCCCACTCGTAAAATGCTTTGATTGAATATCCATGACAAGGGTATTATCAAGAAAAAAGTAGTCAGCCATTTTGTTATGGCGGCAATATAGGATTTACCATAATAATTCATACTCTTAATTGTATTATCATCAGAATCAGGGGTAAATGCACAATTTCAGTCTTGTCAGATTGTGGAAATATGCAGAAAGATCGATCGCAAAATTGCTTTCAAAAGGCAGGTATGAAATCAAAAACTTTACTTTAGAAAAAGTGTCGACATTAGATTTTTATGATATATTTTGCACGGAATAATCTTTAAAACTTTTTTTACGTCGTATACTAAAAAAATAATATTAAAGGTTTAACTAGTGTCATTAGTTTAAGTCAAAAATATGGCTTTTACTCTTTTTCTGATGTTAGATTGACATCTGTACGACTTTACTTTATTTTTTCTATAACTAGAATTCGATTACCTACGAAAAAAAAAAAAAAAAAATGGACCTCTATCTTATTCCTATCTAAAAATATTAGATTTAGAACAAACCTATCTTTAATTTTATCATTTCAGAACTTAGTGCGTCCCACCTACGCGTCCAGTGTAAGTCCCAAGTAATTGGCGTAAACTTCGACTTAAATAATTCGTCACGCTGGCGTCAAAATTTGATTATCTGTGAAGAAATAAAGGTTTATTTTAAATATAATATGACAGAATAAAGACTTTAATCTTGAAATTTGTTAATAGTCAACGAAAAAGCGAACACAAAGGAAAAAAAAATTTTTTATAAAATAAATAAAGTCATGCTGTACTACTTGTCCTTTATGTTTATTTTGGTGAAAAAACTTAAACTCTTTGCTGTCACCAGTAGTTATTTCTGTTTCTATGTTGTACTTAAACTATTTTTGATTTTTGATCTCGTACCATTACAAAGGTCACTAGTAATGCTTAAGGGGCTTTTTAACTTCACTATAGCATGAATTTTTTCATACATGCAGTAAGGTTAAAGTCCATCTTAAATGTGATTTCAAGACTTTACGAGATTGTTGTCGTCAATATTATTATCTGTTTCACTAACTCATTTATGCGTATCTTGGTCTATGCTATAATAAGTTGTTGCTTCTTCTTTATGTCTTCTTAAATCTTATTGTTTAAAAAAAAAGTGTAACTGTTATGGGACGTTGATATTACACTACTTACTATAGAAGTATTTGCTTTGCTTAAAGTTTTTTAGAAGACTTCGTTTATTCTTAATTATGCAGGTACGCTAAAACAATTATTATTTTTATTACTTATATCCAATATAAATGAGGAAAATCTTTTTTGTATAAATTTTTTTTTTTTTTCTTCTTAATGTAGGATTTAGGGTTGTTTTTAATTTTTTTAGGCATTTTTGGAATTATAGAAGCTTTGTCTCAAGTTCTGACATCAACTTTACGTAATTATTTTTCATCAGATTCTGTTTTTTTAAACAATACTTAAATAATAATGAAATTTTACGGTACTCTAAAAGTTTTGTGGCTTGTTATTCCTTTCAGTGATAAAATAAAAGCTATACCTGTCCAACACATAGACAAAATTCTTTTGTTGATTGAAATAAATTTATTTTTTAACGTTATGTATAAGAAATTCTTACCAGCAGTAACAGAATAATGAATCAAAAAAGCTCTGTTTTTAAAAATAGTAGCTTTTAAAAAAATAAGTTTCTGATTGTTATTAGACTTTGACAACATTTCACGAAATTTTTTTTCTGTGTTTAACATTCAATTTTGGTATTAACAGAATTTTCATTTGCATGTGTAATTTGTTTTAGTAAGCTAAAATTAACACAACATTTCTTGTTAGAATATTGAATTTCATTAAAATGTATAAGAGCTATATTTTTATGTTCCTTACCATTGTTATGTGGGATTCTTGGTGTGGGAATAAATAGAAGCGTGACTTGTTGTTACTTATGCTTTATTAGAATTACTTATATTTAAGGAAAGTTGTACGTGTCTTCTCGTCTCGCAGACTTTGTCCTTACCATCTCCCGTTTTTAGCTGATATGCCTGTCCCTTCTCTCTCCCTTTCCTATCAACTCTCTTCTCTATTCCCCTACCTTTCAGGCCCAAGCCAGCAGAGGCGCACGCACGCATAGCTATATGCTATCGTACGTAACACGTCTGAGGCCCCGACGCCGACGTCCTCGGTGGCGATTTTCTTTTTGATGTGTATGTCTGTGTTCTGTTGTTTGTGTTGTATAGCATTTTTCGGTTAGAGAAAAGAGGGTGGTTTGAAGCGCTCTATCCCTATTTCCTCTACTGGTTTAATTTGCTGTATATTATGTGTATACATTTTTTGTTTATTGTTTGCACGCTTCCCTTGTACAAAAAATTTATTCTAGAATTCGCTTAGTTACTTATATTATATAATCGCTTAATTACAGTTTTCTTGTTTATTATTTATGTACATTTGCACTATACAGGCTTATTAAACAGTTTATTCTCGCATTGGATAAAAATTAATGTAATTGTCAGTTTCATAATTTTTTTTTTTGTCAAGGATGTTGAGGTTTAAGATCTTACTGCGTTCATTAATTTTTTTATTAATAAATTTTTTCTTCGTTTTAGTTACTTGGACAAATATTTCCCTTGTATTAGTACGCCACTTAGATTTGTCTTGATACCTTTCTGTAAAATTGTTGCTGGTTTCACTGAAAACATTCTATAACAAGACAGTAGTGGGGCCCCCCGCGGGAATGGCACTTAAATTCGACTATTGCTATGAGAAAGAGAAGGCAAGCTGAGTCAATATGCTGAATCTTTGCACCCAACGTAACAGGATAAAAACAATTTGTTTATTATTTAATATATGCTTATAGATTTTGCCATCAGGTACTTATTTGTTTTGTACCCCTTTTACACATTATATTTTTCTAGCCTTATGTTAAATTCTTATTTTTATGTTTTTCGTGTACAAAATGCTTATACTAATTTTCTTATTAAATATAACATTTTTTTTTTTTTTTTTTTGCATATTAGTGGACTCTTAAGGATGCGTTGATTGCATACGCGATTCAATCATACATAAAATGTGTTTTTTTCTTTTCGTTCGATCTCATTTTAAAATATTTCTCAGCTATAATACATGTTTGTTTCTTTCTCTGAATAATAACCATGTACGTTGTTGGAAGGAAAATTTATAGAAAATTCGTTGGTATTTTAGTGGTAATTTGTTGGTTTTTATGTTTTTCATTTCTCTATGATTCACAAATGTTTGGTTTTATTTTCTTTTTTTTTTTACTGCATACATACTCTCGTCAGACAAAACGAGGGGTTTTGACGTCCCATTACGTTGTCATAATCGAGCTGTTTTTTTTTTTTTTTTTTGTCGTGTAACTCTTCTGCTATAGTAGTGCTAGCATTTACTAATAATATTGTGTAGTGTTTTAGTAGCAGGGTTGCTCCATGGTTCTGGCAATTTATGTTTTATGTCCACTGTAGATTTTTAGGAATTTTTATCACAGGTGTCCGCTTACGATGTTCTTGCTTCGTTTATGAGACTGATGACTGCAACTACGTATGTATGTACATCTGAATGTATGAATATGTTTTTTTTCTTTTTTTTTTTTTTGTTAAGAACTATCCCCTGTAGGCTCTGCTATGTTGTATGACTATGCATGTAGATGCTACTGTTACTGTCGTGGTGAAATGCTGTTTTGGATTTAATTGTGATTTTGATCCCTTATACAGTGGCAGAAATCTTATCTTACATGGCTTCCATACTAAACGTGTGTGACTATTTCCCTTGTTCAGTTTTATTTTAGTCTTGTTATGTAACCGAATCTCCAGAATTTTCAGTAGTTGATTTTGATAGTAGGTAAGGAAAATCAGGATTGGCTATGAATAGAGTACTTGACGGATTATAGCTGAGTGCGCAATTGGTAAAAATTTTCCAATCGCAGCTGTATTTCTTAATAATTAAAATTGAAATGATTTGAAAATAAGATCCTTTTGTTTTTTTGTTAAAACTTTAAATGTCTCACGTTCTTTAAAATCTACTAATAACACTGTTCTGAAGTGCGTTACATTTAATCGTAATTGTACTTATAATTATTTTGTTATTAAATCTTTTTTTTGTATTGTTAACAATGTTTTTCTTTTGATATATAATAATTATTATTATTTACCTATTTATTATTGTTCTTACTATATTTTTTTCTATGGTTTCGAGTATAAACATATAATATTCTTATTATAAACAATATTTCTTATTGGTTTTTTTTTTGACAATGCCTGTTCTTTTTAAGTATTGTAAAATACAATAACTCTATCTTTTATCCTACAACTTATTTTTCTGTAAGTTGGAGGTTGTACAGCCAAAAAAATTACACATAAGTATACTCTTTTTTTTCTTAATTAGTTTTCTTCGCCTTTATTTTACGCGTGCGTCCGAAGGTCATAACGAGAAAAAGTTTTTTTTTCTTTTTTTTTTCCTTTTTTTCGTATTTTATCAATATTGTTCTTTTAGAAAAGGGGCATGTTAACTGTCTGAATGTTTGCTGGTTACGTAGTTATTAGTTATTTTATATTTTTTCTTCGTATAATTTGTTGCTTTCTCTCGTGGCTCATCCAAAGAGCGTGAATAAGTAAAAAATGACGCTTTTTCCTATATATATTTATGCACGAACGTTTCTGTGTATCCTGTTTTTCTATACGATATACTCTATCAGTATACTGTCTTCATTACTCTTATACTCTGTATTGCTTTTGTCAATATTATTATTATATTACTATCATTATTATTATTAACATTATTATTATTGTTATAACTATCGTCGTTGTATTCTCTTCAGTTAATGGCTTACAGTCGCTTTAAGGGTCTGATCGGGATGGTGGTTCAGGTGGGGGCCTTATGCGCTTTTCCGTGGGCTCCCACACTTCTTCTTCGTCTCTCTCACTCTTTTCCTCGCTCTCCGTATCCCATGCGTCCTCTTCATCGCTCTCTCCATCTTGTTTGCTGACGGCTTGGTCGTTGCTATCTCCTTAAAAATTTTCTTCTGTGTTATCTCAAGGTTCCTAGGTATCAGAATCATCGTTTTGATTCTCATTATTATGTTTGGGTGAGTGATCGCCCCTATTTCCTTCAACGAGGGCTTGATAGTGTTGGTTTCTGACATGCATGTGTTTAAATTCTGCGTCTTTCCCCCCCATCAATTGTTGGTATACTATCTTATCGGGTGATACTTGTAGGTGTATACATCTGTTTGCTTCATATTCTTGTGAAAATATGAAAGCATATTCTCTGTCACCGAATTCATGGCTGTTATTAAATATTTGTTTGGTTTCTTTTGGGTCCTTACATTTATTTATCCATTCTGACCCGCGTAGAATTTCTCTGAGCTCGTCTGTTGATTCTGTCAATCCTTATAGAAGTTTTAGGCAATGAAACAGACAACTTCCGTCTCTAGGGACATCGATCATTATTATCTGTCTGTAAGGTTCTGCGCATTCGGTCCCCGATACTCGAATCTTTGCATCCTCTTCTTCGTTCATTGCGGTTGGTGTGCTATCGCTTTCCCATACATCGATTCTTATGTCCTCTTTTCCTTTGATGTTTTCCTTTTTACGTTAATTGAGACCTTTGCTCGGAATCGATTGGTTGGTTTATTAAATATTGACCTTAAATTGGTAATTTGACCTTTGTTATTATTATACTTATCTTTTCTGCTGTTGGGTACCTGTGTATCTGGCGGTTGTTGGCTCTCGTGTTCGTTCAGTGCCATTTAGCTTTGTTCGGTCATTTCCGTCTCCCGCTCATCTACTTGCTGTCTACCTTTGTTTCTACTCTCTCTCTGGTCATGTACCCCTTCTTTATTTTCTGATTTTCCTTCGCTTTCTTTGTCTCTGTCAGGTGTTTTTGTTGCTGCTGTTTCCCCTATTGCTTTCCTAGCTTTCCGCTCTCTCTCATTCTCCGCTCTTTCTGCTGCCTCGCTATTCCGCGCTAGTTGGTAACCCCAATGTTTTTTTTGCTCGGTATTCATCTGCATTGCTGCCGGTGTATCACAATGCGCGATAATAATTTTCTTAGAGTTGTGCAGTTGCTCGGTGGTGTTAGAAAAATCTGCAATTTTCCAATGTAGAGTATCTAACTGCCGTTTACGGGTTCTGTGTTGTCTTTTCTTTGTTACACCCTTATTGATAAATGGTGTGATCGTCGTTTTTACCCCTCTTTTCATGTTTTTTTCTTTGCACATTTACGCCAGCTTATTGTCCTCTGGTCCTTGCGATATAATTTTTCTTCATCGTTTACCGCTGTAAGGGTGTTTTTATCTGCATTATTTTTTAGTTTTTCCGTCATTTCCCGTTCTGATCCTGTGTCTGTACTACTGCAGTTATGGGTACTTGATACCTGTTCGCTTTCTCTAAGTTTTCTGGGCTTCTTCTTAATTGCCTTCTCGTCTGGCTCGTCTGAGTCAGACGTTTAGATTTTTACTTTCCTGTTCTTTCGTATTAGATTTCTCTGTCTCTTTGTACGCATCTTACATATTCGTGCTGGTGGTGCATTTATGTCTTCGTGATTGTCCCTTTCCTGTTTTTCTGCAAGCTCGTACAGCTCCTGGCGTGGTAGTTCTGGGTTTTCTTCCCCTTTTTTGAGAAATGGATTGCGAGAAAGAGCATCCAGTGCTTTATTTTTCTGTCCAGGTCTATAAACAATATCTAACTCATATCCACGGAGTTCTGCCTTCAATCTTGTGAATTTTAAGTCCGGTTTTTTTGATGTGTGAAAATTTTTGAGTGGTTTATGGTCAGTTATGACTGTAAATTTACGACCGAACAAATATGGCCTGAACTGCTCCTTGGCGTACACTATTGCCAATAATTCCTTGTCGTATGTCGGCTATCGTAATTCACTGCCCTTCAAGCATCTGGATGCATATTCGCTAGGGTGATCTTTGCCTATCTCTCCCTGGCTTAAAATTGCTCCGATAGCGTTGTGGGATGCGTCGGTTGTTACGATAAAGGGTTCGTTTATATCTGAAGCCCTCAGCACTGGCTCACTGCACAGAGCGTTTTTAAGTTTTGTAAATGCATGTTCTTGTTCCTCTTCCCATTTAAATTCGGCTGTTTTTCTTGTAAGCTTTGAGAGAGGTTGGGTTATTTTTGCGTAATCCTTGATGAAGCGTCGATAGTACCCCACCAACCCAAGAAATTGTTTCATTATCCTCGCATTTGTTGGTTTAGGAAAACTTTTTACTGCTTCAATTTTTTCCGGATTTATTTTGATCTGGCCATTGCCTACAATATGACTGAGCACTTTTGCTTGTTTTCTAAGGAATTGGCATTTTCTTGGTTCTATTGTGAGGTTTAAATCGGCTCGCCGTTTTAAGATCCTTTTGAATCTTATCTCGTGTTGTTCCAAATTTTCTGCGAATACCATGATGTCATTGATATATACCTCTATCTTGCGTCCTTGTAAGCCTCCTAGTGCTAGTGTTATCACTCGCATGAATGTACTTGGCGAGTCTATGCATCCCAATAGCATTCGTTTATATCTGTAATGTCCGTTTGGTCCTGCGAACGCAGTTTTATGAGCATCCTCCTCGTGAATCTCTACTTGGAAAAACCCGCTTTTCAGATCCACCACGGTTATATATTTTGCAGCTGCTAAATTTTCCAAAATTTCATTCTGGAATGGCAGTGGGTAGCACGTACCAACTGTTATTTCGTTCAATAGCCGGAAATCTGTTACGACCCTCCAGCGTTTTTCTTCGTTTGGTCCGACCTTTTTCGGGACAATCCACATATTTGAGTTATATGGGGAAGTCAATGGCTCAACTATTTGTTGCTGCAGTAGTTTATATATTTCTACTTGCATCTGTTCCTTTAGTTCTATTGGATAGCGGACCTTTTTGGTAACTATTGGCTTCTCTGTTGCCGTTATTATTCGATGTTTAAGTAAGTTTGTAGCCTTTAGTGGCTCGCTGTCGAGGCCAAACACGAACGGATTGTACTCTATAAGATCCCGGATGTGGTTCAATTCCTCCATGTTGCAGCCAGATGTATCGACAATTTCCATTATTTTGCTTACTCGAGCCACTATATCCGAATTCATAATATCTTTGCAATTTTCAATGTTGTTCATCTTTATATCATCATTATTTTTACCACTTACGGCATTTCTTTCTTCTATTATTTCATTATTTTTCACCTTTGAGTCTGAATTTTTAGTGTTAAAAAGCCCAATCATGGCTTCATTCAACCCTTCAGCGTCGTCCCCAGCGATGTTGAATGGTTCCGCCCCTTGTCTGGTTTCACATTTGAAAACGTTTATTTCTGGTACTGGCACGTCAATTTGTTTGTCTGTTTTGTTTATAATTTCCGAATATATTTTTGAGTTTTTATGTTCTCCTATAAAATTTGCAAATAAGATTTCCTTCTTTATCTTTGTAGAGGGACCCAGCCGACTTTTAAGTGGACGCTCTCATCTTTTATACGCGCAAATATTATTTTCCTCGATTTTGCGTGGATTTTAAAATATTCTGGTTTTAGTAATAGGATTCTGATGCCTTTCAATTCTAAATAATTTTCTCTGGCGCTCATGAAGCCATTATACAACTTAAAAGCATCCCAGCCAATAATGCCTTCCATTTCTAGCGGAAAGGTATTGGGGACTACGTGCAGATTCATTATTATACTGTTAAGAGGTATTTGAGTCGTCCCTAACGTGCAGCGTGCTCCGTATGTGACGCCAGTTAGTAGGACTTTTTCTCTGCTTTCTATATGCGTGTTTTTAGTGAGACATTTATCTTTTATAATTGATACTTCGGCACCAGTATCCGCGTAAAATTTTGCGCTACAAGATTGCAGCTGATTGCTGTTTAATATTACTAATGGTGGTGTGCTTCCAGTACTCGATACATTTACCTTGCGGAGAGGTAGGTTCATGCTTTCATGGATATTTTCTTCATCAGCTAAAGGGCTACTAGTTATAAATTCTGTTTTAATTCTTTTTCCTTTGTGAGCATTCTCAGCCGTTTGAGAAGCCAGTTCGGACTCTGTTTTTAGCGATACTTTAATTGTTTCATTTCTCGTATACTTTTTTTTGCGTGATGTCTCGCTATCTTTACCTCCGATGCGTATTTTATTTGACTCTGCTTGCTCCTCTCCTTCAGCTGACTCCGTTTCGTTTTTATGCTCTATCTCCTTCTTAATTATCGGGACCCGCTCAGCACTTGGGGAGCACGACGAGCGTCCTGCGAGTTTAAATGTTCCGTGCTACGCGTGGATGTTTTTTTCATCAGGTGCATCATTTGTTGTATTTGGAGATCCTCTGTCATTATAATTTCGTCTCTATTATCATTTCTGTTATAATAATAATTTCTTCTATAATTGTAGTAGTTACCGTACTGGTTGTTGTAATTGTTATTATTACTGCTTGAGTAATCAGCGTTTCTGTTGTAGTTTTTATATCTGTTGTACCCTGTATTGTTATAGGGGTTCCTTCTATAATCGTTGTTATAGTTTTGGCTATACGTATTAGGGGGGTTATTATAATTATTCCGGTAGTTAGAATTTCCTCCCGTATTTTCTCTGTTATCATTGCTGAATTATTTCGCGTCCATCGCTCCGATTTATTCTCCCATTCTCTGCGTCTCTTACAAGTGTGCGTCATTCGCTTGTATAGTGCCCTCTGCGTTTGCAGTAAGCGCAACTATTATCCCTTACGTTTTGTTCATCTTATGATACCTGCACTGGTGGATCATTTGCTTTTATCTCTGGGTTTTAAATTCTCTTATTTGCTGCGTCTGCTACTAATTTAATACATACTTTTGTAGCATGCTTCCCGTATTCATTGCAACATGAGCAATATTGATAGTCCTTTGTTATTTTATTTTTATCTGTTGTGTCGCGTACTTCTGCCTGCTCATGGCTGCTCGCACAATTGTCCGTATCTCTTGTTTCTGCTCTCGCTCGGTATATTTGGGCCTCGATTCGTGCCAGCATTATTTCTCGTAGGCTTAAGTTGCTTTCCATTTTCAGAGCGCCTATTATAGCTTCGCCTAACGTTTTCGAGTTAAAGCATGTTTTCCTGTAAGTTGTAAGGTGATCGTATCCCGTATGTATATTGCCTTATAGTTTTTTTTTCAGCGCTCTCCTTTAATGCATGTCGCTCCCCGGGTGATAGGGTCATGTCCGAATCGCATAGGGTTATTTTATCGTATAATTTTTGGACGCGCCTGCTGTATTTCTCTATCAATTCCCCTCTGTATTGTTTCACTATTTTTAATTTTGCCAACAACGTATCAACGCTTTAAATACTGCAATATCTATCTTTTAATTCTACCAAGAATTCATCTACAGTTGAGAACTGTGCCAGGCGTGGTGTAAATTCGGCGGCTGCTTCTTTCAGCTTATTCGCTAGTGAGCCTATAAAAAATTTTTCATATACGAGGCTTACCGTCCATGATACTACTCTTACAACTTGTTCGAAAAGGGGTAGTTTAACGGGATCGCCGTCAAATATCGGTATGTTTGCTGATAGGTGACTTAATGACAACAGTGTGTTCTGAATTGGGCGTTCGTAATTAGGATTTCCTGTGTAATGTGGGGGTACTTTAAATCGGTCTTGGGCGTTAAAGTAATTTCTATTTGCCCAATCAAACTCGTCCTCTACAGCAAAATAAAGTGGTGCCGCTGTGTTCTGTTTATAATAATTATTGTCGTGGTTTGTATTGTGGGTGATGCCGTCGTTCATGATTTCTTGCTTGCCTTGAGCTACTGGGGATCGCATTTGTGTTTGACGCCGTGTAACTTCTCCGTACGTCTGTTGTGACAATTGATGTTTTGGTTTTGTGGGTGTAGGTATTCGATTTGTATATTGTTGCACCACTTGTGCCACTGCTTCTCTTATTTCGTGTAGATTTGTGTCGTGTAGATTTGTGTCGTGTTTGGCTTGTGTTTTATCGCTATGTAGATTAGTGACTCGTCGATTCATGTCAGTTGTCGCATTTTCACATTCGGTAAATGAAGTTAATTTTTCAATTACGGGGGGTCTATGTGTTTCTGTGTGGGATGGCGCATCAGTTTCGTTATCGCTTATGTCTTGTCTATGAGATAACTGTCCGCGTTTTATGCTTGGTGTTAATTTCCTCAACATTTTCATCATAAAAAGCTTCTATTTTTTGCTGGCCTTCTGCCACTCTGTCCATGATTCCGGATCATCTTCTAGGTTAATTTGTATTACTTCTCTAGCTGTTTCAATTGGTCCTGTTTCGTGTATATCTGTGCACCTCACAGCTTCCTGTACTTCCCTTCCCAGTGTATCATTTGTCTCTACGTCACTCATAGTGTTGCTCTTTAGTCTTTTTTTTTTGAAGTTCGTCTTGTGCTTTTCTAGTTCGTATATATATTTTTCTAATCGTAAAACGCCGTCGTTTCTGTGTATTTTGTGTTAACCTGATAGATACGCGCGCTCTATCGAGTGCGAAACAATAGTCTTTTTGTTCATTTTTTTTTCGGTTGGATACTCCTTGTATTTATAAACTAATCAAAAAAATTTTATATGGGGTGTTTTTCATTTGTATCATTTATATACTTGTGCATGCAATTATGGGTTGCCGCTAAGGTCTTAGAATATTGCGATTTAGAAAGTTCGAATGGAGAGATTCAGCGTTAGTGGCTGTTGTCTTGCGTGTGATCGCGATGCTCGAACTTGCGGTGCTTTCGGGTATTTAGCGCGTTCGGGGCACGTGGTCGCTGCGTCATGTCCGACGACGCCGGCGTGCACTTCTCTCCTAGTAGGACGTCGCGACCCGTTGGGTGTCGATCGACGGCCCGTACGGTAGACTGTCGTGCCAAACCGGCACGGCAGACCATCGGTGTCCTTTACCCGATCGACTGACCAGCGGTATTGAAAACTTTTAATCAAGATTGACAATGACAATTATCCCGTGCATACATATGGGTCCCTTCTTTGATCCTTCCTGGAGTTGCTCAGCTTCTGCTTTCGCTCGTTGTTCCCTTCTTCTGTGCTTTGTATCCCGTGTTCTGTGGCTGTAGTCCGGGCTTGACGTACCGTGCTTCTTCTCTTTGCCTGTATTTTCCTGGGTTGAGTGAACGGTAGCTGCCTTTAGTGTCCTTGTATATTGGTCCACTGGCTTGATATGCAGCTATTCCTTGTCTGGTATGCTTGCGGTATCGAAGATTTTTCCGATTATATTTCTGTTCTCCTCTACTTTTCCAATTTCCCATATATTGTGGCACTTGACACGCTAAATTTGGCGTCTGGCACTTTTGACACTTTTTTTTTTTGCGACGAGAAATATATTCGTTTTATTTCTTTTATTTATTACGTCAATCAGGTCGAGAAAAAAAAATAATTAGAAATTTTTTTTTTTGTTTTGTTCCGCAAGACTAAGTGATTTCCACGCACGTGACCGACCGTAATAAATTTCATCTGAATCCCACTTTTGACACCAGCTGTTACGTGGGATTCTCAATGTGGGAATAAGTAGAAGCGTGACTTGTTGTTACTTATGCTTTATTAGAATTACTTATATTTGAGGGACGTTGTGCGTGTCTTCTGGTCTCGTGGACTTCGTCCTTATCCTCTCGCGTCTCTAGCTGATCTGATTGTCCCTTCTCTCTCCCTTTCCTATTACCTCTATTCTCTATTCCACTATCTTTCAGGCCCAAGCCAGCAGAGGCGCACGCACGCATAGCTATATGCTTTTGTACGTAACTTCATATTTAACAAAAAAATTTGTTAGACTGTAACGAAATAGTATTTCGTTAAAAGTTTTGAGATGTAATTAACCATGCAAAAAATAAGTGTAATTAGAACATCACATAACTTGCTTCTTAAAAAATATTGTTTGTTTGTGAATCATTTTCTACTAATCCCATAGTCATAGCTGTTTCCGTCATGAGGTTAAAGAATAATAATAAAATGCAGAGATTACAAAGATATTAGGTTTTTAGACGGTTGAAAATGTGCAGGACTGTAATGACTTTTTATTATTTGTTATAGGTGATTTTTACAAGAAAGTATACAAATGAAAATTATGGAATTATCACAGACTCCTGTGAGACGTAACCTCCATTTAAACATTTATGAGGATAAATATCTCAGAAAAATGAAAAGGTATTAAAAAAAAGTTCCTTAGAATTATTTATTGATTATTAATTAAGTCAAAAATGTTTTAAGTCATGTTATAGTGCATTTTTAACAATGCTAACGTAAAACGACAGTATAATATTGAGTTCGTTGGGTGCAACAGGAGGTGCGCTGTAAAAGAGGCCAAGCTACGCAAGCAAAAGGGTGATACCTCTACTCATTTCTTTAGAAAATACTCTCAAACCTCTTTAAATGTAGCACAAGTAACATTATCACAACTTTTTGAGTTGGAAAAAGATGTTTAGGTATAACTTTTTTAAGTATTAACTTCAAAAAATTTTTTTATGGTCTCTTTTAAAAACGTTATTAATTCTACCAATGTAAACAATTTTTCTTGTATATTTGTTTTTCTATTTTTTTGTTGAATTATTGACTATGTGCTGTTCTGAAGTGTTAAAGTTCTTTGTAAAATTTTGCGAAATTTTTTTTTTTTTTTTTTCAGCTGATCCATACCCTCTAAGAATATTATTACTATAAATAAATTTCTTTTATTTTTTATGTCCGAAATTTTTTTTGTTAATTTCCTACATAAACTGACAAATTGAATACCAAACAACTTTTACCACAGAGAGAAAGTTCCTTAACTTTTCATGCTGCTACCATGGGACTTTAATAAAGACTATCAAGATACTGACTTATTTGATTATTCATTTTAAGATTTCAATATTTTTTTTTTCATTTGTAAAAAGCATTCTCACTTCCTTTGTTGATACAATGAAAAACTTATTCAAAAGAGCATTAAATAGAAGCAAAACATTCTAGGCTTATGTGTCAACTTTGTTTTTTTCTTTTTCTTATTATGTAAATTTTATAATTTTATTATTTTCACTTTAAAAGTATCTTCTTTTAAGTTTGAAATAACAATCTTTTCTAAAGAAAGTTTTTGAACATAATTGTTTTGCAATTTGGTTTTTTCGATTGTAACAATGAGTGTTTCTTTTGTATGGTTCATAAAGCGTGTATCTTATAGCTAAGATCTTAAACTTTTCATGATCAGTTATAATTTCAGCTTACAATAACTAATCTGTATCATGTGGTGCTATTTTTTTATTGTTTAATTTAAATAATCTATAATGTGTAATAATTTTCTTCAAAATTTTTTTCTTAATAATATCTATAATTGACTAAAATTTTTTATAGAACAAATCAATAGCTATGTTAGAAATGTCATTAGCAGTTGTTCTTTTAGGAAATTTTCTAGAAAAGTTCTTTTTGTTTTCTGTATTCTGAATCACTCAAAACCAGGACAAATCAATCTAGTTTTCCGAGTTTTCTCATAAGTGCCGTAGTGTCTCGATAATTGTGTTACGTGTATTAGGGACGGCCTATACATGTTAATGCTTAAGTAAAAATTTTTTCAAATTTTTTTAGTTTTGAAATTTTGTGGAGTATTTAAGATCATATTTATAACATCCAATAATTCTTGGTAACGTTTTATATTTAGTATAATAAGAATATTTCGAGAAAAAAATACTTTTTTTGTTACTCTCTACCATTAAATATGCATGTAAAGTTAATTGAGTCTCTCACCTGACTGCTTGTGATGTAAGATAAGTCTCTTTTAGCTTTTTATTTATCGTTGAAGCAATACATGTAATATTTGGTAGATACGCTTGTTCGCACGCATTAACGCTTCGTCAGCCCAAGTGATTAGAGACGCAAACAAGGTATCGAAAATTGAGTCATTTTTTAAAACCAATTGATCAAGCTGTCAGTAAAATAATTAAAAAGCGTCTACGTACGAGCATAGAAAGCAACGATAGCATTAGCATCATGTCGATTTCTTGCAGTTTAAGGAGATTGATAATGTCCAATAAGTGGTGCAACCTTTCAAGCAGGCAAATTCAGTGAGAAAAGAAAGTGGAAAAGATCTATGACAATTCCAATTCTAGGTTAAGACATTTCATGATTAAGTAATTCTAAGATACAAAGATCCTAATTGAAGGATTTTAAATTCTTATGTCACTGTAATGACCTTTAAGAATTGACTTTGATATGGACTACAATGATGGCTGCTTTAATAAGTGATTGCTCCGCGTAGAGATATCTCAGAGATAGCACAGACCGGAAAAATGCTTCCAATTTTATCACTGATAAAATAATTGAAAATAAAATAAGTTTGCCTTGTACGTCGACAATAAAATTTAATTTATTGGTTATAGGAAATAATTTTTTAGTAATAAATTCTTTTTTCATATGTACGTTTTTAATAACGCTTATAAAATTTTACTAACACTACAACGTATAATTTTGAAGAAAAAATCAAAAACAAATGGAAATTTAAGGTAATAATCATTTTTCTAATCATTCAAAATTGAATATATATTGTAGTATGTTGTAGTATGTGTACAGTTCTGGTTTTAAATTTTAATAAAGATTAATATTTTTATTATTTTATTATTTAAAAAGGAAACTTTAAAAAATGGAAACTAAAAACAACTGCAAGGTTATCGTTATTAAGAAATTTACTTGTAAAACAAGCTTATAACTTTAAAACAATTAAAAAATATTGTAATTAACCATTTCATTACCGATTACTCAAATTACAAACGAAAATTTATAGACTACTTAATAAATCTGTAATAATAAATGAACAGGAAATAAAACAAGCTCCAGTAATCGACGTTGTAAATAGAAAACGCTTTTACTTTATTCCAAATATACGTATATTGTAACACAGGATCTGGGATTAACAACGTTACATAAGGCATAAACAGACACCAAGGATATACTTTCGCAACAATAACAACAGCTGCAGCAGCAAGAAATGGACATCACTACCAAAGAGTAGTCTGAGGGACGTCATCGCAAAAAAATTATTTTCATGTCACAGCACAGACAGATGTCGTCACCAGTTCTTTACGAAAATCTGCTTTAAAGTCTGTCATCAAGAAAAGCCAAACTAGGGTAACTTTGCGTGGCCTACTTCAGCTACAAATGTGGCAAGCTCAGTGAGCAACAGCATCTTATGTTTACCTAAAGTTGTAACAATGAAAAAAGTCTCTAATGGTGTAAAAATGATACTATATTTTTTTATCTTAATGGATAATTCTACTCAAGTATTTTTAATATTCTTCTTTTTCCAATAAATTTTTAAAACTTAACAATATGAATATGTTCATTTTGTGGATACGTATAAACAGCGCTTTTAAAATTTTTAAAATTAGCCGTCAATAATATTACTTCTGCACTCAAGAGACGGTTCGCTCATGTCGCTGCAAAACAACGGCTATCAAAATCTTATAAACAAGATCATAAATTATGTACTTTGAGAACTTTATCACTTTATCTTACATCTAATCTGAAAATTTTGTTTGTCAAAGTAATAATAGTTTTAGGTACGATAAGCCTTCGTTAAACGTATACAACTAAATCAAGCTAATAACGAAAGCAGTAAGGGCTTGCAAGATAACGTTTGCTGTCTGTGACCTGTTTAACTGATCAAACCGTTGATCAAAACGCATGAGCTTGAAAGCAATCGTTTCATAAACGAGCTCATCAGTGACCTAGGCGAGCACATAATGGCGTGGCGTATGGTCAGCTTGGGGCACAAGGTGATTTTCTGGCCACCCAGTGTCACCATCACCTGCTGCTTAAAATGCTCCATATTTATCGGTCAGCTGAGCTGCTTAGCTCGAGGCATTGAGAAGCTGAGAAGCTGCCAGCTGTTTAACAAGCTGAAAAACTTGGCTATTACTATCAAGTGTCAGTGATACATAAAGCTTGTCGTCTCGAGTCTGAATTACATGAGCGATGGTACGAGCAAAAGAACCATATTAAAAGTGGTAAGGGAGGCCCTTATGAAGAGAACGAGACTTAAAGTTACACGCTTTTCCCAGATATTGACAAGGGCAATAAAGCAGGATGACAATCACTGATGACAGGTATTATAAGATGATTTCAATGGCAGGTATAATGAGTGTTTTTATTATTTTTGCGTTTTATTTTAGGACTATAGTAACTTGGCTTACTTTTATTAACAGCTCAACTAAAGTAGGTAAGAGAAATTTTATTGTCACTGGAAGACACAAGCTCATTTTCAATGGGCATTGAGCACCTGTTAAAATAAGGTGTTATTAAATCGATACGCTCGATAGCGGAATACTGTTCGTACTTTAGCATGCAAGCAGTGACCATATAACCTATGAGCATAATGGGCTTGTTTCATGCGGTAGTGAACACATGGGCGTCTTAGAACTGGTCATACGTATAAAAAAGTGGCATCCGTTGGTCACTTGTGCAGCCATTTGCCTTGGCTTACATTCCACATTAACTGCTGACTCATTATTCTATCTAACATCAGCTTTCTCCAAGCAAGTAACTGCAGCAGTGGTAGTTTGGTGACTTTTGTTGTTCTTATTCACATAAACTTTTGTTTCTCGAGAACTGCAATAACAATATAAAAGTGTTTTGTTTTAATGAAAACTGAAAACGGTACGAAAATAAAGTAATAGTGAAAACTTAAAACTTGATACCACCAACTAACGAACTTAATGTTTTTTTTGAATTGTCATCATTTAAAAACAATTCTTTAAAATCAGCAAAAGCTTACATGTCTACTCAGTGAGAAAGTATAAACAGCACTCTCGAAGTCTGGAATCCAGAAAAATTGTTTATCTTGCTAAGCATTTACCATTAGTATAGCCTTACTTCAGAGACCAAGTGCTTTTGTTAAAATATCTTTTGCTCACAAGAAGTCGAATGCAGACTGAGTAACAGTTGACCATAGCAGCGTACCATACTGATGACAGAAAACAGTCATATCCTCAGTAGCCTAGTAAGCTTCGTTTGATATGTGCCCATGTTCTCCTTATCAAACTGTTTGCAGCTTACTATAGCTTTACACTTGCTTTTAAAGTTATACTTCAACCTCATAAAAATAGATTTTATGAAAACTAATAGGTTAGGTACGTTTTATAAGTTGAGCTTATATTTATTTCGTAAGGAACTTCTGAGACCCTTAAACACTATCATAAATATTATTTTTCCTTATAAATTTGTAGCCTTAGAAACTTCTATGAGTGAAATATAAAAAGGGTAAAGTTATTTTTTCTCATTTTTGGTGCAACATACATTTTTTACGACGGTTGTATTATAATACTGTTCAGCACTCGTACTTTAACAAAATCAAAGCGAGTGATATTGACTTTTGCCCTAACATTTTTTACATACTTTTGACATAACAGACTATTCATAAATTTGATGTAAGATTTGTATGAAATACCAGTCCAAAGTCATGCACAGTAAGAAATTTTGAAGTAAAATTACTACGCTACGCATTGAAAATAATCCGACCAATGCTAGAAGTAGTATATAAACTATGGATGTAGTTAAAATACTTCTATAGTAGAAAAATTACTACGTGAATAGTAATAATCAAGAAGAAAATCTGTCCATAGTATATTTACGACAGCGGTAGAAAAAATACTATCAGTTTTGTAAATTAACTATGGATAGAGCTATAATACGTCCAAAGTAGAACAATTACTACGTTAGTAGTAATATTTAAGAAGAAAATCTGTCCACAGTATATTGAGGACAACGGTAGAAAAAATACTATCAGTCTTGTAATTTTTTAACCAGGTGGCGTAAATTTTCACTAATGTAGTAAATACACTACTTTCGTAGAAAAAATTACGAACACGCTGGGAATAGTTGAAACAAGTTATATTTTTAGTGTGATGGTAATTAAAATAGGGGGCTCATTTAAAAATAAATCAATATCTTGTACAAAGTATAAACATTCATTCCGTGATCAAAACTTTTGCACAGTGTTTATGTCGATTTTTATTTTATAATTCAATCTTTTAAGAAATGAATGCTATTAATCTTACAATTACTAAGCGATTCCTACGGTCATGGCATATTTTCTGTGAGTGCTCATTGAATTCTGAAACAACAAACTGAACAAACTTAAGTAATTAACACAATTGCGTTATTTAAATGTTTTCATCTAGTTTAAAAAAAATTTTTATCCATGTAATAAATAAAAAACAAACTGAGTTAGTTATCATTTAAACATACTAATCAACGATTCATAAACGATTCATCTTAGACAATTGTAAATTGTCAATTGGAAATTGTAAAAAAATATATACCGTTTAATAACTGGAGCGGCACAGTACTTAAGTCAGTTGATTGCCAGGGTGTGATTTATCAATCCCATCTCAATGCTGCACGTTTTCTCCTGAAAATAATAATCACCTTTATCAACGGCACTATCTTATGAGCTTACTGTGCCATAGAAAATTGTTATGTTTGTACTTTTCCCTCAAAATGTATGCAATGGGAGGCTGTAGATAACATTGCAATCTTACCGTATTTATATTTGCTGCATAAAACTGCAACTTAATTGTACATTAGTGTGACGAGCTAATTCATTCATTACTGACACTAGAAACAGCTTAAATACACAAACGGCAGTAACGACATTTTTTCGATCTTCTGCAGAGTATGCAAAAATGAAGTTTTAATAGGAAATAATGAATTTTACTTTACTACGCTGATAGTAATTTAACAATTATACAAGTAATACATAACTACAAAGTAGTTTGTTATCCAATGTAGTGGTTGTGTATTTTACTACTTGGCGTTGTAAAATAGCTACACCTCGGTTGGTCGGATTATTTCCAACTCTAGAACTCTAGACGTAGCAGAATTACTACCATCGTAGTGAACTTACTTAAGAATTAGCATTAACACTAGCCTCGTGTAAATTTACTTCGTCAGGCACAGTACAGTTACTCTAGAAGAGAGGGAATTTTACTAAAAATTTTTTTTTGTGCAAGATTGCTTAGTTTGATATTATTACCGTAAAAGTACTTAACAGTGCTATATATACTACGAGTATCATACAAAATGTATGTTGCGCTATCATTTTCGTATACTTTCGACATAACAAAGCATTACTGAATTTGATATGAGGTTTGCATGCAGTACCAGTCAAAAGTCAATATTACTTGGTTTAATTTTGTTACAGTGACAGTACTAAACAGCATCGTACTATGAGTGCCGTACAAACGTATATTGCACCAAAAACAAAACAAAAAACTTCACTGTCCTTACAGTTTGATTTTGGAACTTTTCAAGGTTAGAGATTCTTTAGGAAAAATACTATTTTTTACAGAGCTTAAAGGCCTCAGAAATTTCTTACATAATTAATATGAACTTAACATATTAGACTTACCTAACCTTATTGTTTTGTTAAAAGTGAGTTTTATAAGGATATCATAACTTTTCGAGAATATACCATTTTTTAAATGTTCACCTTAAAAAACTGAATGACAGTAGATGTCACTCATATTATAACGTACTGAATAGAATCAAAGTCTGTATAACATAGCTGCAGTGCTCTACAATGGTCCCACTAACTTACTACTCAAAGTTGCTTGTATAAAGACATTTTAACTCTATAAATGTGAACAGACGTTGAATTGGACAAATAGTTCATAAATTCAGG
This sequence comes from Copidosoma floridanum, assembly GCF_036245765.1. Classification (NCBI taxonomy): domain Eukaryota; kingdom Metazoa; phylum Arthropoda; class Insecta; order Hymenoptera; family Encyrtidae; genus Copidosoma; species Copidosoma floridanum. The sequence continues at coordinate 3,589,348 of NW_028321885.1, forward strand.
GAATAAAGTAAATTTTCTTTAAAGGCGCAGCCTTACAATTTTTATCAATAATGCTACTTTTTTCTAAGTCTTTTATTAAATTACTTTGTTAGACAATTCGCCAGAATTTTTCTTTAAGCTCTTAATTTGATAAATTAAATTTTTCTCTCCAAAAAAGTTTGTAGATTAAATTATTAGTTATTATACGCCACAAAAATCTTAAATGTGGCATTTAATTCAGAAGCTGTTATTATTATAAATTTGTTACGTATTAATAAAACTCAAATATTCCAAATCACAGTAATCTTATGACTAAGTAATTCTTAGAATGAATACTAATTAACTACAAAAATTCTTGAGAAAATCGTAAAGTGATGTACAAGTTACTTAAATTATTCTTTTTATTAAATAATTTTTTATTCAACGAGTACTTAAAAAATTAATTATAAACGTATGATTATTTACTACTTAATCTTTGAGATAATTAGAAATAAGATTTACAACTTGTACTTCAGGGCACTCCCAGAAATGATTAGAGTTTTCTGTCTTATCGATCAGATTATGTCAATACTGCTACAGCTGTGTTACATGATTTTTTGTAAGTAGCTGTATTATTAAAGAATACGTTAATTAGTTGATTTTTTTTGCGTCTTGGATTTGTGGGACATGGTTAGAAAATTAAAAAATTAAGTTTTGTGTTATGTCACGTACAGTATGTATGGAACATACTACGTTGGATGGGCCTCAGCTATTAGTATTAGGAAGAAGCACAAGTGGGGGAAGAAAGAGCATAAAAAGGCTCGCAGCAGTGGCCACAGGGCTCTTGAACGTTGGGACTAGAAGGAGGATAGTCGCGATAAGTCACCCGGGACTGCAAAGCGCCTTCCCTCAAGGAATATAGCAATAAAGGGATTGATTGAGTTCAACTGCCGCGTTGTTATTAAGCACCCCGAACCTTTAGAATCCTACATAACAGTTTTGGTGCTAAGTGTGGGGTAGGTTTTGTCGCGAAATAAAATTTTTTTTCACACGTGATATTTCGGAATTTTCGGGCAACAATCGGGAAGCACACATAGTGCAGTGCAACAACAGGCGCAGAAAATTCAACGCAGTCACCTGCAGCTGCTATCGAGTAAGAAAGGACAAGAGTCAACTTCCAGTTTCAAAAGGAACCATTGTAAAGAGGATGACTTGGAGTATATTGGCGCTCATCGTCTTGTGCCTCCTGTCAAAGTAAGTAATAATTCTTTTCATTCTCCCAAATATATATACTTATTGTCCCTAGGAGTTGTTTAGCTAAGGAAATGACGTACAAAAAATAATACTTAACCCGAATACGGCTAGTTCCGCTCGTTTTAGAAGCCAGTAAAATAAAAATACAGAATCGGAAATGAAATAGGAATCCTTTTTTCTCTATTATTTCTTCTTGCGTGGACTGAAATCAGCTAATATAATTAGGCTCACATCACTCTATTATAAAAAAAGGGGGAAAAGAAATAATGATGTCCGACTACGGGGAAGAGATTGATAACAGTAGGGATGGTTTAAATGAAACTTTTTCCATGACACAGGAAGATTTAAATACAATAACGGTTATGCTTGAACACGACCCCGAATCGTATGCACTCTATGAGAAGATGGATAAGAAAAATCAAGTTCTTATGTTAAAGATATTTAAAACTATAAAACCAAAAATTTCATTTAAGAAAAATCCTAATACAAAATTAGCAGAGCCAACGAATGAAACAGCAGAAATAGAGATGTTAAAAATTGCACCAGAAAAATCAGAATTAAAAGAAAATGCGATTAAGGAGAACATAGGGGTGGACAGGAAACGTGATCAATTAGGCGTGGAAGGGCTAGGCAAAACGAGTTGGCAGGAAAAGTATACCAAACGAAGAGAACAAGAAAATACAAACAGTGAACAACCTTTTATACCATTCTGCGATTGGCCACCTCTGCATTCGAATGATAAAAATTATAACTACTATACATCAAACAATAGGACATAATAAGGCTGAGGTTTGGATACGAAGAAAATCATAATGACGTGTATACAAATACAAAATACCTTTTCCCTGCATGTGACCGACCAACCGAGCTGCCGATAAATAATCAGGCAGAATCTTTTCAAAGGACACAAAGTAACATACGCGATAATCCTCAGCATCAAACCATGCAATTTTTTTCTAGTAATAGGCAATAGAAAAATACGTGCCCAGTATGAAAAATATTTTAAAGGACTTTTGGAAAATAAATTGTGAGGCATAGCGGACGATCAATTCTGCAAGCGATTATCGTTATTTAATTCGATTGACGAGCTTCTGTTGGCTCTATCATGAAGATTCAATAAAATAGGAGGAATAGAGACACTTGCAGCGGAGCTTAAAACTGTCACGCAATGGAATAACGAATTAATTATGGAATATTGCGGGCGACTCCAGCGACTACACAATGGAATCATGATGGCACATGAGGCGAACCCGTACTTGACGTGGGCCGAGAAAGACGCGTCGAAAAAAAGATCAGACGGTGAAGCAGTGAGGCAGTTTCTGTACCGATTAAAGGAACCGTATAACTGGAACGTCACAGGGTTCCAACCAAAAACGCTAGAGGAGGCTATTGAAGCTGCCATTACTGTAGATAATTAATTAAGTCTCCACCACTCAATGATAGTACAAAAGAGCAGATTGAGAGCAAATAACGCTGAGAGATGGTATGACGCCATGGTGGGCCTTATCAGTAGCGACGCACCCGTGGGGAAGTCAGATACGGACGAGTGGGACGGTGTGGCTGATGTAAAGTACTGTTCGTATTGTCGAGAGCACGGCGCCCATTCTACTAGTGGATGTGAAAAATTGTGGCAAGATGCAAAAAAAGGAATAATAAAAAATCCTAAGGTTGATGAAGAACCATGAAAAAAAACAATAGAAGAAGAAGGATGGTATGATAGGAAGGTGGCATATAATGATTATCACCGTCGGTATGGAAACGATAGGATTTTTGATAGACAACAAGGGGATAATGGTAAAAGGCCTTACAACCAAGGGAATCGCTACCAGAGAAAAAAATATAACTACAATAGTAACAATTACCATAACAATATTAATAACAGTAATAATTATGACGGGAATAGTTACAATGACAGAAAAGTAGGTCATAATTATAATAGATATGACAACAGGAGGGACGATTATCGGGACAGGTGAAATAACCAATACTCCAATCAGGATAATCGCAGGGATGATTGTAGGAGAGATAGTCTTAATAGTCAAAGTGCGAGGGTAAACAGCTCGAAAACCGGGCATTTAAACTCGCAGGATGTTCGACACGATCCCCAGTCGTTGGGCATGACAAAGCAATAAATGAAGGAATTTATGAGAAGAAGTTAGGAGTGTTAGAGAAGAGTATGGATAATAACAAGCATAAGGTATCTGAGACTTATGCCACGACGCGTGAAAATTCTAAAGCTGAAGGAAAAGATGAGCAGCAGCTATCTCGCACAGTGGAAATAAACTTATCAAAAATAGGATACACACCACCCACAGTAATTCTAAAAAACCCTTATATAAACAAAGTTGCAACATTTCATGCCCGATACGGGCGCGGAAATTTCAAGAATTAAAGAGAATTGTCTCTATATTGGAGTAGCGGTAAATAGTAGGGAAAAATTAAAAATAAAAGGCGTAACGCACGAAGCTCGCCAAACTTTGGGATCTATAAGATTACCCCTAGAAAACTTCATGTGTACCCTACACGTAGTCCCCCATGACTTTCCCATAGAGGTGGAAGGAACCATAAAATGGGATATTTTTAAGTTGTATAACGGTCAGATAAATGCCGAAGACAACACACTTAAGTTTAATGGAAGGAAAATTCCGCTACGAGAATCAGAAAGTTTTGAAATTGTGCCGAAAACGAGGCAAGTTATGTATGCGTATATAAAAGAGTTGCACAGGAAAATTAAAGTGGGCTGGGTCCCACTACAAAAGCTTACAGAGGGTATTTTGTTCGGTAATTTTATCGCAACGAACAATAATGGTAGGGTGTATGCCGAATGTCTAAATATATTGAATGAAATAATAAATGTACCAGTCCCAGTGGTGGACCTTTTCGAGTGCGAGACGACGAAGAAAGCTGACTCATTGGACGTCAATGAGGATGACGTAGAAGCATCAAAAAGAGCCTTTGTACGGATGTTTAGAGAAACTAGAAACCCTTAAGAGAATGAAAAACTAGGCAATGAGATAAGAAACGACGCCAGCTACACATGTTCGAAGAAAAATATCGTGGGAAACGTGGGTTGTAATAAGGACGGCCGTGACAACGAGAATACTCAAATACTTGAGGAAAACATTGAAACAGACGTCCTAAGTTGCAGGAAAGAGCGAGTTGACAAAATAATGGAGTTAGTCGACATATCGGGGTGCAACGAAGAAGAAAAAAACATGTGCGAGGGCTTATAGAGATTGACCCGTACGTTTTTGGACTCGACGGGGAAAAACTGAAAGCGACAAATTTTTTAAAACATAAAATAGACACAACTACGGATAAACCGATAGTAACGAAACGGTATAGATATCCGCCAGCTGTGAGAGAGCAAATGAAAGTTGAAATTAAAAAATTACTCAAACAAGGTATAATAGAGCCTTTAGAGTCACCGTATAGCTCAAACATGTGGATCGTACCTAGAAACGCAGGACCAGATGGCGAAAAGCGCTGGCGGGTAGTAACGGATTTCAGGCAACTCAACGAGATAACAATGGGCAGTTGTCATCCACTTCCCTTCCAGAGCGATATACTGGAACATTCGGCGACAGCATGCTATATTCCAGTGGTAGACTTGAAGCAGGGATTTTTTCAAGTCGAGATACATGAAGATGATGCTCATAAAACAGCGTTTTCGGGACCGGATGGGCATTGCAAGTACAAAAGAATGCCAATGGGTTGCACGGATTCTCCAAACACGTTTCTAAGAGCAATAACGCTTGCACTGGCAGGGCTGCAGGGCCATGAGGTAGAGGTATATTTAGACGATATAATGGTGTTCGCGTCAAATCTTAAAGAACATCGCAAACGCTTTATAAGATTGTTAGAGCGATTGTCAAGGGCAAATCTTACGATTGAGCCAAAGAAGTGTCAATTTTTAAAACGTGAAGCAAAAGTGTTAGGCCATATTGTAGGGAATGGTGAAATAAAAACGGATCCAAAGAAAATCGAGGCTGCAAGAAAATATCCAAAGCCTACAAATGCAAAGAAAATCAAACAATTTCTTGGATTTGTTGGATATTATAGGAGATTTATTAAAGGATACGCTTAAATTGCTTAACCGCTGTCAAAGCTTCTAAAAAAAGGTACAGAGTTTCAATGGGAAGAGCAGCATGAACAAGCATTCAAAACGCTCGTAGATGCACTTTGCAGCGAGCCTGTACTTAAAGCACCCGATCTAGAAAAATCATTTGTGGTGACAACGGATGCATCTGACTATGCCATTGGGGCAATATTGAGTCAGGGAGAAGTAGGAAAAGACAATCCGTGAGAGTATGCCTCTAGATGCCTAAAGGGCAGCGAAATTCGATACCCTACGTACGATGAAGAATTGCTCGCAATAGTATATGCAAAAGAGCAGTTTCGACCCTATCTATTTGGCAGAAAGTTTACAGTGGTTACGGACCATGAGCCTCTTAAACATTTTTACTCATCAAAGGAGCCAGATATAAGATTTAATAGGCTTACAGCTGAATTAAGTGGCTATGAATTTGACGTTGTTTATAGACCACGAGTAGCCAATAAGGCACCGGACGCACTGTCCTGAAATCCGATTATAGAGAATGGAGAGAAAAATCCTGAACTAGTGTGACGAGAGTTATATGAACTTGCTGAAGAGCAGGAGAGAGATGGTCATGGTGACATAAATGCGCCACCCACACGAATATTCAAAATGCGGACAAGAAGAGAGAAAAGCATAATAAAAAAGGATAAGAAATGGCAGATAGAGATATCTGATTCAGACGAGTCGAACAAAAAGGTTGAAAGGAAAAAGCCTCGCAAGACGAATAACTCAGATGAGTTGACGGTCAATGAACACAGCGACGCTGATTCAGAATCAGAGTTGCCGGTGGCGAGTGAAAATATAGAGAGTAAAGGAGCAGAACCACGTAAGAAACAAGGGAAAAGAGGCAGGCCACGTGTACAGATAGTACGGATCGCAGAAGGGAATAAGGGGAAAAATATTAAAATAGGATCCTTAAACAATGGCGAAGAACAAATCCTATCACAGGGTCCAACGAAGGATAAATTAGCTTACATATGCAAAGAAGAAAATTTGAAAAAAGGAGTGGGAATAACAAGCACACCGTATTAAGAACTAGAAATACAACCGAAGATGCAACGGAAAAATCGCAAAAGACAATTGGATACGCTGCATAGGTACCCGCCAAATTTTTCAGTAACACCGCAAATAGAAACTGTGTCGAAGGAGATTATCATAGCGAACTGTGACTCACCGGTGGCTTTAAAAGGAAAATTCGAGCCGGTAAAACATTGGGGATTCCAACTAGCCGCAGCTAGCCTAACAAATGAGGAAGGTAAAGAGGAAGAAAAAACTGTAGGTACAGAGATCATAGGTATAAATGCGAATAATGATAAGCACGGGGGACACCAGCAGGCACAGGAAGGCCTGGTTACAGACTTAATCGGAAAGAGAGAAAGAATGCTCGACCCTATAGACACCATAGAGATGATGAGTTCGGGTGCAGGTATGTCCAGCAGAAATGTGAATAAAGGAGAGAAGGAGAATGACCGATGGGCTTAAGCTCACGCGCAAAGTGGGCTCCAAGAAAGTAACAAGCAGCAACAGAAAATACCGAATACGGTTGAAAGGGACCGACCGACGCCGAAGGAAGGGGTACAAAGCAGACCATCTAGTGAGAGTGTAAGCGAGAAGCAAATAAATAAATCACGACGGGGTACACAGACGAAAGAAAGTCCAGAAAATCGGACGAAAGTAAACAAAAAGATCGGAGCGTTACTTAATGACTCAATAGATAACTTCCAAGCGAAAGTTAGACTAGATGTTAAGCGCCGAGACTTTAAAGGCAAGCCGGGAATCAGAATAGATGCTTGGGAATCCGATACTATCACCGATCGACTTCTGAGCGATTCGACAGTAAGTACAGATAATGATACAAACATATCTCAACAGCCCTTGAAGAAGAGAACGAGCTCAGGGGATAGAGAGAAATTCTTTAGCGAGGAAGATACCCCGTGTGAATCACCACAGATAAATGAAAACCCATCGTGGAATGAAAGAATAAGAGGGATAACGGACGATTATACCGATGAAGGTAATAAGCTTGAAAGTAAAACAGGAGGCGGAAATGTAGCCGAACGGAATTTAGAACAAAACTGCATGGAGTCGAATAAAATTTAAAACTTATCGAAGAACTTCCGGTAGAAATACCAGGTAATTGCTTATTCGACTCTCTTTTTTTTTTCTGTGACTTGCAATTGACGGCGCGAGAACTCCAGGATGTACTACAATATTCGAAGTAAAAAAATATATGTGTTGACCCGGAGGAGGTAGAAAAAATCCTGCAGTCCAATACAGAATATGGTAATGATGATTGCATATTGTTGTTCGCACAAGAGTTCAGGAAGAACATTTGTATACATCTACAGGGCACTAGGAGGGGAAAAAAGTGTCAAATTCTCGAAAGTTTCACGATTAATGCCAATGAGGAATATCTTCACTTGCATCTCCTCAACAACCACTTCAGACCACTCGTTGCCGCAACCAGGAATACCGAGGAAAAACAAAGCCCGGTGGAAAGGGAATCGCGGGTTAGTGACGAATCGGGTGCCAATATAAATTGGAAAAGTGAAGTAAACGAATCATGGAAAGAAAAAGAGGAAGGAGTTAAAGAAATAGAGCGTAATAAAAGTGACTCCATAAATGAGGACGTTTATAAAGATGGGGACACGCCCTCACCTGATCCACCACCACCCCCCGACTCTGCAAGAAGTTCAGACTTACTAAACAATGAGAGTGAAGAGGGGGCTGATTTAAACAAGGCCAGACTAAGGTCGGAAAGCGAACCAGAGGAAGCAGACCTTCAAAAAAAAGTATTATCAAACCTCCCACAACTAAAAAAGTACAGAGTATGCAGGACACCGTTGCCGCATGAAAAACCACCGTGGCAACCGGGAAAAAAAACAGAAACAGACATACAGCCATTCCAAAGAATGCATTGGGCAAAGGATCACCCATTTCATTATCTTGATAACCTAGTATTCGCGACGGTTACAGAAAGTGTGCCTGATATGAAAACAATAGACGCCCTATATGAGCGCGGATACATAGATCCAATAGCCCTAAATAATGAAAAAAAGATGGTTGGTGACGTCATGAGAGCAAATGTGAGAGAGGTTGCGGTAATGCAAATGTGTATAAAATCGCATTTTGAAGATACGGCGCTAAAATCGGACATCAATAAATGCATTACGTCACTTAAGGCACTAGTAATGATAAATAAAATAAAGTCTATAGGCGTGATACGTGACTTGGCAATACTCAACATGAGCAAATGAATCTACTTCGTGGAACAATTTGAGGAAATTTTCAAGAACCTCAAGGTCACAGCGACCTTTTACATAGACACCTTGGTTATACCACCAGTGAATCAAAGATATAAGGTTATTAAGGAGTATCACAAACCAACAATCGGGGGTCATAAAGTAATGAATAAAACCTACAATAAGATAGCAAGGGACTATTATTGGAGGCACATGAGGGCCGATGTAAGGCAATTAATACTTGGATGCAGATCATGTCAGACTAAGAAACTAGTGCGCGTAAAAACAAAGCAAGCTATGCTCGTTACAGATACGCCCAGCAGACCGTTTGAAAAAATCTCGATTGACTATTACGGACCAATTAATAAGCCTTTAACAAACGGCTATACACATATTCTGTCAATACAGGATTGGCTAACCAAGTTTATTGTATTAATACCGGTACAAAGAGCAACAGCTGAAAAAACGGTAAGAACCTTAACGAATAAATTTTTAGCATACTTTGGAGCGCCAGAAAAATTATTGTCAGACCGAGGAACGCATTTTATGAACAAAACGATGGACAAGTTTACGCGATTATTCAAAATTAAAAAACTTGGGAGCACGGCATTTCATCCTCAGAGCAACGGGGCAATTAAACGTATTCACCACGTTTTAACAGAAAACTTAAAAGCCTACATTAGCGAGACCGGAAAATGAGACGAACTATTGCCGTTGTGTATGCTCGCTTACAATACATCGGAACACGAGAGTATAGGCTACACACCCTACGAGCTTATATTTGGTCAACAGGAAAAACTCCTGTCAAGCTTCAAGAGGCCAGAGGTGGGTCAAACATATACAGAGTTACTGCTGCAAATAACGGGAACACTCGCGCAACTACGATCATTGGCAGCAATGACCCAAACACAGAACAAATACAGATCAAAGTACTATTATGATAGGGTGCTGAACACGAATTTTTGTATGGAAGGTGAGATGGTGTATGTACTAAACGAGCCATCTAAAGGAAAATTTAATGACCAATACGAGGGCCCTTATGAAATAGTCGGCATAGATTACCGGAACCATAATGTGAAGTTACAGAGAAATGAAGAAATACGGGTCTCACATGTGGACAAATTAAAAAAAGCTTGTGTATTGAAATCTCCGTGTCTGAGAGATGAGATGATAAGAAGAGGAGAAGAAGAAAAGTGAAAGGGACCAAGCGGCAACTTGCTCCCCACCCCAATAGTTACTTACGAATAATAGCATTATAGACGAATAGGGGGTAGAAATAGACGTGAAAATAAATACCACTTCTCTCGGGAACTCCTTTTCTTTCGCGGCCCCCGGACGTGCCGCGAAGATTCATTCAATACAGGCATACGGGAGGAGACATGTAACGAAAGGAAATATATTACGCTCAAACTAGCACAGACTGAGGAATTAAGGAGAAGAGAGAAACATGCAATATAAAAATAATAATAACAATCATATTAATAAGAGGGAATGAATAAATAACGGGTATAATAAAGTGATATTCTATTTTTATTTTCTTTGTTACTCTTTACATGAACGATGATTGAGGTGGGTAAAAAGTGCGTGTGGCTCTATCTAACTAGCGTTAAAACCATGTCAATACAAGTATCACATGAGTGTACACTTAGGAGAAATACGCAGAATATAGGCATATATATGTATAAAAAAAAAAAACCTTTTTGAGTTACATATTTGTACGGCCGGAAGGAGCATAAAGGAACGGTAAATAGAAATAATGAGGGGTTACTGCAAAAAAAATTTTTATCACACTTTTATCGTGGGCCACGAGTTCGCGAACTAGGACAGATCTTCCTCTTTCCTCTTCCTTCCTCCTTCTTCCGCCCGCCGTCAGGGACTATCCTGCCCCCGCCATGGTCACTCCCGGATAATAACATCGCCCGTAAAGGGCGCACGCAGTCGTCATGAGATAACACTGGATCGGCGGTCACGTCCTTGGCGACGAACAGACCGTCCACTGGACTGTCCACCTAAGGTAACTTTTCTTTACAAAAGCATATAACTGGCAACTATGGCGAGAAGTAAATCAACTGATAGCGCACCTGGATTATTGGTCGGCTGTCGAGAAGATAAGAAGCAGCGTTGAACTGACCGTCGACTATCACCACCTTGAAGGCCCGGTGGCAAGTACACCTGATAACAATAGGAGAAGTCGCTCCGGACTCAAGACTTTGACAGTATTTCTTCAGCACGCGGCCATCGAATAACGTGCACGCCACCGCTTCCTCGTGGTCCTGGAAAACAAGGAGAAACGGTACCCCTAAGGGGCACGGAACCTCACAGGTTCCAACACCTTCACAATATGGGTACCACTGCAAGGGCAAAGGGGCCACGTTGTGAGACCACCCTTGCTCACACAGAGGCCTCGGTACGCCGAAATAAGCGTACGGATCAACAACGAGCCGTGTACCCAACTAAAACAAATTTTTTGGTAAACTTTAGAAACTCGAGCAACCGCACGAAAAAATCAAAAGTCGCACTTGCACCAGTCATAGTAAAATTTTTTTGCGTTGTGTGGAAACAACAAGGAAGAGTACCGGACAAAATCAGTGAGGACACAGCCGGGAGAGCAGCAATGAGAAAAGGAAAACCCAACAAAATCCCTTTGACATTTCCTCCTTGAATTCTGTCACATGAAAAGAAAAAAAAAAAAAAAAAAAAAAGGGGCACGAAAGGAGATAAAGTATAATTAAGGGAAAATAAGTGAAGTATTAGTCCCGACGTGACATACTGCTCACTACGGAAAGGCACGATCATCAAATCATCTACTCCTCCAAGCTCATCCCAACCAAAATAGGGACAGACTGTAATACAACGCGGTACCTTCCAAAGGTACAATAAACAAATACATACACAAATGTCGCAAGAATCGGCGAAAACAACGCTGTAAACATACACACACGCATATACCTAACCCGCGACGTGGGAAAGAAAACAGAATTTTGAGCAAAAAAAAAGAAATTCCTAAGGAATAAGACTATTATGTACCTTATGTTTATAGCATACACATACATAGTGTAACAAATATAGATGTACATAAGTATAACATTAATATTACATGCAACGATATACCCTGAATGTAAAGACGGAGCCACACTCGCTACTTACTGTAATAACCAGTCAAGCCCTAATACTACATTGCATTTAATGATTATTAGGAAAATATGTATAATTAATTGTATAGCATGGGCATTTGTATTTACATAGAACGTTAAAACAAAATAAAAATAAAGAAATAAAAATAAAATAAAAAGGAAGGTAAAATTTTTCTCTCTCTCTCGTAGTTGTTCTCTCTTTCCTTAATCAAGGGTAACCTAGGAACCTAGGAGCTTACGATAAATGGGAGTGAGAACAAGAAAAAAGGATAACTATTTCATGTTTTAGGGGTAAAATAGCGTTGGGGGCGGCTGCAGGATCAGTCGATATTTTAAAATGGGGGGCCCTACTTATACTAAATTTATATAAAATGTTTGCAGAAAGAAGAACCAGAAACAACGTCGTAAAAAATGAAAATCCGGGGGATTCTGTAGCACTACAGCCAATACTTATCCAAGAACGGGGCGAGCGGTGACAAGAAGATCAACCGACGGGCAGTAACAAACAGTTACCATAAGAAACAAACAAACTTTAGCTAAGTTAAAAGTAGAGCCTTAATACTTAAGCATTGACGATGTCTAGTGAAAAAAAAAAAAAAAAAAAAAAACAATACGTATGTAATAATGATGATACAAAAATAAAAAAAATAAAAAGATTTTTGTCATGTTGTGTGGAAGACGCTGCGTGAAATGGAATGAATATAGTATAACACAAAAAAAAAGAAAGAAAAAAATAAATAAATACACAAAACAAAAATTGTAAGTAAAATAAAAACGAAAGAAGGAAAACAATAATCATAATGAGGAAAATAAATATGTATGAAACAACTCAGAAAAAAAAAATATGTAAGTAAATAAGTAAATATTAAATTAGGTAATAAGCAATAAATGGTAGTTAAATAATCATCAATGAAAGTAGGACCCACAAGGGCATATTTATTAATTTATTATGTAAGAGGGAAGAGCGCAAACACGAACAGTATATGTAATAACACAATTATAAACTTGCGGAAAACTAATCAAAGCCTGTAAAAGAGAGATTAAGGAGGATGTTCATAGGAACACCTCATAACTTTTTTTTATATGATTAGTATACATTACAACACGAACAACATGATACAGACACTAATTAAACAATCATTCCCGAGGTGGTACAGAAAAGAACGTTGTCGAGGGCGAAAACGAAACGGCCTTGGACGTGTCACGTACAGTATGTATGGAACATACTACGTGGGATGGGCCTCAACTATTAGTATTAGGAAGAAGCACAAGTGGGGGAAGAAAGAGCATAAAAAGGCTCGCAGAAGTGGCCACAGGGCTCTCGAACGTTGGGACTAGAAGGAGGATAGTCACGATAAATCACCCGGGACCGCAAAGCGCCTTCCCTCAAGGAATATAGCAATAAAGGGATTGATTGAGTTTAACTGCCGCGTTGTTATTAAGCACCCCGAACCTTTAGAATCCTACGTAACAGTAAACTGTCTGTTATCTCTTTTTTTTTCGTTGGTTAAAAATTGTGTTGCCGATTGTGTACCTAATTAATGATGAAAAACCGTAAAATTATTTAGCAATACTTAGTTATCTAAGAAAACAAGGTTTTTTTTTTAAATTGGATTATTAACTGAAGGCTAACTCACATCTTACTATTAAGATAGGAATACCCAATTTTCTTCAGATTTTATCCATTATATATTATTAATAATCTTTATTTATTATATAAATCAACCTTTTTCTGTTCGTCACTTGTGTGCGAATACTGTAAAAACAATACAATTAAAAGCTTACTGCTGTTACTACAAGAATAATAAAATTTGTTGCTGATGATTAATTCATTTATAACAAAATTTTAGTTGAGATACAGAATGGGATGGCCCACATTTATGACACACAAAGTTCACGGTTAGAATAATAGTATGTAAAAATATTCTAGACATTTAAACTTTTATGCATCCTTAAAATTTTCACCAAGTAATTATTCCTACCTTAGCAACGTGACGTCTTGTCTGTCTTTGCTCAAGGGCTGTGGGTAGACACATACATATACGACTTCGATTTGCCATACATATACTATTATCTCTTAATTAGTTATTTATGGGAATATTTTACTGATGACATTTATTAACCCATCCACCTTGCCTTCTACGACATCTTTGTTCTTTACTATAATTTACAAATCTGCATGTCACGGTAAAAGTCATTACACCATTTGCCTGCTTTCATGACATTCTAGTGATAAGTTCATATAAAAAATACCTCTTAGTTCTCTATGAGGAAGTGAAGGACTGGAGTCTTGCCCTCCAAGCAGGAAGCAAGCACTCTACCATCCTAGCCATTTAAAACTCCCTACACTACGTACTACGTCCTGTGAAATTATGAATAAGCTGTAGCCAATATCACACTATTACTAGCTCTGCTCATCAGTAAGAATACACCTATCTAAATTATATACAAGAGGAACTTGGCTTGCAACTATTTAAAATATATGAACATTAAACTGATCTTTAAAAAGTCTTGTTTTGAGAATTTTGAGATACACATGCATTGTTTTCGTTGTTCTAACGAACTTCTAGCGAATATTTGTCCGTAAGGCTGTGGAATAGAAATAGAGAGACTAAATAAGACCAAAATACATTAGGCACAGAGGAAAATTCTTTCACGAAATTTAAAAATTATAGTGTGCAAGTCTAAAGAAAATAGGAGCGTGGTCACCGAGGCTTCGTCTGCTTTCTCAAACTTACTTGTCCACACTTCTACACAAATCAATAGGCGCCTTACAAGTGAGAGTCAATCAACGATTCCAGATTTCTGATTTTGGGAGACAATAGAACTTGATTTTGCATGTTACTCTCCCTTCACCCCACTGCCCTTGTCACGCCATTCCACGCTGATCCTCTTCACATCAATGCTTTTCCATCTCGCCAAATATTTTGAAATTTATTTCTTTTTCTCTTAACCCATTCTTCAAAAAACAACAAACATTTTTCATAAGTCTTGCACTTATAATTGCACACTGGTATGAGCTGTCCCCTCATAGGAAATTTGATAACTATATGTAATCGTGTAGTTTGTAAGTTACTTTTTATTAATTTATTGGGTTTTATTATAAAGAACATTAATCAATAAACTTTTTACTTATAAGACTAATATTTTTAGTTGGATGTTTGTCCCGTACACTTAAAAATAAGTATGTTTTTGCAGAGCAGCTTTGCTATGAACTGACACATATTTATTTATTAATTATTATACGTGCATTTATAATACATATATGTTTTTTTATTTTTTTTTGTATTTTTCAAAATTCTTATAAAAGAAAAAAAGATTTTTGTACTTCATGAATGAAAAAAGCTTATTTTTATAGCATGTTATTGTAATTCCATTTCTTTATCATAAAGTTGATTATTTAACTTAAGAATGTTCTTTATATAGTTACTGGAAGAAAAGTTCAGAACGGGTAGTGGAGTGCAAATATAAGCAGCAACACTGGCAATTACTTTCCTCATATGAATGTTTTACTTTTACTACTTTTCTATAGAAAGTGGTACTAGAGAATAATTCTTCTTAATTTTGTAGATACAACTATATTTCGTATATTTAATATCAATTTGGAATAAGTGTGTGGGCATACGTGACAAATATGAGTGTGACGTTAAAAATGTAATCAGCGTAAGAAGTAGAAAGTTGTTTTGAAATCATGGTATCGTGCTGTTATATATTTCTTAGCCATTAATTTTGTTGAATATTAAAATATTTATAAGAACCACACCCAATTTGTGTTGATATACTTATCTCAACAAGAGTTTAACCATCATCGTACACAGTATTGTCTTTTATAAAGTATTTTTAATTTTATAATATTATTGTCTGCCACATAATATTATGGAAGTATAACTTTATACTTGAGAACCTAAGCAGCCACTATTTACTAGTTCTCTTAACACAATACAAAATCAGTATTTAAAGCGTTATATTCCGCACTTCTGTATGCTGAGTACTACAAAGAGTTTGAACTTTGAGGTCAGACCTGAGAGTCTTGAAGATGAATAATCAATCATTAAAAAAAATTTAATTGATTCAATTTTCAAGGACAAAATTTCTAAAGAAAAAAATTAGGATTGTCGATAAATCTCCGTTAAAGATCTTGAGATAACTGGAAATATGAAACAATAGAGCATAGTTATTAAATTATGTAAGGGAACAAAAATAAGATACAACTTAAAAAACTAATAAAACAAACTGTGAAATACATATGTGTAAGGAAAATTTTTGTTTTATCTTATATTTCAGTCTTGCGCACTTGTATTGGGTCACTGTTTTATATATGTATCCACCGACGAAGTGAGCACTATTATTTATATTTTTTGAAAAATATATTTGCAGTTAAAGCACATGTTTTCCATCTCCGTCTCTCTCTCTTTCTAGGTCTCCCTTTTTTTTACTGCCTTTCTTTATTTACTTTCATTTTGTATGCAAAGTTTTTAAACGTTACTACTGTTTTGAATATGCTTGTTACACTTATGGTATGGTTATATATGTAAGGATTAAATTGTTAATTTTTTTAATTAAACATGTAAAATAGGGTACACTTTAACGATCTTTACTTTCTATCTACCTTTCGATCTACCTTTTTTTGGGTACTTCTTACGGTATCTTTAGTGTACTTTTGATGCTTGAATAATATCTATAAAAAAAAAACCTATATGTGTGATAAACATCCTAAAGGGACATTCACTGGAATGTACTACTATGCTTTTGAAAACAGCGGTATTACAGGATGGTTTGTTTTGATTTTTTAAATAAAATTATATTTTAAACAATAAATATCGATTAAAAATAAGTGTGTGGGCATATGTGATGAATATGAGCGTGATGTTACAGATGTTATCATTGTAAGCAGTAGCAAGTTATTTTAAAACAATCGGAGGATTCGATGAAAGTGCACAGTCTTGTACTGGCCAGACCTCACACTGTTTATGTTGTATTGTGCCATAATATATTGTTTATGAGGGTTCAGTTGTTAAGTATTCAAATTATTATTAAAATCAGACCCAACTAATGTAGGTATACTAATTCCAATGATAATTGCACTACCTTTGTACCAAGTAACGTTTCATGAAAGGTATATTTTTTATATTTATATTATCTGCCATATAATTTTATAGAAATGTAACTTTTTACTTGGGTACCCATGCACCCACTGACCGCTGGTTTTTTTTACTTACATTAAGCATACACTTTAAATGTTTTTCGCTGCAAGAGCATTTCAATTTACAAAACACATAAATAATTTTCAAATATTTTATGTACATGCCTTTAATAAAGTTGCCTTATTACTTACAACTATCATGAGTTATCAATTATGTATATTATTAAATTATGGAAAGAGTTAAGATACTTATTAAGTTGATTGAAGATAGATACAAGAATGGTTCTCATAAAATTAATTTTAATACTTTTTTTTTTTTTTTTTACTCTTAAAACAAAACGGCAAACAAGAAACTAACAAAATACAACTTAAATCTTTGTATACATTTAAGAAAATAATTGGTAATAAAACTGCTAGAGATAGTATAGACATTCAAAATCTAAAAGTAAAAAAAGTTATTTCAAAGACGTTCCTGCGGAAAAGGGCACGAAGCTCAGTATGTTACGATTATTTCAATATCGTTGTTGAATACTCCTTATCTAATGCTAATAGTAATTAAAAATGACTTTAAATCCTCAACAGAAATTACTAAATACCTTACTAGTCAATTCATATTACAAAACGATACAGCAGTTAGGAATTCTCTGACTTCATGAACGATAACAAAAATAAATGAGATGTAATATTATTACTAAGAAAAACAGAAAAAAATTTATTTTGAACTAGGTAAAATAATACAAGTAAAAGAATGTCTGCAAGAATATGATCAGTATAGTATTCAATTAAACTTAATATTTATCACATATGCTGTAATATTAAATAAAAATACACACTTTATCAATAGAAGAAACTCATTTAGTAGTAGTTGAACACAAAGCACAAATAACAAATAACAAATGTAAGTGGAGAGAAATAAGGTCATACCAATCTTTTCACGAAGTCAATTTTTGGATAAATGAAAGCTATTTAGAAACTGTAACTGTTTAATATTATAAAACTCAAGAAGAAAATCATTCTCAGGGTTCGTAACAAAAACCATTTTAACCATTTAACATAAGAAAATTTTTCTGCCTCCATATCTAATCAACTACATAAGAAATAATCGTGTTTAATGTACATCAAATTGTCATGCATTAATTGTATTAAGGAAAATTTTATTTTTTAAAGTACATAATCATATATTCCTGTCTTATATAGTTGTTATAGTATACAATTAAACTAACCTATTTTTTTACCCTATGTCGTTAATATGATATTAAAATAATAAACCACACCACTAAGTTTTCTTGCGATGTTTTTCGTAAGATTCTGTTTAATAACATTAAATTTCTAGACAGTTCAAAGCTAAGACTATCATTTTTATAGAACGTAGCTTTTTAGAAGACCGTACAACTCAAAATACCCTCACATTGCTCTGATCATTTTTATTTAAAATGATCTTCGTGGGACATGTAAACTTATAAATAGTAAAACATTGTACTTTTTTTTTTTTTAAATTAACTAGAATAATAAACAACTTATGTGTCATTAACAGAGTCGTACTTACTTATTTGCAATACTATAATTACTACAAAATCGCTTAAGTCGTTTCCGTTCTTACTTTATGATTATTTCTGTAGTTTAACATAAGCATAGAGGTATCCTGGTTTGTGGGGGTTGGCAAGTGGAGCAAACAACGAATTACCTTTCTGGTGTACACACACACATATCAATACATAAGGAATTTATGAAGAATGTTTTTGTTAAAAAACCTTATTAAGCTTTAATTTTACAATTCATTTATAAGTTCTAAGCGTCAAGTACACAAGTATTTTTAGTTGGAACAGATTATTGTTGACAACAACTGTTAATAATTGGTGCACTGTTAGAACTATCGTCATATGATACAGCGTTCAGGTTGTAACAAAACTTATTTATTCTTATTATTATTGCACGTTCATTACATTAAAAAACTTATTATTAAAATAATAAAAGGTATTCGATCTTAAAAAAATAATATGTTTATGCTGTTAATCAGCCTTCGCCAAATATATAACAATATAACAAATGAATAAAAGTCCTAACATTAAATTGCGTAAGAAAAGGATGGCACAAAAAAACAGTGTGTACAATTTTATTTGTATGTTGGATGGATTTTAAACAAGTCTTATAAGAGTACTAATAGAAACTTTTTTTTTTACGAATAAAAGATCAATGTCACAACATTCATTTGACTTGAAAGTTTCTACTAACCAAAAATGTAGCGAGAAAACAAGAAATTTTTTTCACCAGTCTTTTTCTCGATGGACTTATTTGACCTGTGTTTATCATTTTTATTTGAAGATAAGAATTTTGATAAGTTTAACGAAATGTCAAAAAAAAGTGCCAATGAATATTATTTTCAGATAGTAAAAGGAAAGGTACCTACTTTAACTCTACGAAAATATTTGTATCCAAATTAAGTGTATAAGATATGATTAGGGTTCGGTTATTTGAGGTGTTAAAAATGGAAGCTAATTACAGTTTAACTAAGTCAGTCAAAATTCTTGCTAATGTTACAGTGAAATTTAGTAAAATTGTGTACAGGTGCCACAAGTGCTTAAAATGTAAGCCTATCACTTTTCATGGCCAGGTTTGTATGCTTTGTAACAGTATAAGAAAACCAGTATTCGCTACGTGCACAATTTTGAAGCAGCGCCACCAAGGGAAAAACGAGAGCTATTGTTCTGGCACAGCAGAAGGCAATATTCGCGATATGTGCTTAATACCTACAGGAACACAGTAGCTCGATAGATACACGAAAGGTTCTGTGTGTATTATATCACGAACTAATACAATGTCTCAAGTGGTACAATCCTATGTGAATAACTTAGGACAAAATTTGTACTACAAGCACTATAAGCGCTTGAGTGTTACTTCAACACAAGTCCGTGTACTGTGTGATACGAGATATGTTTTATTAGTTTGCAATGTAGTCAACACAGACCTCCTCTTACCAATCAGAGAGCTCTGTTAGCCCTATACTGGCGTGTTCAGACAGTATTTACACACGTTCATACGATACGCTTAGAGAATCAGGCCCCAGCTAAAAACTCTAAGAAATACACAGTATCCAATGTATTTTATTGCGTTTTTTAATGAACATGCCTGGGTAAAATATGAACATACTATTCATAATTTTTTAAAAAATTTAACCCTTAGAATGGTTGTCGATGTATAAACACATAACTTTCTAATGATAGTAATGCTTAGCAGTCTGCTAGCAGAAGACAAACATATCGTTTAGTTTCAAATATTAGCACTGGTATTGCTGCGATCGCTTTTTCAGCTTGTGCACGTAGCGAATACCTTGGTGATGTTGGCGCTATTGTAGATGTTGTGTAAAATAATTTGAATTTTGAACGTATTCTATTACAAAGTTATAGAATTGTGTGTTATATAATATTTCATTGCACTGGTATTACAAATGAAAAATAAATGTATTCAAACCATAAAAATATAAGGTATTTTCACTTGTGACGTCATTCCAAGATGGCACGATCACTGGGTTTTTTTTCAAATTTGCACCAAATGTGCAAAATCAGCTGTGAAATTTACGAGGACGTCCCAACTAATGATAATGCGTTTAAAAACTTCAGGTTTTAATGAGCTATCGAGTGAACACTAAATTTTTTACATCTTTACTTGATAAGCAATGCAAAAATGAATGAAATTATCGTGGGCATAAAGTTGATTAGAAAAATTTTTCATTTTTTGTGCTTACCATGATCAAGTTGTAACGAATTTGAAATATAGTCAATAACGATTCCCAATGCATTAACAGAAATTTTTCGTTTGTTTGCCAAAAGTGTAGTTTTAATGAAAATCAGTACAGAAAAAAAAGTACCGCAATCAGGCAAATTGTACCCGTCTAGTATACATATATATGGTTGCCAGCCTCCTCGCCTCCGCAATCATAACAAAGTCCCATAACGATTTGCTAGTATATATCAGTGCCCTCCGGTGAATTTGGAAATTCTAAGTGACAATATGCGTCATGCCTGATCAGGCGCAGGTACGCGAGAATTCGTAAGTTTGGTTGACTTACTCGTCACTTGTCGTGCAGTCGACAGCACGACAGGTGACGAGTAAGTCAACCAAACTTACGAATTCTCGCGTACCTGCGCCTGATCAGGCTGACGCATATTGTCAGCGAAACGTTGCGCATCAATAAATCAACGCAGAAAATTTAAATACACTTTACTTGTATTTATTTATTTTCTTACACTTCGCCCCCAACGGATCACTGATCACTTAGAATTTCCAAAGTCCCATAACCTCTGACGAGCTGTCAAAATTGAAGCAGTGTGGGGCAAAAACATGAATAAAAGTTGTTATATAAGTGGTTGTCACGATTAATCTGCGAAATCTTTTTTTTGTATTCCATCTGTGATTTTTCCGGACAACAAAAAATAGAAAAGTATCAGTGCAGAGGACCGAAATGAAATCATTTCTTTATCTATGAAAAGACAACATTTCACAGATTTATCGTGACAACCACTTATACAACAACTTTTATTCATGTTTTTGCCACACACTGCTTCAATTTTGACAGTTCGTCAGAGGTTATGGGACTTTGTTATGATCGCGGAGGCGAGGAAGCTTGCAACCATGTATATATACACAAATAGTAGATGGGTACAATCTGCTAGATTGCAGTACTTTTTTTCTGTACTGATTTTCATTAAAACTACACTTTTGACAAATAAACGAAAAATTTTCTCTAATGCATCGGGAATCGCTATTGACTATATTTCAAATTCGTTGTAACTGGATCATGGTGAGCACAAAAAATAAAATATTTTTTAATCAACTTTATGCCCGCGATTATTTCATTCATTTTTTGCATTGCTTACCAAGTGAAGATGTAAAAAATTTAGTGTTCATTCGATAGCTTATTAAAACCTGAAGTTTTTAAACGCATTATCATTAGTTGGGACGTCCTCGTGAACTTCACTGCTAGTTTTGCACATTTGGTGAAAATTTGAAGAAAAAAACACAGTGATTGCGCCATCTTGGAATGACGTCACAAGTCAGAATACCTTATTATTTTAACATCTTCTACTGACGTGATAAGATCGATTTATGTGTTTATTAGTGATCCTTTAAAATTTCAAGGGAGTTGAGGGATGGGAAAAATTAAACCCTACAAGTATAACGAAAAATTCAAAAGAATTTGATCTTACTTTCAGTAGTGCTGAGAAACAGTATTGGGATTTATGTGTATGACCCTCTAAAAATATTTTATGATACAGGTAGATTTTAATATGTACTTGTCCTAAGTTTTCAATTTAGTTAACGACTTAGTTTTTTCAGTATGGCTTTAAAAGTAAAAATATAAAAATGATCTTTGTAGAGTGAATCAAAGTGAGCTAACAAGCAGGTTCAGTTTAATAGTTTATGCAATAAATAATAATAAAACAATTTTTTTATATGCCTGAGATTAGGAAACAAATAATGTGGATATTTTAATTTATTTACAAAAACATAAATATATGTAAGGTTAAAAGACATCCTTGGACAATTTTTTTCAATGTTTTTATTTTACATATAAAAAGTAAGGACCAAATTAGAACTCTCAAAATTCTCCATGAACAAGAAAAAACAATTTCTTTACATTCAAGGCCCAAAATGTTCTAGGTAAATATCATCATGTTAGAAGTCAATACACTGTTTCATTTGTTATTGGTTAATATTTTTGTCTATGGGGTGGACAGGTTTTGCTACTGATCTTTTTCCCCAACAACCCAAGAAAAAAAGTATTAAAATCAATAAAACATTTGCCTTAACTTGAGGTGGGGCTAAGTCGGGGATTCTTTTAAATTGTAGGAGTGGCCAAGGGAAATAAGCTAGTGGGCAAACAAAAACTAAGTTTAACAAAAATCTTGTATGAAGCAATAACATTTCACCATATTTATAGGAGAGCTGAGAGTGAGATTAGTTTTTATAATTGTAAAGGGTTGCTGCAGGAAAAGAATAAAAATGTTACTGTTTAAAAAGGATAAAAAATTAGTAGAATACTACCTTGTTTGAAGGGAGGCTAAGGGGTGTTTAAGGTTGGTGGAACAGAAAAAGTATGAATAGGAAAATTATTAAACTGATCCTTCAAAATTACATTACAGAAACAGATGGATAAAAAATATATATCTTTTTATATTTCATAGTTATTAAAAAGGGTTATTTTCCACATTATCCATTCACCCTTTTCAACACCCTTTCTAGATCACCTCAGCCCCCTTTTACCAAAGGTAAAATTGAATTTGTTTTCATGTCATCTTCTTAGATTGAATTTTCATTTTTCCTACCTTTGGTCCCCTTTGTAGCTCCTTTCAGTGCCCCTTACGATTCCAAAGAACCGCGATTTTAAGCTTTTCCTCTAGTTACTAGTAAATTTATTTAAACGTTGTTTTTATTAGGATAAATTTTTTTTGCCCCATCCATAGCCCCCCTCAGCTACTATCACAATTTTACGAAGCCCCTTTTAGATTCCCTTTCACCAAGGCTGAATTTAAGTATTTTTTTCGTTGTTTTTATTAGGTTTTTGGTAATGCAGAGTATAAAAATATCTGTCCATATCATAGACAAAAGTTCTTACAACTAGAAACGAATTTGTGAATCAACGTTGTATACAACAGTATTTAACTTGATTATCTAGAGACATCAGACAAACAAAATTTATTTTTTGTTCATATGTAACCTTAATAAATGTAATGAAGTCTTTACCTAATTTTTCAATTATTAAATCACATACTTACGTTTCGTAATGTTATTATTCTTACATAAATTTCTGTTTGAGTAAAGGAATAATAATTATATTATTATTTTTCCTATTCTTACTAAATACTCAAAACGGAGGTAGTTAATCAATTTAGCAAATCACTCTAGATAGTTAATGTTAAAATGTAAAGATATTGAAACAATTTAAAAAATTTTTATTTTGTAAATTTCTATTAAAATAGCTATTTAAATAACACTACTTTCATTTTGACTTTAATGTACTTGAGAAGATGTTCGTTATTAGTAACCTTTAAAAGGCACACTCAAAAGAAACTCAGTCGTCAACTAAAATGAAGGAAAAAGACTAGCATATATTGATATCTTGCTATACATAATAATTCAAGAGGATTATACCACATAACTTCTAATACTGTTTCTCAGTGCTCCTCTCAATAAGGTTACATTTTTTAAGTTCTTATGTAATTTTTTTTAGGCTTGATATTGGTTACTTTTCTTGGCCTCCTTACAGTTTTAAGTCAAACATTAGCTTCCTTCACCCCTCGGCCTTCACTTACACCTTACGTTTGTTAGGACCATAATTGAGCCCCCTCGGCACTGCATTAGCAACCCTCTGCAAAAGGTGAGATTTTTGTATTTTTTTTTTGTTATTTCAGCTGAACTCTTTTTTTATCTAACTATTTTTAGCACCTCTCCCTTACTTTTTTGCAACACGTTATCATTTTTATACCAACGTTTCAATTGTTTTATCTGAACATTTGTAAGCACATTTCCATACTACTGTTAAAAGAGTGTTATGGAACACTGGTTTTTTTTCTTCAAGTCTCAATGAACTTAATCACTGCATTGACAATTTTATATAAGAAACGACATAATGTATCAATACTCAATTAAAGTACAACTAATCAGCTCTTAGAGTATTAAACTGTGGACTTCGCTTGTTGCCCAATTTACTATCAGAAAGTTAAAGAGGCTACCTCAAACCCTTTATTAAAGTATATTGCATATTTTAATGAAATTCTAATTGTTATCTAGAATCTACACCATGCACAACCTTTCATAAAAAAAATAAATCGTATCTAATTTCACCTTTACATTATTTACAAAAACTCTTCAATGTAAATATTACTTTATTACTTCAATTAAAATATTAAAAACAAATGTTCTGATTCTAAAAATAAAATTTTTTAAAAAGATTCATAAACTAAAAAAATTTTTTTAAATCAAAGACATGAAACAAATATAAGGTTTATGCATATCAAAGGTGTTAACGTATGAAATTAAGTTGAATTGTTGTTTGACTAAGCAGTAAAATAATTGTTTTATTTTTAAAATTGTTAGCAGTATGGATGTGTGGGTATGTGATTGGGCAATAAAATGTACAACACTGTCGTTTTTATTATAAAACACGGACACGTTTATTCTCACTATCTTCAGTGTATGCTATCTTTAGTCTTTACAATCAAGGATACAATCGTAAGCTGAACTGAAATAAAGCAAGATCAAATCAAGAGGAAAATACGAAAAGTAGGAAGTGCGTATCGACAGACTGACTGACTGCGCGAGAGTGAGTAAACTATAGGTATTAGACGCTGAAGTGCAGCGTCACGGCGTCTCGTCTTCTTGCTATTGCGCATGCGTCAGAATTCAGTTACGAGCGCCAAATATACATCTAACACTCCCTCCCTTTCGTATCTGAATTTAACAAAACAATATAAAATGAAAAAAAAGGAAAGACATATTGGAATATTAACACTGAGGAATCATATTCAAATGAATAAGCAATCAGCTGAAGATGTGGAACACGTCGGCTTCTTGATCACTCATTGGGGTTGATTGCGAAAAGCTAAAACATACACAGAAAAATACATTAATCGGCATGTCTACTATCATTATCTATCTATTATCAATTTATTAATTTTACTATATCAAGTTCAAGTTTAATTATCATGCAATTTACACTGATTAACATTCAAAATTTCTTTCATTAGTCTTTCATACAGTTCAAACGGCAGGGGTTTTGTAAAAATGTCTGCTAGTTGTTCCTTGAATGGAATCCATTTAACGATTATTTTTCCTCGGCATTTACATTCCTTAACATAGTGAGCATTGATCTCGGTCATGTGTCTGAGTCTTTTGCCACCATCTATATTAGCACTTGCTCCGGCGGCTTTGTTATTACACCAAAGATCTGCAGGCAACAGAATTTATGACAGCATTAAGCTGATTGAGTGTTCCAATCCTATAAGCTCCTGCCTTGCATCACTCATCGCCACGTATTCTGCCGCGCAGGTTGAGATTGCAACGTAATTCTGTTTTCTCATCTTCCAAGCAACTGTATGGCAATACAATCTTATGAGTATCCACCTGTTGTAATTGAGCCTTTACAGTCTGCCAAACTCGCATCTGAAAAGACTTCCAGCTTATTTTTCCGGCTTCTGTAGGTTAATCCCAGAGTTCTGATGTGTTGTAAATATCGAAGGACTCGTTTGACCATTTTCTAGTCAACAGTTGGGCAGATTTGGTGTCTGCTTAATACATTCACAGAGTGCGAGATGTCTGGTCTGACTGTGTTAGCCAGATACAGCAGGCTTCCAACTGCTTCTTTGTGAGGTACATTTTCTTTAGTTTTAGTTTTGTTTAGTTCTCCAGTCTCTTCCGATTCTTCTCTGTCTTATTTTCTTTGCCGATTCAGGGCTTGATTTGTCAACATTGATGTTCTTTGTGGTTTTGAGTCGGTAAATCCAAACCTTTCCAGAACTTTGTCGAAGTATGGTGTTTGCGTAAGTAAAATTGAATTATGTTTTCTATCTCTTTTTACTGTGATAACTAGGAAAGTGCCAACCTCGCCAGGATCTGATATCTCAAAGTCAGACTGCAGACCAATCTTAATTTCTTTTGATTTACTTACCAATTTCTTGCTATCATGATATCATCTTCATATGGAATCAAGATTATAAGGCTAACTTTTTCTTTCCATGCGTAAAGGCAAGTTTTACTGGTGTGCGTTTGTGATACTAGTTTCAGTGCAGCACCATACGAAAACACTCGTTCCATTTCTTCAAGCTGATCTTGAGTCTATAAAGGGTTTTCTAGATTACATCCTTTATTTTTCTGAAGTTAATCTTCGTCAAGCATACCTTCAGGAAATTCTATATTTCTTTCTTTCTTGATTGAAACATTCATGAATGCTGTTTTGACATCCAGCAGACAAGTTTCTAAGTTAAATTTATTAAAAGTTGATATTACCGATCTCACAAGAGCCAACCCAGATACAGAAGCATAAGTCTCTTGCAAGTCGTACTTATTCCTATCTTTAAACCCACAAATCACACCAACCTTACTTTAAACGTCGTGGTTCCCATCTTCGTCTATCTTCTTCTTTAGGACTCGTCTGGAATCTATAATGTTTGGCTTGCTTTCTTCAACATTCATAGTTGGCCTGTCTACAATTTTCCATACTTGATTGTATGCATCGATTCCAATTTTTCATAGATTGCTTTGAAGTTTTCTTGAACAAGCTCTTTATTTTTCCTCGATCGTCCTTATTTTATCTTGACTCCTTGTTCTCCCTCCGTTTCTAATAATAATCCAAGTATCTTCTATCTTTACTATACTATCTTTGCTAAACTTGAAGAACCATTCATCTTATTTAATGTCTGTCTTATGATTATTTCAGTTTGCTATTTTATCATTTCTCCAGACATTTCTAAATACAAGTCTTTCATGAAATCTTACACCCAGAACCTCATAAAATTTGCATCCTCTGGTCTTAGAAAAATGTAGCCGGTAGTAGTATAGCCAACCAGTACTACTTGTATACCTTGTGGGCTGTATTTGGTTCCAGTGTTCCTCTGTATCTTAATAAAGGTCATACGACCAAATCTTATTTGATTTATTTCTATCTTTAAATTGGGGGTAAAATTTCCTAAGGGAGCTGTTATTTTGTTGAACAGGTGTAGTGTGTAATTATATGTATATACTGCAGCACCTAAGGTTAGATCCAACATGTTTTCCCTAAACCTTGAGTTATATATGTAGGTTCACACTTTGTCCTGCAATGTGCGATTGATTCGTTCTGAAACGCCATTCTATTGAAGATTGTCTGGACAGATCAGTTGAGACTCAGCTCCCAATCTCTGGATAATTTCCACTGTTCGACCTCCTGCAAACTCTGTGCCTTGGTCAGTTCTGTAATAGCACAT
Organism: Copidosoma floridanum; assembly: GCF_036245765.1. Lineage (NCBI taxonomy): Eukaryota > Metazoa > Arthropoda > Insecta > Hymenoptera > Encyrtidae > Copidosoma > Copidosoma floridanum. The sequence continues at coordinate 3,617,136 of NW_028321885.1, forward strand.
CTTTGCATTAAAGTCCAGTAAATTTCGTGCGCTGGTCGCAAATTTGTCCATACAATTTCTTGCTTTATTTTTCACTTTCACAGGGTATGCCATTGTCAATATTTAGTAGTCGTCTGTGTATACTATCATGAAATTGTATCTTTTAGGATGAGTTGTTTCGATGCCCTCTCTCTTCTAGTGTTCAAAGGCAATCTTTAAATTTTAGCAATATGACACACCTTGCATAATGCAATGAAGTGATCGTCCACAGACTTATTCAAATTTTATTGTCCAAAAACTTTCTTTGCAATCCTTAAGATATTTTAACGATAAATGCCCGAATCTTGCGTTTCAGAGTATGGCTCTGCTATTTCTTTTAAGTATTTTATACCTTTATATAAAGGGACTTTAAGCCTCTGAAATCTCACCGATCATTAGTTCTTTACTATCATTGATTTTTTTATCTTCAATGGTTTTCTTAAACTCATTTTGTTGAGCGGTATCTAAACAATCTTTTTCAGATCCATTATTTAGGATCATAGGTCAGCTCTTACTATAATTGGTACAGACTTCCTGAACCTTCTCAGCCATTGCCGCAAAGACACATTCTATTATTAAGCAATCTATAATTTCTTTACGCTTCTTGTTGTTGCTTGTACTCTGACCCTCTTGCACTAGTTCCACTATCCAATGAAGACTCTGTAGGCATCGGAAATTAACGTCTCGTTAGAGCGTGGGTCAAATTTATCTATCTTAAGGTTATCTAAATAGATACATATGCATCTACTAACAAGCTGACGAAGCGATGTCAAGTTTCCAGCGAGCATATTGGCGCATATCACTCTATCTAGGACCATTAAGTCTTTGTTATTACGACCCGAAATCCACCTTTCTCCCTTCGCTCTCAAGTTCACGGAGGAATTTTTATTCACGCATTTAAACAATTTTCTTTCATATATTTTTGGTTTCCTCCGTGCGCGTAGAGAGCAAAGTTTCGGGTCCAACAACAAACATACTACTCGATGCATTAAATCCAAGCAATTCTATATTACTTTAACCTTCTTTACACTTTACTTAAATATTTATAGGAAAAACCATTCTCGCTTTTAAACAATCTATTAGAATCTGCAATTTTCACATCTGGTACTTTATTGACAATCTTATGGTAAAAGTCATCTCTTTTCTCATCTTCAAGAAAACTCTGAGTTTTACTAACAAGTTTGAAATTTATCAAAATCCATTCAAAATCCATCTTAATCTATCGAGGAATTCGCAAAATTTAATATCACTTTGCTTTGCGGGATCAAATCTAACAGTGTGAATTTTGTTGTATATTTAATACGCCTTCATCTGTTCATCACTTCTTTTCGTATCATTAATTTTTGCACTATTATCGTAGGATGATTAAAAAAATTATCTGTTTTAATAATCTAAGGATAATCTATCTAGTATTAAATTTAAAGTCTGCTCTCTATCTTCAGTCAACTTTTGAATCCCCTAAATATTTTTCTTGTGGGCTCCTGGCTCCTTTAGTCAATTCTATCTTAAGATCATTATTTCTGCTTGCCATTTTTCTGTTTCTTTAAATTATCTTTCCTATCGTTCAGATCTTTAACATGCTATCTATAGTTTATGTATTAATCAAATCTTTTTTTTTTTTTTCATTTTCTTTTTTTTTTTATTATTTTCTATCACTTATTCAGGCTTATTAATCAAAGTCAAATCTATCTTTCTTTTTTCTTTTTTTTTTTTTTTTTTTTTTTTTTTTTTTTTTTTTTTCTTTTTTTTCTCAAATATTCAATGTAATATCTTGTTAGAATAATCTTGTATTAATTAAATGTATGTTTCTATTTTGCTAAGCTTTAATTTGCTTTCCTGTTAAAATAATCTTGTATCCATCAAGGCTATCTTTCTATTTTTAAATCTTTGCTATTTTTAGTTGAGGTATCATCGAAACTATCTTTCCATTTTTATATCGTTAATTTGCTACCTTGATAAGGTATGGATGAAACTTGTTTTTCTATCTCTCAAATCTTTATTCTTATCTTAACATGAGGTATTAATCAAATTTATTTTACTATCTCTCAAATCTTCATTCTTGTCTTTAGATGAGGTATCAATCAAATTTATTTCTCTATCTCTCAAATCTTTATTCTTGTCTTTAGATGAGGTATCAATCGAATTTATTTTTCTATCTCAAATCTTTATTCTTATCTTTAGATGACGTATCAATCAAATTTATTTTTCAATCTTTCAAATCTTTATTCTTATCTTTACATGAGGTATTAATCAAATTTATTTTTCTATCTCTCAAATTTTTATTCTTATCTTTAGATGACGTATCAATTAAATTTATTTTTCCATCTCTCAAATCTTTAACTTGCTATCTTGTTAAAGGTTCCCTTTGTTTATGTCTATCTTAAATTTTGTTTGCACGTGACTTATTGTATTCAAATCTTCTATCTTTAATCTATCTAAAGAACCTCTAACTGGAATGTGCTGCTTGTGTTAAGGAATAGTGTAAATTATATCTCCACGTTTTTCCATTAAGTTAAACTGATCTCCTGTATCGTAATCGTCACTTATATCTCCTGTAATAACTCAGATCAAGTTATATATATTACTTCCCAGTGACCATTTTAACCCCATTTGTGTCACCGGGAAACATGAGCAAGCACGCACACACGAGCTCAATGCATGCACACTACTCATAGGACGAGATACATCAGATGACTTGAACATGCAAACGTAACATGTCTATAGTCATACACAATAGCAGCACAATTCCAATGCTATTGAGCACAATCGTATGCCTGTAATTACGATGTGCTGACGCGTATTACAACAAAGTTAGAAATTTTAAATTTCTGCATTTTAATTTGAGTCGGCATTTACCTCTAGTCTGAGCGTGAAAATCCACGAAGAGAATCGAGGCCGCACTGTACGGGGACTTGGAAAAGTAAACAAGTCTATCTAAGATGGCTGCTCTGTGCGCGCCATCAGCTACCAAGCCTACTGAAAGGAATACATACGCTCGGTCTGACCGAACGCAAGTCATGGCCGAAACGAAAGTCCCTCTCCCCGCTTCAAGGCGTCCCCCTCAGCGGTAGCTATAGCTGTAGCAGCTAAATGAAAATCCTCGTACCCCAATCCAAGCCTGCCTCACGCGAGGAAAAACACGTGCCGACTCTTGACCCTTGAAAATTACAGAATACTAGCTTTATAAAACGCTTCACAAATCCCATCCACTGTCATACCCATCATATCTATAACATATATTATTACCACTCTCATGCAATTTCGGTTTCGAACCATCGAAAAATAAAACACATTATGTCAACATAATGACCGACAAAGACATCATAAGCATCATTATCAGCTACTTACTTTCTTTCTTTCGTAAATCCCTCACAATCCCTCTCGCCCCGCCAGTTGTCACCTCCCAGATCTGCTCGGTCTCACCAGTGTCAATCTCTACGCCGCCTCGTCGATGGCCTGTAAGAAAAGGGATGCAAGAAAACGCGGAGGGCAAAAAAAAATGCGAGCAAACGCAAGATGGGCTCGATCACAGAGAAAAAAATGGTGGCTAGCGGAGGTCTTGAATACACAACCACACTACACTTCCGGGCCCATAACCTGTTAGCAGTATGGATGTGTGGGTATGTGATCGGGCAATAAAATGTACAACACTGTCATTTTTATTATAAAACACGGACACGTTTATTCTCACTATCTTCAGTGTATGCTATCTTTAGTCTTAACAATCAAGGATACAATCGTAAGCTGAACTGAAATAAAGCAAGATCAAATCAAAAGGGAAATATGAAAAGCAGGGAGTGCGTATCGACAGACTGACTGCGCGAGAGTGAGTAAACTATAGGTATTCGACGCTGAAGTGCAGCGTCACGGCGTCTCGTCTTCTTGCTATTGCGCATGCGTTAGAATTCAGTTACGAGCGCCAAATATGCATCGAACAAAAATGAACACATCAATTTGTCTCATTGTGTCAGAAAAAAATATTGAAATAATAACTTTATGGATTTAATACATTTACTAAACGTATAAATTATCCGGGCAATAAATTGTTGAATGACACAGTTTATTCCTATTTTAATGAAAAATTAACCGATTTTAAATTATTTCATTTTCTTTTTCAAAAGCTTAAAGGTCATTAAGGTATACTGACTCTTACATTTGTATATTATACTGGCCATTTTACACAAACGCCTAACAACCAGAATGCCAAACAAAAAGTGTATGTTAATAACATAGTTGAATGATGCAGACGTCCACATAACTTCTTCTTATTTATCTGCATAGTTACCCACTTCCCTGTATATATAATTTTCCACATAAAAATCTATGTACTATCATACATGTAGTGATGAGAAGAGTCATTAAAATAACCCCTTTCTTGATGCCCCACTCACCTCTTACATTTCCTTATAAGACTTTGTGAAAGTGATAAATATCCACTGCAAATTTTTATTATATTATGAATTTTGCTAATTTTTTTATTGCCCCCTCTCTTAATGCTCTTACGATTGTAAACAATCCCTTTGCTCCTGGACAGTTCTGTCTACATGAATATTACTCTATTACTGTATGAATTGCAAAAAATTGAATGAAAGATAACTAATGATGACTTGTAATCGTAACGGAGCTACTTTGATTTTTAATTCTGACAATCAGTTGAATAGTAAATTTTTTAAAAAAGATACAATAATTATCAATAAGTGATAGAAGGCATTAAGTTATTGATCTACTTCTTTATCTTTAAGGTAGCCAAAAAATTATTTACGAAGTAACAAAATTAGAACTCAACACTGGTGTGAATGAAAAAAAGTTTATTGTTCTGTAAAAGAAGTAAAAATAAGGCTTGGAACAACGGAATAAAAAAATTAGGAGGATGATAACAAGTACAAAAAATTATAACTATCTGTAGAATAGATATTACATTTCTTTAAAACTAGAATCTTTTTTGCTATCGATATTAAATTAAAATGAAGTACTTAAAAGTTTTAAAAATTAAAAAACACATTATTCTTTAGAAGATTTTATAAATATTCAAGGAAATAATGCACTGTGTTAATTGAATTTGATTTTTGAGTCAGAGAATAAGACTTATAAAAGTTCTAGTTTACCTATACCCATACATGATTTTAAAGAAACAAATAACGACAAGTAACATGACGTATATAGGAACGCTTAGTATCTTGTATCCCCTGTTAAACGATATTCAAAAACAAATTCTTGATGTAGAATTGTGGCAGTGTAAAAAAAACTTTTTTCGATGATGGTCTAAGTGGGACAGTTAAGATAATTGGGTACGAAATTTAAACTTCTTACTTTCTTTCAACCAAAAAAAAGTTTTATTTATGACATTGACAGGTATTGCATTATCATCACTTCTTAAAGAAGTGACAAGTCAACAAACTTTTTCATCACTCTAAAACTCTAAAATTAAATAAGGTTATATTCTTGACAGGACAATCTTAAAAAAAATTCTGTTAACTAGTAAAAATATGTGGAGTACAGCTTCCATCATTTCAAAGAAAGCCTTAGAAATAGTTGATAATACATGACAAAGCTTAAACGATGATACTAAACATTTTATAAAAAAAACAGTGTTATTTAGAAGGTAATTTTTAATAAATCCTTCTTGACTTTAAAAGAGTATCAGAAGTAGAATGATATCAAAATAATAAAACTTTTCATTTTAGAGCCATTACTTAAAATATGTAAATTAAGTCATGGATTCTTTTTAAATGATGCCAAATTTCTCAAAAAATTACGAAAAATATGAGATGATAACGCAAAGATCTTTATCATTCAAAGAAATAAGTTAACAGATAGTATATGTCGTAAAATATTTAGGGAATAATCGAATTAAAATTAGAGTAGTGTAATTTGAACAACGAACAGTGAATTCACATATTTCTTAAAGAATACTTCTGTTAATTAAGTTAAAAAAGAAACCGTCCCTTATTTAAGTGAATATAAAGCAACATATAAAAAGAGTAATAAATACAAATAGTTACATTAATATTAACTTTGCACTGGAAGTTTTAAATAATAATCGTTAACGTATTTACCTCATGAACTAAAATTTAAACGTTACGCAATTATAATATTAGTCAGGAATTAAGGTACAGTCAATAGGTACATGCATAAAATAAGTAAAAAATAGAAAAATTAATAATATGTAATATTAATGGAAAAATACTATAAAAAGAGTAATGTATAAAGTAATAATCCCATTTATGACCTTGTGCATAGAAGCATTTACATATTTACTATAGTTGTCATGTTAAAAGCGGTGACAGCTTATTTTATCGTTGCCTATGACAAATAATTAATCATTATGACAATGCTTCTACAGAGTTGGTTTGTACTAAGAAATTCTTAATGTTAACATGAAAAATTATTTTTTGTTTTTTTAGGTGTCTAATGTGAAATAATTATTTAACAGTTAGAGTCAGAAAGTATGTAAAAATTTTTCTGTGAAAAACTGTTCGAATAAAAAACTATACATCTATATATTTAATGTATACTCATTATTTATCTATATCAATACGAGACAACTATTACGTATTTTAAATTTTAGTTGCCAAAAAAGTAAATTAAACATAAATATTAAATTTATCATTGAACACAATATAGACCTTCACTTAGATGTGTATGGATTTATAAAGTAAATTGTAACACAGTAGATTACAATATTATACATACATACTAGTGGGGCTTTGCCCTCCACATACTTTATGCACAAACCACTGAATATTCTGTGAAAAAAAAAGAACATCTCAATTAAAAGAAAAAGTTTATTTTGAATCTGACTTTACAAGTCATATAATTCTTCTGTTTAATATGTAACGTATATTACACACAAATGTTTGTATTACAATTTACTACGTTAAGCATAAAATTCATTGTGAAGAATAAGATAACATAACTTTAGCATCTACGGGTTAATCCGCATACTGGATCTATCTGAGATCTGATAAACCAAACATGAACATTTAATGTATCCTTTAATTATGCATTAAAAATAAAATTTTTGAACACAACTTTGATTGCAAAGTTCTGTTAAAATTTTTTTTACTTTACCAGTTAAATATGCAGATCTTAGTTTTACTTATAATTTCAAAGATGACAGCAGGCATAATAGTGAGATGAACAATAGCTTCATAATAATGTCAGAATTGAGCAAAACTAAAGAGAATTATGAAAAAATTATTATGATATAGAAAAAAAGGTTCCACGATGATAAAAACGTTTTAATCTCTAAAAAGAAACCAAAAACTTATTGAGTTTTAAATAGTAAAATAAGATCTTAAAATAGTAGTTTAGCCGAAACTATGTCAACGAACAAAACCGATTCAAATAAAAATGCAATAAATGAAAAACAAATACGTACAAAAAAAGCCTACCTTCTTTGAGTCTGTATGATAATGAATTAGTCCAAACATATTTAACAAAAGATGATTTTACATTCCTAATTTGATAATACGATAATTTTTCTTCTTTCGCATCATTTAGTGCTAATCTCGAAAGCGAAAACAAACTTTTAATAATTAATACAAGATTTCAAAATAATTGACAAAGTCAAAGCCAAGTTTGTCACATGACACCTAATTCCGTTATAAAAAACACTCATGATTATTCTGATTATTCTCACTGTATATATGATCATGACCTCACTGTCATAAGCAAATTTTGAAAATAAAACCCAACGTTACAAAAGCAACGTATTAAAATACTAATTAAGCAATGGAGCAAAATCCGTCTACAAAAAAATACTAACATTTAAAACAAGATGCCAATATAGATTTTGGTTTTCTTTTCATAATGATCAGTAAATTTTAAGGATTAAATTTTGCCAAGATCTCATAGAGCATATACACTGAAGTGCATCAATAATTTTAAAATTACTAAAATAATAAATAAGGAAACATTTTTATGTTACCTTCGACATTTATTAGTGGTGTTAAGTATGTAAAAAAGCCATTTCTAGGATGCAATTGCAATAATACAAAAATTCGTAAAATCTGATTGATTTACTACTGTTACATATAACTCAAAATGAAAAAAAATAAAGAGGGTTATAAAAAATTTTTTTTAAGGTACCACTCCTAATGATTTTCCAAATATTACTTTTAGATTATGTCATACAAAACTAAAATACATATCGGATAATGAAAAGAAGCAAAATATTTCGGAATATATTATTTTGTACAGTTACACAACTGAATAATGAAAAAGAGTCCTGCCAGGCTCACTTTATTGTTACATTTTATACTAACGATCAATCATTCAAAACGATGGACATTGACAAATTTCGGCAGAAACTTTACATGATTCATATATCAATATTTAAACAAGAGTATTTGTAACAAATAATACTTTCGTATGAAATGTATCATTATTTATAAGAATTGTAAAAAAATTATGAAGACTAATGTAAATTCCTTGGATTAACATAAATGCAGTATGTAAGTTAATTAATCATTCTTATAATAATTTGACTGCACACTTTTCAGCATTTTTATCGTATAGTCATAAATTATGATAAATAATTTGCTTTTAATAAGTCTTATAAGGGTACTTGGAAAGATTGCAGAGGGGGGTTAGAGGGGAGAAAACTTGAATGTTAGGGGGCCCGAAAATGTGGCAAGGGAGGGGGGGGTAAAACGGATCCACACATCCCCAGGGCTTCCTCGTAAGTTGTATAGACTCTACTTCCCACCCCACTACATCCTGAATTGACTTTTTTAAAGATTAAAAGACATCCTACCGTATTGTACTATAACTGTTCTATTTTTGTACTCTACTGACGTCTTTCGTAGTTTAATAGACTTATGCATACATTGCAGCTTGCAACATTACAGTTCATATTAAATCTTTTAGAATTGATAAAAATACAGGCAAACTTACTTTTTGTTGTTTTAGTTATTTATATGTTAGGACATAAATTTATTTATTCAAGACATATACGTTTGCAACATGATATACATATATGTTTAAGAATTTCAAATTTATAAATTAATGTTTAAATATCAATCATAGGAGTCATCGCTTATCAGTCTGGTTCAAAATCTTCTAAAAAACCGTTCAAAGAAAAATATGAAGGCATTTAGCATTAACGTTTTTTTGCTCATTGTACCGTAAGTTATACATATTTATCTGTCTGTTTTTGCTTACTTTTATCGTTAGTTTTGGTCATTGGTCTTGTTTTTTGACACGATTTTGAAGCAGGTTACTTTTCATTAAAGGATTTAGTGAAAAAAAAATTATAAAATTATGAGCTTACATCATTTTTGAATCAGTCTTTAATACTAAAAATAGGAAGTTGCCACACGGAGCCTGAAGGGGTAAAGCCAAACTAGCATATTTGTTGACCCCTTAACATTTAACTATGCGAAAGAAAATTCTTTTTGTTTCTCTGTGAATTCAACTCAACACACTTTGTGTAAGCCACCCCACGCCCCTAACTACTCTTACACAGCCTTTACATGTAAGTTTAGTGGCCCCCTACAACTTTGTTACTTTCCCCCAAGAAAACTTATATTTTTGGAAACTGTTGAAATATTCCTGTTTTAACGGCAATATGTTAAAGATTGGTGCATATTCAATAATTGTCTAACCCTACAAAAATTTTAAATGTATTGTAAAGATACTTTATCGTAGGGTAAATATGAAATATTGACCCCCACCACAATCCCTCCACAGTCCCTGAATGAACTTATAATTTTTTGTGAGATAACTTTATGATCGAAGGGAAAGAGGCTAGCTCACCACCTACCTTGATAAAACAATTAGAATTTCATTTAGGTATCTGTTATTTTTATGATTGTGTGGTTCTCACCTTCACTGTACAATGACTTTGAGTTGTGTCTCTTATAATTTATCAGTTTTTGTCTAAATAAAAATAAATTTTATCATAAATAAGATTTTTCAAAACAAAGGTTGTGAACCAAGTGAAAAGTCTCAATGGTATATCAAACTACATGACGTTTGAATCTCTTCATGCAGAATTTTTAATTTACTTTAAACAACTGTTTATAGATGGTGATGGTTTGCAGAGTGCACGAAGATCAGCTAGTAACAGATCGTTTATTTGTCAAAAGTATGGCTAAAATTAGAAAAATTAATATGTTTTAATATAACATCATAAAATTCAATGCGTTAATGTATTTGATTCAATTCTTTATTACTTTTTGATAAAAGATGGTTCAGGTAAAAAAAAATACTTTTGTTTTATCTTACTAATGTAATTAAAACTGAAAACGTGGGGTCAGCGTGCGAAGCAAATTAATTGTAATTACTCACTAATCTTTCGTAGAATTATGGATTCTTATAGCATCCAAGCAACAGTATAATTATTAGGACAATACTTAAACTAAACGTCATTATTGTAAGAATTTTAATAATTTACTTGAAGAAAGTATTTTGTGATTAGTTACCAAGGCATTTTTTTAAGACTTTTAACCTGACAGCTATATTCAGTACAAATGTATTTAAAAGAAAAGAAGATAAAATTTTTTTAATATTGCTTTTACTTGTCATTTTTTTATAACTAACATATTTCTAACATTGAGTCTACGTTGCTTAAAATATTAGATATGGGGTCTGTCTGATGTACTTTAGTTCAAGAAACATAAAACGTAACATGTAAGCATATTACGACATGTATATATACAACTTTTTTTAAATCTCATTTTCTAAAATATTCTATGTATACTTTCATACGTTATGTCTAATGTCAGCTTATCACGTACTGGTGATTCGTCCTTTGTGTAACAATGTTATTAAGAACTCCTAATAAATGCCTTTCATGCAAGCGTCTACGTAATAAAAATTTTTCACCGTTCCTTCAAGAAGACTTTAAATTTACATCAATATGTGGTCTATTATTTATTAAATGGCTGTTTTCAACTTAAAAGAAATGGTATGGTTTGTACAGTACCAATCATTTTTATTTCGTATTTAAATATATATGACAAAAGAAATATAAAATTTCTATTTTATCAACACTGATAGCAGCTTATCAATATATAAAGATTTTTCTTGATAAAAAGAGAGATCAAAAGTAATTTTTAAAAGCGTTATGCATCATAGTGTTTAAAATAGTGGTTATACTACCTGACCAGTTTTTCTTGCTGTAAACGACAAATCTGTGTAGTCAGACCATACTGAGAATGCGTTTGCTATTTCTTTATCAACTAATGTTTTTTCTAGTAATCGTGGATACTGACTTATTTTGTAGGTCAGATTTTTTACACGCCATCTAGATCCTTAAAATAAATTTTGTATTTAAATATACATTCTTGTAGTTGATTAAAAAATATGTCATGTCTTAGTGCTGAACACAAATTAGTGTTTTAAAACTAATTATGCAGTAAAAAAAGTTATTTTCTAAGGATCAAGCTACTTTGATATTTTTAACATCTTTATCATTCTCATTTGATAGTCTTCTGTATTCAACAATCTTATTTTTAAATCCAGAACTAATTTTGGTCATTATCGCTCATTTTTATTAAATTTACTTTTCAATATCTCATTAAAAAAAAGTGACTTTTAAGAATACAGTAAGTCAATAGTATTTTTGCTTTTAGAGAGCAGCTTTTAGTGGTTAAACAAGATACTTGTTCTATATTAAATAAGAAAAAGTTGAGCTCATAATAGAGGAAACGTGCATACTACTAAAGCATCGTTGTAATTCAAAAGTGAAAATACATCATAAATCATTACATTTGACTTAGGAAATTATTATATTAGCACTTCATACTACACCTTTTTTTTGGTTCTAGATTTGTTGGGGACATTTAAGGCTGCAATAAAAAAATATTTTAAAGTAAAAATTTGTAAAAAGCATTTGATTTGTAAGATAAATACTCACCTTTCTTGCAAACAAATGGTTTGAAGCAAAAGCTTACGTAGAATTACGTTATAAAATAAAAATTAAGAGTCACACAAAAAAAAAACTATTGGTACAATGAGCCAATAAACATCTTTTTTCGCAAGTCAGTTTTTCATCAATATATAGAAACAGTAAATAAAAAATGATAAGTGAAGTCGTAAAATGCTTAGGTGAGCATCACGGCTTACGCAATTATTGACACTATCCATAAAATGCTTCAAAAATTTTTTTTTTATAAGTAAGAATTCACTAACTCTACTAAGTATTTACTGATCTTGTATACCATAAGGATATTTTAATAAAAAACGCAATATAAACTTGTAATATAAGTGTGCATTATCCCCTTTCTCAAATTATGGCATAAGGCAGATTCCTACGTTATGCTAGTATCTAAGAGACTGATTTGCAGACATAATATAAACATATTACGTTATTAATTATTTATAACAATGAAATGATTTCAATGAGCTGCATAACTTCCAATCTATTTTATAGTTTTGTGCACACCCTCTGTTAGGGTCGAATGAGTTTTTGTTACTTAAGTTTGAATCCTAGTACTATTGAATTATACCGCACGAAATTGTTTTTGGCTGGACATATGTAATCTAAGATGAAATAACTTGTCTGACGTAGAAAAATTCAACTTAAGGCCAAGTTTAAGCCAAATACTTTAAGAAAAACAATATACACTTATAAAAATATAACTAATTATAATAATGACTACGAGAACAATAACCATAATAATAATAACATTACAGCTCACAGTAATAATCACCATAGAAAACAGGTGTGGGTCTTGGAACCCCTGGCAGAAGGGAAACTTCCAATTAAAATGGTAATAAACTCAGTATAACAGAAGCTGTGACAATTAGATTACATTTAAGTTCAATTAGTCTTCAAAAATCTGGTATTAAGTTAGGAAAGTTTTATTATTTTTACGTATTAAAGAATGTGCGTGCATGCAATACATACACTTATACATACTACTTATGTTACACGTGATTTGTGCATTTTAAGTACTTGTATCTTTGCTATAATATATGTATTAATACATGTACGAATTGATGGTCATGTAATACAGAACGAAAAAAAGGATTCTCACTATACTGCAGGTACTTTTGTCCAGTTACACGGGAAAAAATTCATTTCATTTAAAAATACTATTTGTGCATTTGATATGACTTCATATATACATGTACAATGTATTATTCTTGGAATTATTGTATCCGACAAATAAAATTTTTTTTTAGTTTTAACTACCATAAATGCAAAATAATCTACTCCATCTGACAGAGATCAAGGAAAACAGTTGACATACAGATATTTTTCATTGTGAAATTGCAATTTGGTCGTTTAATTCGTTTTCTATAACGATTTATAAATTAATGTTAAAATTTATTCGGGCTTATAACTAATTTCAACTGATTTCAAAACTAATAATAAGAATATAGGTTTTGGTCACGTAACAATTTCTTTTATCATACACAATAGAGAGTAGGAAATAAAATAATTTATAGCTAGAATCTGTAGGACAGCGTTTTGCTTTTAAGATATTGCTTCTAACTTTAAAAATTATTATGATTGTTTGTGTGAATCCGTGTAACCTACATTTTTGCGCCTAAGTAATTATTTTCTATCGGTGAAATTATTTATGGCCTTTTAGGTTTACCTTTTAAAATATACATGTCTTTTTTATTTTTTATTTTGAAAAATTCTTCGAAGATTTTGTCAACATCCGTATTAATGTTTCAAACATGCTCTACTTGATAAAAAACTTTTTTTACTAATTCGTTTTAAGATATTTAAAAAAAAATTATTCAGGTTATGTTTGTGCATGGTTCAACCCCTTTATATTTGTGCACCTTGATCATGTAGTTTCACTTAAGGAAGCCCGTAAGAATTCAGCCAACTTCGCTTTCCTTTCCAGATATACTGTTTTTTCTTGTTTTAAAAAGTTAGGTTGTTGTTCTATGTATCTTTAATACTTTATACAAGTATTATTAAATATATGTATGTATATCAACATATATGTAATGACCAAGGCATGCAATTTGTTAAGGTGGCTCCAGTGGCCTCAATGTTAAAATTATAAATCACCCAACCGAGGTTAATAAAATTGAATTATATTCTTTGAATTCCCATCTTTCTATTCGTATAAAAAAAAATTAAGGTTGACGATGAAAATTGTAAGAAATCATGCTTACAAAATCGTAGTTTTAAGACGGGTTGGATAGGAAATGCAAGCTTACGCGATATACAACCTACTGCTGCACTTATATAAATAACCCGTAAGGTGTAAGAAATATACTATCTTGTACATATTATTACGCAGTTTTCGATGACATGAGAAAAGTGTCTTGTTATCGAACAAAATCTTTAAATAATCGGAGACAAAGTATACAGTTGCGAGTGCAAGTCAGCTCTCAGCTGTCTGCATTCTGCAGAGTACATATATATAGGTATAACTACTCTTGAACTTAGGAGCGTACCGTAACAGTTCATCAATTAGGGCACCATAAAACTTTTTTGTTTTTTTATATTAACTCACTAAAGTAACAGAAAATGTAGAATATGGCTAACAACAGTTTCTACGATAATTTTATACCATATTTTAAAGAAAATAATGATTAATTCTTAGTCTCCCCATTTTGATACGGCACTAGGCGCTGGAGCCACCTTAAGTAGCAGCGTGAGAGAAAGAAAGTGCACAGCGTGCATGTGAGAGATAGAGAGATAGAGCGGGGGGGGGAGAGAGACGATTGAAAAGAGGGCTTGGGCCACAGGATGGATGGCAACGTTTTTTTGGTAACGCATTTTTTCTCATGCGGCTGTTTACGGCCCAGCATAAAAAAATTAGGTTAAAAAAAAAATTAGAAAGAAGTTGATTATAATTGTAGTAGAGACCATAAAAATAATGATCACATAATTCTGATAGAGGAGAAAAAAGTTATAGTTATAACAATGACAAAGATAGTGGCATAATGTGTTTCCAGATGGTCTCTAAATAAGAAGGGTAGAGATAACTGCGTTGTCAGAAACTAAAGTGCTGGCAGAAACAAAGCAGAAACAACAATGACTTTAATGTTTTACAAAAACTAATTGTAAAAGAAGAAAAAAGAAAACACACAGCAGGTGCTTCTAAGCCAGAATTTAATTAGTACAATGAAGAATTTTGCCAGTGGCACTCTGCATTCAAAAAAGAAGAAAAAGAAGTTAGCAAATGACGTAAACAAGTAGTGAAAGATAAAGAAAATAATCAAAGTCATTCTTATAATTCTAATAAAATGAAAAACCTATGTAGAAGTATTAAAAGAACTCCACAACTAATCAGTGTATGGGAGTATGACGTTATGCCTGCTTTCATACGCAGTATAAAGACTACTAGAAGCTTAGTAAAAACTCCTTATAAAAGGACAAGCTATCAACGGCCATCTCAACGGCTGCCTAAAGGCTGGAAGGGTATAACAAAGGAATTCTAGAGTGATCTCCTTAGATATGTTGAATCTTAAATCAGTTGCAAATAGAATTAAATTCATCGCAGCTATTGAAGAAGTTCTTAAAAGCGTAGAAAAACTGAGTGTTCTCAGCATAACAATATTAACGCAAAACCAATGACAGGAGCAGTTAGCATAGTATAGTTTTTTAAATTTATCTTTAATATAACTTCTTACGCATATTAAGAAAAAAATTTTTCTTACCGAGGGCGCAAAGTGCAATCTTGCGCCCGTGGGAACACTTTGCGCCCGGTAAATCACTTTGGGCCCTAGGGCAGAAAAGTACTTTATGCCCGGAGGGCATGAAAAAACTTTTCTGCTCGTGGGCCCAAAGTAATTGCAAGGGCACAAAGTGTGACCCAAGGGCGCAAAGCGGCAGTTGCACTTCGGGCCCATGGTAAGAAAAATAAATGTTTTAGGGTAAATGTCAAATTCTTAATAGTAGTTTTCCTACGAGTTTGAAAAGTCTTAGTTTGCGAACCGATAGGTTTGCGGCCCGAGCCAAAGGCGAGGTCCGTAACGAAGTTCGTAAAGGAGACTTTTCGAACGAGTATCGGAAAACTGCTTTTTTGCCCGAGGAAGTACCAGCCTCCCAAAACCACCCGAGGGCGGAAATAGTGGTTTTCCTACGAGTTTGAAAAGTCTCCTTTACGACCCGCGTTACAGACCTCGCCTTCGGCTCGGGCCGCAAACCTCTCGGTTCGCAAACAAAGACTTTTCAAACTCGTAGGAAAACTACCATTCTTCATTTTTTTAGTATATATAGGTAAATGTTCAAATGTATGCAAATGTCAAACTGCCCTCATGAATTCTAAATTAGTCTCAGTTACTTATGTTGCAGTGGTAAACTATCATCCATTTTTGGATTCTTGAAGTTATGTTTCATGGCTGTTGATGAAATAAATACATAAGTGAATAATTATTCCAAGTATTGTTGACTGCTACTCCTTTTTACTTTTGTATGTTTTCACTTATATTTGTGAATATTTTCTTACAGGAAATTTCTAATGTAGATCTTATTATGTAGAAACATCAAGATCTTGTTTGTAAATTAAAATGCCTTTTTTATTGACTCCGCTGCCAATACATCTGTGGTCAATATGCCAATTGGATATTTTAAGTAGGCTACCTAGGTAAACAGGCGGGGCCAATGTAGGTTGCCAAGCTTGTGCTTACCTAGAAATGAACTGGGGCTAAGCATTAGTGCCAGCTAGTGCCTAGCTATGCATTTTATTGTAAAGAGAACTGCTGTTAATGGAAACGAGTTTAGGCCTATTGTGGGCTCTTTTTATTTAGGATAAATGAGTTTTAGTAGTCATTGAGTCCCTGATATACACTAATAAATAATCATTTTAATACCAATGGTACTCATCAGAGACTAGTTGTTGCCATTTAGTGAGCAGAAGGTGGTATCAGGCGCAAAGCTCAAAATTTAAATGGTGCGCGTTGTTTAAGAACTATATCGATGTGAATTAGTCAGAATTCATAGGTAGTTCTCATGTATATAATTAATAAATAATAAAATAATACTCTAGATAATAACGAAGTCTTCGTTAAAGGTATGACTGTTTACAAGCCATCGTTTGAACAATACCAACAAAAAAATTGGCCTTTGAATAGATGGTCTAAATAAATTGTCAAATATGTCATTGTTAAAACTGTCTCAATGCCTGATTAATCTCTCAGAATGGGTAAGAAGTAGTTTTTAACGATCAACAATGTCTTAGGGTGACATTATTTAGTGCAATGCTACTACGTACAGATTATTATTTCTGTCCAGTGGGCCACTGCAGTTGTATACAAAAAAATTTGTGAAAACTTTAAAAATTCTCTATGGTAAGAAAATCTTGCTCACAATGTACACGTATTTATACATTTTGTTGAAAACCTTGAAGCCATTAAGCAGTATTTAAGCCAAATTACAGCCTTTGGTTTTAAAGCTGCCTTAGAATGCACAAAAAGTAATATTCACAGTGATTACAAACCACTCCTTCAGGCCAGCATGCACTTTTTTTAAGTTAAAAAATGTCAACGAAAATTATACTTAAAGAAATTAATGTACAGAGAATATGAACTTTAAGAAAATTAATTAAGTCAGTATGTTGTCTAAAGATGCTGACATTAATGAGATTTAAGCCGTAGAAAAGCAGTTAACTTATATTGGACTAGCATATACGTATCCTAGTATCTCAAGATTTTTAAATACGTATAAAGTGAAACAAAGTATTTTAACAAACGTAGAAAATTCAAAACTAAAAAACGTCTTGTTAAAGTTAGTTTTATCCAAAAATCTTGAACTGTTCAATAATACGACGGGCTATATGCCGTACCTTTATTGTATTAAGTTTTGTTTAATTTTTGTTAAAGCTAACACATCCTCATTAGAAGTATAGTGTTTAACAACTGATTTTTTAATCTAGTTATGTACAACAGAGCATATTAGACAAAATAATTTATTCTTGCATTCAAAAGATAACATTATATTTTTCTTTAATAACCACATTGTTCTCCATAAAAATCAACTGTGATTGTTGCAGATGACCACATCTTCCATTTTCAAAGTTTTAGAATGGAAAAATGAGTTTTTTAAATCTCTAGTATCATATTTTGTAAACGACAGTTTAACAGGACAAGCTTACTTATACAATACGTCTCCTTCTTTCACTGCTTATGATGTTGCGAGCATGAAAAGTTTTGTACGCACTAGTGCCACTTACTGCTTAAACACTGTATCAGTGTCTTATTTTGGCAACAAGAGGTGACACATGATACTTTGAGTGTTATACGGCATTTAATAAGATATAATTAATGCTTTCATTTCAGATGACTATGAAGCAGCCCAGAAATGCACTGGCTTATCATCTTACTGATATAAAAGGTAAAGTCGGTGAAACTGTTGTAATAGGTTACCGCACAAAATGCTTGACCAATCTGGCTTAAATTTTGCATACCAATTCTTGACACTTCCTAGATGGTTTTAGTGTAGCTTTCATCTTAAAAATATTAATAACAAAAGCAATAAACAATCCCAAAGTCTTCTAAATACACGCTAGATTTTCACTTTAGTTTGGTAGCAGCCGCTAGTTAACGTTGAAGTAGAATCAAAGCTAACTGCAGTAAAAGTAAGTAAATCTGGTATCTAAAAATTATATGTATTCCTTAAAAACTTTTAATGTGATGCTAAAATCCGATGTGTAGTGTTATTTGCACCAAACAAATCAGAAACATGTAAGTTAATTCTTGTAACCACATACTTATGATACTTGGTAAAAACGACAAAAATGAGTAGGAGAGAAATCCTAAACCCTGTCTGATTTATTCTGTCTCGTTTCTCATTAATAATATTAAATTAGTCAGACAAGAGTGCTAGGTAAGTAAAGCACTACTGTCCAGTAAAAGGCTAACCATTAATTAATATTTTGCTATTTTACGAATGCCTTCTTCAAGATATACAAATCTAGACATAGTTGTTAATAATTAAAATACGGGTTACGGATTATTCAAGAAAATAAATTATACAAGAATATATAGAAAAAAATAAAATAACTATACAGGTGCTACGACAGCACTTTCACTTGACAAGCTCAGCACTTTTATAAACTGCACATGGCTGCAAAGAAAACATGTGTAATTACAGTGGTATACGTTAATATGCATAAAAAACAACAAAAAAAGTCTTTTAACAGCAAACAACTTATGTATGCCGAACAATAGAAAGAAAATGTGCAATGGTCTGGCGCTAATCATAGTAGAAAAGCACAAGGCATTCTATATTAATAAATATTAATAAACAAGCCAATACTGCTTATGCTTTTACTTCTGCCTTATGCTTTTCAAAGCCAATAGCTCCTTGCGGTCCTAAACTAATAATGGTCAATTTAGTAAAGGTAAGCTCTTTTGTGTTTTCAAAGAACTATCGATGTTCTTAATCTCAGACTCTTACATATTTTCAATAAGTTTATGCGTTCTTGATTTTGTATTGAATAAATATCGATAAGTGTTCTCAAGATAAAGAGTAACGTCATTCTTCCTGGAAAGCGCCACCCTAGTCATATCTATTCTTGCAATTCCGACAGGTTTTGGGCAACTGACACTTTGACTTTTGGGGCTTTTGCAAGTATTGCTGGAAGAGGCTTTAAACGAGGACACGTGTAAGTAATTAATATTTATTTAGAGTCAATTGCGTGAAAAATCGTTTTTTATATTTGTGTGTTACAATTGGAGTTACATATATGTGACCAGCTTTTAAGTATTTCGTTGTTACTTATATACGTATGATTATCCACCTTTAGTATATCTTTTGGTTTACTAAGAGAAGTTCACTTGAGGCCATGTACGAGGTGTGATCAAAGAGTAAGGTGACTATTCATTTTTATAAAAAAATATTCATTTATTTATCTAAAACTATGTTATCCCTTTCAAAATAATCCCCCTCAGATACAATGCACTTGCGCCAACGCTTTTTCCAGTCGTCAAAACACTTCTGAAATGATATTTTGGGTATTGCTTTGAGCTCCTCCAGCGATGTACCCTTAATCTTCTCAATCGTGGCAAATCTTTGTCCTTTCATGGGCTTTTTCAATTTTGGGAAGAGGAAAAAGTCGCTGGGGGCCAAGTCTGGTGAATATGGTGGCTGGGGCAAATTGGAAGTACTGTTTTTGGCCAAAAAACTACTAACTAATAACGACTTGTGCGCAGGTGCATTATCATGGTGTTTGCAAATACACGTCTCATACCAAAAACATCCGTTAAAATTAATAGGCATAAGCCAAACGATATGTCAAGATCATCAGCTATTTCTCTAATCGTGATTCGACGATCTTTCAGCACCATTTTTTTAACTTTCTGAACATTTTCGTCGGTGTTTGACGTGCTGGGTCGTCCAAAACGAGGTTCATCATTAACATTCTCTCAGCCCTCTTGGAATAACTTATACCACTTATGAACATCTTTTTTGCTCATAGTTGACTCACCATAGGCCACTGTCAACTTTTCAAGAGTTTTGAGCACTTAATACCATTTTTTACACAAAATTTTATACAAACTCTTTGCTCCATTATTTTCAACAAAAAAAAATCGCCGAGTACACAAATACGAGTCTAACCTTTATGTCTCTCACATAAGAACAACACATGCTATATAGTCAAACCTATGAACATATGATCGTGACTAGTGTACCAACATAATAAAAAAAATTTTTCAACTTAGAGTCTAAAGAGCGCGCGCAATTCAAAAAGTCACCTTACTTTTTAAACGCAACTTGTACAGGCTGGTTAAAAATATCATTAGCCTACCACATAAGTAAAAACAGACACATGGACACACAATTTTATCCATTCGCATAAATGTATGTGAATGTATACAATTTTTTTTGTATGATTATAACGTTAAAATAGTTTTCACTCTTTCAATAAGGTTTATACACGTAAGTGTGTGAATGACTTAGTATAGGAGCAGTAAATCATTAATCTCTCACGAGTGCATTCGTCAAGGGAGATTGCTAGATCACTATGAAGCCCTGCATTCGCATTTGTGGGTTCACTTTACTCACATACTACTGGGTAAAACGCAGTGTGGCAACACAATTTAAAAAGATGCAAGTGTATGAATCTTATGTTAGCAGATACAGTATGCCAAGGGCTGACCCTAGCCAGACAATAACAGACATTTTGCTTTAAAATAAGTCCTTCCTATTTTTTGGTGCACGCATATAATATTGTTTATTTGTAAAGTAACTGCAGACTTTTTGTGGCAAGGAACAACAACACAAGCTTTAAACTAGAGGGTTAATACACTTCAGAGCTTTGAATCAAAAACTTTGTTTTTTTTTTCATTTTATTTTATAATTTAGAGTTATAAAATCTGATAATAAGTCAAGAGATGCTTATTAAGTAGACAAGCAATGTTTCTGGTTTGATCAAATCAATTTCAAATTGTCTGATGACAAAAGTTACACACTTATTTAAAAAGGGTCTCTTTATGTTTGGCTTGGCTAGTTAACTTCAAAATTTAGAACAAATAATTTTCTAGACATGATTTAGAACTGCAGCATAGAAGGAAACTACACCTCAAAAGAATTGTAACAATCCATCTTTGCAACAGATTTCAACACATATTTAGTCATTGTTTTTTTACCTGAGTATAGACATTGGTTTAATTATTTCTGCCAAGATCATGAATTTTGAAAGTAGGATAAGTATTTAAATAAGGAAAACCAAAATATGGAGTGTGTCAGAGTTAGCTCTGTTCAAGCTCCGAGTAATTTGATATATTGGTTAATAAACTAATGTAATGAAAAGATCGACATAACGAAGGGCGTAGGCCATAGAACTTACTGAATACGGTCGATAAGATCACGCTCGAACCACAGTCGATTGAGTTGTCCATAATGGATACGAGCTCATAGGGCGCTTCTAAGACAGATACAAGAAAAGCAGGGGGTGAGTCTTTATAGATCTATGAGCAAGAACACTCGGTGGGCTCAAGACTATATGGTAAGAATCTCTTGGAACTTCAGTACGTCAGTTTGCGTATGGGTCCCACCAAATTGTCAAGTCCATATGCTCGCGTTCTTGATTATAATATGCCACGATGGCTTGCAAATCCTAGCTAGATACAAAAGCAGGTAAAGGTAAGGTTATTGAGTGTTTCGTTAGCGATCACCACCTTGTTGTATACCGTGGGGCCCTGAACCATATACGTGTTTTCAATCAAGTCGTGATCTATTCGTATCGCGTAAGATAGCGTTGATCGTCGTACATAAGTTTGCGCACTGTGCAGCTGCGCTGTATATAAGCGATTTGTATATAAAAAACAAGTTTTTTTTTTTTTTTTGATAACGAACACATTTTAATTACTAAAGTAGACAATGGTAACGTAACTGTTGTCATTGACAAAGAAACTTACATTTATAAAGTAAGGAAATTATAAAGTGATGATAAATACTATTTACAACTAGAAAATAATAATTTAAAGCAACTAGTTAAAGATACTACGAATAAGTTTGATAAAGATATTCATAAAAAAAAACTTATCTAAATGCTACAGACTGATAAGAATACACAAGAAATACTTTTCTATCCGTACTACTGTCTCGATACTAAATTCACCTACCTATAGTTTTTCTAAATTTCTTTCTGATTTTTTGATTAAGAATACTCCGCTGGCGAAATCACACATAAAAAATAGTTATAAATTAAAAAATATATCAAAAAACATTATTATGTCACCTGATTACACTCTTATAAGTTTCTATGTAGTGAGTTTATTTACTAGTACTAGTAAAGCCTCGATCATAAATGCAATAAAACATTTTGAGAAATTCTTGAACGGTAAAATAAATGTTTCTCTCGATGAATTTTGCACAGGTGTATCTTAAATTTTGAATTCAACTTTTTGTTTATTTCAACGGCAAATTTTATGAACAAGTTTTTAACTCTCCAATGGACAGTCCCTGTAGTCTGGTGCTGTGTGATACTGTAATGCGTTTGCTTGAAATTTTGTGCTTAGAGAAGTTATGTTTTGATGTTTTACCATACGTACCGTATGTGGATAATATCCTCATATGTATACCTACTAATAATGTATACCTGTATAATACTCATAATAAATATATCAACTATACTAAAAATATTTTTAATAGCTATTCTCCAGAATTACAATTCACTGTAGAGACATGTAATAACAAGAGCATCATTTTCTTAGATTTGGAAATTATCATCCAACAAAATACACAGTACTTACTAATTAGTACCAAAAACTCACACATTCAGGCCGATACTTAAAGTTTCTCTTCCACCATCCAATACAACATAAAATGGGTATTATTTACACATTAGTAGACTTGTCCATTAAATGAGCAGACACTCAATTCCATGACGATATTTTAAAATTAATCAATAAATTTTAACAAGCTTACAACTATGCTCAAAAATTTGTTGATAAATTTTCAAACAAAAAAATAAGTACCTTCAAAAATATGAGTATAATTGGAAATCGCAGTAGGAATGATAACGATTATAAACTAATCTTATCATTACGGTATACTCCCCACTTGCACGGTCGTATTAAATATTATTGTAAAAAGCTTCACACTAGTCTTGTATACAGTTTAAACAATAAATTGAATTTAATTTCTCGAGTTGGAAAAGGAGTAACCGAGCGACTCGATAAAAATAATGTCATTTACCACATACCATGTGCAAATTGCAACTGCTGTTATGTCGGTCAAATATCCAGAGCTGTAAAATTAAAAATGGCAGAACGAAAAAAGACATAGAGAAAAAGAAAATATATCCGTACTATAATAACATAGCATTAAATTTACGCATAACATCAATTTTGATAAAATAAAAATTTTAAACACAAAACAAAACTACAAAAAGCGCAGCAGGGACAAGACGCGTAGGGCCCCGACCGGGGACAAGGAAACGCGAAAATGCCCAAGTACAGACATTAGTTTCGGTGGCTTGCCACAGGGAAAGGAAAAAGCAGAGAGAAGCTAGGAAGAAATGACGTGAGTGTCATTCAGAGGAAGAGTTCCTCATGAACCAGACCTAATTAACTTGAATAGTTGAGGGGTGCTCAGCTACCGCTGGATCTCTTCTCTGGGTCCTCTCCAGGAACAAGGTCTTCTTCATCCTAAGCCTCTCACCTCTGCCTGTTTTCTCTTCCCGGTCTGCGTGAGTAAAAGGGGACTATTTAACAGGCAATTGAAAGAAGTCCGTGAATTATCATTACAATAATTCCTCGTCGCAGAAGCAATAAATTTCTTGCGGTGGCTTTGTAGGCGTACTCATATTCCTTTTCTGACTGACTAGCCTATCTCTTTGTTTTGAGATTTATTTCTTATGTTGTTTTTATACTACCGATACTGTTGTCTAGCCGATATATCCCGTTTATTCCGTGATGAAACTACGATTGTTCTCTTTATGTTTTTTTTTTAATATTACATCCAAGAGATTATTGAGTCCCATAGAGAATAGAGTGTAAGGAATTTCAGTTCAATATTTAATTATTGTCTATCAGAACATAAAACTCTTTCATGAAAAAGATAGTATAGGCGAATCCAAATTTTGTTATTTACAATTATTATTTTGCGTTCAATGGTTATTAAATCGAAGTAAAAACGAAGGTCTGAAGTAGGTTGTTGAACTAATTAAAATCATAATTTATTGATATACTAGGCCACGTCAATCGTAAATATCGTGTAAGACTCGTATAAAAAAAAGGCGTCTTCGTAAATCAAATATTATATCATTGTTACAGGAGAAGTAGCGTTACTGCTCTATGCAGCAAGTCTATCCAAAAAGTTGTATAGTTTTTAGATACAAAAGAGTGAGTCATGCGAACGGAAAAGACATATTATTTTGTTGATTTTGAATCCATGATTAATTGGAGTTAAATAGTGCCTAACAACTACGTTATGTTTTCTTATTTTCTTTTTTCATTATATCGATAAATTAGTCATTGCATTGAAACCAAATCTTGTAACTATTTCATAAGACAAGAAATTTAAATATACTTAAAAATCGAATGATAATCATTTTGTATTTCTTTCTTCATACACATTGTGCTCCTGGTTTTACTGCATACCTTATCGCACATAAGGAAAAACCCCCGCAGCGCCTTTTCTCAAAATGTTAAGAATACAATACTTAAATGATTATATTAATAGACAACAAGATACCCGAACAAAAAACCTCGTAAGGCTGATGCACAAAAACATTCGGCCCGATGCGCGACAGCTGCATGTACTGATGGCCTAACTTAGGCTTGGCACTACAGTGCGCTTTTGGACCGAAGTCGGCATCTTACACCAGTTTGCTATAAATTAATACGTGGATTAATTGCTATATATACATATATATATCTACATATCTTCCTATATTATGTAGTCATAAGAGTTAGAGCAAAGTTTTTCTCCTCCCCGCTCCCCCCTACTCACCCAAGCTTTCCCATATATAATGTAAATATATTCGTAAAGCCTTATGTATTAACTGTTACAAGTGGTCTAATTTTCACATATAATTTTATTAGACCATAACAAAAAATTTTATTACAATTATCTTACTTACGATATTTATTTTGATTACATACTGTAAAATATCTTTTTAGGTGCTCTGCTCTTACATTGACAAATACTTTTTTTAACGTTTTTTTCATAACTTTTCAAATGTCGCTGTAAGTGATAATTTCTTTTGAAACTTTTTTCGCATTTAATACACTTAAAATTTTTTTCAATGTTTTGGCATTCCTTTGTGGGACGCAAATAGTTTTTCTTTACTAATATTAAAATGTTACGCAGATCACATACAAAAAATTTTTTTTCGTGAATTATTTCGTGTGATAAAAGACACCCTTGATTTGAAAATTTTGAGTTACATTTGTCACACTGATAAAATTTTGCATCCATAATGGTGTATCTAAAAACAAATTACAAAAAACGGATTGCTCATGATTACATAAATTTAGGTACTAGCCAGTACTGAAATTTGCTTTTTTGATGAAAGATAAAATTTGCAAGAAAGTATAAAAATAGTAATGAACCATAGAATAGTTTTTTTGTCACTCTAAAGTTTCATTCCAAACAATATTTTTAATTTCAAATTTGTTTTCTAATTTAATTTGGATTAAAAATTTTTGGGTTATTTCATCTAGACAACGCAACATATAATTGCCCATGAGAAAATAGTGGTTTTCTAAGGTACACTCCTAAGGCATCAAAACTTTGACCTTGAGATTTATTGATAGTCATAGAAAAAGCTAAGGTAAATGGAAATTTTTTTCTGTACAAAATAAATGGTAGTGAAGAAGAATTGTTTGTTTAAAGCGTTATTCTTGGAATAAAGACTTTATTTCCTTTTTTTCACCTGTGATTACTTCAGCTTTGATGTTGTATTTAAGTAATTTTTATTATCGTCTGATTTATCTTCTTCTTTGTGAGTTGCTTCATCAATACTATAGTACGTTACTAATGTTCCTACCATATTATTTAAAATTTTTTTGTTCAAAAAATTAGTGTATTCATTGTAAGATGTTAATGTAGCTTTCCTTATAAAAGAATCATCATTATTATTAAAAATTTTAGAACATACATCATTTGTTTTTCATGTCTGAGGAATTATAAAAGTTTTAATTTTGCCTTCTCCTGTATCCAGTAGCAATGAAGAAAATTTTTTGACAATTAAACGTATATTATTTTTAAATAAAAAATAAAAAATAAAGGCCAAAAATTCGAAAATTTTATGGTTTCTTGAACAATAGTAATTTTGCTTCCGTTTTTGACTACTGAGAGAATTTGACGAAAGTCTCCACCTAAAATTATTATTTTATTTACAAAAGGTTTATTACTACTAGATAAATCTTTGAAAGTCCTATCAACGATTTCTAACGCTTTTTTCAGTAGTGTTGAAGCTTTATCCTAAATAATGACTTCTACATTACGTTATTTTTGTTTATCTGGCTTAAACTGAAAAAATGCACTTTTTATAGTGCTTAAGTCTAAAGGAAGTCTGAAAGTTCTGTAAGTCGTCATTCCCTTTGGGAGCAGAATAGAAGCAATACCAGATTAAGCCGTTGCAAGAATTTTTTTTTCTATTGATATGAAATGATAAATTAATGTTTTGTAAAGAAAAGTTTTTTTACCAGGACCATCGATGAAAAAATTTTTTTTTTTTAGTTTCATTATTTCTTGAAAAATTTGACGTTAATCATGACTGAGTTGTGAAAACATTTAATGGAATTTATGTTTACAAAATATTCTTTTATCATTGTCAGTATCAATATTTTTTTTTATCGTTTCTGTTGGTTCTGGTAAACTGGAATCTTTACAAGACATTTTTAAAGAATTAAAAATTTTGTTTGATCGTAAAAGAGTTTTATTTCGATCATCTTTACAATCTCCAATGAAAAATTTTTTGTATTTGTTCCAAATAATATTACCAAAAAAATTTTCAGACATAATAAAACATGCGAAAAATTTTCGTAGTTGATGAGGCAGCAGAACGTGACATGCTTCTTTAAAAATTATATCGTTTTAAAAATCGTGTTCTACTAATCCCATAGATATAGCTGTTATTAGTCAGGAAAAATAAAAAGTGATTGTTAAAAATTCATGTAATTAATTATGATCAATATACATTTTCTACATATATAAATTTTAAGTAATAATTAATAGAATTCGGGTTTTTTTTCATACTTCGTACATCTTATTTGCAATTACGGGGGTTGGTGCGCAGAGCGCGCAGGGGGCATATATAGATAGAAGAGCTTAGAAATATCTATTAACACATACAGGATAGAAAGCTCATTCAAAAAAGAGAGTCACTAGAAGAAATAATAAAGCTCACCAACAAAAAGTTAGGTGCCCATCTGTCTGTCTATATAAACTTAACCAATTTTATTTAAAATTAGCAGCTTGTTCCTTATATTTTCTTAAAAGCAAACCAGTAATCATTCCTCAGCGCAAAAAATTTATTCCCGAGTATTTTTAAAAAATGCCATAGTCTTCTGAATTCTGTAAAATATACTTTAACATGTTATTTTCATACTAACAATTAATTTTATTATTTTTTAAGGCTTTAAAAAATAGTTATACAAACCTTATGAAAAAAATTACAGTTATAACTCAATAAAAGGGGGGGTTGGCATGTGGAGTGCGCATGGGGGCGGAGCTTCACTAGTATATATATATATATATATATATATATATATATATATATGTAAAATGTCATAAAAAAACTAATGACTACCATTAAATAACAATTCATGCAATAGTTTAAATAGTTTATTTTACCACTAACTAAGTATTCATTTACAAAATGTAAATCCAAAACACTGTATTAGAGTATTTTCTATAGTTTTAGGTTGTCTTGCTCCGGAATTTTGATAAGCCAATCAATTATAAAAAAAAAAAATTTAAACGTTCTGTGAATTCCAAATTATATATGCGATCTCATTGATAAGCACTATGAATGAGACAGACAGCTCTTGTACTTTTGGTCTTTGCTTTTGTTGTATTTTTTTATTCTTATTAAAAAAAATAAATTCTTATTTTATTATGTAATCTTAGAACTTGCTTCTTTTATAATTAGTTTATATAATTGATCCGTTTTTTATTTACTTATAAGAATAAAATATATATTTTCAAGTAAATGTGTACATTTTTTACAAAATAATTAATCTGCTTTTTGGTTACCGATAACGGCCCGGATTAAGTCAATTAGGAAAGGAGACTAACTTGATGTAGATGATTTAAGGGCTTTTTTTATTAATTAATTTAAAAAAACATAAACTGTTTATGTGCGTCTTACAAGGAACTGCTTGCGATTTTTATATGATCGTATTATGTGCGTATACTATGTCATTCATGTATGTACAAGGTATAAAAACAACTAAACATAAATCTCTGACTCCATTACGATCTCACATCCCTTTCGTAATAGGCAGAGGTTTGTTACAAGCTTTACTTAGAGAACGTTTATTGTATATTTAATAAAATTTTTATTGTAAAGGATTTTTTATTACTCATAGATTTTTGTACCTGATTAGGGCCAGGACATTGCCCAAACAGCTGAAACTTCGTTTTGTTTTTTAATTAATACAAAATTTGACAGTACCACCATTAGACGTTGTTTTAAATTACTTACCAACTGTCATTAGACTTCTTATTTAATAGAAAACAAATGTCAATTCCTTGCATCTGTTTTGCGCCTAATTACTAATAAAAAAAATCAAACATCAACCACAAGAAAACCTCGTATTGAGGAATTCTCGATGAAACAAGTTCTAATAAAAATAACTACAGAGATAGTATGCGTAAGAACATCAGAGATAATAGTAAAGACAGAAATATTAGTAGTGATAAGTTTAGACATAGCAGTTGAATTAACAAAAAAAAGATATGCTTTGATTTTTTAAGCAAAATAACTACAGAAAAACTTCTTTAAAGCGATGCTAAAAGATAACAAAAATATGAAGACACGAACCAAAACGAAAATTTATTCGATTACTGTCTCCAGAGCAACTCATTACACTCTAAACGAAAAGACTAAATTTGGGTGGTAGAAAGACGAAATTAATCGATTTCAGCTTATAAAAGGCTAAATCGTAACATTTCTACTTAATGAAGACGAAACAGTAGAATCAGGTCTTTTTAAAAGACAAAATTTTATAGTTTATAGTTTACAAAAGAACAAATATTAGTTTAGCCTTCGCAAAAGATTCATTTGCGTAATTTATGAGTTTAATAAGACAACAATAACAAATTTAATCTTTCTAAAACATGAAATTGTGTTTTTTTAAATTCTAAAAGAATTAAAAACAATAAGGTCTATTTTAATGAACCAATTTTATGTTTTGTGGGTTTGAATTCGACACAAAGGCTAATATTACAACAGCTTTGTTTAAAACAATGTTTTAGTCCAGGGCAAATCAAAAATTGAACAGGAAAAATTATTAGGATGAAATTTTTTGATTCAATCTTATTTAAAAAATGTGCTACTGTTTATAAATAAGTATGTACTGCCAGACCAAAATATGGTCAGGTATTGTTTTAACAAATTTTTTCGAAACGAATAAGTAACAATATTTTTCCAGTCATAAATAGATACTTTCATATTCTTTGGCATACTTGAAACAAAAACGTTTTTGGGATGTATCCACCTAAACCCCACAGTATTTGAGTAAAAAGTTCCCAAGTTATTGAAAACTACGTTTTTTTCAATTTTTTATTTTCCATTATATTATGACTTTGGACATCTCTATACGCATACATGTATGTAGATCAAAGTTAAAAAAAGAAACTTTCATCTTTTCAAAGGTTATAATTATAATCAAATATTTTAAAAAGACTGAATTCGTAAAATTTGTCTATTTTAAAGTGCACATCAAAAAGTTTCGTTGTTTACAAAAAGGAAATTAAAATTTTTACTTTTTGAAAGACGAAATTGGATAATTTGCCTTTTAAAAAAGAATAAGGCCATCAATTAGGTGCTTTCTCAGTAAGAGTATTAATAAATCATTTTGAAAAAAAAGTCGATGGTGTCTCGTGCTACCTAACGGGTACGGAAGAGTATGCAGCTATAATAATTGTAGATAAATAAGGTATTTATACGAAGGCCTTGAGTTCTCTAAGATAGTTATTTTCATTCAAGTAGAGCTGGTTCTATTAACTAATATCTTGAACAAAAGAGTTGTTGTTCTTTTATAACACCGAAGTTCAAAAGTAAAATATCCATTTTCTGTCGGTTCTTTTCGTTAACTAAGTTGTACTATCAATATCACTTTTTTTCCAGGCGCTTCTTTGATGCAATATAATTGGTTTGCATGTTATAAACTCGACTTATGATAACACATAGGTTTAAATAAGTCTTTATATAATCCAAGCAATTGTAGCGTTTAATGATTAAATACCTAACGATGTAATTAGTTGATATTGTTTAGTGATACATTGATATTCGTTTTTTCTGATGAAACGATGGGCGTGGATCGTAATAGTGACATACACGCGTCTACCGAAAAAAATATTCGTATTTTATCATACAAAACACTCGTATTAGATATTGATTAGCGTTTCAAACACGATACTACTCCTGAGTTGCGAATTTAAAATTTAGAATACGCACTAAAGCCTAGATGATGATATCTTATTGAATCTACAACGTATTAAAAACCTCAAAGCATCTATACCGATTGCACTTAGTTATTATTTATTCAAAGGTTGTTACTTGTGCATTTTGGTGCACTTCATTGTATTTATACAGATGCTTTTCAATAGTTAAGTATATAGTTTGATCGATTCGTTCAGTATTTCAAAGTAAGCTGGATAATTTTTAAATAAACAAGTATTCTAAATTTATAAAAAAATTTTTATGCTAACTCGTTGCTGTATTGTACTTTACTCCACTAAATTTTGATTGAGTTGGAACATTTTAAATTTATTTCAAGATAATCAGATAAACTTGTATACCCTACATCGTGTTTCACCCTTATCAAGTTATTCAACAGACTGACATGTATATTCGAGTATGTTGTATTATATTGAAATTATTGTAAGTTATTTTATTTCACATGTTCATTACTTTTCAAGGTAGTTTGATCTATATGGATGCACTGGTAATATCTAATCTTTTATGGGAAGGTATACGTTATTTTAGGCAACTCTCTAGGTCTGGACGAGTAACCAGCCAGGAAGCGTACCTCATGAATTTGCAACAAATTTGTCATACGAATTTCTGACACTATTCTGAAATAGTTGTCAAATTTACGTATCAAATACAATGAAAGTCTTGAAATTCTACTTTCTCTGTTCCTGTAGAAACTAATAATACATAAATCTACATAATTTTTACAATGGATTTCCAGTAAGATTTATCTTCAGCACTTCATAATGATTCACATTTTATACATCTTGAAATTCATAACACTTGTAAACACTCATCAATAAAATTAAACAGACGAACAAAATTAATCACTATCGAAACAAGAAAATGGATTAACGGATTCTCAGTAAATAATCTTATTTATTTTGGTGAAGGTGGACTAAATATTATCAAACTTGAAATAATAACATGATTTATCATAACCAATGTATAGTAGCTGTTATATGTTGAAGTAACTTATCATTATAAGATCACTACTTGATACAAACATTGTAATTTTCTACCTTATAACTAAATTCATGAATGGCTTAGTTTTTGTAATAAAGCATAATTCCTCCATGAAAATACCAATATTTTTACTTCGGTTTGATCGTAAACCCCTAGAATATCGAAGAAAATTATCAAGCGAATATTATTTCAGCTGAAAATAATGCATAAAAGTTATCGAAATAATATTGAAATAATAAAACACTAAACATAAATACCACTTGAACATAGATAAACTAAAAAAAATGAAGAATGGAGGATCGCTTGAGTCTCATGTGTGAGTGCACAGAAGCGGAATGTCTTTATTTTGCAAAACTAGCATTACTACAGTTTTGAGCTAAATGTTGTGTGGAGAAGCCGAACGCAGTATAGATGGATGTTATTGAGGTATATGTATAGGTAAAATCATTAAACGAACATCAAAGTGCTCTCCTACAATCTTTGCTTGCTCGTTTGCGTTGTAAAACGATAATTTGTCACTATAAGTACAAAGTAGATAAAAATCAATCACACGTGTATATATATATACTTAATGCAGTATAGTATATATAGTATATGCAATACCGTACGTGACTCACTTGTGCAATTAAAATATTATCCATTCTTGCAAATACAAACAGAATAAGCAATTAGGGGGATGCCTTTTACGAGTTGTATGGTATTATTATTACACTATTATTTACATTTGAATAGCCCTAAATTCCACTCTTTATAATAATTTTTAAAAAGTAATTGTACATCGATGAGTATTTTCCTCCTTCGCTCGTGTTGTAAAAAAATATAAGGTATGTTGATTTAATAATCCGAATTCATTCATTTTAATGCTTCCCGAAACGCCGCATCATTTTTCCTAATACAGACTGGAAGCCTGATGCGTGTACATACAGTTTTAAAACAATGGATACGGCAGCCTCATGTCCAGGCTTATAAAAACCGCTACCTAATATAACTTATTACAGAGCCTCTTATCTATAGGCTTTCCAAGACTACCACCTTACGTAAATTTACATGTAGATATTGGTGTTAGTGGCGTTGTTCGTATACCAATAATTCGCTTGGTTTTCCAGCTATGAATGATTGAAATATGTAGGATGCTGGAATATCTGGTGAAAGACTGATTTATTATTATTTATTGCTTTTATAATGAGTAAAATTACAAGTAAGCGCATGGGGTGGTCTGATGAACGGATCACTTGTATTTTGTATATCAATAAATGTAGTGACAAATGAGTATGTTAGATCATCTGGTGGAAGGTAATACTGTTGTTAATTCTTTATTTCTTAATAAAGTAGCAAAGCAAGTAGGCACACTTTATTATCTGGTAAATAGCTTATTTGTAAGCACACTGAGTTATATCGTGTTAAAGATGTTTTTCTTTTTATTAATTACTCTAAAAGTAAAGAATCTCGTTAAACTAAGTTATTTAGTGACAAGCTAGTTTGTTATTAATCATTGCTCTATTATGAAGTGTCAAGTAAGTACACTGGGTTATCTGGTGAAGGATGCTTACGTTATTAATCATTTGTCTATTAATATAAAATATTGGTGCACTGAATTATCTGGTTCAAGGTGCTTCTGTTATTAAAAATTGTTACATTATTAAATGAAGTGTGAAGTAAGGGCTTCGAGTCATGTAGTTAAAGGCTTATTAGTTGTTAAATATTACTTTATTCGTAATTAAATGTTTAACACGTTAGGATCACTTGATCGCGTCTATTTGGCGCTGTTAGAAGTTGATTTCTAATGTCCAGTCCATCAAAATCCCTACCAGAGACCAGGGGTAGTATTCCGTAATATTTTCACTATGTTACTGCACTACACTCCACTAACACTACCTACTGCAGGACTGATATATCCATCACATCATGGGTATATCCAATTTTTATCTTAAACATAGCGTTGGATGACGTCTTCAAGTTGGATTATGGATGCGCCAGTCAAGTTAGCTAGCACCAGCATAGCCGGTAGTGTAGTATAGTGTACACTTGCAATGCGGCCAGTGTTCCCGATTGCAGTGAATTACGAGTCATGATACCAGCGATAAATTCAAAAATATTAAATTCAAATAACCTAATCTAAGACTAATAAACCCAGTAACTCTATAAACAAAGAAATTTAACCAAGTAACCCTGGATTGTTCGTTGTATATTTAGTTAATGAGTAATAACATTAGCTTCTTTAACCACATAACCCAAGGTGTAATTACTGGTCACATTATTACTAATGAAAGCATTAATCAATACTACACAAAAAAAAATCATTTTCATAATAAACAAAATATAGATTCTAAATTATAAATAACATAAAAAACAGTAGAACCTAACTATCAATAAGATCCTCGTAACTACCTAGATAATTAGCTAACTTCATGTAAAAATAAAATATTTTATTTAAAATAAGCACTGCCACTTATTGTTCTCATTTTTCATAAATAATAAAGCCTACTTCAGGTGACATAATTTAGAGCTCAAAGGAAGTAATAAGATGTCGAACAATAAAAACATAACTAAATTTTTTTTTTTTTTTTTTCATCCGTGTAACGTATTTCAAAGACAAAACCAAGAAGTTAACTAATTTACAAATTGTCAATAAACGGCTACGTCCTATAAATCGTGTACGTTAGTTGTAATACGGTAACATATATAAAATAAGAAACTCTTATTTCTTTCTGCAGTACTCTGAATAATGAACAGCTACCCTTGTTCACACGGAACTTAGCAAATTAAATAGTCAATAATCATACGTTAATAACTAATTTTTTAAATAGTAGAAAAAAAGAAGCGTTAAATAAAAATAAATTCTTAAGTAAATTGAACATAGCTTTAAGAACTTTAGTCTGTATTTAAGAAATAAAAAACAAAAAGTTAGGTTTGCTTCATAGGTTAAGTTAATATTTTGAAAGAAATTTCTACTGTTCTTACATTGGGGCAAGAATGGTATTTTTTCACGTTTTTATACACTCAATTTTCTTGTTTGTTTGTTTGTTTGTCGTTCTGGTTGGATTTTTGCAACTCAATTTTGAGGCACTTCCCGATAAGCTAGCAGGCTAAATTTTTCAGGGTAGCTTCAAACTCGATGACAATGCAATTTACAACTATAAAAATGGCTGGACTAATTTTGATAGAATTTGTATAAAGTGACTTTTGAGACAGTTCCCGATAAGTAAGCAGGCTGAAATTTTCAGGTTAGTTCAGGGCGTATAGTCTTATATCAAATTTTATTGAAATCGCTCCAGCCGTTTTGATCTGAAGAGGCAACAGACATACACACTTACAAACTCTCATCTTTCTCATATTAGTGGGATATTAGGATGAGACGTATTCGTCGTTATCTTATGTTTGTTTTAGTTTTGTGTTTTCCACGTGTTTACGTACTATATGCAATATATAAGCCTCTGTTTTCCATGTGCCTGCTCATATCTCTACGTGGTGAACCTGGCACTCGAACAAAAAACTTAATACATTCTATCCATAGATATTATGACAGCATAGTGAAAATGATCGATAAAAAGATTGTAAGTGAATGAATTTCTGCATGAATAACGTTTTTTTATGTATTTTATTTTATGTGT
The DNA here is from genome assembly GCF_036245765.1 of Copidosoma floridanum. Taxonomy (NCBI): domain Eukaryota; kingdom Metazoa; phylum Arthropoda; class Insecta; order Hymenoptera; family Encyrtidae; genus Copidosoma; species Copidosoma floridanum. Next base: position 3,652,753 of record NW_028321885.1, read on the forward strand.
TCAGTCAAATCGAAAAAAATCTCTAGCACGTTTTCACTCAAATTATCGGCAAACAGACAAACAACAAAGTTAAAAATAATAAAATAATTAATGGATTTAAAAAGTCTAAGAATCCAAGTTTTTAAAAGTCCTAAAAATAAGAGAATAACCCTGCAGAGCTGTGAGAGGGGCCACTCAAAACGTGGGGGCATATATTATTTAGGGGATTATTAATGGGATGTATTCACATGACGTGTATAGATCATGGGTGTAACTTGCAATGACATGCCCCCACGTTTTGAGTGGCCCCTCTCTCAGCTCCATAGAGTTATTTTCTTATTCTTAGGACATTGAAAAATGTTAGTTTTTAGATTATTTAATTTTCTAATAAATTTGTATTCTTAAAAAGGTTTCGTATGATAAGGAGAAAAAAAATCAATTTTTTTTCTTACTTTTTGTTACACAACAAACATTTTGTAAGACACTTTAAGTATAATACTGTCTAGTTTAATAGATTCCAACTTAGTAATATTGACTTCTGACTGATACATCGTGTAAACCTTATACTAAGTACAGTAGTGTCTTGCTATTTCAAAAGTATACTAAAATGTTAATTTTAATAATAAATAATATAGTAATTATAAATTAATACTCAAATTTATTCAATAAAAGGTTTATTTACAATACCAGGGAAAAGTCAATAATAGCTAGTTTAATTAGTATGTTACGCACAAAATGAGCATTGCACCAAGGAAAAAAAGACTTTACCGTTCTTATATATTGATTTTAGAACTATTTTAAGAAATGGACTTATTCAGAACAGTACTATACATGTTGCGAAAGTATTCTGAATAAAGGCTTCTGGAATTTCCTTTGAAATATAAACTTAGTACTCCAAGCTTGCCGAACCTTTTAATTTTGTTTCAAGGTATTTTCATGGGGTTATCATTGTTATGATTGTTGTTATTAGTAAAACTAATTTTTTTTAATTTTGTTCCTCAAATATGTTCGTCGTAAATGACTTTACGTACAATACGCATAAGTATAAACTTAATTTAAGTATAGGATACACACTTTTGTATTAAATGTTGTTTTCTGCTATAATGTAAAAGGTGATGCAGACTACATATCTTCTTATTTTGCTACACTAATTTTCAAAGATACTTGGCTGAGAACTTACTTTCACGTTAAAATTTCAAGCAAGGGCCACAGAGTTTGAATTGATACTAATACCATAGGTGTTTAAGTTCTATTTACGAAGACTATATTTGTGCCCTTCAGGTAATTTGTTTTTGTCCTCCTTTTGGATCTTTCTTAATGTTGGAAGCCAAACATCAGGCGTTCTTCTTGCAATCTTCCTTGTGATGATGGCAGCTGTCGCATCAGAAAGATAGCTTTAACTAGTCCTTCTTAAAATAATTTCAAAAGATATGTATACATTAAATCTTGCTCAACGTAAGTTTAACAGTCCTTGTATTTGTCATTTAATTAATGTACTATATTTTTAACATGGCTCTGTTTTTGGTATTTTTTACTCATCTGAGATCTCTCACTGTCTTTGCTTGTTTGTTTACTAGAGGCTGACAATATTCTACTATTTCTACTTAAAGATAATTTTTTTTTTGGTACAAGAAACATCTTTTATTCTTATACAAGCCTTTTCTAGCTTAAATTCTAAACTTTAAGTTTTGACGAGACCTTAGTAGACTCTGCCTTTCAGGATCGTAGGAAAATATTTCTCGTTTTCTTTCTAGCATTATTTCATTTGTCACTCTCTATGCTAACATGTTCACTCTCACAAATAAACTTTTTCTTCGCCCTAATCTTGTTTTTTTTTTTTTTTAACACCGTGGATTTAAGGCTTTTTTCAGAACTTTTGTTATCCTATGGTTCTTAGCTACAACATTAACGCTTTTAACGTAAACCTTTTTTATACAATTAATACAAGTTTTGCTGAGAAATTTTTTTTTATGTCATTTAAGAGCTGTTCATGAACGTTTATGGACTGTTAAGAACCATTCCCACACTTTTTTTCATCAGCATTGCTTTCTTACGCATTTTACCTCAGCTCTTTCCCCCATGCTTCTATCATTCCAAGGTTTTTTAAAAAAAAGACCTTCCATATGCCATCAGCAGCTGGTACTTTTTTGTTCTGCTAATATATTTTAGGATCAGTCTTAGTATTATAACTAAAAAAGTTGACAGCACTCACGTTATTTTTTCTACTCAACAATCTTTTATCGACGCCTCAATCAAAAACCATCTCAACTCAGAGGTGTTTCGAAGACTATGACACTACTCTATTGAAACGAAAAAAATTGCAGCACTATAGGCTCTGACAGAATAAATTGCAGCGTTATAGGTTTAAGGAGAAAAATGACAGTGTGCTTAGGTGCAACGAAGAGAATTACATTGCTGTTGGTCGTAAGGGAGAAATGTACACCACTCTTAGTCATAACGAAGAAAATCACAGCGCTCTTGGACGTGACGAAAATATTTGCAGCACTTTTGGTAACGACGAAAAGAGTCACAGCGTACTCCGTTACAATAAAAACAATTACAGCACATTTCGTTGCAACGAAAACAATCACAGCGCTTTGAGATACGAGAAAAGCAATCACAGCGTATTTGGTTCTGACGTAAAGAATAACAACGTGGTTCTTATAACAAAAAAATCATCACGTAGTTAGTTGCGACGAAAATAATCACTGTGTTCTTGGTAATAACGAAAAGAGTAACATCTTACTTAGTTTTGACGAAAAGTATCACAGAACTCGGTAATGTATGAAACAAAAAATAGCGCTCCTTGTTCAGAAGAATAAAAAAATTTGCATTGTCTTGCACTAAACAGGAAATTATAATGATTTTTCTTGAAAAATTTTCCGCAATTGTTTGTTATAAAGAACAAAGCTCTCAGATTTTTTAAATTAATGAAAACGTAAGAAACAGCACATACATGTTTATTTTAGTTGTGCTATAAAGAATAAAAGAAATAATTTTTTGTCCGCACCCTCATTGTTTGAATATTAACAATTTCTTAATTGCGTACTTGCTACATGTATTCTAACTAAATATTACCAATGTGTAAAGTAGCTTAGGCAATTTTAAAAAAGAATTCTGGCCATAGCAGTAAAAAAAATAATAAAAGAAAATACAAGAAACTGTAAATTTCTGTAATGCAGAGTAAGGTTTCGTTTACTTTCGGTCCACATCTATAGTTTAGTGCGTTTTGTTTCATTCAATTATAGTCTGCTACAATTCAGTATTACCTTACGAATAGTTTTGTTTTATGATGACTCCAAAAAGGCAGTTTAATTTTGTGAAAATGCAACTGCAGTGAAATCTCGTTATTTTGTGTCATTTTATACCAGCTTACAGTTTCTTGCTATTTATTATACTTTTCTAAATTTTCTTTTAATTAGGAACTTTTAAATACATTTTCTTACACTTTTGAATAAAATTACCTTTGAACGTGATTCATACTGAATATAAGGTAATTGTTAAAAATTTATACGACCCATGGTATACAAGCGAATGTTGATACATCTCAATCATTCTATCAAGAGGTGCACATGCATGTATAGCGGCACTTTCAATACAAGCACTCTATATTCTCCATACATGCCCGTTTTTTCAATATGCAATATACTTGAGACTCATAATATCAAACCGCATTAATTCTTCTTTGAGAAAATTTTCTTAAGAAATAAACAAGAATGAGAAAAACATCCTCCCCGGGTGTGGATCAAACACACAACCTCTTGTTTACTAGACAGTTGCTCTACCACTTGAGCTACCAAGGAGCTGTACATTTTCTTGAAGAAGAATTAATGTGCTTTGATATAATGAGTCTTAAGTATATTGGATATTGAAAAAAAGGGCATGTATGGAGGATGTAGAGTTTTTTTTTTAGTTGAAAATAAGATGTCTTATTGGCTCAAAAAATAAATGTACATGGCCATGCGGCAAGATTTACAAGGAGTTTTTATAAAATTATATGACTCTGTAATTGACTTTGCATTCTTATATCACATTACTGTCTTTCAGAACTGTTGATCTATATAGTATTAGTAATCTTATGTGAAAGGTCATTTTAGTTTATTTATCTTGTTTGAGATCAACTATGTGTAAACATACTATTCTATATTTTTATGTCTGACTTAGAAATAAATTCTCAAACTGCTTCGACTACATTGATATTTGAATTAGTGAGAAACTCCTTTATGCTTAACGGGTAAGAGATGTTCATATCTCTTAATTTTTCGAAAAATAATTTTCATTGTGTTTTGATTCTCTGATATTGCCATAGTACGTGGTTAATATTTTCAACACCCTCTCCACAATCACAGACCACATTCTTAACAGTGTTTTGTTTTATAAGACTAGATTTTAACAAGTTATGGTTACACCTTAGTCTATTAATATGCACTATAGAATTTCCGCTCAAGTTATATCCTTGGAACTAAGGTTTACTTAATGTTTTATTGAAAAACTTCTGAAAGTATTGATTACTTTTTTTACTGTTAAGTGCTAAGTTATTGACTTCTTCAATGTTCTTAACATCACATAATTTTTTAAATTTATTAAATACATCGGTACATGGTAAAGGTGCATCAAGTTATACTTCCTTCAGAGCAGCTTCTTTGGCAGCTTTGTCTGCTTCCTCATTCCCTAGGATACCACAATGAGCAGGAATCCATACTAATCTAATTTTTTTACCATTATCATATGCTTTGTATAGTAAACGCAAAATATTCTGCATAAAAAAGGATTGGTTAATGAGATTGTTTTTACATTTTAAGGCCTTCAGCACACTGTAAGAGTCCGAAAATATAGTAAAGCTCTTTTTTAGATTTATTAATTTTTTCTAAGGCCAGAGTAATAGCTAAGGCATTTTTGACCCATCAGTAGGGATGCATACTTCACTTTGTATAACTTGTTCAAATTTTGCATCAAAAATTGCATTGGATAAACTGTAAGATTCATCTTTAACACAAGATTGGATATCCACATCAGGTACTAGTATAAATGATTCTATATTCTGATAAAAACAAGGTGGGATTTCTGAATGGAATACAGTATCCTCCAAATACCAAGTATCATTATAAATGTTTAATAATGTTGGTGGATTGAAATTCATTTCATAAATAGTATGTTCACTTAATTCTTTCAGGTAGTTTAGATCTCCAATCAGCGGATAATCTTTCATTGACATACATTTAAGAATAAATTTGTATCTTAGTGATTCGCATCTGTGTTTGAATAATGGAATTTTAGATTCTGCGTTTAAAATGTTCAATTGAGTAGACATTTTATATCCCACAGCTAACCTTATGCATTTGTATTGTATTTTTTCCAAACTTTTGGAAATCTTTTAGATTATTTGAAGACATCAAAAAACCAGCATATTCTAGTCGAGATCTGATTGAAGATTTATAAATATTAAGTAAAATACTGGGATCTGCTCCTCACCAAACTTATCTCGAACAGCTAATGATCTTAACAAAAACGCTTGTTTATTCACATTGTGAGTCTCTATGAGCTTTCTAATTTAGTCTTCTTTTAAAAGTTATACCTAAGAATTTTGTTGAATTAGATTTATTAATCTGTATACCATTGATTTTTGCATGGTTACTATTGTTACGTTTACGTCTATTTTCATTAAATACCATGAGAATACGTTTGTAGGGAGGCAAAAAAAAAGTTTGCTCCCTTGCGGCAAGTCTTTATGAGTTTTCTTGTTTATGTTACCTGGGCAATTAATAAAGTGTATGACTCTTTTCGTAGTAATATTGTATATAAGGTTTCTTAGTTTTTTAGATACACCTAAATCTACTAGTTTTTGAATTAAAATTTTTGGAAACACATTATCATATGCCCCTTTGATCTCCAGAAAAGTTCCTATTAGTTGCTCTTTTTTATAAAATTGTGATTGGATTTCTGTGGTTAGAATTACCAGGCTCTCATGGCAGGATCTATTCTTCCTGAAATCGTATTGAGAATTATTTTTTATTTTGTTATTTTCTATTCAGTGATTAATTCTAAAGCTTATGATTTTTTCAGATCATTTAAAAAAACGAGAAGATACATTTATGAGGTGAGCATTATTATTACTTTTAGAAATGAACACACACAAATATTGGTTTCATTCCGATGGGAACTATCCTGAATTATATAGATTATTATATGTATCTAGTAATACTCTCAATGTTCACTCTGGAAAAAATGTAATGAAAGTGAAACTAATTTTGTCAGCTTCCAGGGCTAAATGAGTGTTAACGTTACCTGAAGTATATATAAACTCGTTATAATTAAAGTTATCGTCTAATTTATTATTACTATTTGAAAATGCACATTCAAGGAACTTGAATTTTTGCCCAAGGGGACAAAGCTCATCTATACTTTGGACCATATTGTTTACAAAATTAATGTTTCCATTAGTAAAATCTTTTCTTAATAGCTTGTTTTAAAAAAGTTTTATTTTGTTAGAGATATACGTTGGGTTACTAAATCAATTAAATATAGGTGTTAATTTTTTAAACGCCCCTTGCTTTTTCCTTCTAAGCACAGCCATGGTAATAGCTTCAATACTTTTGTACTCAAGAAGGGCCTCTTTGTATGGATTGAAATGTATTGAAAGTAATTCTGCCTTCTTAATTCGAATGTCTCTTTCCCAGTTATCATTCTACCACACCTCTGAAACGACTTCTTTTTTTTTTTTTTTCTTTATCAAACAAAGTATTTGTATGCCTGATATTATTATCTTTTAGTTTTTAAGGAAAGTCTGTTATTCTTGGTTTGCATACTGTTATTATAATTATTTTTAATTGATTTGTGGAAAGAAGACTTTTGATTGCTGTAATAACTTTAACTACTAGTTTGGTGTACCGAACTGCAGCACTACTATTATTAAAATGTAAAGATCTCTTGGTACAATGATTTAGATATATCAACATTCGCTTGCATACCGTTGGTCGTATAAACTTTTAATTTACCAACAAGCACTAGAGTCACATAACAACTTTATCGAGCTTTGGTAAAAGACAGCTCTGAAAATTGAGAATGAGAAACTTATCTAAACTTACGGTGGGAGTGAATGCACAGATCCTCGGTAGCTCAAGTGGTAGAGCAACTGTCTAGCAAACAGGAGGTTGTGTGTTCGATCTGCACTCTGAGAGGATATTTTTCTCATTCTCATTTATTTTTTAAGAAAATTTTCTCGAAGAAATATTAATGTAGTTTGATATTAAGAGTCTTAAGTATATGGAATATGGAAAAAAAGGGCACGTTTGTAAGATATAGAGTGCTTGTATTGAAAGTGCCGCCATCTATGCATATGCACCTCTTAATAAAATGATTTAGATGTATCAACATTTGCTTGTAAACCATTAGTCGTATGAATTTCTAATTTACCGACAAGCATTTAAATCACGTAACTACCTTATCGTGCTTTGATAAAAGACAGCTCTGAACATTAAGAATGAAAAACTTTTCTTAATTTGCGGTGTGAGTAAATGTACATCTCCTTGGTAGCTCAAGTGGTAGAGAAAATGTCTAGTAAATAGGAGGTTGTGGATATCGAGTGCTTGTATTGAAAGTGCCACCGTCCATGCATATGTATCAACATTCTCTTGTATACCATTGGTCGTATGAATTTCTAATCTACCAACAAGGATTAGAGTTACAAAATTAAGATCGTTATTGTAAACAACTACTATTGTTCCGAAAAGTGTATATCTCAAATATGAAATATTAACCATCAAACATAGGAAGAAGAAAATATTAAACGATTCGTAGGAATGTTTCTTTCGTGAAAGCATGGGACTTAAACATAAATACATTTAAAAAAGTGAGAAATAAAAAAAAGTTAATCCCATTTATTGTACTACTTCTTCAAATAAATAGTTTCTTGGCAATAACATTAAGTAGTATAGGATACAACTAAGGTGTTGCTTCTCAAAAGTATTTTATGAAATTTTACTTCTCAAGCTAAACATTGTTTTGATAACTAACCGTGCATTGCCACTTAAAAATTATGAAATGTATAAAAAGGAGATATAGACAGTTTAATTGATAAAACCTTGTTCATTTTTTAGTTTTTTACTATCTCTCTATTTACCTTTGAACATACATTAGATCATTTTTCTATTTTTAATCTTCTTTACCATTTTTTAATCAAAGTGTTAAGGTACGAGTCACATTCTGTAGTTGGTTAATTATAATAAATTATTGACTCAACTCTTTTAAATTAACAAATAATTTTTCCTGCTTTCGGATCACATTTGAATTCCACAAGTATTTTTAAAATAAACGACTTTTTATATTGTTGTTTTCGTAGTACTTAATTAAATATTCATATATTCACCATTTAAAAACAAAAAAATTTTACGGTTATCGTACATTAGAAATACCAGACGTGGTAAAAAATAATAATCAAACGTGAAGAACAGTGAATAATTGAAAGAGCCTTTGATGATTAGTAATAAAATATTACTAGATGATACAAAGCGCAATGAAGCATATTAATAACCGAAAAAGTAAAAAAGTGCTCAAAGAATGAAAATATTAAATTTGGTAGTAGTAATAAAGCATAATAAAATTAACCATAAAATAATCAAGTGCAATGGTCTCTGGTTAATCATCAAAAAAACATTAAAAATTTGAACGCAACGGATTTAAATGTGAAAACTTTTTAGTTTCATAAGAATATTAGAGTTTCTTACGTTTTCTTGGGTTTCCTTGCGTTTCACGGCAGATATTTACATGTCTTAACGTTTCCTTACATTTTCTTACGTTTTAATTTATTTCAGCTGTGATAGCTCTTAACGTATTTCAGCTGTGATAGCTCTTAAATTCAGATGAAATTAACAAACTATCCCAGACGCTTACTTATAAATGAAGTATCCTAGAGTTTTTAATAAAAAAAAAAAGGTAGGTCAACACAAATTTTCAAAAAAATCTGTTGAACAAATTCGTCGTTTTAACACGTAACCTTACGGAACTCTAGATCCAGTAAACAAGTGTAGCACAATAAAAATTTGTGGGACTAGAAATTTAATGAGTGCTTAGACTGTTAGTTGTAAATAATGAATAACTTTAAAAAATTAATGAAGGTTGACTCTTTACATTTCGAGAAAATGGCGATGAAAACGTTAAACGTGAGAATTACTTTTTTTTAGGTACAAGTACGCTTACTGTAAGTGTGCATATGCAGAAGAGAAAGTGATGTGCTCTCACTTTTATAGTGAAAGGGCTATCATTATTCCACAAGATACCTTAGAAAAACTAATAATTTTTCTAATAATTATTTTCCCTATAATTTCTTCACGTATTATCGATCAACTTGATATTATTAAGCTTATTGTTATGCATATAAACTATACATGACTAAAATTTGTATGTCAATGTGAAAATAACTCTTTTTAATTTTGCTTACGTACCAGTACTAAATAGTATAATTCTGTACAAACAATATCCGAGAAAAAAAGAAAACAGCGCTTAGCTTCTTTAAAATTTTTATCTTTTTTTTTGCAAGGCTGACTAAATAACTATAATAGTATGATTTACTGACTTCTTATAAAAGCCTTAAAAATTTTTTGAATACTTAAAGTTAACACATCAAACTTTTCTTACCTTTTATTTTTATTAAAAGATTATTTTTATTGAGATAAGTTTTTGTTTGAGTTTAAAACAACAAATATTTATTAACAAATCACTTTTTAAGAAAATTGTGGGTATTTTAAATTTTAAATGTCAAAATATCATATAACTTCGGTATTTACGCGTTTTATTTCATTGATAAAATATAGCTGTACTTAAAGTTATTAAGAAGTAAGTCTTATGCACAAAGAATATTTTAGAAGACTATAAATACTTTTCTGCAAAAAATGTGATAGAACTATTTATATACTTATAGCGGCTTAGTAAACAATGGGCCTGATTTCGTGAGGATTGACAAATATGCGGTCTTAGCATTATTTACTTTTACGCGTGGTGTGTATATAATTTGAATTTCTACCTGGACCAGGACCAACACATAACTGCCCACATAGTGGGTAGTTATGAGTCAGTTTCAGGCAAGGTGTGATGTTAATGTAATAAGTACGGTATTTACCAATAATCTTTCACTGACAAAATTTTTTTTTCTGTAGAGTTTTGAAAACCTGACATTTACTAACAAGTCATTATTTAAAAAAGTTAATTTTTTTAAGTTAAATAAAGATTTTCAAACTAATGTCCTACCCATTTTTCCTCATTGTCAATCTTTTTTTCTTTAAGAAGCAATTTATCAAATGTATATCTGTAAATCTCTTTTTGTCCATACGCTTTTAAATTGCATTTTATAACCATGACACAAGAACTTCGTCATCGATGAACTAGCTGTACAATAATTACATTTTTACTGTTGTAGATATCAAGTACAAGATCAAATTTCCATACAATTGCGATTTTTATAAAACAATTTTTTAAGAAATATTACAATCAAATGGGGCTATTTATTACATGTCTATGTTAAAAAATAAGACTTTTTATCTCATATTATCTCATTTCCAATTTTTGAAAGCAAGTTATTATCACAGGTATTTACTTATCATAAGATAGTTCCAAGTTCTGATTGATTCGTCTATTTGATGCTACCTATAAGACTATGTTAACTAGTAGAATAATACAATGAAAGAGACATGTTAACAATCTGTACAAACAATAAAATACAAAATGAAGCCAGATCTCTTACAATGGGCTTACAAAGAAAACAAATCATATCCCATGGTCAAATAATAAATTAAATAATTATAATAAAAATGAAAAAAATTTTTAAAAATGATTCTAATCTTTAAAAATTGATTGTTACGAGGCAGTCGTTTCTATATTTATTGTGTGATTCGTTATGTACTATCAAGTAAATCTTTAGACATTTATTTCATACATGCATTATTTAAAATCGTTGAAAAAAATAGTTGATGAATTTAACAACATTATAATTCTGTATAGTTATTACTATTTAGACAATTAATATGTTTAAAAAGTGAAAAAAAGGATTATAATACTAAAGAAATTTTTCGCGAGATTTCTCATTTTTTATGTTGAAAAATACTAAAACTACTGTAAAATGTCCTTATTTGTGTAAATTATTGTATCGTACACACTGAAATAAACTGATAAAACTTACAAAGTTATTTAAAAAATTAGCATTATCATCGAAAGGTAATGCGTATTTAAACATAAAACAAGCAAGAAGTTTTACTCATAGTTACCTAAATAAATTTTGAATAATGTCAGCAATCCATTCATTTATTGTAAGAATGGACTTCAAAGACAAAAGAATATTTAAAAAATCAAAGATAAATTTTTTTGTCTGGTTCAGATACATTGGTATGCAATTGGCATTGAAAGTTGAAGCGCTTGAAGTTCGTATAACATAATAAGTAACTATTAAATGACAAAATATTCTATACATTTATATTCTCTTACATCGTAAGAGCTTTATTATATTTACTTACAGACTCAATGGGTACGAGGTTCGTATGCAGCATTGAATTAAGTTTTTTTTTTCTTTTAATGGTATTCATTGTGAGGTAGCGACATAGTTTACGTGCAACAACGTTTGAAAAAAATTGTTTTTCTTTGGGATCTTACAGACTTTAGGTAAATTATTGAAAAAGTAGTTTTTTACGAATGTGTCTAAACCGTTTGCCATAACGCGTATTTCTCAAGCACTTCTTATTTTGACCGACTTCCACATAATACAATCCACTACTAGATTAAATGTAAGAATCTTGTTTTCTCAATTTCTTTCAAATTCTTAGGGAGTTCTTTTTCATTAGTTTCTTCAACTTTTTGAGCCCATCCCTTTTGAGAAAAAAAGTTTCATCTCTGACATAGCCCTCTATCCTTGCGTGCATGAAATTGACTTTAGAGTGGGTGCACCCCATTTTAAGGAAGCTATTAAAATTTGCTTTTGTATTTATTATTATATTTTTCACTTAAAGTATTTGATCTCGTCCACATATGCTCCAATAAAATTCAAGTTAATGAGAACTATATGCAAAAACTACTATTATTATTCGGAATTTTTTAAAAGAAACTTATAGGGAGTCATTCCAGCAAATTTAGCTTAGATTAGGATATCAGAATAAATATTTATATTTCCGTTTGCTAGCAACGTCTTTGGTTCGCATATAAAGCTTATGCACAGTGTGTGACAGCATTTTGTATAGTTTGATCATAGCATCAGTATTTAAGTCAGAAAATCAAGAAGAGTTTAATTTCACCGAAACTCTTTTTTTTAGACAAAAAAATATCTCGAATAGTGGTCGATTTGAACAAAACCGCGAAGGACTTAAACTTAGTTGCCACCAAATGTCCAGCCACCCCCACGAAACTCTTAGAGCTCTTAGATTTTATAGCATTTTTGTTTAGTTTCTCACCTTATTAATGTTGTAAGTCGAGTATAGTTAATAAGAAGCGCATAACGTCAGCAAAAAAACAGCCGGACTCACATGGCATGCCCACCACCCTGAGCTCGACCGTTGGTTTAGCCCTCTCCGTGGCCTTATGCGCATTTGCCTCCTCTCTTATCTCATTCGTCCGGGACACAAGCTTGCTAATCTGGGTCCTCAGTGCAGCGTTCTCGGACACGAGTTCCTCAATATGCTTGTCCTGCTCAGACGTTCGGTTCGTTATAGAATCTATCCCCTTATCAATCGCATTAAAACGATCTGTACTATAAGCCTTACAGCTATGATTAGATGTCATCAACGTGAGAAAACGACTATTTTCATGAAAGTCTTTCTAACCGAGTAGAATTTTGGTCTCCACAACAGCTGTGCCCACCGACGCGCGACGGGCCATTGCCAATCTCACTATTCCGATCGACAGCCTGTGCCGTACCAGAATCACTAGCTCATGACGAATCAAGGGTGGTGGCACCAGCAAGGCACCGATTTGAGTCGTGGTGTTTAGCACACAAGGAGATTGGGTCGATGGATTCCTCGCTTCTCATTCTATCACATCATTACATACGGGTACAATAGTCACTTTCGGATGCAACAAACTGTGCGGAGTCCTTTGAACGTACAAATATAACAGTAATAACGCGCTTACAACTATACTTCAGTAAGGCTGTATCGGATAGAACTGTGATTAAAAATGACTTATGTAAAAGGAAGCTGGCATTTTTAAAAGAATTTGCGTTTGTTGCTAATAGTAAATAAAATAGGAGCAAAAGCTCTTGTGTCTGGGCAACACTGCGTTAAAACGCTTACAGTCCAATATTGCTAATAAGTATCACAGTGTAGGAATCAAAATAAATACAAGCGAGTAGCAAAACGAGTTCAACAGCAGCCAGTAAAGAAAAATATGGGTCCGTGAATTAGTGATTTACGAGAAAACCTCCAGATGGTGCTTGAAAACTACGGCACGGCAGTCACCGATGCCAGAGGACGTCACCTCCTGATGATGGCCTGGCTACAGGAAGTACTTTAGCTGACACTAAAGAAGCGTACCTATTAACAGCCAATTCCGCAGCTGGACTCACTAGCAAGCAGGCAGATCCAAGCAATGCAGCACGTCCAATGACCAGCTAGCAGCAGCACATTATGGTTAAAAATCACATAGGGACGCACTCAAAGCCTAACCTTCATGCACCACGAGGCCTACATCAATAGAACGCAAAGTAAAAGCCTTCCTAGTCTACAGAAAAAGGTGTTCTGTGGATAAGAACTTCATTGAAATAAAGGCACAAATAAATAATTTTTCTTTTGCAGTCATACGGTACAAACTTTTAGTCCAATGTAATAAAAAGTTTCATAACATCACACCACATTTTTCTTCTTTTGTTATAAACTGTGCACTTTTCCGTACTAATATTATTTACAAAACAATTTGTTAATTAACCTGATTAAATTTTTAATTTAAGTAGGAATTTTTTACGTTGATATTCATGGTTACATGTTCATTAGCCACCGTAAATTAAATTTAAGATTGACTTATAGTGCAAGAAGCTTGCAAACGACTGTAAATAAAAAAAAAAAGATTAAAAATGTTTTACGAGAAAAATTGTAAAATGTTCAGAGGTTAAGCTACTGATAGGGAATAAGGTGGCAGAGCTCGACTACAAAAAAAACAAATTATCTTGAAAAAAAAAAGATTCTGCCTAACCATGAATTATAGCGTTCGCATCTCATGTGCATTTAACCAGGGCAGTTGTAACAATCTTTAAAGCATTGACTTATAACTGTCCTTGGACTCAGGGTACCACCCTGGGAAGATGCACATTTGTGATAAGAACAACTATTTAAAAAGAGCCAAGAATCTTACTGATAGATAACTTATACTTGTAATTTATTGCAGACCTTCACGTAAATCAAAAAGGCATTTTGATGATGGTTTTGTCCCGAGCAGTTGTACGTATAAAAACAGAATTGATTCACACCATTCTTATCCTTCTGCCGAATAAAGGATAAGGTAAAGAATACGATTATATTGGAGCTACAACTCGCTATGATGTTAATCTATATTAATGCATGCCCTACTGCAGCGCCTATCTCCAGAATCGTAAAACGCTATACCAACAACTTGGACAAATAATACATGATTGGAATCGCAGATTTTGGCGTGGTTAAGATTTTTTGCAAATCATAGCTTGCACAGCATTTTGTGCTGACCTCGAAAGTGCTTTTTTCATCGCGATGCATCAATTGTCTTGTCTGAGATTTCATTTGAAGATGAGTGTTTGAAGTTATACCATTTTGCGTTTTCTCTTTCAGTGACGTGATCTTGTATGCTGTGGAATTTTTGCACCTGTTCAAAAATTACTTTTTTTAATGAGTATCTAAGAAATTTTTTTTAATAAACATAGTATACTTCTATAAAATTGAACTTCAAGAGCAAAAAAAAATAGTAAAAACAATAAACAATCATAATAAAATCCAAGCTAAGCCTGAGAACAAGGAGGAACCCTACAAAAAAAAGACCCTAATAATTAACGAGTGCACAGCTTTTTCAAGCAATATTCATTGAATGTTTGTTTTTCATTGTATTTACCTTTTACTTTTTCAGTTTTTTAACAAACAATAAGCATTAATAAGCTGTACTTTTTAATTTGTTATTTAAAAACACTTATGAGAAAATAGTTTATAAATAATCAACGTCAGATAGAGAAATTCAAAATCATGAAGGCAAGGTCATTACAGTTGCCTACTTTATTGACTGACTAACTATGATTAAAATTAGTTTATAAAAGTAACAATGTAAAAAATAATTATTTTCTTGTGAAAACAATAAATAACGTTATTTTTTTTAATTTTAAAGGAAACATCAAGTCCATAATTGGGTTGATTAATTAAAAATTCGTGGAGAAGAATAGGAGCTGCAATTGCATAGAAATGATGCAAAATCATAGATTCTCTTTTCTTTATAAGTTTTTAAACAACTAACATAACGTTAACTTGACTTTTTTTTCGCATTGTTGTTAGCTATTTTTTTAGAAATGAACTAATAATTATTTAGTAGTGAAGTGATACACCAATGTGTTTCAGACATACACCAAATTACTTGAGTTATTAACTTAGTCGTTTTTATGATATACTATATTATGTATGTTCCTTTCAAACATTTTTTATTAGATAAATAAGTACTTTCTTATTACGATAATGACAGTAAACGAAAAGAATAAATAAAGTCTAAGTATAGGTTGTATGGTTACAAACTATCAGACAAAAATGGAAAAAAAAGTTTTGCATTATTTAAAAAAAATCATAGTTGTCATTTTTTTCCACGTGTTTTTTAAAAATTAAACCAAAGTCTTGATTAGTTTTTTAATAAAAAACTTATAGTAACCCATATTTATGTAAGGAAACAACAATTTTCGATTATTGATAACTTTATAATGCAGCGGGAGTTAAAACAAATCTGTCGACTGTTTGAATCGTTTTCAGTCTCTTCTTCACTAGCTTAATCATCCTTCACGTCTTCGTTTTGTTCATTTTCTTCTCCTTTTTTTTCCTCCTCTATGCGTTCTCTTTCTTTTTTTTAACTCTTTTACATTCTTCCAAAAGCTTTTCTAAAAAAAAAGACGTACATTCGACACATTTTTTATCATTGAGAGTCCAGATTCCAGGTACTGTCGTTGCAAATTCACCTTTCAGTAGTGAGACACTGTGATAAAGAATCAAGCGATGTGTTGTTAGACTTGATTAAGCATCTCTACTGGATAACTAAAAGAATGATTCTTATTGCGTTCTCTCTCATTACCATTCACTTTTGTGAAATTTGCGCAGCAGTGTTTTTCCATAGCAGTCTTTACTACTTAATAAGAAATATGTAAAATTTAAATCATTAATTAAGGTACACAGTTAATTATTTCAACAATACAACATTAACTTATTACGAAATATGAAGAAACTTCTGACAATGAATTACCACACAGTTTATTTGTGAATATATCAAAGAAATAACAATTTCTTATACTATGTTAACCTTTCATTAATAAAGTGCTAGTTTAAGAAAAAAAAGTAATAGTATTCATAGTTACATTAATTTTATACAATGGCCTCAACTAGGAAAACTAGGCAGACGATATTTTTTGCCTATCACGTAAGCATTGTTAATACTTGGGACGTGACAGATAAAACAAATTTTTAGTAAATTTAGGTTCATGGATTAATTTTAAAATACAAGTGTAAACATACCCAAGGTGTTAAGAAGCATTGTGTGGCAAACAGGTATTTCTCCATGTGATGTGGGCAAGGTAAAGTTGTAAACATTTTTCTGTCTTAATGGCTTATTAAAAATAACTGAAATTATTTTAGGGCATTTAAAAGGACACTTGTTGGAGCACCTCAGCTTTACAGTCTTAGCCTCAATAAAACTTTTTTCTGATAATACCAGCCTTTCCTTCAGCTCTAACAGTATTAGCTTTGTTACCATCTAGTGACTATTGATTATTGTCAGCCTTTTTTAAGTTACATTTGTATGCAATCTTTTCCGTTATATCAAACTTTAAATTATTTTTCCCCCCTCAAATGCTAAAGCTTCTGGCAATGCTGACTAAGATTAAAGAAAAAGTCTTGATTAGAAACGCTTATACTGAACTCATTTATCAATATACCAACAACTTACAGTGTTGAACATTCTTTTTTGCTATTTATGCGGTACAAAATATTAAATTTTCTCCCTCTTCTAGCCGAAGGTACGTACCTCCTGGTTGGTCTGCTTGGCAAGAAAGAGTCTCTTTTGTTTACAGTCAAGATACGTTTTTCTTTTTTTTCGAGCCGAGACCAATTAATTTAAGTTTAGTGCTGCAGCAGTATTTTATAGAGTTGTGTGTTTACTAATTACGAGATAGTTGAAGATATCGTACAGTGACAAAATCAAAAAAAGTAACAAAAAGTACAACGTCAATCCTCCGTAATTAATAAATAATAAATTATTATTTATGTTAAATAATAAAAAAATAAAAACTTGTTTTCGTAGTTCAATAAAATTTAGATAGTTATATTTTATTTTCTTTGTGATATTGTATTTATTTCTATGATTTCATTTTTTGTTTTGTTAACTTGTGCATATGCTTTTTGAAGCCCGCCACCAACCTGCAAGGCCTTGCCTTCGGCTCGGCCATCGCAGGAGCAGGGTTGGCAGGCGTCAACACACACTTGCATGGCAGTACAGCAGCGAGCATAATCAAGCGACGAGCTGTCAGCTCGTAAGTGCACATTGGTTGCGCATACATCCTTAATACCTATACATGTCAGCATATGCTGTTTGTGCAGGTATTATTAATTGAAAAAATACTTTTGGCTAGGGAAGGGAGAAAACTACTATACGATACTCGGCTAGACCGTTTGAGACAATGGCATATGACTTGTGACAGCCTCAGCTTCGCCTCGGCCATTATAACCTCGCAGCCATCAACTCGAACTTTCCGGCCAAGAACCGTAGTCTACTATTTATTGTGATACATTACCGAAGTATTATTTAATAATTTATTTAAATAGATTTGTATCGTAGTTAAAAAAGCACTCATTGGATTTGTAGATGTGTAACATTGTTATTGTAATAATAATTTTTATTATTATTATTGTCATTGTTATTATTATTATTATCATTAGTATCATTATAACTATTATTATTATAACTATTATAAGTATTAATATAACTTTAATATTAAGTAAAAAAACTATAAATAGAAATTATTAATCCAAGATTATTACATCGTAAAAAGTTTTATTATTTAAATGTATTTATATATATATTAATCTTCCCATATTATATAGTCGTAAGAGTTAGAGCAAGGTTTTTCTCCCCCCCCACTCCCCCTGCTCCCCCCCACCTCCCCCCCAAATAAGGTAGTTATTCTTTCATTTTCTTGCATTTTTCGAGTAATCCTACTTTTTTGCTAGCTCCCCCCCACCTCCACCCCGCTCCCCACCCAGCTCTCCCCCAACTCTCCCCTATTTTCCCCATGTATAATGTAAATATATTAGTAAAGCCTTGTATATTAACTGTCACAAGTGGTCTAATTTTAACATATAATTTTATTTGACCATAACAAAAAATTTTATTACAATTATCTTACTTACGATGTTTATTTTGATATCATACTGTACAATATCTTTTTAGGTGCTTTGCTCTTACATAACCTTTTCCACAATTTTGACAAATATTTTTTTTAACGTTTTTTTCATGACTCTTCAAATGTCTCTGTGAGTGATAATTTCTTTTGAAACTTTTTTCGCATTTAATACACTTGAAATTTTTTTTAATTTTCTGGCATTCCTTTGTGTAACGCAAATAGTTTTTCTTGTCTTATATTATAATGCTACACAGATCACGTACAAAAAATTTTTTTTTGTGAATTTTTTCGTGCAATAATAGACACTCTTGATTTGAAAATTTTGAGTTACATTTGTCACACTGATAAAATTTTGCATTCATGATGGTGTATCTGAAAACATATTATAAAAAACAAATTGTTTATGATTACATAAATCTAGGTACTAGACGGTGCTGAAATTTGCTTTTTTGATGAAAGAGAAAATTTGCAAGAAAGTATAAAAATAGCAATGAACTACAGAATAGTTTCTTTGTTACTCTAAAATTTCATTCCAAACAATAATTTTAATTTCAAATTTGTCTTATGATTCAATTAAGATAAAAATTTTTTTTGGGTTTCTACATCTAGACAATGCAACATATAATTGCCCATGAGAAAATAATGGTTTTCTAAGGTATAATCCTAAGGCATCAAAACTTTGACCTTGAGATTTATTGATAGTCATAGAGAAAGCTAAGGTCAATGGAAATTGTTTTCTGTACAATATAAATAGTAGGGAAAAAGAATTGTGTGTTTGTAGTGTTATTCTTGAAATAAAGACTTTATTTCCTTTTTTTTACCTGTAATTATTTCAGCTTCGATGTTGTATTTAACTAATTTTGTAATTCGTAATCTTGCACCATTGCAAAGTCCTTCAGATATGTTCAAGTTTCGTATCAACATAACAATAGCGTTAATTTTCAAATTCAATTCATGTGGAGGAAGACCTTCTTTAATACTATCTAAATACTCTGTAGAGAAATTAATATAAATATTATCGTCTGATTTATCCACTCCTTTGTGAGTTGCTTTATCAATACTATAGTACGTTACTAATGTTTCTACCATATTATTTAAAATTTTTTTGTTTAAAAAATAAGTGTATTCATTGTGAGATGTTAATATGGCTTTACTTATAAAAGAATAATCATCATTATTAAAAATTTTAGAACATACATCATTTGCTTTCCATGTCTGAGGAATTATAAAAGTTTTAATTTTGCCTTCTTCTATATCCAGTAGCAATGAAGAAAATTTTTTATCAATCGAACGTATATAATTTTTCAAATAAAAAATTTTAAATAAAGGCCAAAAATTGGAAAATCTTATGGTTTCTTGAACAGTAGTAATTTTGCTTCCGTTTTTTAACACTGGGAGAATTTGACGAAAGTCTCCACCTAAAATTATTATTTTATTTTCGATAGGTTTATTACTACTAGATAAATCTTTCAAAGTCCTATCAACGATTTCTAACGCTTTTTTCAGTATTGTAGAAGCTTCATCCTAAATAATTACTTCTACATTGCGTAATTTTTGTTTATCTGGCTTAAACTGGAAAAATGCACTTTCTATAGTGCTTAAGTCTAAAGGAAGTCTGAAAGTTCTGTAAGTAGTCATTTCCTTCGGGAGCAGAATAGAAGCAATACCTGACCAAGCCGTTGTAAGAATTTTTTTTTCTATTGATATGAAATGATAAATTAATGTTTTGTAAAGAAGAGTTTTTCTACCAGGACCATCGATGAAAAAAATTTTTTTTTTAAGTTTTATTATTTCTTGAAAAATTTGACGTTGATCATGACTGAGTTGTGAAAACATTTTATGGAATTGATGTTTACAAAATATTCTTTTATCATTGTCAGTATCAATATTTTTTTCATCGTTTCTGTTGGTTCTGGTAAACTGGAATCTTTACAAGACATTTTTACAGAATTGAAAATTTCGTTTGATCGTAAAAGAGTTTTATTTCGATTATCTTTACAATCTCCAATGAAAAATTTTTTGTATTTGTTCTAAATAATATTACCAAAAAAATTTTCAGACATAATAAAACATGCGAAAAATTTTCGTAGTTGATGAGGCAGCAGAACGTGATATGCTTTTTCAAAAATTATATCGCTTTGAAAATCGTGTTCTACTAATCCCATAGCATTAGCTGTTTTTTTATACGTACTGTAAGTAATATCATTAACAGTTCTCAAATCTATAAAAGAAGTTTTTTCTGATACTTTATTCAATATCAATTTTAAATAAAATCTTTCCTAATCTTTTGGAGAAACTACATTTAATCTGCCGATTGTAATATTTTGTTTAATACGTTTTCGTTTATTCTATTGTTTTGTTTAATTGTTAAATGTATAAAATTCAGGAATATTTACGTATTTTATTGATTTTGCACTTTCATCAATTTTATTCAATTCAAACCATGCTATTAGAGGGGTTTTTTAATTCTTAAGTGATTCCTCAATTTTGCCTTCTTCGAAGATAATGCTCTGTTTATGTTCGACGTGAACAGGTAAATGGAATACTGAATGACTTTTTTCACAGAGAGGAAATTCTTGAAGTCTCCATGCTGCCTCCATTGGGCTTTAATAACAACCATCTACAAATTGTGATATTTCATCGACTATCTCGTTATTATTTTTTTCACTTTCATTTTGATTTTCTTTTTGGATCTTACAAAAAGCTCTATCACTTTCTTTATGTATGTAGTCGAAAATATATTTAATGCTTCGTATGGATGCTTAATATTCAACATTTATATGACAATTATATTTCATCAACAAGTATTTTCACGATTGAATTATTGACTAGAATTTTTTTATAACTGTGTTTTAATATATAAATATGATTTTTATTACAATTATTTCTTCTCTTGTATTCAGGATATCCATTTTTTTTAAATTTTGTTACTAATGTAAAAGGTTGTGGAAAATTCTTTTTGCAAATTTTTTTGTTACTATCATAACAAGGAGTATTTTTACTGTGTGGCCCATGAAGCATATGTTTTATAACCAGTTTTTGAAGTTGGCTTTTATCATTTGGACTTTCAACAGAAATATGTTTATCTATTTGTTCAGGTGTTATCAATTTATCGTTTGAAAGTAATGTTATAAGAATATGTGCATGAGGCAACCCTCGTTTTTGAAATTCAATGGTATAAACATATGCAATAACCTTACCAAAGATATCTTTTTTTGTAATATCATCTAATATAGACTGTAATTTTGTTTGAAATAGCCTTACTGTTATGTCTGGAATATCATTTGGCCTTGTATTATTTGGGAGTTCTTTTAAAACTTGATTCAATTTTTTTTATTGTGGATTACATGTAACTGTTATAAATAAATCTGGTTTTCCATGCTTTCTCATAATTGACATAGCATCTTGATAGTGTTGTTGCATATTTCTTGGACCCCCTATATATGTTGATGGTAAAATATAAAGATTACCAACTTTACCATTTTCAAAATTGTTTGAAATATTGCTAGCACTATTTATTACGTGATCTAATAAACCTTGATAACACTCTATTCTTAAGAACTTTTAATTATTTCTAAAGTAGTTTAGTCTATTACTTTTGACCATTGCATATGCATGTAAAAAGAATTGTTGTGTTAGTTGTCCACCATATAACAAGGGATTGAAGTTTTATGATTTTGGTCTCTACGACAATCTATACAAATAATATTGTAAAATTGAAAGCGTTTCAGATTCGTTTCTTAGATTTTTACTATAATTAGTACTCCAGCCTAAGTCTCCTAAAGGATACATTAAGAGAAATACCATAGGGTCTATGAAATGAGAAAGTTTGTTCAATTATGTGTATGATGGACCGTTTTCTGGTAAATACTTTGGATATACACATAAATCAAATTTATCGATTGTACCAGAATTAGAAACAATAATGGCACAACATTCTGGTACCAATGGCTTATTATATTAATGTTTTTGGTTGATATTTTTTCGAATAAAATACATTTTATAATTTGGTAAATTTTGAATATTTGAAATTTGGTGTAAATGTTTGTTATTTTTGGAAAACAGATTTTTATTCATAATATTAGTTAAAATTTTTACATGTTCTTCAACCAAATTTGTATTTGTATTTAATCTTTTTTCGATAGCTGTTAAATTGTCGTAAATATAAAATTGAGTACACGATGGTTCTTGTTTTCCAGCTGGAAATAGAGAATTGGGAGAAATATGACAAACTTGACCCTGGATTTTAAAATTATAAATTGCTTTCTTGTTTTCATGAACAAAGTTTGCGTTAAAGGTAGCAAAACAAAACAAATTATTATAATATCGAATTAAGTGTCTGAAATTGTCATCGTTAACCAGAAAATTTTTTAATTTTTTGTCGTAATGACTTAATGGAGATAAACTGATTTTTCCGTTCTCACAACAATTTAATTTTTTTCGTTCTTCTTTCCAAAATATAGCTAAACAATGTGGACACTCAAATTTCATTTCTCCGAAATCAGATAAATCAATTATTGAACATAATTCGTTAAAATTGTTGTCAAAAACTGATATTAATTTTGATTTTTTGCGAGAAATGCCTTCTAAATTATTATCAACAAGTTTTCTTTTTTTAGATCGTGCATTGCGACAATACAAATTTTAACATATTTTCTTATACTATCATCATTATAATTAAGAAAATAAAACAATCCGTCGTCTAAACTTCCTTTAAAAAAAAAAGTTAAAAATAATGTACTTGAATTATCAGATGACGATAAATAAGAATAATAAGAGTTCTTAAACAAGATTTTGATGCGAATATTATAAATTTAAACAAGACTTTGTATTTCTACTTCACTACCTTTAACACCAAATTGACTCATGTACTTTTCGTAATCTTTTTTGGTTTTAATGTCAAAAAAATACGGATGACCAATAATAAAATCTTTATAATATTCCCATCTATAAATAATGTTTTTGACGATCATATGTCGAACTTTGAGGTAAAAAGTATCAGAATGATATAAGAAAAACGAGAAACATCGAAATAACCCATTGCCATCTCTTGTTATTTTAAATTTTTTTGTTAATCTTTCTTCTGATACATTTTGAGTGTTTAAATTTTTAATTTTTGTTTGAATTCTGTTTGAAGTTAAATCATTATTTTTATTTTTTTTGTTAAAGTTTCCGTTATTAACGAATTCATAGATCATGAAATGTCCAGAATCATAATTTCCATTGAAAATCAAAATTAGTCGTAAGTCGTTTAGAGGGTCTCCAAAAGAATAAGCTCTATCAGAATTTTCAATCTTAACTTCAACAAATACCTTGAAATAATCAACAAAACTCATTATTTCAATGTCACTTCCGTAAACACCGGACTTTGACATATGTTGAGCGTAATTTTCTTTACTTTTAATGTTAGGGTAATAGTCATTTCCCTTTATAAAATATTCATAATTATTCCATTTTTCCATTACATTATTTACAATAACATCGCGTAGTTGCATGTGAAAATTTTGTGAACCATGTAAAAAAAAGAGAAACATCCAAATAAGCAATTTCCATCACCTTCTATTTGAATAATTGAATTAAACATTTTTTATTTTGTACTTATACTTGCAAATTTAGAGATAAAACTCCTCATCTTGTTAATTCACGTTCCGAAAATGAGTAATTTTATTTTCATGTTTTGGTTTTCATCAACAGACAATCCCCTCTATGAAGAACCACGACGACTGAGAAAACTCTGCGTATAATTAAAACGTATATTATATGAAAATTATAGAAAAAATAAATTATAAAAGAAAATTATTTGAAATGATAAAAGACTTAATCTTTTTTTCTAAGATTATTAATCTATTCATATTTTAAAAATCATAAATAACAATAATTTTTAGATATAGAGCTTCAATTACAAATATTTTTGCTGAGAGATCACTTAATTTGCTTAACTTGGCTCCAAATAATATTTACAACATAATTATTTATGGAAACATATTAAAATTGTATTTGTGTATTGCATGCGTATGTGAGTTTTAAAATATTAATACATTAACATATCTTGGAAATTTACCTTGTATACCATCGACGATAGATAGAAAAAATGTACACGCAAGTGCCATACTCGAGTACTTAAAATTGCTTGAACACCTGAATCTCATCAAAAGATCTGAAAAAAATGTAGGTGACTTAACCCATGAATAAAAAATATTATATATTCGTCTAATAACTTGAAACTATTGAACAAAATTCACGAAAAAAAGAAAATTGAATGAGATCGAGAGTTGTATGTATTTTACACAGGAAATTGATTCCCCTGGTCATAGGGTAACCTAAAAAACTAGAACCAACTGACATGTATGATTTATTTACTTTTTAAAAATAGAAAAACTCAGAACTTTTCCATTTATAAAGTGTTAAACTACGATATTTGTCTGCACAAATGAAATTTTGATTTGTTTTAGGCTGATGTTTGCCGACGTTGTGTACCTGCTCTTGCTTGCGTGTACCACGCCAAGAAATGGTCAATAATCATATTCATTTATTAGTATAGTTTTTATTATTTTTATTTTTTTTAGTTACAAAGAACCATTCATGTTAAATCAGTAAATCAATCTCAGATCGATATTAAATATATATAGGTACAGAATTGTGGCGCATTTCTTTATAAAATATTATTGTCATAATTTTGTTCCTGAAAATTAAAAAAAAAAAATTTGTATAGAAAAAAAATTGTAGATAACTTAATAAAAGTTTTTCACATGTAATAGAAAAATTTCAGAGCCACACAAAATTTTTACGATATTTAAAGGAGTCTTGTCCACAACTTTGATTTGATTAACACCTCGTACTTTTAATAAATAACTATTTCCTAAAAATCGTAGGCATCATTTTGATTGTATCTTAACATTTTGTACATGAAATATGTACCTACATATAATTATAAAAATATGTAGATTTTCTTACCATTTTCTTGTTAATCGCCTATGATTTCTATTTCCCATCTAAATCCGAAATGGACATTTTCATCAATTGTTATTGATAATAATACTTCTAATTTGTGTTTTGTATCAGTTATCGATCCGAAATATTCGTTGGTGTTAGTCAAATTGCGTATAATAGATTCATTGTGTACATATCCAATAATTTCTGAAAAAAAGTTTTTTCTTTGTACATAAATTAAGTAGATAATAATATTTTAGCAATAATAACTAACTAATAGGTCCTCCCTTATTTGGAATTTCGTCGAAATCAATTTTAGAAATTCTTGTTTTTTTTTTAAATCAAATTCTCCGAGGCTCGTAATTTTTGAATATGCCTGTAAATTAATTTCGAAAGGCATATTACCCTTAGTTTATATTTTGGCCTGAACAATTGTTGCATCGCGAATAAGAACTTTCTGTGGGAAAGAAATGATATATTTTATATTTATTTCAAATTGAAATGAAAATTGTTTTACAACTAGAGATAATCATACTTACTTCATTTAATATTATTGTTTTTGTAAATACTTTAATATTTTCATCATACATGTTGCACTGAATTCTGCATCCTTCATTATTATTTTAAATTATTTTTTTAATTCTAAAATCATTATTCTTTTCTCTATTAAGAAATGTTTGAGCCTCAAAGATTTCTTCTATAAAAAAAACTAAAATGCTGTAAATACATAAAAAGTTGTAAATAAATCAGTAGTAGTAATAGTAGTAAAAGTAGTAGTAGTAGTAGTAGTAGTAGTAGTAGTAGTAATAGTAGTAGTAGTAGAAGTAGTAGTAGTAGTAGTAGTAGTAGTAGTAACTAAATATTTGGATGAATTAATTAAATAAACTTGCCTTGCACTTAAAATTTGGATTCTGATTTATAGAAATTTTGATTACTTTTTTAATGGTATCTTTTGTTTTTGATTTAGTTTTTTTTTCCAAATAGTTTTAGATTTTAAATTAAGTGTTCGTAAATTTTTTGTGATTTAATCTGCTTCGTCGTCTTTTGTCTCGAGACTTATCAAACACTCTAAAAATTTCTCCTCATACTGTAAATAATCTGATAAATAAAATTTTTTTTTTATCTCCATTTTTTTTAACTCCTAAAATTATACTATCATTGTTGTACTATATTAAATATATATTTTTTTACCCTCTATTTGTTGTTGCTCAATGTCTGTTGAAGAAGTATTCATTTTAAAACTGTTAATTGTTGCTAAATTACATGAAATAAAACTATTAAAAAAGAGGTTTTATCAATTTTGTAACAATAGTAATTAAGAATCTTGCAAGGAAAAACGTTAATCAATAATTTAAAAATGTTAACATAATTTAAAATGTTTAATAAACATTATATGTACACACAAACTTAAAACTAGCCAAAAAAAATTTTTTTATTGTCACAGCGCATGTAATTTGCGCAGGTGATTGACTCCCCTGGTCATCGCTCACTGTTTCGATTAGCTATAGCATGTAAGTTTCTTTGGTTATATACAAGCTCACAAAACGTAAACCTCCTATGTGTTAATTAAAGTCTTTAAAATAGTTTTTTATTATAAGTGAATGTGTTAAACTGATATCCTTAAATAATATTAGAATTAAAATAGTAACAGCGCGAGTGGAAACAAGTTCAAATCACCGTAATTTGGCGGAGTTACTAAAAGCTTTGAATATACGAGACTGTTGTAAGTAAAATTTTTTGTTCCATTAAATAAGTAATTAATATATAAGGTTGATGTTAATACGATAGTAATAAAGATAAAGATGATGATGATGATGATGATGATGATGATGATGATTATGATGATGATAATTATGAAAATTAACCTATTACTAAATGCATTATATTGTGTAATTTTTACAGTTCAATCTGAAGATGGATCAAAATCGTGATAAATTAGTTAAAGTTTATGAATGTGCATCATGTGACAAGACTTTTTCTAAAAAAAGTCTTTTAATCAAACATTATTTTGTTCACAATAAAGTGAAAAATTTTAAGTGTGAACTTTGTGCCCAAAGATTTAATCAAAAAAGTAACTTGAATGTTCACATAAAGATCCATAAAAATAAGAAAGAATATATTTGCACTGTTTGTCAGCAAGGATTCATTACAAACTCTCAACTTAAATCTCATTTGAAGGTGCATACAGAGGAGAGGCACAATAAATGTGAAATATGTGACAAAGTCTTCACTAGAAAAAGTCATTTAGACAATCATAAATTAACTTATTTTGATGAATTCAAAAGAGTTTTTCAAACAAGAGCAATTATAATCGTCATATACATAAATGCAATGCGAATAAAAAACTGTGATAAAATGTTATGTTATTACAAAATAAATATTATTTACTTTATTAATTGTTTTTTTGATTTTTTTGAGTTTGGATAAAAATATAAATACATTTTATGAATTAATAACAGAAGTAGTAAGAAAAATAACATTTAAAAAAAAATATTAATGATAAAAGCAGAATAGTAGTAGTAGTAATAGTATTAATAGTAGTAATAATAGTAATAATAGTAGAAAGTAGCAGTAGTAGTAATTTATAATTTTCTTACACAGATCTATCTCAAACTTTAAATTTAGACTTCAAGTTCTCTGTAGATGTAAAAAAAAGAATTTTTTTTTCGTTGCAATTTGAGAGTCTAATTCGCTGTCAAATTTTCGTTTAGACATTTTGTAACTTTTTAAAACAAATTTACGACGAAGAAGTAAACGAAGAAAAAAATACTAATGTGCCAAAATTTTGGTTGTAAAAATTTACCAATGGACAAAATTTTGGTTATAAGAAATGAAAAGGAAAAAAACAATTAACTAACGATATTGTTATAATCATAAATTGATTTTGTTTTAAATTTTGTAATTTTTGACGATATTTGGAATGTTTCAATACTTTGTCGTTTTAAATATATAAAAATTGGGCATAAGTCAGGGAAAATAAAAAGTGATTGTTAAAAATTCATGTTATTAATTATGATCAAAATACATTTATTACACATATGAATTTTTAGTAACAATAACTATGATTCGAGTTTTTGTTAACTTACTGCCAAAGTCTTCCAAATTTTGTAAAATATACTTCAACATATTATTTTCATACTAACAATTAATGTCATCATTTTTTTAAGCTTTAAAAAATATTAATACAAACCTTACTTTGGACAAATTACGCTTATAACACAATAAAAGGGGGATTTGACGTGCGAAGCGCGCAGGGGGGCGGAGCCCCACTAGTTTATAAATAAATGTTGACATAAAAAAACAAATATAATAACTATCAAAATAATAATAAGTAGGCTTTAAATTTGAAAGTGCATGTTGTATTCTATTTTACCTGCATAATTATAAATCCGGATGAATACACCCGGTTGTTAATGACCTTTCACCCTTTGAGCTATTTTAACTACTACCCATTAGATGTCATACGCAACGATGAAAGACAGTTATACGTAAGCTTCGCTACATACTGTAACGAAGAATCGACGAAAAGGGCCCTCAAAGGATTTAAAATGTATGGGGCGAATCACTCCAAAAAAGACTCGCAAAAAAGCCGTGAAATAGTAACACATTTGTCGTGTGAAAATTTAATATCAAAATGCCACCTTGAAGTAAACAGTCTTCTGTGCAAATAACAAATGAAATTAAAAAAGATCTGTCCATCATGCTAGGAAAATATCAACTTGGTGAAATACGACTGGCACTATCAACTATGCCTTGAGATAGGAGTGTCAGCAAATCTCGATGCACTTACTAGACTAGTAATTAACAACACAAAATCAGGGGCCAAGGAGAAGAAGAAGACGTAACATTCACAAGTCTATTCCTTCCCTTACTCTCAGTCCTGAATAAATAAATATAATAATTCTGTAAATTAATACTTTATGACATTACTATAAGGATTATAAGGATTTTTCAAAATGCTTATGTTATGTCACTCGTAAATGTTTACTTATTAGATGAAAGTATAGCAAAAAAAAAAAAAAAAAAAAAAAAAAAAAAAAAAAAAAAAACCAATAAAATAATAAAATATAATATATATTCACTAAGAATGGTAATAGTTTTAAGGAGGGGAGGCTGTTAGGTGACGACTTGCAATAATTAATAAATTTTTATTTTTATTCTATTTCATCCTGTTATATTTCATTTCCAATGATAAAATTTTACGACTCTTGACAGAGTCATACTCAACAAGAGTCGTCGTCGCCTAACAAAGCTGATTGTGTACTTCATAGCTCTTGGAAGTGTCAAGTGACAACCGAAGCGAGCCATGAAGCCTAAACACACGAAGTCAGCAAGAACCGGCCCCATAGCAAGAAAGACGAAGAAGTTTTAACTAAAACTTCGTGCAACGTGCATTTCTTTGCGCAGCGTTTTAGTTAGGAGCCCGCTGCCGCTCATCAAGCGCAGACGTCATAACTGATTTCATAAGATTAACCAGACGTTCCGTCTTTTTTTTTTCTTTTCTGTTTATTTTTATATGTATACCAGTAACATAAAATAAAGTGACATAAAACTAATTGGAGAAGGAATTTAAATTATTATAAAATAATAAATAACAAATAAATAAATAATAAAATAAATAATTATAAATCGACGGAAAAAGGAAGTACAGGTCATCCGAAATAATAATTAGCGGAAAGAAAGGTAAGTTAATCTGAATATCATGTTCAACACTCTACTTCTTGCTTTCTTTTAATTTTTGTTAAACAAACAAATAGTTAAACTATCTGCTGTCCCGCAGCCTGTATAGAAGCGTGAGACTGTAGTCCACAGTTTTTAGTTTTTAATTTAAAGCTAAAAACAAACTTAAATGACATTTAACGTTATTTAACAATTATGATTATCACAAATAAAATTATTATTATTATAATTATAACTATTATTAACATTTTTATCATCATTATAAATATCATTATTATAATCGCTATATTCGTTGTCAACATAATTATCTTCAGCATCATCGTGATTGTGATCGTTATTTTCATCATCGTTTTCACTAATATTATCGTTATTATCATTATTATAATAATAAGAATTATCATAACTATCATCACCATTATCATCATCATAATCATAACCATTGTTGCCATAACCATTGTCATCATTGCCGTCGTTATCATTATCGTAATTATTATAATCATTTTTACTATCGTCAATATCACCGCTATTATCATCGTCATTGTGGTCATCATCATCATTATCTTTATGATCAATATAGTCGTCATTATCATTATTATTATCATTATAATTTATATTATCATCAACATTATCATCATCATAACCATCATTATTATCATTGTCATCAGTTGAGTTGTCATTATTATTATCGTCACTATTATCAACATTATTGAATATATAATCATAATCATACTTGTCATGACTGTAATAATCGTCATTCTTATCATCATTATTTAACTTACTACTATTATCATCGTCATAATCATTATTATTATCAAAATTATCATCATTGACATTATTATTATCATTATCATCATCACAATTATCAACATTATCATCAGTAGCATCGTTATTATTATCCTAATTACTACCACCGTCATTGTCACTATAATTATTATTCTTATTATAATAATAATCATTATGTTCATCGTTATTATTTTAACCATCATGATTATTGTTATTACTATCATTATTATTATTATTGTTATATCTGTCATTGTCATCCATTTCGTCCTTATCATCATTATTATCATTATCAACATTGTCGGTATGATCATTATTATCGTCATCATTATCATTCTTGTCATCTTTAATAAAATCTTCCTAATTATCATTATCATTGTTATTAGCATTATCATCATTATTATTATTATCATTATTATTTTTATTATTGTAATTATTGTTATTATTATTATCATCATCATTATTATTATTATAATTATTATCACTATCGTCATCACCATCATTGTCATTCTCACTATTTTTATAATTATTATTATCGACATCTTTATCATTATTATTATTATTGTTACATTTATCACTATTACGATGATATTCGTCATTATAATTGACATTATTATCATTATCATTATCACCATCATCTTGATCATCATTATCAACACTGTCATTTTTTTTTTTCAACTATAGTTGGCATTTTCAGCATTATCAACAGCGTCATGATCATCATTATTATCATTATGATCATTACTATTATCATCATTATCATTATTATCATCATTATCATCGTTATTATAATAATTGCTATCATTATTATCATTAGTATTATTAAAATCAATGTAGTCATCAGTATATTCGTCATGATCATCATCATCATCATCATTAATATTATTGTCATCATTATCATTGTCATTATTATCGTAATTATCATTATAATGATTATTACTATTATCTTCATTATCGTCGTTATCATGATTATTGTCTCCATCATTATAATTATTACTATTACCATCGTAATAATTTCTGAAATAATTTTAATCAACGCCATTATTCTTATTATCAGTGTCATTTATGTCATTATCATCATTATTAATATCTTCATCATCATTATTATTATAATTATCATTATCATTTTTGATCATTATATTACTTTAATCATAATTGTCCTTATTATAACTATAGTAATTATCGTTATTATTATTGTAATTATCATCATATTTATCATTATCGTCATCATTATCGTCTTTAACACCGTCGTTATTAATGTCATCCCCATTTTGATTATTATAACTTTTATTAAAATTATCATTTTAATCGTTATTATCGTTATCATCATTATCATCATCATCATCATTATCATTATTTTTAACATGATAATCATTATTATTATCATTATCATTAATCTTATCATAATTATTATTATTATTACCATCATTAATAAGTTTGTCATTATTATCATTATTATTACCTTTATCAATTTATTGTTAGTTTCATCGTTATTTTTATCATTATTATTATTGTCAATATTATAATTGTTGTCATCATTATTATTATCGTCATTGTTATAATGTTATAATCATCATCATTTTTATCATCAGCCTAATCGTCATTATTACTATCGTTCTAAGTATTGTCTTTTTCATTATCTTAATCATCGTCATCCTTGACGACTTTATTATAATAGTCATCGATATTGTCATGACCATCGTCATTTTTATTACCATAACTACTAATATTATCATCATTATCATTATCGTCATTATTATCATAATTATTATCATTATCGTCATCATCATCATCGTCATTCTCATTATTTTTCTAATTATTATCATTATCATCATCATCATCATTGTCATTCTCATTTTTATTATTATTATAATCAAAATTATTATTATATTCATCATTATTATGATCATCACCATGACCATGATTATTTTAATCATGGTCAACATTATAATCATCTCCAATCTTTATCACGATTATCTTGATCAACACAATTATTATTATTATCATTGTCATACTTGTCATTATTAGCATCATCAAGACCGTCATCATCATAATTTTTATCATTATTATTAAAATTATCATTACCATCATCATCGGAAATATGAGAACCGTTATGATCATCGTTATTATGATTATCATCATAGTCATCATTATTATCATTAGTGATATCGTAATTATAATTATTCTTATCATCGTCATCTATATCATCATCATCATCGTCGTCATTATCATTGTCATTATCATCATCATTATTATGATTATCATCATCATTATCATTATCATTATGATTGTCATCGTCATTATCATCCGTATCATCATTATTATTGTCCCTTATATCATCTTAACTATCGTCATCCTCATCATCATTTACATCATCGTTATTATAATCGTTATTATAATTACCATTATCATCATCAGCATTATTAGTATCATTTTTATTATCATCATTATAATAGTAGTTATTGTCATCATAGTCATTCTCATCATCGTCATGACATCTGTATTATTATTACTATCATTATCATTGTAATTGTAATTGTTATAATCATTATTATCACTATTATTATTATAATTATTATCATGAGCGTTATTACAATCATCGTCATCATCATCAGAATGGTTGGCATTATCATTATCACCATTATTATTATTATCATAATATTTATAACAGTCATCTTTATAATTATTATCATAATTATTATTGTGATTATCATTGACATTGTCATCATCATAAGTATCATTATCAATATTATTATTATCATCATTATCATTGTCGTAATAATAATGATTCTTATTTAAACTGACATCATTATTATTTTTATTATTAATATTTTTATTATTTTTTTTTATTATTATCATCATAATTATTATTATAATCGTTATAATCATCTTCATGATAATCATTTTTACTGTTGTCATTCTTATCATTGTTAAAGTTATCGTCAATATTATTATTCTTACTATTGTCATCCTTATTATTATCATTATTATCACTGTTTTTTTATTTATTTTGATAGAGGCGTCTGCGTTTAAGACATTGATGCCTAAATTTCGCAATTTTTTTGTTCCACCAATAAGTTAACGTTTTTCGTCCCATCTTCTTTTTCTGGGCATAGAGGCCTTGCATGCGGTTCTTAGGAGTTGCATGGTTGCCTCAGTGAGCTCCTGTACCCTTTTTGCTGTGTTAAGGTTTCGTTTATCGTTTTGGATAGCAGCGATGCCATCTTAACTTTTTCCGCTAGTCATTCTGTGTCCAGCTTCTCAAAATTCTGTCCTGTGTTGCGTGATATGCCTCTTTTTTCTATTGTATGGGTCATTCCGAAGACGATATATTGGTGATTGCTGCCATTTTTGTCCTTGATTACCTGCCATTTCTCATCTCTTGGCGCAAGGCTTTCCAGAGCTAGTGTAATGTCTGGTATTAATTCGCCCAATCCTGGCCTTCAGATAGTCGTGATCCTCCCTTTGTTTACATTGACCAGTCCTACCCTTGCCACCATATCTAGGACTGCCTGGTGCTTAAAGTTCGTTGCAGGCATTCTCTTTAGACTGCTTTTGCATTGAAGTCTTCAGCGACCAATAGGTCGCCTTTCATGCCATCTCTGATGGTATCTTAGAGGTGATTTATTTTTCTTCTGCATTCCTCGATACTAGTGTTTGGTAATAAGTAGCAGCTGACATACGTAATGCCGCTACTTTTCAACCAGACAAAATGTCTTTCTGACTCGCTTTCATCTTGGCCAATTGAGTCTGATCTAGGAACTGAAATGACCGAAATATGTGTTGCGTTGCTAAGCCACTCATGCAACTTGAAGTTCCTGTACTGCTTGCTCATGAGCGCTACGTCTACCCTTCTTTCACATAATACTTGTGGCAGAAGGGCATTCGCGTCAATTGCCCCGTTCATGTTTTCTTGGAGAACTCTGGGTATTATGTCGAGCTTCTTTTCCTTCTGTCCAGCACCTGTATAAGGACCCTGCATGCTCCAGATCCAGGCACATGATTAGTGCTTTCTCCTTTCTGCACGAATTTACTGCATAGGACACATCGTGGTTTAGCTTTGTAGTTGTTAGCTCCGTGTTGATTTTTCTCGCATCCCCAGCAGAGGCTTGATCGGTCTAGGCCTCGACAGTCACATCTTGTATACCCATATTCCAGATACCTGTAGCATTGCTGGACGATAATCCTGTGCCATAGTCGGCACCTGATCCAACCCACCGCTATCGTTTCTTCCCTCAAAAGGGACTAAGCGCCAGCCCCATCTATTTCGGCCAGCCCCATTTTTTTCGGCCATTGGTTTTGCGGTAGCATAGCCACTTTCATTTAACTTGGGTCTTCTCTGGTCTTAGCAGACTCTTGGATGGCTGCTAAAACTTCCTCTTTATCAGCGACTGCCTCAAAGTCTAGTACCTCCAAGATAATTCTCGGTTTCCTTGATTTTACCTTTCCTGCGGTACCGATAGCCTGCGTCAGCTTTTTCTCGCCTTTGGTGCTTTTGGCGAGCTCCACTAGAATAAAAATAGCCTTTGTGCTGCGTATTCTGGTAACTTTCGCGCCACAGTCTCTCGGGTTGACCGCGTTACGGAATACTCCCCATACTTCCGCCTATGACATTTCTTCTGTTGGTTTCCCGAGGATGGCCTCGTTTCTTTCCTTTGCCAGTCTTCGTTTCTTTATTTGATTTTCTCGCTTACCTTTGTTCGGATTTGGTGTGCTACTTTTTGGCTTCTTTCTAGCAGCCACTTGCTCCTTGCGGTTTTCAAGTGCCTGCTTTTTTTCGCTTACGACTTTTCTCCACAGTTCGTCGTCGTCGTCCTCATTCTGTTTTTTTTGATACGCTTTAATCTTTGGAAGCGCCATCGTCTCTACCTCTCTTTGTTGGAGGCTGTCTAATTACACGAGCTGGCAGAGATGTCCTCAACACTAACATTTACCCCACAGTCTTCTGGCAGCGGCCTTTGAGGTCCTTTAAGCTCCCGCAGATTTCTTCCAGGTAATCTCAGCATTCTTTGACTGTGCTGCTGACGTTTGGCTGCCTGTCAATTGCTTGTTTAGTACTTTGTAGGACGTCTGTCATCCTACCTAGTACTTTTTCCTCCTTTTTCTCTGTGTCGTTTAAGGTTTTTTGTAGGTGAGCGACTACTGTTGATTCAACCAGTACCAGCTGATGTTCATTCTGACTATTCTGGTCTATATCCTGTGGTTTGTTGGTCCGATCGTTTAACCAACCACTTGTTGTCATTTGCTTTTGGATGTTAGAAAGCATAGCACTTTCGTGCTGGATGCCTTTGTGGCCTCTTCCAGAGTCTGTGAGGCCAACGCTAGTTACTCGGGCTTTTACCAGGTTGGAAGTGGTGGCGAATTTTCTCTGAGAGGTTACCGCCTGTGGTAAGCTTTTTTCATTAGCGTCACCTATGTTTGGTTTCATTCGGGAACCAACCCTAGATTTTTGAACAAGGTTTTCTCTTCGACGTTTTGGTCCACGAGAACTATTTGATTTCGTTGCAACCACTTGCGGGTACAAGCTCTAACCACTGCAGTGCCTCGAAGCCATACACCTACGGAAAGCTTGCCTCCGTCCTCCACCCAGAGAGCATGCACCCTATAGGCTGACTGCCTTAGCGCGGGGAACATTATTATTTTTATCATCACTACTATTATCACTTTTATTTTTATCATCATCGTTGTTATCATTTTTAATATTATCTCATTTATAACCAGTATCACTATTGTTGTCATTATCATCGTCATCGACAATTTTAAATTATTATTATTGTTATTATCTTTGTTTTTATCGTCTTCATTATTATCTTTACTTATACCATTATTAGTACCCTTATTATAACTATTGTTAATAAAGTCATTCTTATTGTCATTATTGTTAGTTTTATTATCACTATTATTATCATTCTCAGTATCATTATCATTATTATAAGCATCATTATCATTAGCATGATTATTATGATTACCGTCATTATTATCACCGTTATTACTGTTGTTACTATAATCATTATCAATTTTAATATGGTCATCATTTTTTACTATGCTAATAATGATTGTTATGATTATTATCATAATAGTCATCATCGTTATTTTTAGTATTGTCTTTTTTATCATTATTATAAGAATCATTATAAACTTTAAATTTTTTCTTTTCTTTTCTGTATCATCACTATTGTGCTCATCATTATTATTATTATGTATTCAATGAGAAGTATCAATGTGATCTTAACCATTATAACTGTCTATATTATCATTATTATTTACATATAAAAATCATAAATATTATAACTATCCAACCAACATCATTATGATTATTATAATTTCTTGTTTGGTTACTAATCCCATTTAAAATATATTTAGTAACATCACAGCAGTTTAAAACCATAATTTTTTTTTTCCGAGGTCGTCTAGAAGGCCTTTATGCACGATAGAAGGGTGTACAAACCCTTCCCTGTGTGGGACTCGTTATGACCATACCCACTAAACTGGCAAGACCTTTCTCCTGAAACATCCGGCTCGGAATCTGCTCTCACATTCACACTTCAAGCCGGGGCCACGGAGGCTCAACCTCTGGTTCGGGCTTCCTTCAGTGTTTCGTCACTAACTTGTCTTGTAACGTTCGCGTCTTCTGGGATATTTTCTCGTTTCCGTCATGCATCCAAGCTACTCTTCTCTGTTTACTTGAAAGGATGGAGCAGTATAATAAGCAGATGCTCCCCAGTGCGAGCCCAAATCTGGCTACCCCCAACAAAGGCGCAAATAGCGCACCCACTGCAGAGCCCGAGGGTCGGAGACCTCGGCCACTAAAGTACAAAGAAGTACACCACCCCCCCTGAACCCTTCAGTTGACGCAGCAAAAACACCACCCCACGCCCCCACGATGGCACCAGATCCACGCTCGCACTGCCTCCGCTCAGTCATCAAAAAAGTCATCCTTTTTTTTCGACCGGAGAACTGTATGTATGTATTGGGCTACTGCAGTATACCTTTCTTCGTTGAGAATCATTTTATTTATGACCTTGTCGCGAATGAAAGTTCCGATCCTTTCCTACAGCAAGTTTCGTTCGGCTTGCCTCTTGATGCAGTCAAAGAACAAATGTTCTGCGTCATCTTTGTCAAAGCCGCAGTACTTGCAAGCAGCTGTCTGTGTTTTCCGCATCCTGTTGAGGTACGAGTGGAAATACCCGTAATTTAAGATAAATTGTGAAATTAGGCTTTTTTTATTATTTTTACGATTATTTCTTTAATTTTAATTATTATTAGCTTTTTTTTGTTATTATTGTATATAAATTTTCTGTTTTCATTAGTTTCATTTTTATATTTTTTATCATGGACATTCTAAATATGACGAGTCTCTTTTACAATAGCTTTTACAACGTTATCATTTTTATTACCTTTGAGATAATGATCATTAGCACCAAGTATCAGAACTAGCACTATTATAACTCTCTTATCAATATTCCTTTTGTATTTGCTATCTCTATGAATTTTATATTTGTCTCCATTATTATTTTAAATATTGTTATAGCAACATTTTTATTATTTATTTGAGAAGTGTTATAATTCCTTCTGTTATAATTGTTGTTACTATTATGAATATTATAACTTACTGAAAAATAAACAACTTTGTATTTATTCTTAACCTAGTTACAAGAATTTTTTTCAGTAATTGTATCTTAGTTATTTTTACTTTCATGTTAATGTTATCCAGACAATTATTGTCATTATCAAATATTCTTCGAATATATATTTTTTTTTAAAAGGAATTCCATTACAATTGTTATAGTTACAATTTTTTTAATGTAACTAAATTTTCTTATAGTTTTCATGGTTAACTTTTTTCGTGATCGTTATTAATGGTAATATTACCATTATTATAATTTTTTGTATCGTTATCATGTTACTAGTTGTTTTTTTTTTTAGTGTTTGCGTTACAAGCTTTTTTTATTAATGGGGTCACTTCCCTTATTTACTTATTATCACGAACGTTATTATTATACTTATTTTCAACATTCTGATAACTATTACGATATCTTTATATTAATTATTGATTCTATTCTTGTAAAAATTATTATTTTCATCATTGTTATTATTACAGTTATTATTATAACTATTATTATTGTAATTCTTTTACTATTTTTGATGTATGAAGAGTTATTTGTTACTGAAAATCATGTTGACTTCGGTTGTTAGTATTCATAGTCATCAGTTGTAGTTATGAAAATATGGCTTTTAAATGAATTCAAAATTATTAAGCGTACTGTTAGATGTAGTAGATTATAGGAAGTAAAAAGCTCTTTTTAGCGATAGCCATATAGCTTCTCTACCAATGTTCTTTTTTACTATTACGTTTGAAGAAGTGCAAACTTAGTACGTAGTGGACTTGCAAAATTTTTTTAATCGGACTTTTGTCTTAAGACTTACTTCTAAATTCAAACTGTAGGCTAGGATGATAGAATATTGACAATGAAGGGTGCCTTTCACTTTAGTATTGTCTTTCTCATCATTCCACTTATGTTTGTAATCGTTGGATTATATTTTTGTAGTGGGTCCATTAACGAATGTTGCTTCTCCTCCCGGATGACTTTAGTATTTTACTGCAGTTTGGTTCTGTTTAGTATTTTACTATTGTTTTTTAAAACTCTGTTGGTGCTTTGCAAGTGCCTTATTTTTAACATGCTTCAAAGCTTACCTAAACGTGAAGCAGTTACCACTACTTGCTATGTTATTGGGTTTCGCTTCTTAATATAGATATTCGACCTTCTCTTACCCATTTTTAGGATCATCCCAGCTGCTGCTAGCTCCTGTAACATTTAAAATTCTTGAAACGTTCTTCTACTTACCCGTTGGTAAGGCCTATTTTTGAGCTGCTGATAACTTTTTTTTTACAGGGATCAATTTTTTTAGAATTAACTTAAAATACCGTTTTTCCTTTTTTTTTTTTGCTCCCAGCAGCGTTACTGTATTTTTTCTACGATGAGTATCTAGAAATCTTATTGAGCATTTCTTAATCGTTCTCTTTTTTAACGTTCTGCATTTCAAGCCTGACCAGTTTTCTATTATTTTTCTCAGTTACAAGCCCTTACTAATCTTTCATATAGGTTTGCTTATTTACAACTTTTCTTATCTTAAAAATAAAATAATCGAGTTTTGTCGTTCTGACGTATTTAACATTATTTTTAACCTTTCATCTTAAAGTGTAACTGAATCATCTGAGTAACCTTGTCCAAGTTCTATCCAATTGTGACTTCTACGAGAAATTTTTCTTTTTTTTTGGCACTTTTTTGTTCACTACAATTATCTTAATCAAGAAGAGTCCTTAAGTTAGGTTCCTTGTTCTCTCTGTCCTTATTGTCTTGTATTAAAAAAAAGTCAGGGTACTTCTTTAAAGCTAAAAAATTTCTGCTTCACCTACCCAACTTTAAAGTTTTACAAATCTCAGTTAAATTGAGTGTGCGATTCTTACCTTTTTAATTAACACGTTGGCCTTCAAAGGTTATAACGAGCTTGATCAGGATGGTTTTTGATTCTCTATATTTTTGCTTAAGAAATATCCTTAAACTTATACAAGAAGGTTGAAGTTTAACGAATTTTTTACATTTAGTAAAGACATTATTATTCTTGTGTATGTTATCAGTTATATTTACACTGAATTTTTGACTCCCTTTTAAAATTCTGGGAAAACAGAGCCTACCATTATCCATTAAGCAGTTAGATTTAATACAGTGTTACTAGAAACTTCTAGATCCATCTCAGTGTTGTTACTTAAATAGCTGGCAGTGGATAGGATCCTCTTTTATGCTTTTTAATGGCTTCTTTAGCTGAGAATTGAACTTCATTTGGCTTTAAATCTGACTCTACGTTTTTTAGAATCTTGGCAAAACTCTTTTATTTCGTGACCTTAAAGGAAATTCTCTCTTCCTT
This sequence comes from Copidosoma floridanum, assembly GCF_036245765.1. NCBI lineage: Eukaryota > Metazoa > Arthropoda > Insecta > Hymenoptera > Encyrtidae > Copidosoma > Copidosoma floridanum. The sequence goes on from NW_028321885.1 coordinate 3,693,623, forward strand.
TTCTTAGAATTTTCGGTTTTTTGCTTTTACTGCCATCTACTGTTACCGAGGAAGTGTACTTTTGGTTGTTCCTGGCTTTTTTTCATTTCTTATAAGTAAATATAAGATCTTCTTTAGATATTTTAGTGTGGAAAGTGTCCAAAACATTTGTAATTCACTGAAATTCTATAATAAACTTATAGATGTTTACAGTAATGACGTTTATTGTCATGACAAATAATAAGGTAATGTTAAGTTTTTTCAAATTAGCTTATATGACAACGAACTGTTGTTGCACTGAGCTGTTAAATTTGTCAAAATAAACGTTACTGAGATAAATGTTTATATTCGAATTGAAAACTTAAGTCAACTGTCAATATTTTAGACGCACCATACTGGATCTGAGTGACTTTTCTTCCACTTATCTAGCTTGTAATTATATACGATTTCTGTATTACGTCTATTCTAGTCATACAATTTTTTTATTTATTAATGTGTTATCAGCTTGCTCCAAAATGTTTTGCATAACCATTTTTTGTAACCATATGGCTGTCTTTGAACTTATACAGTAGGCTTTGAACTCTTTAAACGACTTTTGGGATAGGCATTGCTGCTTTGGTGTACGTTAATGTTGCCACTTTATTCATGTTTTCCATTATTAGTTTAAACTCTGAATACTTAAGGTTTTTTTTCCCTTAACACTTACCTTTTGTTTTCTTGGTGTACTTTAAATTTATCTTGAAGATCCTTAAAAAATTGACATTGCTTACGTGAATAACTCCAATTCTATTGCTTAGCAGCCCGTAAAGTTCATGGCGTGACAAGAACGTAAAGTTTTTTGCAAGTGTCTTTTATCCAAGATTATTTTTTTTGCCGTTTAGGCTGACCCCTTTCTTAGTGTAATAACATGATAATGAGGTCTGTTTTTTAGCTGGCACAGTTTTTGTTACTAAGATTTGTTATGCCCTTTGCACAAAATTTTTTCATGTATTACTCCTCTTTTTCGTTTGTTTTTGTGACATTTTGTTTTGTACGCTTTTTAGTAAAATACAACAATGCCCTTATTTGTTTGAGGCAAATACTGAAATAGGTGGAAAGTTGCGGCCTTTCTGTTACCATAAAGGTTACCTCTCATGCAGGCTGGTCAGGCATCACCACTTTCGCTTTATTTCACTATTAAAGAATGCCTTGGTATTGTGTGTAAACTTTGTAAATCAAAAGTTGTTATAAGGTCTGTAGTAGTGTAAGACGAGTATGTTAGAGGATGGCCAGCTGGACGATATTTCCAGTTAGTCCCAGGCTTAGGCATCTCTAGCTGGTACACTAGCATAAAACCTTTTTAGAAAATCCAAATCAGCATTATTAGGCTAAACACATTCCTTTATAAGCAAAAAAACCGTTGTATTAAATATGGTTATGTAGTATGACCCAGATTTTGTTAGCTGGCTTGACTGTTTAAGTAAAACCCCTGAGCTGCCAAGGAATGATGCACAAGGCTAACCCCAGAGAATAACTTATAAGTAAACCTATTCAAATAGAGTTAAAGTGTAATCAATTTTTTTTAAAACATGTTGTAATGGTACTTTTTTGTATGCATAACGGGAAGGTATGATCCTTAGTTTAATGTCTCTTACCCGATAAAAATTGCAAGCACTATTATCTTCGTAAAGTCATGTATACTATAGAGACAAGAAATAATTATTCTTATTTTAATTGTTCTTATAATAATAGTTTTCATGATTTTCGTTGTAATGTTATGAAGTGTTATTAATAAATAAAATGATTATTATCATAACCTAATATAATACTTCCTATGCCTACCATTAACTCGTTATTATTCAAATTATTAGTATTCTCTTTATGGTAATTATTAGTATCAGTATTACTATAATTACTTTTGACTTTTAACTTGGACTAATTAAGAATATCTGTACGTATAACAAAAAAAAGTATGAATTTCTCTATAGGATCCACAATCTGCTGAAAACTGTTTTCTGCTACAATATTCAAAGTATTGCAGACTACATAATAATTTATCTTGAAAAATTTAGTTTCAACTACACTTGGCTCAGAATTCACTTCTATGTTAAGATTTTTATCTAGGGCAACAGAGAATGAATGGTTGACGCTGATATTAGTGTTCTGCTTTCACTTACGAAGACTCTATTTGTGACTGGTTGGTGATTTGTTTTTGGCCTTTCTTGAAGTCTTTCCAAATACTAGAAGTGAAACGTTTATCTTCATCTTTATAATCTTTCTTACAGTTATGACAGCTGTCACATTAAAAACATAGCTTGGACTAGTCCTCTTTATCTAAATTTCGAGATAGACGTCCATATTACAGCCACCTGCAGCATATAAGAATTATAACGAGTCTTTTTGCTTGGCACCTCGTAAAGCATATTATTAGGCTCCTTATATATTTTATAATGCCAACATCGATCTTTTTTGATTTAATAAGCGCTTTTTTTGGTGACTTTGTGTTTGTTTCAAACAGTTAAAATTTCTTTTTGTGTGATAATCATCTACAAATGTTCCTCAGCGTGAGTTTAAAGTTTTTTGTATTTGTGACTAAATGAATGTACTATGTTTTAAGCATAGCGCTTTTCGTATCATTTTTCACTAATTCTAGGTCTTTAACTGTCTTTGCTAGATTATTATCTAGAGTTTGTCTATCTTCAACAAGACTTTTTTTATACAAGGGATATTTTTACTATCATGTCAGCTTTTTTAAGCCTAAAATTTGACCTTATCTTTTTGAGGACATCAGCTAAGCTCAACCTTTTAACAACCTCAGAAAATAATTCCTTGTCTTCTTTTTGGCATTATCTTATTTGTTACTCTCACTGCAAACCGATTTAATATTAGACATGGTCTCTTAGTTGGACTTAACCTAGTTTATCATCTTTCAAAAGTTAGATTCTAGGTTTGTTGTTTCAAAGTTTTAGTTATCCAATTGTGCTTAACTAAAACATTTAGGTATGTTATGTAAATCCTCGGCATAAGATTACTGTAAGTGTATTTCAGGAGGTCTTCATTTTTTTGTCATTTTACGGCTGTTCTCTAAGCTATTCGGTCTGGTGAAAGCCATTTGAGTGACTTTTCTAATTAGTGTTGCTTTAGAACGCATTTAATCTCAGCTGTTTCAACCATGCCTCTAACTATTAATTCAAGTTCTTTGAATAATAGAGACCGTTTTTGTATCTTAAAAATTCAGAAAAAGCTAGTATATTTTTGAGTCTCTCTTGGCATTATTGCTAAAGATAATAAAAAATTTTATTACTAAAATAATCTGTTTTCAATAAATAAAACCCTTAAAAAACAGATTTGTGAAGTGAATTTTTTTATTTAAATAAGAGATTGTTGACTTTGAACCTCTTAAAAAGGCCTCTTTAGAATATATTAACAGCCTTTCCCATGTAGCCTACTTAAACACTCCTTACAGTTTATAATCTGCTTTTGAACTTTAACTTATATATAACTTAAAACTTACAATTGGATGTCAAGTGTTAATTTTAAGGAGTATTTAGGGCACCTACACAGGCATGGCTATTAATATATTCTAAAGAGGCCTTTTTGAGAAGCAAAACGTTGACAATTTTGTATAAAAGTAACATTATTTACTCTATACATGGCTTTTAAATTGTTTTATTTATTAAAGATACGTACGCAAAGTGAAAGAAGAAAGTAAAAAAAATAACAAAATAAATTTTTTGTTCAACTAAGGAATTAGTATTTATTAGCAGTGCAGCTTTTCTATGTGTCACTGAATCTTTATTTATTTTCAACTAATATGTAACTTTTGAAGTAAATAACTAGAACAGTACATTACAATTCTAGTGCGCAAGAAAAGCCATTAACTCACGTGTGTCAGTTTACACACGAGCGCTAGCGAGTGTACAAAGACACGCGTGTGTCAATCACCTTACCTCTAGCAAGTGTGGTGTATACAACTTTTCGACACGTCATGAGCGGGGAATGTGATTATGAGGCATCTAATGGGGCTTTGCAAAGATCTCGACGTACACACGCACTTGCACGAGTACACAGCACAAGTTGTGAGTCCCATGTGTAAATCGAGGTCCTTAGAGCCACAACAGATGGCTCATAATTAAGGTCCTTGCGCATGGCATGTCAAAAAGCTGTTTATATAAATTTTTATTTTATTTTTCTCAATTTTCCAAAATTCTTATTATACTCTAGAAATATATTTGAATTGATTTTTATTGGGTTTTGTTCCTTCCTTTTGTTACCCATTATAATTTATGGGATTTTTTGACTATAGAACGATTGTCACAGTTAAAAAGCAAAAGCCTAGAGAGATAAAAGGAGTCCAAATATATGAAACAATGCTGGCAATAATTTTCCTCATATGAATGTACTTTTACACACACTTTTATGCATGCTTTTTTGACCTTTTTCATTGTGTGTATTAAAACAAACCACCGCTCAATCTGTTCAAACATTAAATAGGTTAATCAAGAAGAACTTGTTCTTCTTTTTTTTTAAAATTGTAGGTTATTCATCTAAATTCAAACACGGTTTTCCCATAGAATAATCTACAAGAATGCTCACACTACTACTTTTGTTGGCATGAATATGATTTTTATTCACGTTAATGATATTTTTCAAATAGATATTATCTATTTAAACTATACTTAGATAAGCAGTTATAAGTGTTGATAAAATAAGCTTTGTTTAAATAATGTCATGCGAACGTGAGTAATAATTAAAAGAAACTGCTAATCATACTTCCTTTTTTTAAATCATTAGGAATGTAAAACGCACTGTTTATCACATGATCCAGCTAGGTGATTACAGATATTAATCTTTCTGAGTTAATAAAACAAATTTACTAAATTACTTTTAGTTGGTAGGACAACATTTTAAAGTAATCAGAAAATTTAATGAAAGTGCACAGTCGTGTACAATAACCAGCCTGCATATTATTTCTATTATGATTGGTCAAAATGTATTGTTAAATTGTTTAGTTTTTTAAATTAAAAGTATTGATTAAAACCGGACCATATTAACTTTTAGGGAAACCACTTTTAACGACAATTCTATTAGTTTCGTACGAAATTTTGTTCTAAAAAAAGTTTATTCAAGTTGTCAATTATCTGATGTCATACAAATATAACTTTATACTTAAGTACCTAAACACTCACTATTCATTTGCTTTTTAAATAAACATACATCTTTCTTTTTTGCCAAGCTTAAAAAAGAATTCGTATTTAATAGTACACGCATTGCCATAACAGAAACACTACTCAATAATAACTGACTTGGTCTTCTGAATGAGTTTTTTTCGTGTTTCTGCAACTATCTTACTTTTAAGTCTAGATCCTTGTGCACATTGTAAAATTCCTTGATGCAAATTTAAAGTCTTTTTTAACATCATCTTAAAAAACTGCTTAACAGCCGATAAACTACTGTGTGAGGAGAAACTCTTTCTGGAAGACTCAAAAGATTTTTTTTTTAGTTAATAAGATAGTTTCAGTAACATCAATACAAGTCAGTTATTATTGAGTAGACTCTGCCTGTCATAGCAGTAGCCATTATCGTTTTCAGCAAGATCTGTACAAGGCCTCATCTTTACTAACATAGTGTATATACTGCAAAACATTTACCAAAAGACTTGAGAAACTTGGTACCTAATAAAGTTAGTATAGCTCCACCAGAAAAAATAAGGGTATCAATATCAATCGTAATAACTGTAAAATAGATTAATTCCTTATACTTCATCCATTTCTTTTACGAATGTCACCATTGCAAATCATATAGTTAATAATTTTACTATAACAAGTCACAATATTTTCATACCATGGATTCAACGTACTTTTTCGCCCTAGGACACATAGTATACCTACGGGCACAAAGTATGATCTTTTACCCTTAGAAAAAAAGCGATGATCAGGCCTTGAGCACAAGCATACAAAATCTCTTGGGGCGAGATTTTCTCACTTTGCATTCATGATTATAAAAAATTACAGAAATGCCTTAACAATTTTTAGTCCGTATACAAAAAAAAGAATATTCGAAAATTCCTTAAGCTGTTTAAATTGATTGCACGAAGTAATAAGCAAACTTGATAAGTAGATATATTTTATAACAGAATAGAGAGTTTAGTCTACTATATGATCTGCAAGAAGTTAAGGTGGCTCATAACCCTTGTAAAAAAGGAATCGTTGCACCTGAATTAAAATCTATGGTCATGTATCACTCAATGGATGTACAGTTAAAAATTCAGAGTAAGTTGCCGATAAAAATCGAAAAAAATATATATATTCAAAATTAGAAGTTTTGATGTTAGTCTAATGAGGCAGTTTGATTTTTTCACCAAAAGTATTGGCTTTTTTCAGCTAAAAGTTGAACCACATGCTGCAAAAACTAAGAACAGGTTGTTTAAACAATTTTTTTTTCTCATAAAATCATGGAAATCCAAGGTTGCCAAGTGAAAAAAATATATACGACGTGTTGAAAGTCTGAAACTAAAGGTGAACCTCAAAACGTTATCAAGCGAATTTGTATTTATAAGTATACATATTGAGCCTACTACTCCATGTTTTCAGTTTCAACGGTCTAATTTACACAAACTGATAGTACAAAGATGATGAGCCACCTTATTCTAGGTCAACTGTCAAGTAGCAGAACGATTTTGCCATTATGTAGGTCCAAATTTTAATTCCCAAACTTATAAAGATCACTTACTTTTTATGGGTCGGAGAAACAAGTAAATCTTTTAATAGTAAGAGATCATTCTATTGAACTTCTGTTTTATTTGGCTGCTGTGAGTTCTTTCGTAGGCTCGTAAAACAAAATGTGTTAAAAATGTTATTCCCATCACGATCAGTGTTACTTATTAGTTCTGAATGTATGTATTTCAGATAAAAATGAATTATTGCATCGTTCAGGTAAGAATTTTCTTTAAGGCAGCTTAAGTTTACAACGTTAATGGTTAAACCTTTTCGAGATGGTGGGGTAGGGTGGATTAAAATCCTGCTTTAAAAAAGATACGATTAATTTAAAATTATATATTATTACTTTCACCTAACAAAAAATTTTGTACTATCACTCATACGTGGCTGTTTTTCACAATTATTTCTAATGCTTTCAATCTTTGTATCATCAGGTCCAATTCCTCTGATTCAAGGTTAACAGCCTTCCACTCTTTCATTTATAATACTAATCATAAATTTCAGATATCAGATAATTTTTTATATAAATTATAATTGGGTAAACGATTAATGGCTCATTAACAAAAAGTTAGGAACACATTCGATTACTATTAGAAAAATATGTTTTAATTTATGATACGCTTATAGCAATGTGACTTTTAAAGAAGATTTGCTGCATTTTTTTTTAAATTTTAAATTTTATACAGCTACAATATCTAGCACTATGTTAAGGGTTGTTCTGTAGTAAGACATATGGATTACTTTAAAATTATAACGTTAATAAAAAAGCCTATGTATAAATCGTTCTAAAACAATTTTGTCAACATTACTCCTTTCGTTTTTTCTCATATTTTACAGCCATTTTTTGAAAACTTGTGCCCTAAAAGGCTCTGTAATGCTGTGTTACTGTGCATAAATTGACTATTGTTATTGATTAAAATAATGATCCGATTGTCACATTAAGTGTAGTTGTTGAAGACTTCTCATGCAACAACTTGGTCAAATTTTAGCTCCTAATGGTTATGCGACAAAGGGTTATTAAGTTTCGAATCTTGACTCAAAAAACGAGATTATTTGCATTTTGCGAAAAATCACTAGACCAATTGGAATTGACCGAAGCTTATATTCTTATATATATATACTATTATATAGTATATACATATATACTATTTTCTGGCTTGTTGCACATTTCCGACACTAAAATCTGATTTTTAATATTTTTACCATTCTTTTAAGCCTGAAGCGAAAAATATTTTTTGTTGGATTTTATTACAATCAATTAGCAATGTTTTATTCTCTACAACTCACTGTTTATCGAGTTCGTCTGAATTTCCATTGCCAAAAACCTAATTCAATCCCACTATACGTCAAAATTTTTGGTCTGTACGTTTACGTTCAAATAACTGTTAACTATCCAATGTTTTTAAATTTTATTGGTTTGGGGTTCTATAAGGTTAGAAGAAAAAATTCCATGTTTCATTTAGTGAGTCTCGGGTAAAGCTGAGATGGGGGAGCCACTAGTTAATTATATTTTATACCCCAATAACCCTAAGGCGCATTACTGTAATGAGAATTGAACAAAGCAGCAAAAACCACGCGCTCTAGCTATTCAGAAGATTTCTACTAGATGTAAGCTAGTTGGCGATTAAATTTTAAATGCCAATATAGTTAGTAGTAGAAAATCATTTTTTCAGCAGAAAAGCGGTTCAAACTTTTTTCTTTCACTCATATGCTACAAAGAAAGTTTTCTATTTAAAAGCAAATGTGAGATATTGTATTGTGATACTCAGTAAATACTATTGGTGACTCTGTTTTGACCATTATTATCATTATTTTTATTAGTATTATTACTGTTATTATTATTACGGTAATTATAACTATCATAACTATTATTATTATTATAATTATAATTATTATTACAATGATTATTGTCATGATTATTATTATTATAATTATTATTATTATTATAATTATTATTACTACTTTAATCGTTACTGTTGTAATTATGATTAATATTTATTAAATAATGACACAATACAATACAAACAACGGTTCTTTTCTTAAATTTTTATTTATGGAATCGTATAAAAAATTTTTACTTATCATCGTTTTAAATAGCACTATCATGTATTTTTATATTTTACGATACTGTATTGGTACGACCACCAATAACTTGTGAGTTTCGTGGTGATGAATAAGTTTTTTCAGAAATAGTATTTTTTTAGGTTTGTTGTGAGTAGGTGGACATCAGTTCAATAACCTCTACTTGATTCTGTAAGCATTATACTGCACGCGCTTGACTATAAGAATTGAATTGATTGATTTTTTGTTTAATCTTTTCATCAATGCAAGATCATTTAAGTTGTACTTATAAGGAGCAGCCAAAATGTTACCCGGGTGAATGGTGGTTCGGGAGATCAGACACTCGAGCAAGTGATAGGTTCCTTTTTTATGGAAAAATTTATTTATATTCTGTCGTTAATAATTATGCAATTGAAACTCCCGTAACTCACTTTCTAGAACCCGTTTTTTGACTAAACCAAAGCTTCAATTAAAGCTACTTTTCTTCTCTATTAAATAGATAATATTTTAAATTATGCTTTTATTAAGGTTTACAATCAAACTTAAAAAAAAACGCTAATAATATAATTTTATGCCATTATCGTTCTTCACTACCACTCACCTTAGTATAGAGTTGTACTATTCACCCAAACAAAGACCGTAAGAAATTTACGGGTGAGTTAAAAATAGTGTTTCGATAGAAAGTAACGTGCAACTACAGATTTATTTTAAAAGTTAAGGTATTTTTGATGATGAATTTTTTGAAGTTTAAAGTAAGATCGTCATTATCCAAATATTACAGTATAATTTTAAATATATTTTGACCAATCTATTCACGTATTTGATGATAAATCTGTGTTCTTACTTTAGGCAGACTATTACCTAGTGTCATAGTGCATGATACAAAAAAAAATCATCGCTGACTTCTGATACATCATAAATTTTAAGATACATCATAGGTATACATGTCTATAATGTGTAATAAATAAAAGAATCATAATAAAAAATTTTGACTCTACCCGTAAGTTAACATAAACAGTTTGTGCTTAAGAGATTAATAAAGCAAAGTTAAAGATTGTTATTAGCATTGCTAAACTACTTAATTGGATTTATTGCAGCGTCCATTTATTTGAGAAATTTAAATTTTTGTAAAAGTGTACTCTCAATATCGTGATGTTGTAAATACATTCTTTTATAATATATAGTAGCGGCCCCCCGTCTTAGCTTCGCCCGAGACCTACTCAATAAAATACCGTAGTGTGTTGATATGTAATGTGAAACGTTTTCAGTGGAAAATTTTACTTACATTCCTGATACTTCTCAGAACAAAAAATATATTTTTATTAATATCATAAACGTTCGAGATTCCATACAGTTTATTTGGCCAAATAATAAGCTCTAAGAATTTAAAAAAAATATAACTATGCTAAAAAGTACAGTGCGTTCCTTATGCCATAAAATAATCATTGGCCATGAGGGGCCAGTGATTTGCAGTTTCTTTCGTAAAATTTACGAAAAGAACTATTTTTTAAGCTGTAACGATTAAAAACTCCCAATTAATATATGTAACAAAAAAATTTTTTTTTCCCTTAGCGGACAACTTTATCACCAAAGCAACAAAGTCGTGGAGCCTAATCTCTACATTTTTTATCGCCACAAAAATACAAATAAATTTTCTACTTCTTTAAATATTCGAAAGATTTAAGAGGTTACTGTGAGGGTATAATAAAAAGCTGATACCTCACATAATCAACTCTTTATTTGTTAATTTAGACGCTACTGTTCTTATCTCGATAAATTTTTTGCATCAGTTCCTTGAAGCCTTATATTGTATTTACTAGATACATTTAAATTTTTTCTTCTAATTAACCCTCTTGCGACCATTGGCATGCTTACGATTTTCGTGACCTCTAAAGGCCGCTTTCTGTCAACTTTGTTAAGTTGTAATATATTTATTGACAAGGAAATTAAACGTCTGATTTCCCTAGAAAAGGCCAGTGAGCCTTTTACGTAAGCTCTTTCTTGACTAAAGTTTACAGCAATTAAGACTGCCTGGATACCTAAGGGTGATCTTCTCTAGCCTCCTGTTGAAGCCTCAGACTGATCCAGAGAAAAACTACGAAGTCCGAAGCTTTAGAGATGGTTGTAGAGATCTTTTCTAACGTCTTCTGGTATAACGTCGAAGACGTTGTGTCTAAAACACCTTTTTTTTGCAGACTCAATAGTTTTGGTGATCTAAGATGGGGAGATTGGTTCGTCATCCTTGCCCGTTAGAAGCTGTCCCGTTGGCTCAAGTTTTTTTTTCCGTTCATTGCTGTTAGGTTCACCCAGCGCAGACCTTAGAGAGGATTGGTGATTTCTGGTAGAATGCTTAAAGTCGAGAGGGTAATATAGGGTTATTGGTCACCGAGCTTCCCAGCCTTCTGACGAACAACTCTGCTCGTGACGTCTGCCAGTGAATGACTGACTTGGTTAAATAGTGGCCGGCTTTACATAGTCCTTTAGTTGACGAATAATGCTTCTAAAAATGGTAGTAAAAATGTATTTTTTGGTAAGGTAGTTTAAACTGAAGTAGCCTTAAACTAACCAATGAGATTGATGGTTACGTAGAGAACGTAAATACTTATAATAGCTCTAAAAAGATCCAGTGGTCAAACTTCCAGATATTCCTTATTATTATTCCTGATAATGGAGAGCTGGCTGTTGGTAGCTTGACTCTTACCCTTGAAGTTTCTATGTACGGAGACTGTGATGGAGAGAGGTACGCCACTGACCAAAGAATATCTGATTTTTAGGTCGTTTCCCGGATAACCAACTACTTATTATTATTCGGAAGAATGTGGGTATGTCAATGGGGACACGACCACTGATAAGAACTCCGTTGTGGCTGCCTGCGCTCCTCAGGCCTGTCTTCCCTGACTTACATTTGTAGCCAAAAATTTTCTGACGGCACCAGGCTGGATGGTGGTACGGCCACACAAATGTGAAGTGTTGGAGCAAATTGTGCTCTGGCTAGATACGTCTCCTGGTATTTCACCGGAGACGTCATCAGTTAGTGTAATTTTATATTGGTGACACTCGTCAATCCTGGAGATTCAGGGTGGATGTAGATCTAGATCACTTTCCCATTAGAGAAGAGTATCGAAGGTAACCAGGATACCCAGCTGCAGGACTATTATCTACATTTTTGATGCAGCTCGATAAACTGTTGGTAGATGACTGCAGAAGTTCCCGAGACGCTCCGGCCTATTATAACCATACTTATTCAATTCTGTAACTGGTAGCCTTGATTTAATGTCGACACCACTGAGTGGATTCTATTGAACTAAAGTAAAAAGCTGGCGTATTTTTGCAAAACTTTGAGCTTATTTATTGCTATTGTTATTAGGTTTTTAAAATAAAAATTGTACTTAATTCATCTCCGAATTGCCAAGAATCATTCTGCTAAATTTCAGCAAAATCGGTTCAGTGGCTTTCACGGTTAGTGATTACAACGGTTTTAACGACTTTGCTTTATATATTAGTAAGATTATATCTAAAACTGAATAACACCACTGTGCTACTTAATTTGTAAATAAACAGATTCTTTGAAAACTAATGGTATATAAGGATAGAAATAAATAACACACTTAGAATTATCAGATTGATTCTCAACTGTCAAATTTGTGTCCATTTAAGTACTGCCACTACATAGTGTAATTAGTATATATTATTGTTTTATAAGATTTTGAAGGCGTGATAAATAATAAAGCTATTTCGTTAATTTATCTTCAATCAGATTAATATGCCAAAACAACAATCTTGTTATAACGAATGTAATAATGTCACTGGTGTTACGGTCGATCATCAAAACATAACCAATTTTTTTTTCCAAATCATAGATATTAGCATAGTAGTATCTATGCTGAGTGATCCCACTCTGTACAATAAGAGAAAATAGTTTCTGTGAATTTTTACTGTTTAACAATGAAAAAAAAAATTAATTCACTTTTAAATAAAAAGGTTTTACACATACAAAAAACAATACATAGAATAGACTCACTGCTTACAGAGATAGTCAAAGTTGTAATTTATTGTTCTTTTCTTACAGAGGACGTAAGAGATTATTTTGTTTCTTACAGGGCGTAAGTTACTTTAATCTTGGAGGGTCAAAAAGTAGATTTTCTCCCAATGAGGCAGATAGAGCTTGCATACATACGTTCGGGTGATCTTTTTACCTTGTATGTCCTCCTAGCAAAAGTCCTTTTTTCCACAACTTTACGGTGGTGATACTTTTCTCTATAAAGCAGCAGATGAAATTCTTACTCTTTATTACTCTTTATTATTTTTACTTAACTCTGGACGCTTACTGCGCCCATAGTAAGAGAAGTAAAATTCGCGTAGTAAGTGTCATCAACTAGGGCCACTTAACCGTCTGTCTAGTCGTAAAATATTCCTAGTGGCTCTGATTTGATGTGATTAAACTAGTATGCGTTCTTGCCTATAGGCACAAAAAGATAACAAAAATAATTTGTGCATATCACAAGGAAAATAATTTTGACACACTCTGCAGTATTAGTAAGGATTAAATTACTTTACTTGAGGTACGGTTTTCCAAATAAAATTATTTACTTACTAACTCACTAAGTATACTTACAGTTGTGGATGATCAAAGTTATTAAAAAAAATTATCAACCAATTAGTGGTTAATAAAAGTGATTCAAATGACCTTTTTTTTTAACAAAGGCGCAGTACATCCCTCAAAAAACGTCCTAACGTATAAAAAAAGCATTAAACCAATATCAAAGAATCTAACTTATAATACAAAAATGCAGAATAATGGCTGATACAGAAAGGATGGCTTTAATGCATAAGTACTTACGTCGTTTATTTCATATTGTAATATAATGTTATTAACAGTTATTGAATTTAATTGATTTTTGTATTTCCATAAAGTATTAAAATATCTGAACAATTTTTATTGCAGTATAAAAAAAGAAGTGAAAAGTATTTGAAATTATTTAATTATTTACCGTCTCTGACAGTTAACTGTTAAGGAATAGACTAACTTGTCTTTAAATGGTAAGCAAATCTTACATCAGTTTTTGGGGTTATTATCTGATTTGCAAATATACAAGCGTTTAAATATGTACTTAATGTCATTCAGGAATAAAATACTAATATTTGAATCAGGGCTTTAAACTGCGTACGTTGCTTCTTATAAAATCACTAAGATTTGTTTTATTGTAGTTGTATTCATTAAAATATATATTTGATTACGATAAAAATTATGCCTAGGTTAACAGTTACAAACTAGTAACAATAAAATTAAAGAGGACTTCAAGGTAATACAGCTCTCATCTACTTTGAAATACGGCAAGATTTGTAAATAATCAGAAAAAAAAGTTTGATCTGATGTGTCGGTTTTTAAAAGAGTTTTGCCAATTTTATTGTCACTACTATTGATGACTTAGTTATTTTAAGAGCAAAACAGATTTTGTATCGCAAGAAATTGATCTTAGAACGTTTAAAAAAACTGTAGTATACTTTGACATATACTTATTTGGCGTATTAAGGTAATATTTGTTAGATTAGGCAAGTTCTCATACCTTTGATTTAGTTTCACTCTTGTTCCAATTCGTATCTCTTGGTTTCAAGTGTAAAGTTAAGAAGTACGGCATTTGCACAAAAATTAAGCCTTTCGTTGCAGACACCATTCAGTTACGTGTGTCACAGTGACATTCATACAAAAACAATGGTGTCACAATAATTTTCAAACCCCTTTCCATGGATTATTACATTTTTAGGCAAACGAATGTATAAGAGTGCCTTGCTATTTCATCAAAGCAAAAAGTGTAAGCACTTAAAAATCGTCTATTCTCACTATGAAATAAATTTCAAACCAAGGAATAATTGGTTAACTTTGGACAAGTAATGTAAAAAGGAAAAGTTTTGACGGTATTTTTAGTGCAGCACTCTAAAACAAAAAAGCCAGTTTTACTTTTTTGATATACATTTGACACGTTTACCATAAAAAAAAATTTGTAGATCTCGTCAGAATATGAATCAATGTTTTATAAATTTTGCTCTGGATTGCAATATAGACGCTCTATAATGCAAAATTGATACGAAAACAGCAAAAAACACGTTTTCCCTACATGCAAAGTAAGAGTCAAAAGTTCTTTTCGTGCTTACGTCATGGGCTAAAAGTGCAATATTCTGCCCTAATTAGAAAAATCTTCGATGCGACTTTAGCACAAACGTAAAACAACTGTGCCCTTCGGGCGTGAAAATTTGTACTTTGCGCTTTAGTGGTTTTATGTCCTTTTTTGGCTAAAACGGAATTATATTTTAACACGATTTTTTTTAACTATGTATGTTAATCAAATTCAAGTAGTACTTCAAAATTATCATTTTCCTTATTTAGTATGATGAGCACGTGAAGCGTTAATGTTATAACTTCGCAGTAAACAAAAAAACTCAGAATCTGACTAAAATAGTATAGTCAATTATTGACAACTTAAAGAATTACTATTTTTTAAATAAGAATGAAAATCATCGAAGTACTAAATAATATTATAATAATACATTTACATACCATAATACAGCTGTATTCTCATAACCTTAGTTTTTTTGCAGCTTTTGGATTTATAACTATCACAACAGGGTGTTAAGTAGCTGCAAAATTGTATGTTAAGGTACAATGTTGTTATTTAAAACTGAGATCAATGCTGTTTAAAAGATTTAAAAAATTATAAGACTGTACAGACTTCCTTTCTTTGAGTGTGACTCCGACTAGTTAAAGTGGTTTATGCACAATTACCAAGTCAAATGTACAACTAAATACATAATTTTCGTTGGAGCTATCAATATTTATAAGTTTTTTATTTAGTATTCTTTACTGAACAAAATAGGGTACACGTTGCACATCACAGATCACAATATCCATTTTAAAAGTTTCTAGAAACTGTTTTGTATTATTTCGATTAGCCTCAAAAAATTAGCAGTCAACTCTAACCTGCTTTTAACATAGTAAATGGTAATGCATGATTGCGTTTCAATTAATACCTTTCGATTTTATCTTATAACGTTGAATGAACCATGACAAATACATTGACTTCTAGTTTATTACTCTAGTTTTTGATCATTCTGTTCCAGTTTTACAAAAAGTTATTGTATGACTTACGATGAAAAAATTGTGTACGTCCATAAGAGCCCGTGTTATACAAGTCCGCAACGACGATTTTCTTACGTCTCGTTCTCGTGATTTTATTCCATAAGCCTATCTTAAATTTTGCAGAGAGGTATATAATAAATTCATAAACAACCTCTCCAAGTTTTACTTTGATAGCCCAGTTTTTGATTTTCACATGAACCAAACCACCTCAACAGTAGTGAAAAGATTGCTGAGAATTTCATCTGCGCCGGAAAAACTCTACACAAATCAACACACAATCAATATTTGTGATTATTTTTTAAAGCAAGGGTTCGTTGCCTAGTGTAAAAAAGCGAAATCACTTGGACTGCCAATTCTATAAACAAAACATCTTAAAGAAGGTTTTATCTAGATTTTAATTAAGTGTTAAATAATTTCAAAATCCCTGCAATTTATACTGTGATTATTTTTAATCGTCGCTTAATTGATTCTTTTTAAGGTAACTCTTTCTTATTCTAAGTGAATTTATTTATGTCTCTTTGGCGAAGATAAAATTTTGATACGTGAAAACTTACTGCTGTAGTATACAACTCAGTTTCTTATTTACTTGTAAACTCAGCAATAGATAAATCAATGAATAAAAAATTTTTACTTATTTCATAACGTAGAATATCAAGTCTTTTTGGACGTACGCGAAGGTCTACAAAAAATTTTTGTAATTCTGGCACTACTTCTCTTGATGACGTATTTATCATCTTGATGTACTTATGAGATCCTACAGCATTTCTAAACTCAGGTGTCCTTTGTAATGTTTGAAGAATGAAATTATTGTAGCATCAATTTTTATATCTTGGATTATCTAAATCTACATAATCTTTAAAAATCAAATAAGAATACTATCAAAGTTATAAATAACAGTTTATTGAAATTCATTATATCCCTTTAAGAATTAGCAAACCTGTAATAATTTGATCCCATAAAATGACACACTAAAATGGTTTTAAAAGATTGTAAGGACTTAAAATGTAATTTAAGTTCACGGTCGACGTAAAAGATTTTTTTGCCTTGAGCATCTTTTGGGACTATTGGAAGTTTACTGTCAATAGTTATTACCGTATAAGCGCCATCTAACGATGATTAACTTATAGTTAACGTTATACGGTATCTCAGGCCCCACTTTTTAAGTTTTTCCAGACGCAAAATAGTTATGGTGGCGTGGCGGCAACGGTAGCGACGAAATAGTAGTTCTCGCACCTGGTGATGCATGATGGTATGCCAAGCACTAGACTCTTGTTGGATGCGGCATCAAGTGAAAAATTTATTCTTTCACACTGACATCGAACCTAATATCCTTATAAAACTTTTGAAATAAAAAATAAATTGTAACTTAAATATTTGAACATTAAAAAAGATTTATATTTATTAACGAATTTAGGGATATTCAAAACTTGTAATTTGGGTCACGATCTTAAACTCCGTTTTGAGTACTTGACTGGTTTCTCGGTTCAGACTCGTTATTATGATACATGTAATTAACAAAAAGCCTTATGCAATTGTAGTACATATAAATAAATCTCACGAGATGTATGATCTACATCATCTAAGACATGCACTCACAATACATGTCTTAACGTAACTCCAAACCGATTAAAAAAAAAAAAAGGAGCGTATGCATATTCTATTTCTCTGCGAGATCACTGTAGTTACTTATTATTTACTATCAGAAAAAGCTGTTTTTCAGCAATGAAGCTCTCCCCTACAGTATATAATGTTTGAAAGGCCTGTCGAGTGTAGACATTGTATGTATTTTTTATTTATTGACTGCTTACACTGAGATGATTAATCAGCTGGAAATGCTGAAATTTGGGTGGTGATTTATAATTAAGTCTTGGTGTGCACCTTTTAGCATGTAATACGTTAATAATTGATATGTATGCTCTAGGTCGTTCGATGCAACCACAACTTCGTTACTAAAAACTCGTAGTATAGCTTAACTGAACTCTAAAATAAAGCGTTCAGTCAACATCCGTAACAGTTGTGGGATAAAAAAATACTCTCTTGCATCCATCGAACACCGTTCGAGAAAAAAAATATATGTCACTAAGGTGAGTATCGAAACTTACTATTTCGACAACAGACGTGTCGTATGAGCACTAGTTTACTGAATGAACCATGAAGCATTAGAGAAAATAAAGTAACAAACAAAAATTAACGTAGTCAAAACTTTAAAAATCTACATATTTTTCGAAAACTGCATACTTTCTTTAAAAAAACAGATTTTTCTAATGAAATAGAAACACTGGAACGAGTGGATCGTTAAAACATTGTAATTTACCTTAACTGGATGATATTTACATGTCATTTTAAATGAATTTCAAAAAATATGTCCAGGTGGAAACTGTCGCTCATTCCGATGTTCTAATTGATTCAGTGAGGAACACAACCATGTCAAAGTGAAGTAGAGTGCTTCATAACTCCTATTTTTCATATAAAACTGATTTGTAATTATATGAAAAAGTTCATTTAGGGCCTGAGTGCGATGATTAGTGATAATTGACTTTTCTTTGTTGTCTAATTTTTTTTTCTGTATTTTTGTCAGTAAGTATGGTACGACTTCCCTTTCTTTGAGTATAACCCCGGTTAGTTAGTGGTGGTGACAATCGGCTAAGAATATTATCTGTACCGAGGAAACTCTAAGATTAGGTACCAATACATAAACAATGTTAGTGTTTATGTGTTGGAGGGCGGGTTCGTTGCCCTGTGTTAAAGAGCGAAGTAGCTCGGATGGCCGATTATATAAAATATTGAAAATAATTTTTATCAAGTTCCAAAATTTATCTGTTGAATAATTAATTAATTCTTGCACGATATACAGCAATTGTTTTTGATTATTACTTTATTGATTTTTATTGTTTCCTGAATATTCCCTTAAGTTAATGTCTTTATCTTTTTAAATTTATTCCTCCGCTTTTTTCGTACAGACAATATTCTCAGTTTATATAAAACAATTTCATAAATATCCTAACAGCTATTATTCTAGTTTTTGTTCTTAAACTAAAAAAAGGAAACTCGCAATCACACGTGAAGGGGAAGATGAACTTAAATAAGCACAATCAAATTTTTATTTTTATTCATCTTATATTTATTAAATCATATAATTCTAAGGAAATCGTGTCTTTAATTCCTACATGTATTAATTATATTCAAGTAATCACTATTCTTTAATTTAATAATGCAGAAAGAAAATTTATGGTTTACACGATGGTTTCAAATTTACTTAAAATTTATCCGCATTTATTTAACAGAAATTTTTACATAAGTGATAATTTAAATTTTAATGTTCCCTTCTTAATATCTCCTTTTAAACACATTGGGTTAGACTAAAACGAATTTTGAGTACAACCACGGAAGGTTAATGCTAGGTAACTACCTATCCTACCAAGTCACGTAGGGTTAGGTCGTTCTCAGGGCCCTTGGGTGTCTTGAGCACTGCTTAAGTCGTCGACCCAGGAACTTCACCTAAGAACGTGATCGCTAACCCTAGTGCCTTGACTACTTGGGGATGCGTCGCGCGTCGTCTCTACGCTTAAAGCGGTCGAGCACCGAAAGTCCAAGTAGGAACCGGTTAGTAGAAGTATTACCTGTAAGTGTCGTGCAAGCTTACTTTTTATCTCTTGGCCTTCGTACTTGGTCTCTTACTCTCACCTTGTGCTTGTCGTGGTTATATACCAGTGCACGAGAGAGTTCCAGGTCTGGGTTACAGCGGATCTCCATGTCCCAGGTTCGCTGGAAGAGGACTGACTTTACATTGCGTGCTGGCGCCTTTTATTCCTGCGTTGTTTCCTTTCTAGTAGCAGATTTTCTCTTCCTTAGGTAAACGCGCTCTAGAGTTTTCTCAACGTACTAGACGCACATTCCCCGCGCGTGGCGTTCAAATTTGGATTTTCGTGTTTTCAGTTAGTACGTGTTTTTAAATTAAAAAATTTTTTAATGAAAATAAAAGGAAATATATGTACATAAGGAAAATATAATAAATAGAAGAATATAAGGCGTATATTATAAATTCAAGGTGATAAAAGTGCCCCCTTGCAACGGTAACTGTTTTATTGTATATTGTATAGAAAAAAAAAGGTAATTTAAAGAAAGTCTGTTGCTCCATCAGACGCTAACACATTATTTACCAAACTTCTGTACCGCTTAGTTTTAAACATTACTGTCTTCACATTTCATGTAATGATTAAAGTAATATTATGATCAGGTAGGTAAATATCTGACAGTGATGTCGTATAAACATGATCCAGAGCAGTTCTTCTTTAAAATGTGAGTAGCATCTTAACCATACATTATACTATTGTCCAAATTTTTTTAAAATAATGATAAAAAATTTATTCAGGGACAAAAAACTGAGCAATTACGAAAGGTAAGGTCTCAATCAATTGAAATATCTGCACTAAGCTGCATGCATTTGATCATAGATGATCCATATCACGTTTTCTGTAATATTTTCGGTGCAATCCTTGGTGAAAGACTATCAACATCGATTAAGGAAGTTTCCTTAGTAAGAGAGAGAAAGACCGATATTAGAAAATGACAGAGAATATAAGACCTTATATATGTGAGAAGTGCGGCAACGTTGCACTTGTAAAGCAGACAAGCAATTGGGATGGGCGTCAGCTGTTTTATAGGTAAACAAACCAAACGCCACGATTCATCATGCATATTGTCTCCTGTACGTATGCATTCGTATGAGAGGGTATTTCAATTAGTATGAAAACTAATTTATAAAAATATATCCTATACGCCCTCCAAAGTAGTGTTGTTTCTTGCTTTTGATTTTTAAATATCATGCTTAACGTATTTATGTCCCGTTCTTATTTATAATTGTGACGTATCATGGCCTCAGATATTCCAACCTAACGCAACGTTGCCACATTTTTGTAAATAAGAAAAATATCGACGGCTATTGCATCAAATAGTATGCAGTATCAATAAGAAATTGTTCATAAAGTTCTAAGCTGTTCTAAAAAAAATACACAAACATTATTGAGCAATCAATGAAAAACATATTTTTGAGTTATTCAAAAACTTAACCTTAAAAAATAGGGAAGTATAACGTTTGGTACGATTTCTTTGATTCCCATGAAATCATGTCTTATAAAACATTTTCATATCTTATCTCACAGGTTCTGAATCGGTCAAAAACTTTATTAGTCGTTTTGTACGATATTGAATAATGTGTTTATTAAGTTTCATCTTAATCTGCTCATTTTTATTTTGGGAGGGAACTCGCTTAAATACGTATGCAGCTCCTAACATTTAAGGCTTTTGGGCAAAAACGGACTGGGCTTCGCCCAAATACATAAGTGCCCCTCCTCTCATCTTCTTGGAAGTGAGCTGGTCTCCAAAATTCTCCATTATTTTCTTTCTTCTTTCTTCTCTTACACCCTTTTATCTTCTAGGAGAGTGATCCTCACGGACCTGTCCCATGCAGGGAGGTTAGTTCTTAGTCAGAAGTCACACCAGGTAAATCTGACACTACCACTGAATAAGCTGGGATGTCTATGAAAGATCTTTTCCTCCTCGCTCCATCAGAAAAAAAAAAAAAATAAAAAAACGGACCAGTCCTGGTGACCAACACCATAAGATTGAATGATGACACAACGATGCATCCAAGATCTACAAATAGCAAAACTGAAGTGAAAATTTACCGCAATGCTTATTAAATGTAACATTACTTTGAAAATCCATCTAAACTACTAAAGACACTACAAGATATGGATAAAAACAACGTCTGGAATTCCGTAAAAATTGGATCTATAAAAGCTTGAAACGTAGTGGTGAAAGTTATATCTAACAGAATCAAGATAAACTTAGAATCAGATTTAGCACAAATTTCTTTTACCTTGTGCTTTTATGGATCCACAGATCATTAAAAAAAGCTTTAGTAATGGTTCTTAGATACACAGATTACAAGACTGGCTATGTACAAAAACAAGTGTGAGATATACCACCTATTTTTAAGGATGGTCTAAAAGTAGATACAGTGTCACAACGCATTTTTGAATAGACACATTCTCAAAATAATGACTCATCACTTGATGATGTATATGTTTTGATGGGTGTAAATGGTCGGTGCAAAAAATGAGTTTAAAGTACTCTTGAATACAGCAGTGCCAGGCATCATTTTCATTCAATGCCCATCTTATTTAACACACCTATGTGCACAACAAGCAATGAAGCTTTGGCCAAAAAACGTCGTTAATTTAATCACCAACGTATATGTATATTGTTGAAGAGCGCAAAGGAACCTCAAAATTTTCATAATCTTTAAGTAGAAATTGATCTCTCTCGAGACAAAATTTTAAGGTACAATTCTCTTTGTTGGCTGTCTCTGGAAAAATGTATAAATTGTGACTTAGAGCATTGGGATTCTTTGATCGTTTTTTCTTGAAAACTTGCTAATAAAAATGACAAGTTATCTCAAAAAAAAAAATAAAATGAAAAAAAAACAACAAACCAGGGGGGATAAATGGGTCATGGGACCCACGGTAAGAACGAAGTTCTTTAAACATGAGATGAGTGTAGATACAATTTCTCAGGTAACAAGGGGGTCGCCAGACCCACAGGAAGAACGAAGCTCTGTAAACGTTAGTACTGCATTCATGTTGTTGACTCAAACACTTGAAAAACGAATAAAAATAAAAAATAAAAAAAATAGTTTACTACTCACGATGGTTGAACTTCGTGAGTACTGTATTTATGCACGACGTTCTCACGAAGTTTAACCATCGTGAGTAGTAAACTATTTTTTTTTTTTTTTTTTTTTTATTCGTTTTTCAAGTGTTTGTTTTAGTAAACAACATAAATGCAGTACTAACGTTTACAGAGCTGCGTTCTTCCTGTGGGTCTGGCGACCCCCTTGTTACCTGAGAAATTGTATCTATACTCATCTCATGTTTAAAGAACTTCGTTCTTACCGTGGGTCCCATGACCTTTTTATCCCCACTGGTTTGTTGTTTTTTTTTTATTTTATTTTTTTTTTTTTTCTTTATTTCTTGTTTTTTTTTCTGTTTTTTTTTTATATTTTATTTGATTACTTTTTTTTTCATTGTTTTCTTTATTTGTTGTTTTATTTTTTTTTTTTTTCATTTCTTGTTTTATTTTTTTTTGATATTTCATTTTATTACATTTTTTTTTAATTTTTTTGTATTTCCTTTATTTAATTTCTTTCTTATTTTCATATTTATTTTTTTTTTTATTCCCTTTTTTTTTTTTTTTTCAATTTATATAATTATTTGACATTGTAACACAATTAGTTAGTCGAATTCAAAATCTTAAAAACCATTGATACGTTGTGCAACTCTATCGTATATGTTTATTTTAATAATTTATTTATAAAATAATTTATTTATAACAGTAACTATTAGTAATACTGTAATGCCAAAAAAAACCTCAGGTTTAATAAAAATCGGTCGGTATTTTATGCATCAAATGCATTTTTTTTTTTTTTTTTAACACAAATACACAATTTATTATGAATTAAATGTAGTGTCAGTGAATGCATGTAAAAATGGAATGTTATAGTTACGAACCGCACGATAAGTACAAGAAACCGATCTTCTATAGTCGGCAGCGCTTGTGGCAAAGTGGGTAAGGTACTGGACTCACGTGCAGGAGGTCGATGGTTTAAATCTCTTTATTGGAAAATGTTTTTTTTTTTTTTTTTTTTTTTTTTTTTTTTTTTTTTTTTTTAAGAATTGTAAAAGAAAAAGATTCAAAGTGAAATAAAAGTTATTGTGGGAAAATAAAATTGTAATTGGTTTGAAAATTAATTGCTTGGGAGCGTGAGGGGGAATGGTGGGTAAAGGTGTGCAGAAGAGTAACACGGCACGGTTGACAGATATACATATATAGCGGGGAGAGGGGAAGTGTGTAGAGAACAGTAGGTGAGGGGAACGGGGTAAGGGGGGAAACTTGAAAGGCAGAGACTTTGGGTAAAACTACTTTCGTTTCCAAAAAAAAAAAAATCTGTCGGTTTTAAAATTCCAGCCCCCGAGTAACGCGACATAAAGAACTTCGTTCTAAAATAGTAAAAAAAAATGATATAAAGTACTATTCAAGATATTATTCGATTCCAAGAACAGCTAATAAAACAATAAATAATGACAAGTACTAAGGGCTATGCTGTTTAAATTGCCTGCTTGGGTTTTGCCTGCTTCATTGCTCAAGGCACTGTAAGCACATATTTCTTTTTTTTAAGAGGCATGAAAAAGGTGGGAAGACTTACATTTAAAAAAAAACATCGAATTTTGATAAATTCAATATTTAAACTTTATAAACTTAGAAATGCCGTAAGACCTCTCCTCAAAAGATTTGAAAATGTTTTCATCGTGTTGTACACAAACGTATCTGAAAAATCATTCACAAATTATGTACCAACATTGCCACATAGCAAGCTGTTAATACTTTGAAGTTCTCACATTTTGTCTATTTACTTATACAGTCAAGGACTAAAAAATGCCACAGGTTTAAACACAAATTTTATTTGACAAGATAAGTTACTATAACACACTTCATATATATAATGAGATGCTGGTATTTTATTCTAGTTTCGCGTTTAAGTTAAAAATATTTTTTAGTTATTGCTAAGAGCTTAAAAATTTAATTTCAGTATCATCAACTACATAACTTTTGTAAGTTAAAACTTACAAGAAGTTCAATTTGAAAAATTGAAAAAAAACAATCAGACACAGCTATAATAACTTATTTCTTTTTATCATTAACATCTAGGACAATGACATGTGGTACGACAAATATTTTCAATCACTTAGAGCGGTCGAACAGTTTGCTCAAACTGACGAACAAGATACTTTAGCACTTTTTTTCAAGTATTTTACAAATATCAGATATCCAAGTATACACTAATCCATTCCAGTGATTTATTCTGATGTACTAAAAACAGATCCATGTGTGGTAGGGAATGATGGTAGAACTACAGGTAGTAAATATTGCAGTTCAATAAAGTAAATTGAAAAAAAAAAATTTAATATAACAGAAAAAAAATCACTGCCATTTTTTGGCTAAAAGCTTTCTCGTTTGTATACATATATATCTATAGCATTATACGTAACGGTGGCATTTCCCGAGAACCGCGTGTAAAGCGATATTTTTTGACGCAAACCCCGTTGAAATTAGTTTTTTAGGGCGAATAGCTTTTAAATGGGAGCCGATTGAAAATACGTTCCAAACTTACCCTAAATGGGGTTGGAAGGTTATATCGCGCCCACATAAACTCGCAACGTCGCCACATTGTCATTGGAGCTTCGTTGGTAAGCAGTGAAAACTATATCCATGTGCGCACGCAAGAGCGTCAGCTACTGCTGGTAACTTGAAGGTTGGATGTAATAAGGTAAGTATTGTCTGCTCTTTATGTTGTCAGTTGTTTGTTCACGCGCTTACTGTCTTTCTCACTCTCATGTTGGACAAAGACATCTTTAAATTCTTATATGTATAAGTAATGTTACCTCAAATTAAAGTAAGAGACCATATCAGTAGGGATTTTTCTACTCTACACGACAGCATTTTTGCAAAAAAAGTTGACCTCTCGGTCAAAAATATTGTTGTAAGGTATGTTTTGCTTGCGTTCCCAGGTATGCCAGGATAAATAAAACAAATTCTCTACTAAGAATGATCTGATTTCAAGTGTCACATACATGCGCTTACAGTACCCATGAAAAAAATTTAATTTAGAGCCCGTGCTGTATGCCGCAAATGCTGCCAGCAGTTAATTTACGTAGGTCATGGTACGCTGCATAATCTGGGGGTACTCGTGTCAACCTGTACTAACTGTAAATGTTGGTAGGCTTAGCATGTGAACAAACTCCGAAATATCAATATAGCATTAAAGTATACACGTAAATCGAAGTTTGTTGACATGTGGAACACACTGACAGTCAGAACACGTTAACAGTAGCGTTGCCTGACGGCGTAAACACAAACTACGCAACTTAACTGCTGGCGGCAATTGCAAAATAACAGCCCATGATACACAATGCACTTGTGTTATACTCTCCGTGCAAAACTGAAAAATAGCGCCACCAACATGAATAATTTTTTATGCTAACTATTGACGTTTTTTTATGCGCGAGGCTCTCAGGACTCGGGAAAAGCCAGGAAAGATAACAAGAAGGAAAAAGCACTAAACACTTTGTAGAGAAATCAGAATTATTATTATTTTGATGAAACTGTCGTTATACCATCTTTACAAGCTGTTGTTATAAATAAGTCTTTACTGGCTAGAGGCTAGCAATCAACTGAACTGGCCTGATGCGCAGCATCGGGGCTCGCGTATGCATAGTACATATATACGTGTACAGATGGCGCTATATATAAACTCTTAACCCAACACTCCCTTTAGTTTAATGGAGCACCTATCTCTGGACGGTTATGAAATAAGTAATATAAAAAGAATAAATAAAAGGTATGAGTCAGCCTTAATCTCACAGTTCTTCGGATCTTTGAAGTCTGCTTAGTAAAGGTTGTTACCTAAAACAGAATTCAAACCATAAGGATTAGATTCTAATGATTAAACGAAATTCACTTTCGTGTAGTTCTAACAGTCATTTAGTAATTTTGCAGTCATTCTTTCATGCAATTCAATCGGTAAAGTTTTAGTAAAAATGTTGGCAATCTGTTCTTTAGAGGCAATCCACTTGATTTCTATGAACTCATATTTAGCACATTCTTTCACATAATGTTCTCGCACTGATGACATGTGTCTAAGTTTAGTTCCTTCATAGGACTTGACGCTGGCGTTAGCTGCTTTATTGTCACACCACACAGTCATAGGATACAGTGTGATATTTAGCACAGCTGTCAAAGTGTTTCTTAAAGCCATGAGTTCTTAATATGACTTACTCATAGCTATATATTCAGCTTGGCAGGTTAATAACGAGACGTAAGTTTTTTTATGCGTTCTCCAAGATACAGAGTCACCAAATAATTTTATGACGTATCCACTTGTCGTATGCGAATCTTTGCAATCTGCGAAACTTGCGTCCGAATAACCTGTCATAATTTCTGTGCTTCTTTTAAAAGTCAGTCCTTTCTAGTACCATTGAGGTGACGGAAAACTCTCTTGACCATTTGTCTGTCTTCTCCTGTGGGATTGATCTGATGTCTACTTAATACGTTCAGTGCATAAGATATATCAGGTCGAACAGTGTTTGCTAAGTACAACAAACTGCCGACTGCTTCCCGATATGGGAAATCTTCTGGCTCATCCACACTTTGCTCTTCTTTGTTTCCAGATTCTTTTTTGTCTTTTCGTTGCTGATTTATGACTTGTCTCATCACCATAGGTGTTTTGCACTGTCGTGCATTGTCGAAACCAAACCTCTGCAGTATTTTGTTCGTATATTTGTCCTGGGTTAAACGAATGGTTTGATTTCCTCTGTCTCTGTCGATTTGTATTCCCAGGAAATTATTTGTTTTCCCTAGATCTGTCATTTTGAATTCGGCTTTAAGCTTATAACTCACTTCTGTAAGTTTATCGACATCATTGCTCACCATCAGCATATCATCCATATACAGAATCAAAAATAAAAATTTGTCCTCACATCTCCATATGAAAAGACAGGGCTTACTTGGGTGTTCCTGGAGTCCTATTTTTGTATCAGTATCTGAAAACCTCTAATACCAACGTTTGGGACTAATTTTGAGACCATACAGGGATCTTTCCAACTTGCAAACTTTGGTTTTTCTTAACTCTTGGGCACACGGAACACAATCTGGTATTTCCATGTATATATCGTCATTCAATGTACCATTGAAGAAGGCAGTCTTTACATCAAACTGTCGCGTTTCCAAGTTATATTTGCTTATGACTGCCAATAAGACTCGAATTACAGCTAGTTTTGAGACTGGAGCATAGGTTTCCAACAGATCATATTGGTTTCTGTCTTTTAATCCTCGGATCACTAACCTGGTTTTATATTTTATTTTTCCAGAGTTGTCTTCTTTCCTTTTCAGAACCCACTGGGATTTAATTATGTTTGGTTTTCTGCCTTTGCTATCACTCATTGGTTTCTTTACAATTTTCCAAACACAGTTGTCGTTCATCGACTTCAGTTCTTTTTCTATAGCTTTCCGCCATTCTGTGCTGTTTTTGCTCTTCAGAGCATCTTGGTAGCTGGTTGGATCTTTGCAAATTTCTGCTAACAATGCATGATATACTTCATCCTGATTTTGATCCACAGAGCAGTCTTCTTCATTAAAACTTTCCTGTCCAAAGCTGATTTGATTATTTGAATCATGGGGCACCTGCAGTCCTGTGAAACTAGTGTCATGTATTAGCTTCTGTCGTTTCACCAATAAGAGCTCTTTCGTATTTCCTGAACGAGATGTTTTCGGCGGTCGTGCTCTCTTCCGTCATTTCGTCGAACTCCAGGAGCCAGCTGTCGTTATCAACTGTCCTTGTAACTAATTCCCAATTCACTATATCGTTTTTCAGGTATCTGTCTTTGTATACCAGTCGTTCATTGAATCTCACATCTTTGCTTTCATAAAATTTTCCGTCTTCAGGTTTCATTAGGATAAATCCTGTGACAGTGTATCCTACTAGAACAATTCATTGAGCTAACGGACTGAACTTTGGACTGGAATTTCTTTGAATCATTATGTATCCCAAGCACCCAAACCATTTCAGTTGTTTGATATTGAGATCCTTATGTGGTTCAAATTTTACCAACGGGATTTCCATTCCATTTGACCTGTGAGGTGTTTGGTTGTAAGCATAAACTGCTGCACTCAGAGCCAAGTCCCACATGTTCTCTGGGAGACCGGAGTCGAACATGTAGACTCTTGTCTTCTTTGCGATTGTTTGGTTGAAGAGTTCTGCCGTCCCGTTGTGCTCCAGTGTATCTGGACTGGCTAACTGCAGTTCGGCCCCCAGTTTCTTTAAGACCTCTTGGATATGGCCACCAGTAAATTCCGTACCATGGTATCCAAATGAATAATTTAGAGGGGAGCGGTGGATCTCACTGTAACTGTCTTAGCCGGAAGTTTGTTGAATTTTGCCTTGGAGCATACATCACAATTAGCTATACTGTCATTAAATGTAACTTTCTTCAGATCTTCGCAGTTCGGAAATTCGTTCTGAAATGCCTTTAGATAAGCAAGGGAAGCATGCTTTTATTTCACGTGCCATATGATGGCCTCGTCGATGGGGCTTGTCTTCTCAAGAGTTTTATAGCTGTCATTAATGGGTGTATGGTCCACGCATATTTTATCTGGATTCAGAAGCTTACAGTCATTGACTGAGTTATCAAAGCAAGATCCTATGGGATGTAGTGCCAACGGATTTCCAATAGCTTCCTCTTGCTCGACATTTTTACTTAAGTCTCTGTCTTTTTAACTGTCTTTTGTTATAGCTTTGCTTCGTGTATTATACCGAGGTTTACCACAGCCATTCGTCACTAGATATGCAAATTTCCTGTCAAATTTGTTTTTATCTTTATTGTGAACATTTAACTCAACAAGCCAGTATGGCTGTCGATAGACTCCTGTGATAAATGACTCGTTCGAAGTCGGGTCAAATATATCAATTTTGTTATTATCGAGGTATATGGCCAGGCCTGAATCCACAAGTTTTCTCAAAGAAAGTAAGTTTTCCGACAAGGATTCAGAGCAGATCACATTATTTAGTGTCAGATCATGGTAATTATTTGTACCGACGATGGTGCCTTCTCCCTCCGTTTTTAAGTCTGCCAGAGGATTACTATTCGCACACTTAATTTTGCCTGTCTTACTAAAATTTAAGCTCTTAAATACTAGCCGAGAGTTGACCAAGTGGTCAGTCGCTCCTGAGTTAGCGATAAATTTGACTAGATTGTAGTTGTCGGTCTTTAATTTATTTGCAGAACTTGAAAACAGCAAAGAGGCAATGTCGCTTTGTTTAAAAACAGTCTTACCTTTCTTGTCATTTGTGTTTCCACTTTGTCCTTTTGTTTTACTTTTATTTTTACTATTTTTGTCCCTGTCCCTTTTCTGTCTTTTATTTTGGATGTTATTTTCACTGTCATGCTCCCTTTTTCCCCTTTTATTTGTCGAGTTTTTTGATCCTTGTCCGTCTTTGTTTTGCCGTCTTTTGAAATCCCAATCTAAATTTTTCTTCTCACCTGATTTGGCACCCCTGCAATTTTTTTTATGCTCCATGAGGTTGCGTTGAAGCCTTCCGCAGGAGTAGCATTTTCTCATTCCTGCGTCAACCGGGCAGTTATAGGGGTGGTGCCAGTAATCATCGCACCGATAATACCGGGCATTATCGTGGGTTGAGTTGGGCTGGTGCACCCGTAGCGCTGTTACAGGAGCAGTTCCCCCAGCAGCTCCAGTCCTCTGTCGTCTTGACTCTGTCTTTAAAAAAAAAGATTTCAATCGGTCATAAGTCATCCTTTTTCCTTGCGCATCTTTAATCACAGCGTTGAGGGTTTCAATCTGCGATACGTTATTAACGACGGCATTATATAATGCATCACGTATTTTTTCTTCGGACAAGGGTTATTTTCCCTGTAAATTTTCGTAGCTTTTGAGAAGCTCTTCAAATTCATCAACGAAATCGGACCCTGTCATTTTATTGGGGAAATACCGAAAAGTATACAGTTTTCATCTGATTTCATTTGACGATAGGTTTGACTCTTTTCTGTTGAATTCTTTCAACTTATCTAGCAGTTCTTTGGGATCGGAATAATGAGCAGTCTTTAGATAGTAAAAGTCATCAATGTGATTAATTATAACGTGCCTTTCCTCTGCAGCCGTTCTCCTTGTAACTAGAAATTCATTTTTATCAGTTGTCTGTCTTGAGAAGTTATTAGTGACTTGTGTTTAAGTGACAAGTATGTCCTTTTCCCTGTCATTTTTAAAAGCAACCTTTTCGTCTTTTACAATCTTCAACTGTCTTGAAAAATCTGATTTCACTGATTTCTCTTTTGGAACTCTGTCACGATAATTACCGAAATGCATTTCGTCAAAACTCTCATCGTCCGTCCTTTTATCAGTCAGAAGTTCAGTCTTTTGCAGTTTAGTCTTTTTAAACAGTGCTTTCTTTGAATACCGGGGTAAGAAATCAAGCCCGTCCAAAAATTTTGGGACTTGCAAATTTTTAGTCCTTTTTGAAGATAGGGATACAACGCCGCCAAAGTTTCTAATTTTCCGTGATATTTTGTCAAACTCTGAGGGCTCAAAGTTACACTTTGAGATAGCTGCGATCGATTCTTTCTTATTCGCAAATATAATTAATCCGTCTTCTAATCTCACAGATAAATCTCTTACCAGATCTTCTCCGCAAATATCCGCACCGAGTTGGAAGAGTCGTATACATGCGTCGATCACATCCTCATCTGAAATAAGGCCGTCATTACGTAAGTTTACCTGTTTAGTTCCAAGAAGGGATACAAATGGAAGTGTACAAGTATGCGTAAATAACGAGACACAGTTGTTCACGCACACAGCACACGTGACCACTTTGCTCGCGAACAGCAGGCAGGTTGGGCTGCCACTTTTCCGTGCACACGTAAACCGTAGAACACATACAGTCCGGCACGTTGGGATATAATTAAAGGAAGAAAAGATGGCGCATGAGCTGCTCGTACATGCATACACAATGTGAACACAACACATGCGCGCGCACTACGGGACTACAAAAAGGAAAGAAACGAGCCGACTGCCATGATTGCGCCCCGGTGACAGCGTTCTGGCACACAGGTGTGGCTAGGCGTCCCCGGTCCCAACCTGGCGCCTCGGCCGCCCGCGACAGCAATCACGAACAGCGCCACCAATCTGTCCGTGCGCTTGCTTACCTCCTCTTCCGGGGCTAGGCCCAGCCAAAAGGCAACGAATTTCAAGCACGAAAAATGACTGCCCCTTGACCCAATTACAACACAGGACTTACTATTACCTTGGCATGCTGCGTCCTTCATAGGCCTGCCTCTTTCCTCCTGTCCTTGCATCCTCGTCTCCTCTTCGAGCGGTGACACAGCTCGTGCCTTTTCCACGCCTTCCTCTGCACCTTCTAACCCAGGTGGGGCCACCTTGCTGTTGTTGGCCAACGTTTCGCCGTCATTCGCTGGCACCTCTACCTTGACCCCGATCTCAGGAGGCACGCTGCTTTCTTTACTCTCACTCATTTTAGTAGTTGTTAGATGGTAAAAAAAAACGCGTCAATCCCGGCGCAAGTCCCTTATCACAAAAAAAGCCCCGCGCAGTGGAAGCGTGCCTGGGCCCATAACCTATTGACGTTTAAGTCCACTGCGCGAGGCTATCAGGATTTGGGAAAAGCCAGGAAGGATAACAAGAAGGGAAAAGCACTAAACACTTTGTAGAGAAATCGGAATTATTATTATTTTGATAAAACTGTCGTTAAACCGTCTTTACAAGCTGTTGTTTGTTACAAATAAGTCTTTACTGGCTAGAGGCTAGCGATCAACTGAACTGGCCTGATGCGCAGCATCGGGGCTTACGTATGCATAGTACATATATACGTGTACAGATGGTGCTATGTATAAACTCCTATTCTGACACTAACTTAGTTAGGCACATACATTTATAATGAGACCACTATTTTTTTTTTAAAAAGCAGCAAAAAAATGACTGCTCTTTTAAATATTAATGACAATACTAAAAAGAAAAAACTTACTTCTGAGAGATCCGTTACTGCCTTAAGAATATGTTAAAGGCGTCATGGCCCGTACGAGGCTGTTATTCTTGTGAGTGAGTTTTCCTATATGGTTGGCGATGATTTAGAATAATGCACAAAGTTAAAGCACCACTACTTTTTTGAGTACAGTGCAAGGTGGAGGTGCGTACACGCACGGGCTGAGTCACGTGGGACCTCTTGTTCTATTTTTCGTTTCTTTTCAAAAGGGGAAATTGCGCATTTTGTAAGTGCGCAGGTTGGCCGCAGGTACACCGCCGAAAAGAAAAGAGAGGCAAAGGGGGAAGCAAAAGAAAAGAGGTCGAGGCGGAGCCGGAAAAAGTTAGTTAGTCACGGGACGCCCGAGTGGAACCAAGTAAAATCAGAAGCTGAGCATCAGATAGGAGTGAGAAGGAGCTACCCGTCGGAGAGCGAGGCGGTGAGTCCAGCACTCACACGATCGAAGGGGTAATCCTTGGCCCATGGTTGTCTAATAATCAACCAAGTGGTGCCCTTCGATCTGCTTAGCTCTAACGACGGAGCTTTTCTTGGTTTTTGTATCACGTCTTGTCTGTTGTTCTCTTTTTTTAAGTTACCGGCTTGCAATTGTTTTTTCTCTGCGTTTTTTCCATACGATTCTCGCCCCATGTCTTTTTTTTGTGTCGACACGCTCGTTAACTGTGTGTCTCTACACCTGTGTGGTTCCGATCTGGCGATTATTTTGTGTGTGTTCCTTAATTGAGCTAGTCTGCTCGATTTTTTTATTCTAAGGGCCGCTGTGCTTTGTAATTGCGTTATAATATTTTATTTTTTTTTGCATCACTGAAACGCCCAAGAATTTAATTTTTTGTTAAGACCTTAAGTGATCTTCGTTTTGTTTGTTTACGAATATATAAAAAGCACCAATGCGCCAGAGTGCCGGGTTATTATATAAGGATCGAATTCCCATGAGTAAGAACGTAAATGCGGCGGGTGTTGGGTTTAATTTTTTTTTTGTTTTGGTGTCATGTATACGTCCTAACGCACTTTTTCATCATTTTCTTTTGGTTGATTCAAGAGCAGCGGCGCTGACCTTGTACGTATTACTTTGGTTTACGCCGGATCATGACAGTTGTTGTCATACGCGAACAGTTATACTTAAATTCTTGGAATTCACCTCCGACGGTTACAGTTATTTTTTTTTGCGTTCGGCCATGCGACTTACTCGAAACTAGTCCCATGCCGTATTGACTATAATATTTTGCATTCTACGTATTCTTCTTTCCTTTTGCGGGTAGGTACATTTTTATTACCACACTATATTGTGCGTTACCGGTCATATGCCGCTTGTTTTTTATCAGCGCGGCAAATTTGTTAATAATTCATCTCATGTCGATTGTTGTTAGCGATTTACCCGAATGACGGATTAACTCACATTGTTGCCATTATTTATGTATTCTTATAATAAATCATATTTTAACAGTATTTATTCCTTGTTGTTGTGATACTGTATGTAAACCTCTGTCCTTACCACCCACACTACTTTTTTATATATAAAATACCCCTTTTAACAGATGGAGAACTTGGATAGGTACTTCCCAGGTATTTGGCGAGTCCTTTCCGGGAACTTGGTTGGTACTTTCCAGGTACTTGACGGATACTTTCCGGGGACTTGGCGGGTACTTTCCGAGTACTTGGCGGGGACTTTCTAAGCACTTCGCAGGTATTTCCAAGGAACTTGGCGAGTCCTTTCCAGGGACTTGGTGGGTACTTCCCGAGTACTTGGTGGGGACTTCCTGGCCACTTCGCAGGTATTTCCCAGGCACTTGGCTGGTACTTTCTGGGTACTTGGCTGGTACTTCCTGGGTACTTGGAGGGTACTTGGCAGGGACTTTGCGGGTACTTGGCAAGTACCTCCCAAGTACGTGAGGGAGACTTGGCGGGGACTTTCTAGGCAATTTGCAGGTACTTTCTGGGCACTAGGCGCATACTTCCCAGGCACTTGGTGGGTACTTCCCAAATACTTGCGGGGACTTCCTGGACTCTTTGCGGGTACTTCCCGGGCGCTTTGTGGGTACTACCTGGTAATTGGTGGGTACTTTTCTAGTACTTGGCAGAGAATTCCCGGGCACTTAGTGGGTACTTCCGAGGCACTTGGTTGGTATTTCCCGGGCACTTAATGGGTACTCTTCGAGTACTAAGTGGGTACTTCCCCTCACTCGGCGGGCTCTTAGTGGGAACTTAACAAAAACTTTGCAAATACTCCCCAGGCACTCGGTGGGCACTTGGCGGGGACTTTCCAGGCACTTCTCAGGTACCTACTGGTTAATAAGCGGGTACTTGCCGGGCACTTGGTCGGTACTCCCTGAGTACTTGGCAGGGACTTCCTGGACACTTTGTGGATACTTCCTGGGAGCTTGGCTGATACTTCCTGGGCTCTTAGTGGGTACTTCCCGGGAACTAGGCGCGTACTTCCTGGGCACTTCACGGGTACTTCCCGGGTACTTGGCGGGTACATCCCGGATGATTGGTGGGTACTTCCCGGGCACTTGGTGGGGACTTCCCGGGAACTACGAGGTTACTTCCTGGGTACTGTCCAGGTAATTAGCGGATTTTTCCCGAGTACTTGGAGGGTACTTCCCGGGTACTAGGCGGGTACTTCCCCAGCACTTGGCGTGTACTTCCTGGGCACTTGGTAGAAACCTTCC
Organism: Copidosoma floridanum; assembly: GCF_036245765.1. Taxonomy (NCBI): domain Eukaryota; kingdom Metazoa; phylum Arthropoda; class Insecta; order Hymenoptera; family Encyrtidae; genus Copidosoma; species Copidosoma floridanum. The sequence continues at coordinate 3,728,849 of NW_028321885.1, forward strand.
TGGGCACTTTGTGGGTACTTCCAGGGTACTCGCCAGGCGTTTGGCGGGGACTTCCTAGGTACTTCGCGAATACTCCCCAGTCACTTAGCAGGACTTGGCAGGAAGTTCCCAGGCACTTCGCAGGTACATCCCGGGCACTTAACGAGTACTTCTTGGGTACATGGCGGGTACCTTCTGGGTACGTGGCAGGCACTCGGCGAGGACTTTCAAGGTACTTGGTGTGTACTTCCCAGGCACTAGGTGGGTACTTCCTGCGCACTTAGTGGGTACTTAACGAGTACTTGGCGGAGAACTCCAGGGCACTTAGCGGGTACTTCCCGGGCACTTGGTTGGTATTTCCCAAGCACGTTGTGGGTACTTCCCAAGTACTTAGTGTGTACTTTCTGGGTACTTAGCAGGCACTTGGTGGGGACTTACCGGGAACTTCGCAAATACTCCGCAGCCACCCGGTGGGCACTTGGCAGGGACTTTCCGGGCACTTCGCAGGTACTTACTGGGCATTGGGTGGGTGCTTTCCAGAAAATTGGCGGGTACTTTCTGAGTACTTGGCCGAGTCTTTCCAAGCACTTTGCAAGTACTTCCTAAGTACTTGGCGCGTATCTCCTGAGTGATTGGTGGGCACTTGGCGGAGACTTTCTAGGCACTTTGTGGTTACTTCCTGGGCACTTTGTGGGTACTTTTCGGGTACTTGGTGGGTACTTTTTGAGCATTTGAGTTTTTAATTCGATTTGTTTTATCGCTTTCTTATTTAATTTGTTTACTGCATGTTGTAAGCTATTATTTATTTTCACTATGTCAGTTTATCTTAATGGTTTAGTTTTAACTAAATGAAGATGTACATCAACCAATTATTCTATTACCGTGACATTTTCAAATTATTATTCAAAACATTGCAAGGTTTATGATTTTTTCGAATAGATGCTCTTTAATTTTTGATAAAATACTAAGATAGTAATTAAAGCACTATTAAACATATTAGGTTAAAGCATGTTAATTTAGATTATAATTAAATGATTTTCATGAGCAATATCAACTGTAATATACTTTAATTATTGCACTTTATGACAGGACCTGTTTTAAATCGTGTACAGATGGTATACCTGGGATCGCAAGCAAGACATACCTAACGACAATATTTTTGTATAAGAGGTCGAATATTTTTGCAAAATTACTATCGTGTAGAGTGGAAAAATCCGCACTGATATGGTCTTTTACTTTAATTGGAGGTAACATTACTTATAAATATAAAAATTTAAAGATGTTTTTGTCCAACATGAAAGTGAGAAGGATAGTAAGCGTGTGGACAAACAACTGACAACATAAGGAGCAGACAATACTTACCTCCTTACATCCAACCTTCAAGTTACCAGCAGTAGCTGACGCTATTGCATGCACACATGGATATAGTTTTCACTGCTTACCGACTAAGCTCTAATGATAATGCGGCAACTTTGCAATTTCATGCGGGAACGCTATAGCCTTTCAACCTCATTTAGGGGTAGTTTGGAACTTATTCTTAATGGGCTTCCATTTAAAAGCCGATCTCCCTAAAAATTAATTCCAATGGGGCTTGCGTCGGAAAAAATTGCTCTACACTTGGTTCTCGGGAAATTCCACCATCACATATCATGCTGTGTATATATGTATATATATAATATGGTCGTAAAAGTTAGAGCGAGTTTTTGTTCTCCCCTGCTTCCCCCCCACTCCCCCCGCTCCCCCTTAGCTCCCCCAAATAAGGTAGTTATTCTTTCATTTTCTTACATTTTTTGAGTAATCCTACTTTTTTGCTAGTTCCCCCTAGCTCCCCTCCCCACTTACCCCAGCAATAGTCTTTGAGCAACAAAACCAATTAATTATATCTTACGAATAAATGACATATTTAAAGTAAAAAGTATTGTAATGTTACTATATTGGTTTGAAAACTTAACCTTGGTGTTTAATTTTGAACGATATACAAGGTAATGGAATTGGTAAAAAACTGTAAGGTCTCTTTCACTGAAGGTTTTATCGATAACAAGCGTAATCGTGCTCTTTTAGACAAAAATTATGTTCTCAAGTTGAAAGATGAATTTTGTGAAACGTTTAGTTTCCTAATTTTCGTTAATATTATGTCAGAGTAATATAATACTCTTAAGAATATTGCATTTTGTATGGAAATGTTTAAATATATTTACGTTAAATGAAATTAAAGATCAATACAATTTTTAAAACACTATGTAAAGAAAGAAATAGCATTATCTTTATTTAGGTTCTGTAAATTCTGAAAAAAAACTTCTAAATCAAACGTCAATAAACAGACTGATTTCTTCAGATCAATAAGTAATAAGCGTGTGATGAACTTGTATTGCCTGTTCATTCCCTTTTAAAGGAATGACTTATCACAAAACTCTTTGTTCACTATTGGACTTGAATAAAATTTACGAATCGAAATGGGAAAGAAAAAAAATTAAATAAGTAGATTTAACAGTTTAGGATACGGCTTTAATTATTCTAAAAGAAGCATTAGAAATAATGAATAACATTTTGCGTGATTTATGTAATTCCAACATACATTTTGAAAACAAATTAATAATTTTAGGAGGAGATTTCCGTCAAGTTTTGATAGCTTTGAAAAGGAGTATGAGAAGTATATCTGTAATCAAAAGTATTGAATTATCGTCTTTTTTCGTCAAATATTGATACAATAAAATAAGGTATTAAAATTGGCTGTAATGACCCAGAATCATTATAAGTATTGTTCAAAATCAGAGAAGGAAAAATAAAATCATTAGAAATTGATGAGATTTGTAAGACTTATGATGTGTACTTGACAATAGTTGAACAAAATGTAAATTGTTCAGAACGTAATGTTATTCCAACTTACCAAAATAAATACGCCTCATCCTCGAACAACAAAATTCTTAATTATTTACCAAGAAAAATGAGCTCTTATAGTAGTATAAGTCACGAAACTTATACAGGGGTTAATGAGTATGGTGATATGTTATTTTACTTGTATATGAAGCAAAATCGTAAAACCTTTGTTACCTCTATTCACAAATTATACTTAGCTTATCGTGTTGAAAATAAGGATACACATTTTACTACTTCCTGAATAGTTTGACTATGGTCTTTATCTTAAAAAAAATTGATAACAATAAATATATATAAGCTTAAAATTCTTAAAAATACTCTAGTTTTTTATTTTAGTTTCATAGGATCTGCAAGGTGGTGTTGAAATTAAATTAAAGATATCTGCAACAGAAGTAAGTTGTTATCATATACGCAATTAAATTATTAATTACCATTAGCGTTTACCTGCATTGCATCATAAATTAAGTTTCGAGTCTAGCAGCTGTGTATCTCGGCTACCGATGACACTTTTTTATCATGGACAAGTGACTTGCGTTGAATTCTATTCTGAGTCTCGAAGCTATTGAGTGCCACGAATAAAAGGCACTCTAGACGCCAAAGTTTCCAGTGTTAGGCCAAAACACTAACTGCTTTAAGAATATAAGAAGCGTCATGCTAGTTCAATGGCAAAGGAATTTTTTTGCATTAGTATGTTCATTGAATTTCACGGATTAAGAAACTTCATGTTGCCACCGAACAACCTGTTCAACATTTTTTTAAACTATCTTTTTTTAAACAAAATTGTAAAAGTGATTTTTTCGATAAAAAAGAATTCATTCAGTTGCTTTATGTCATTCTAAACAAAAAACTAACTGGAAAGTATGTACCTAAACTCCACAGTTTTTGAGCAAAAAATTCCCAAAGATGCAAGAAATGCGAACTTTTTAATTTTCAGAGCGTTGATGAGGAATGAAAATAAAACACTAGTGGAAGGTACACTACGTAAACATGAAGTGTTAACCTTTCTCTACAACTTTAAAAAAAACAAAAATTAAGAAAAGTAATGGCAAAATTGTTTTTTTACAATAAACATTAGTGCTATTTCCACGTGTGCCTGAGCTGACTCCCCATACAAGCGTATGACTATATATATCATTACGAACGAGCGAGCCCGAGTGGGCCTGCCGCGTCGATGTAAAACATTAAAGCTGAAATTTTTACAGGTTAAAACAAAAGACAAATAGTGTTTCTACCTAGAAACACTAAATACTGAGGATCAATCCTGTTTACCGTTTATTTTACATAGAAAACGAGTTCCATTTATTTTGGCTTTATGTATAACAATAAATGGATCACAGGACAAATGTTTCAATTCTATAGAATAACATTTAAAAATCCTTTATGTTTCTACAGTTAATAATATGTAACCTTATCCTGATGCACAAATCTAAGAATCATTTTTATCTAAATTAATTCTGGAAATCTATAAAATCTATAGATCTGTATAGATTCTAAAAATCTATACATATGACTCCTGCAACAACAGTTACAAAAGAGTTTATTACTGGGAAAGACACATACATAACAACAATATGTTTGACCGAGAGGTCAACTATTTTTGCCAAAATACTATCGTGTGGAGTGAAAAAATTCCTACTGATATGGTCTTTTACTTTAATTTGAGGTAACATTACTTAAGTATAAGCATTTTAAGAAGTTTTTGTCCAACATGAGAGTGAGAAAGACAGTAATTGCGTGGATGAACAACTGACAACATAAGGAGCAGACAATAATTACCTTTTTACATCCAACCATCAAGTAACCAGCAGTAGCTGACGCTTTTGCGTGCGCACATGGATATAGTTCTCACTGCTTACCGACAAAGCTCCAATAACAATGTGGCAGCGTCGCGAGTTTATACGGGTGCGCTGTAGCCTTCCGATACCATTAAGGGGTAATTTGGAGCGTATTTTCAATCGGCTTCCATTTGAAAGCTATTTACCCTAAAAAATTAATTCCAACGGGGTTTACGTCAGAAAAAATCGCTCTACAAGTGGCTCTCGGGAAATGCCACCGTTACACATCATGCTGTATATGTATGGCAAAGCTTCCCTGTACGCTGGACGCGCCAACAATCTGATTGTATTTTAATTCTTTACCTAGGCTTTGAGATAGGAGATAAGAGGTCTTAAATAAGAGAAAAATTTTTCTACTGAAAAAAATTAATTGTATGAATTATAATAATGATAACAAAAACAGAGTTGAACTGTTTATTGTAAAAAATGTATGGTTGTTATAAATAAGTCAGCTATAGTTATTTTGGGGTAAACAACAAAGTTGGCTTATAAAAAGTGAATATTATACATTCATTTCATTAAATAAAAAATAAATTCTAGCATACTACCTAAGATATTCACACAATGAGTGTTATTATAAATGAAATGTCCTCTTTGTATATTGTTGTTTTAATTACAACTAGAAAAATTTGTCAAACATCTCGTTGTAATACTATAAATTTACTACTCTAGCAAAATTTTGTATTACACAAGTCTCTTAACGTTCTTTTAACAATTTCTAGAGCGCGTCTCAGAATCATTCAACCTTTGTCTTATTTTATAGTAATAACTTACCTTAATTTTTTTTTATCTCAAAATCTAATAACAAACTCTAAATTTTATCTAAGTCTAGAGGTAAAAAAAAAGTTCAATAACTAGTCATACCTTTTGGTCGTAATACAGATGCAATTTTTGTTCAAGCCATTTACAAAATATACTTACTTCTAGAAAAAAAGTTATAAATAAGTGTCTTGTATAATTAGATTGTCTTGGATCTCCTAGGACCATCTATAATATATTCTTTTTTAAAATGAACTGAAAAGAAAAAAAGGTACAGTAGTAAGGTCAATACAAAACTTGAGGATATCAGATGGATGATATTATGGTATACGATTGCGAATGAGCAAATTGTTGTAGTTTATCGTAGAAGGTGAAATCGTTACGGAAAAAAAATGAGTCATAAAGTTTTTATTCCAAGATTTATTTTAAATAATGAAAATACTTCATCAATACCTTTTATTTCGTATTTAGCATTTGCTATGACTATAAACAAGTCTAATGGTCAAAGTCCTAATAATGTGGGATTGTTATTAAAAAACTTTTTTTGTCTTCTAGTCGAATGTACGTGGCCTTATCAATATGCAAGAAAAAAAATAAGATTCTTGCTCGAATGAATAGAGAAAACATTTCAGATATTAAAAATACAGCTTAAAAAAAGTTCTTTCATAATAAGTTATAACTTATCTAATTATAACAACATGATATTTGGCTGAAATTAACTCCGGATGTCAATGTGTCTAGGAAGTTAAAAAAACCACAGCATGATTTTAAGACGCTTTTGTGCATGAATAAAATTTATTTCTTAATAATACATTTCATTATTGTTTGTTGTGTTCATAAATTAGACCAATTTAAACATTATGAAGAAATAATGACTCTCTTGGTGATGCTATCAAAATTGTTTATTGCTGTGAACAACGTTTCGGCCCGTACAGTAAACCAGGTTACAAGGCCCTTATCAGGTACAAATTTCTAAATAACAATTATAAAAATATAAAAATATAAAACAATAATATTTCGAGTCAACAATACTTTACAAGAAAATCGCACAATAGTGAACACTCACATAGCCACGACAATAGCGACTATAGGTATCATGATAGATAATAGATCGAAAAATACGCACTTCTTAAGTTCACATCGTGCTTATATACTATCGGTCAGTGTAAGTGTGTCACTGTACATGAGTATATTTAAGTCACACAACGCTACAGCCACCCCGTCCCAGTACAAGTCAACGAACTCTCATATTCAAATTACAGTAAATCTGATGCTCTATGTGTGTTCGGTTATAATATTTTTGTAACATAATTTCGAATTTTGTGTGTCACGCATTCTGTTGATATTAGTTCGGTAACTATGTATGTATAGCATCTCTGAGAAAAGTCGCTTGAACCTATTACTTTCAGTGTCAAGAATTTTTTAGCAATATGGTCAACCAATGCAGACTTTTCCCTACGATGCTTACAATCATTCATGTGTTCATTTGTTGTGGTTTTCAAGTGCCTGGAGGATTGACCTATGTAGTAACTATCGCAATCATTACATACAATTCCATATACAGCGTTACATTTATTTGTGTGTTTGGTTCGATCTTTGCCTAACCGAATAAATTTCGAGAACTTGTCAATACATTTGAAAATTACGTCAATATTATTTTTAAATAGATATCTCTTAATTATAGAGTCAAAGCCTTGGAAGTAAGGTTATATCATGAGACCCCTATTGTTAGAGACCACTTGATTAAAAGGTGTATTTATAGATAATATTGTTAGTCTTTTCTTGATATATTTGTTGATAAAATTTAACGGATGTTGATTATTTAATAAAAAATTTTTTGAAATGTCTAAATTTTCCTTATGAAACTTTTTATCCGATAATTTGATACTGCAATCGACTAGGGTACAAACAATGGCAATTATTTGCGATAAGGGGTAATGGGAGTTATAATTTAAATAACGTTCAGAGTGGGTCGGTTTTCTGTACCAGTTGGTTATTATGGAACCATCACTTTTAAATATGAGTCTTAAATCTAGAAAACTGATTTCATTATCAACGGAGGTCTCAACAGTTAACTGCAAGTGTCTGTCATAATTGTTGAAAACTGTTAATGTTTCCTCGATGAAATTATTCGGCACGCAAATCAAGATATCCTCGACATAACGTACATAAAAAGAAACAAAAACTTTCATACGTATTATAGTTTCTGCTGTTAATTCTCCTACTTATAATTTATTAGAATTCTTTATAAAATTTTTAAATGATGACATTTCAAAACCAATTTAATACACGAAAAACAGTTTTGTATATAAAAAATAAATTGAATTCTTTTATAATACCACAACATTACACAATAATTCTTTTAGATATTGTTAACTTATTTACTAACACAAGTAAAAATATTATTAAAAATCTATAAAGAATAACTAGAAGTGTTTAAGAAATCAAATAAATCTTTCTAGTCAAGAGTTTTGTGAAGGCATTAGCTTAATTTTTAAATCTACCGTATTTCAATTTAATAACAAATTCTACAAACAAATTTTTGGATCAGCTATGGAAGGTCCCGTGAGTCCAGTCTTGTGTGACCTGGCGTTGAGATGTCTGGACGAGGATTGCCTCAAAAAACTGAGTTTTTTTGTTCCTTTTTATGTACGTTATGTCAACGATATCTTGATTTGCGTGCCGAATGATTCCATCGAGGAAATATTAACAGTTTTTAACAATTATGACAGACACTTGCAGTTCACTGTTGAGATCTCCGTTGATAATGAGATCAGTTTTCTAGATTTAAGACACATATTTAAAAGTGATGGTTCCATAATAACCAACTAGTACAGAAAACCAACCCACTCTTGACGTTATTCAAATTATAACTCCCATCACCCCTTACCGCAAAAAATAGCCATTGTTTATACCCTAGTCGATTACAGTATCAAATTATCGGATAGAAAATTTCATGAGGAAAATTCAGACATTTCAAAAAAGTTTTTATTGAATAATCAATATCCGTTAAATTTTATCAACAAATATATCAAGAAAAGACTGACAATATTATCTATAAATACACCTTTAAATCAAGTGGTCTCCAACAATAGGGGTCTCATGATATAACCTTACTTCCAAGGCTTTGACTCTATAATTACGAGATATCTATATAAACATAATATTGACGTAATTTTCAAATGTATTGACAAGTTCTCGAAATTTATTCGGTTAGGCAATGATCGAACCAAACACACAGATAAATGTAACGCTGTACATAGAATTGTATGTAATGATTGCGATAGTTACTCCATAGGTCAATCCTCCAGGCGCTTGAAAACCACAACAAATGAACACATTAATAATTGTAAACATTGTAGGGAAAAGTCTGCATTGGTTGACCATATTGCTAAAAAAAATCATTCTTTTAATTTTGATGAAGTAAAAATTCTTGACACTGAAAGTAATAGGTTCAAGCGAGTTTTCTCAGAGATGCTATGCATACATAGTTACCGAACTAATATTAACAGAATGCATGACACACACAATTTGAAATTATGTTACAAAAATATTGTAACCGAACACACATAGAGCATCAGATTTACTGTAATTTAAATATGAGAGTTCGTTGACTTGTACTGGGGTGGGGTGGCTGTAGCGTTGTGTGACTTAAATATACTCATGTACAGTGACACACTTACACTGACCGATAGTATATAAGCACGATGGGAACTTAAGAAGTGCGTATTTTTCGATCTACTATCCATCGTGATACCTATAGTCGCTATTGTCGTGGCTATGTGAGTGTTCACTATTGTGCAATTTTCTTGTAAAGTATTGTTGACTCGAAATATTATTGTTTTATATTTTTATATTTTTATAATTGTTATTTAGAAAGTTGTACCTGATAAGGGCCTTGTAACGTGGTTTACTGTACGGGCCGAAACGTTGTTCACAGCAATAAACGATTTTGATAGCATCACCAAGAGAGTCATTATTCTTCATAATAATTATTTGCTATAACGAGAGTGACAAGCCAATTTAAACATTGATGGGAAATAGAATAAGAATAGACCTTTGTCTTTGTGGCTTAGTAGGGCTTAATAAGTTGACTCATTAAATAAGTCATTATAATGAGAAACTTCCACGGTTTGTTTTAATGATAAAATAAATATTATGTGGATTTTTGTATTTATTGGTGTTATTAACCTACATACAGAATAATAAATCACATACGCAAAAAATAAAAATTTACACATAGTTTATCATAAATGTCAACAAAGGGAAGCTCAGTGTACCAAGAAGCTTATACTCACTGGTAAATTGAAGTACAATACATATATAAATTGGTTCTTAGTCGTACTCTTAGTTGTATATATAAAATGGTTAATAATTATTTGTATGTATGAATTTCATCTATTGCTGAGTGATGTTGAAAAATGTATAAGAAAAAAATTGATTGAAAAAGGAACCTGGTTCTTATTAGTTAACATTCTTTCGAAATCATCATTGTTACAGTACAAGGATGTGTATGACATGTTATTTGTATGACGTATAAAATTGTGTTTATATTGAAAGACTTTAAGTAAGATATGAATATATAAATAATCTTCTAACTACTAATATAAATAGTTTTATATGGTGAAACGTTGCTAAGAATGCCCCACACAAATAACTTTATAATCAATTGTTAACCTATTAATTAAATATATAATTATAACAACACTTTGCGCAACGACCAACAGTTAATCAATCATAACTTAAATTTTCTTTTTGACTATGATATAATTCATGTTGATGAAACAATTTTGTTTTTAAGTAATTTAATTATGAAGCTGTTAAAAAATAATAGATTTATCCATATACGGCACGTTCATGTCTGTTTACACATTAAAGTTCAAGAAAGACTGTGTGATCCCAGTTAGTGTCCCCAGAAGTAGAGTAGGGGGCGATGAGGAAGCGGGTAGGGGGTCACAAAGGATGACGTGAGCTGTCTGTGAAGGGTCGGGGGGGGGGGGCTGCGGTGGGCTGGTGAAAAGTGTGTGTGGCTTCAAGGGGTTTTGGAAAAAATGGTGATGTGTTACAATAAGTGAAAAGTGGTTTTTATCTTATTTTGTGGGGCGCAGTTACGGGTTGGTCGAGGATGAATAGGAATCTATGGGGGTCTGTGTGGGGGCTGCGGTGGGTTTGTATAGAATGCCCCACTTAAACAACAATAAATTAAAGAAATATATGTATACTAGTGGGGCTTCGCCCCTCTGCGAGCTGCCCTCGCCAACCCCCCCTTTTGTTGAGTTATAAGTCTAACTTTTTCAAAATAAAGTTTGCATTAACATTTTATAAAGCCTCAAAAAATGACAAAATTAATTGTTAGTATAAACATAATATGTTAAAGCATATTTTACAGAATTTAGGAGACTATGGCATTTTCTGAAAATACTGGGGAATAAGTGTTCTACGCTGAGAAATAATAACTGGGCTGCTTTTAAGGAAATATGAAGAACAAGCTACGAATTTCAAAAAAAATTCATTAAAGAAAAAAAAAAATATTAAAATGAAGCTTTTATACATGTAGAAAAATTTTTAATTCTTAAAATATGTCTTGTAAAGATCTCAGTTTATTAGAAACAACAGAAACGATAAAAAAATATTGACACTGACAATGATAGAAGAATATCTTTTAACATGAATTCCATGAAATGTTTTCGCAACTCAGTCATGATCAACATCAAATTTTTTAAAAAATATAAAAATTTGAAAAAAAACGTTTTCATCGATGGTCCCGGTAGATCTAAAAAAACGTTTCTGTTCAGAATATTAATTTCTTATTTCATATCATCGAAAAAAAGATTCTTACAATGGCTTAGACAGGTATTGCTCCTATTCTACTTCCAAAAGGCATGATCACTCACAGAACTTTCAGACTTCCTTAAGACTTGAGTACTATAAAAATTGCATTTTTCCCGTTTAAGCCAGATAAACAAAAATTACGTAATGTAGAAGTAATTTTTTAGGATAAAACTTCTATGATACCAAATAAAGCATAAGAAATCGGTGATAGGACTTGAAAAAATTTATCTAGTAGCAGTAAACATTTGGAAATAAAATAATAATTTTACGTGAAGACTTTCGTCAAATTCTCCCAATAGTAAATAACAGAAGCAAAATTGCTATTGTTCAAGAAACCATACATTTTTTGCCTTTATTTAATATTTTTTAATTAAAAAATAATATACTTTAAATCAGTGAAAATTTACTTCATTGCTACTGGATATAGGAGAAGGCAGAATTAAAATTTTAAGAATTCCTCAGACATGAAAAACAAATGATATATGTTCTAAAATTTTCAAAAATGATGATGATTCTCTTATGAGTAAAGCTATGTTAACATCTTCAGTAAATACACTTATTTTTTGAACAAAAAAAATTTTAATCATATAATAGAAACATTGGTAACGTACTATAGTATCGATAAAGCAAATCACAAAGGAGTACATTAATCAGACGATGATATTTATATTAATTTCCCTTTAGAATATTTAAACTGTATGAAAGAAGGCCTTTCTCCGCATAAATTGAATGTGAATATTAAAGCTATAGTTATATAAATACTGAACTTTAACATATCTGAAGGATTTTGCTACGGTACAAGATTACGAATTACAAAATTATTTAGATACAATATCAAAGCTGAAATAATCACAGGTGAAAAAAAGGAAATAAGTTTTTTATTCTAAGATTACACCACAAACAAACAATCCTTCTTCGCTACCATTAATATTGTACAAAAAATAATTTTCATTTACCTTAGCTATTTCTATGACTAATAATAAATCTCAAGGTCAAAGTTTTGATTCCTTAGGATTATACCTTAGAAAACCATCATTTTCTCATGGGCCATTATATGTTGCACTGTCTAGATGTAGAAACCAAAAAAAAAAATCTTATCCAAATCAAATAAGAAAACAAATTTGAAATGGAAAATACTGTTTGCAATAAAATTTTAAAGTAACAAAAAAAATAATGCATGATTTATTACTAATCTTATACTTTCTTGCAAATTTTTTTTTTTTTATTAATAAAGCAAATTTTAGTACCGTATAGTATTTAGATTTATGAAATCATTAACAATCTGTTTTGCGTTATGTTTTCTGATACACCATCATGGATGCAAAATATTATCAGTTTGACAAATGTAACTCAAAATTTTTAAATCAAGAGTGTCTATCGTCGCACGAAAAAGTTTACGAAAAAAAATCATTTGTATGTGATTTATGTAGCACAATAATATTAAAGAATAAAAACTATTTGCGTCACACACAGGAATGTTAAAACATTGAGAAAAATTTTAAGTGTATTAAATGCGGAAAATGTTTCAAAAGAAGAAATCACTTACAAAGACATTTAAAAAGTCATTATATATGGGGAGACTGGGAGAGAGCGAGAGGGGTGGGGGGAGGAGGGCTAGCAAATAAGTAGAATCAGTCGAAAAATGCCAGAAAATGAAAGAATAACTACCTTTTTTGGGGGGGGAATGTGGGGGAGGGGGGAGAGCAGGACTTCACTTTAACTCTTACGACTATATAATATAGAAAGCTATGTATCTTTCTATGTTATGTAGTTATCTCGGTGGGACACTTGACACAACCCCCCTACATTCCCCCCACAGATCTCCCACCGCCTCTATTCACCCCCCACAAATTAAGATAAGAACTTATCATTTTTTCCTTATTTGGACATATTGCAGTTTTTTCCAAAATCCCTTACAGCCCCCCACATTCCCCACAGTCCTATACAGCCACCTGCGCATTTTTTTGTGGTCCCCCTTTACCCTCCACTGTCCGCCACTTCTTTTGGAGACCGTGGATCACATCGCATTTATCCTATTTCTTGGACCTATATGTGTATACAGACGTGAACGTGTCGTATATGGATCAGTCTATCATTTTTAATCTGCTTCACTGTTAAATTACTTTAAGGCAAAACTGTCTTATCGCCATCATCGTCAAGATAAATTAAAAATCTTAACTGAATTATAGGGGGTCATTGCGCAAAGCATCATTATTATTATATGTTGAATTATAAAGTTATCTGTTATATTATATAGTTAACTGTGTGGGGCATTTTAAGCACCGTTTTACCACATGAAACCATTTATATTGTTTCAAGATTATTGAGTCATCCATGTTTAACTCAGAGTCTTTTAAAAAAAAAAAATTAAATATATCATAAAAATTATATGTCATATATATTTTTGTACCGTAAAAATGTTTATATGTGAAGAATGTTAACTTATAAGAACATGTTTTGTTCCTTAAAACATCCTTTATTTTCATCTATTATTTCACATCACCCAGAAGGTAAATAGATAGACTTTATACATGCAAGTAATTCATAAACATTTTATTTATAAAACTTAATGCGACCCAAAATCAATTAACATTAATTGTATTTCCATTTATTTGTAAGTTTAAAGTTCTTGTTGCGTTAAGCTTTTTTTTCGTTAGCATTTATGATAAACCATATGTAAGATTTTTATAAGTCCAAGATATATACAAAAACTTTATCAAGATGCAATGGCTACTATGAAAAAATGCGGTAGACCAGACTTGTTTATTAGAGTGACATGTAATTCTAAATGGAAAGAAATAAAGCTTGTATTATCTAAATTTCCAAAAAATACAATGCCAAATGATATCCTAAATATTACAGTTCAGGTATTCATTACAAAATTACAATTAATTTTAGATGACACACTTATTAACAACATTTCATTATGATGAGAAAATCATAACAGCTGCACAAATTGATGAATTTATTTTGGCTGAAATTCCTTCGAACAATATAACACTCAAAAAATTAGTGATTTAACACATGCTTTATGGCCCACATACAGATTACAGTCCATGTAATAATAATTCTTACAGAAAATGTACAAAAATTTATCAAAAAACTTTTACAAATAAAACTATATTTAAGAATAACGGTAACCCACAATATATGAGAAGAAATAGTATGTCTGAAAAACATATGTACAAAAGTCTAAATAAAGCTAAGACTTATGCTGATAATTTAATGGTTGTTCCGTACAATAAATTTTTGTTAATGAAGTATAAATATCATTTAAATGTTGAATATTGTGCATCAATACAAATCATAAAATTTATTTATAACTATATACATAAAGGTAGTGACTGAACATACTTAAAAATAGAAAAATCAAACAATTTAAATAAAGAAATGTAAGATGGAATTAGTAATAACATAGATGCTGAATATGTTAGTCCAATGAAAGCAGCTTGGATACTTCAAGAATATTTAATTTGTCGTAGAAGTCATACAGTTGTTAATCTAGCTGTTCATCTTAAAAATTAACAAAAACTCATATTCAAAGAAAATAATATCGAAAACGTAATAAAAAGTTATTAAACACTTCTCACAGCTTGGTTTGAAATAAATAAAATAGATGGTTTTGCAGAAACACTAAAATATGTAAATATTCCAGAACATTACATTTTTGATAATAAACTTTAAATTTGAAAAAAAAAAGAAATTATAGTGAAAAATGTTGCTATAGGTAGATTGAACATAGTACCTACAAAAGATCATGAGCACTTTTTTTAAAAACTTATTTAAAAGAAATTACATGAGGCTACATGATTCGAAGACTTTAAAAAACATAATGGAATAACATATAAAAATTTCAGGGATACTGCAATTGCAATGGGTTTAATTAAACATGATTCTGAAATTGATAATATTTTTGACGAAGCAATAACGATTATGTTTTCATACCAGTTAAGACATTTTTTTGCTTGGTTTTGGATTTCAGAAAACTTTCAAGGAGATAAAATATGGAAAAAGTATAACAAATATTTTACGGAAGACTTCGATAATGATAATGATAATTGGGCTCCTCTACTTATTAATCAAATTTTATTATCAGAAGGTAAATCATGTGAATCTTTAAGCTTACTAACACCAACCATTAGCAACTATATACAAAATTGCTATATTGAGGAAATGTCTTTGAGTAAAAGTATGTTTGATATAATGTACATAAATTTAAAACAAGATAAAAAAAAAATTTTTAAAACAATTTGTGAACAAGAAGAAAAAGTGTATTTCATAGATGGTCCTGGAGGATCCGGAAGAACCTATTTATATAAGACACTCATTTATTATTTCACTTCTAGAGGTAAAAATATTTCATCAATGGCTTGGATAAGGCTTGCATCTGTATTACTACCAAAAGGTATGACCAGTCATAGAACTTTTCGTTTACCTCTAGACTTAGATAATATTGAAAGTGTCTTTTTAGAATTCCAAACTGAAAAAAAAAATCAAGGGAAGTTGATTTAATAATATGGGACGAGGCTTCTATGATTCCAAAAAAAGCTCTAGAAATCGTTGATAGTACGTTGAGAGACTTGTATAATACAAAACTTTTCTTTAGTAATAAATTAATAGTATAAGCAGGAGATTTTTGACAAATCCTTCCACTTATCATAAACGGTAATAGAACTGCAATAATAGAAGAAACTATTAAATTATAATTTTTATAAAAGTATTTTAAAATTTGAAGATGAAAAAATAAAATTTGATCTAGTGATCAAGAATTTTCGAAATTGTTGTTAAGAATTGGAAAAGGGGACTTAAAAACATTTAACATTCCTAAGTCCTGGATAACAGATGATGTCTGTACTAAAATATTTTACAATTACAACAACTGTTTTGGTAATAACGTAATACTAACTTTATATAATGAATATACTTTTTTTTAAACAACAAAATTTTTAGTAAATTAAATGGAGAGACAAAAACTTATTACAGCATCAATACTGCAACCTATATAGGTATTGATAAATCAGATGATAATATTTATATAAATTTTCCCATAGAAATGTTAAACAATATTCGTGAAGGCTTGCTACCTCATGAACTTAAATTAAAAATAGGTGCAATGGTAATGTTAATTCGAACTTTGAGTATATCAGACGGATTATGTAACGGTACGCGGTTGCGAATTACTAAATTGTTGAAGTATAACACAGAAGGCAAAATAGTTACAGCAGAAAAAATTGGTAATAAAGTTTTTATTCCTAAAATTACATTAAATACTGGAAAAACTTCATCATTACCCTTTATTTTATGTAGAAAACAATTCCTATTAGTTGTAGCATTTGCTATGACTATAAACAAGTCTTAAGGTCAAAGTTATGATAATGTAGGATTACACTTTAAAAGACCTTTATTTTTACATGGTCAATTATACGTGGCTTTATCGGGATGCAAAAATAAAGATAAAATCCCTATACTAATTGATAGAGAAAACATTTAAGATATTGAAAATATAGTTTGGGGAGAGGTTTTTGATTATAAGGAATAATGTATCTTATAATAACAACATGATTTTGAGAGAGCGGCGTTGGCTCAGTACTAAGTATGCTTGCTACTGATACAACGCTGTTCTAGGAAACGTGGGTTCGATTCCCGGTGAGTGCAGATTTTTTTCAAAAACTGTTTTCACCGAAAAAAGTTCCTATGTAACCCCGGCTGTTTCGGGGCGGGTTTTTTCGTGGCATGTTTCTTTAGAGTAATTGAGTAATTCCAGGGTTTTTTCCTTCCTTCACAGGTCTTCGAGCCTGGGTGAATGCGAAACAGTGTTAGGGCCTAATAGGTAGGGATTATCGGGCCCGATGCCAGGCAGGAATCGCTGGCCTTACCGGCGAGGAGTGGCCCCTGAAACATGGGGCTTCTCCGGGGATGCTAATTAACCTGGATCCAATGCTTCGGACCCAGGCTACATAATGGCGAGTTGACCCGATGCACTTCCCTGCGGTGCAGAGTGTCAGCTTAACTGACAAGGTGTGTTACACCGGAAATACTTCTACTGTGCTCATGGTATGATTTGTATGGTATTAATTAAAGAGAAGATTTGGGGTAAATGGGTGTGGCAATCCACCCCCACACATAAATAGTGAGTGGGTGGCCCCAACGACTGGGCCAATAGGCTGTCGCATTAACCCGATATAAAAAAAAAAAAAAAAAACCACATGATCTTGATATTCCTATATCTATGGACAAAATTTGTTACCAAATAATACATCTCACAAATCTATATTATGATGTACCAATTGTACAAATTGTATTTATTTTAACATTGATTTAAAACAGAATAGGAATAGACCTAAGTCTTCATGGTTTGATAGGGCTTTATAAGTTGATAAAAAAAGTCATCTTAATACGAAACTTCCATGGTTTGTATTAATAATAATCTAAATGTTATTTAAATTTTTGTTTGTATGGGTATTATTTATTAGTGTATAAAATAATATAATACATACACATAAAAATTTTACCTATAATTTATCATAAATGCTAACAAAAAAAATCTTAATGCACCAAGAACTTTATACTTACAAATAAATGAAAAGACAATTGATATGAATTGATGTTTGGTCGTATTGAGTTTTATAACTCAAATGGTTATAAATTATTTGTATTTCGAAAGTCCATCTATTTACCTTCTTGGTGGTGTGGAAAAATAGATGAGAAAAAAATGTATTGTAAGAAACAAAACAAGTTCTTATTAGTTAACATTCTTCACAAATAAACATTTTTACGGTACAAAAATATACATGACATATCACTTTTATGAATTAAAATATAACAGTTAACTTTATAATTCAACATATAATAATAATGATGCTTTGCGCAATGACCCTCTATAATTCAGTTAAGTCTTTTAATTCATTTTGACGATGAGATAAATTGTGGCGATAAGACAGTTTTGTCTCAAAGTAATTTAACAGTGAAGCAGATTAAAAATAATAGACTAATTCATGTACGACACGTACTCGTCTGTATACACATCAAGGTCCAAGAAATACAATAAATACGATGGAATCCACGGTCTCCAGAAGAAGTGGCAGACGGTGAGGGGGTAGTTGGGCGTCACGAAAAAATGCGCGGGGAGCTGTGGGGGGTCTGCAAGGGGTCTGTGGTGGGGGCTGTGGGGGGTTTTGGGAAAAACTGCGATATGTCAAAATAAGGGAAAAAATTACAGGTTTTTACCTTATTTTGTGGGGGGGCAGTGAGGGGTGAAAGGGGGGTGGTGGTGGGGGGGTGAGAAGGGGGTTGTGTGGAATACCCCACTGAGATGACTATATAGTATGGGAAGATATATATATTTGTAGTGATTTTTTTTGTTTTTCCTTAATATCAGAGTTTAATGTGTTTTGCACAACATGAAGAATTTGTCCTTGATTATTAATATTGTATAAGCCATTTCCTTTTGTTCTATCTCTGTTGTCTTTAAAGATGCAAAACTAAGCACATTATTGTGGTGCCTAATCAGTGTTCTACAATTATTTAGGAAGAATCCATTAAATAAGCATGTTAAGACAAATCACAAGAAAGTTACAAAATTTTGAACGTTAGAATTTAATTAAATATTTTTATATTCATAAATATAGTGATATGTAATAGTAATTTTGTTTTAGAATTTTGACGATAGCGTTTTTTGAAGAAAAATGAAACCTTAAGTGAATTTCATAATATTTTTCGAAATTAATAAATAATAATGTAATATGTGCATGAAAATTTCAAATATTTATTTTCGTATATAATAAGAAATACTAAAATATGTTAATTTTATCATTTGCAGTTATTCAGTATTCTCAAAAAAATGAAATAAATTTATACAGATGAATTCTAAGTACTCAAAGATTTATGAAAAAAACTTTCAAACTTTACGCAGGAGGTTGGAGCCCCACTAGAATGTTGTGTGTGTGTATGTGTGTATGTGCGTGTTAATAAAGAGGTGACATGCGGACAATCACATGTATGTGAGGGTAATTATGAGGACAAACTTGGAATTATGCTGACATCCGCATAATTCTACCATGTTATTGATATATATATATATTAGAAGCACGTAAAGTCTGCATAAATCACTATCTCTAACCATATGTGTGTGTATGTGTATGTGTGTGTGTGTTTAGAAAAGGTGATCTATGCAAGATTTACGTGCTTTAAACTCGTATATTGATGACACGGTAGCGTTACACCGACGTCTGCACATTAACTTAATTCATTATATTAAATTTAATAACAACATATAACAACAATCAAGATAATATAGCTCTTTTGTATATCAGACAAATTTTCTAATTAGAATATAAATCATGTAAGTGCTTTAATTAACCTACACCAAAAAAAATGGAGAAAAAAGAGAAAGACGTTGATAGAGAAATATGTTTATGTAAATTAATGGTTTACTCGATGCATAAAGGTTTGAATAATGACCAAAAAAAATTTTTAATATTATTTGCAAGCAAAAAAAAATACTTTTTTATAGATGGTCCTGAAGGGTCAGAAAAATTTTATTTATATAAAATATAAATTTATTTTTTTATTTTTTAAAATAGAAAGAAATTTTTTAATGGCATGGACTGGCATAGCATTAATTTTACTTCCAAATAGGACAAGTCGTGGAACATTTTTGACTTCCTCTGAATCTTAATAATTTAAGAAGTGCCGTCTTAGAATTAAAGTCTGATAAAAAAGAAAAAAAAACGATGAGAAGTTGATTTAATTATTAAGGATAAGGCTTTAATTATTTTAAAAATAACATTGGAAATAAAAATCAGAACGTTAAGCAATTTATGTAGCAGTAAAGCATATGTTGAAACAAATTAACTATGTTGAGAGGTGATTTTCGTCATATTTTTCTAGTGATAGAAAATAGTAGTCGAAAATCAAACAAACTATTGATTCTTTATTTTTATTAAACTCATTTCAAATTTGAAAACACAAAACCAATATTTTTTTTAACGATAAAGGGTTTTCAAAACTTTTATTGGAAATTAGAAAAGGTGAAACAAAAATTTTAAACATTTCTAAGCATCGATTTCTAAGTTTAAATAATTTATGTTCCTTAATATTTGATAATATTTATAATTTTTTAATGACTACTGTTATACTAACATTACGTCATAAGTTCACTGGTTTTTAAAATAATAAAATACTCTAAAAATAATCTAATACTTAAAAACTTATTATAGTATGGATAACGCAACTTAGAAAGGAGTTGATAAATTGAACGATAATATTAACTTACTTTTTCCGGTGAAGATGTCGAACGATACTTGTAAAGGATTGCCACCTCATAAGCTAAATCTAAAAATTGGTACAATAGTAATGCTTCTTAGGAATTTAAGTACATCAGATGAACGGTGTAATGAAATACGCTTACAAACCACGGAATTATTACACTATACTGTAAGGGGAAGGAATAAAAACTAAAAAAAACGATTAGAAATAGTTTCTTTATTCCAAGAATAACTTTAGACACAGGATGCAGCTTAACATTATCTTTTATTTCGTATCATAAGCAATTTTCAATCGCTGCGGCATTTGGCTAATGGCAATAAATAAAGAGTTATTATATTTATAAATATTTGATAGATGAACAATAATACATGACATTATGTATTCTGCTTTTAAGATGATACTTTTTTGTTAAACATATTTAGTCTTCAACTTTTCAGAATAAGAAATCTGTGTTTTTCACAACAAAATTTATTGCTATACAAAGTGACATATTTAAGTTGGACAGCCTACTGTAAATTGAGTTAGACATGAAGACATAATTGATAATTGATTCTAGAGTAAATCAAAGGTGCTCTTTTCATTGGCACTAAAAAAAAATAATTAGAAGCCTTGTTTCAAAAATAAAAAAATTATATTTAAGAATATTGACTGAATCATGTAGAGGTTATTTTAATTTTTTGAGGCAAAATACACTTAAACATTCTTATTCATGTAAATAGACTCTAGCAGTTGATTTATTGAAAAATCCATTATGCCCCACATATCGTATCATAATGACATAGTAGAGTCAGTCGTAGCATAACCACGTTTGCGATCAATCACGTTTGCCATATCTTTGCTGTATTGTACACATGCTTAGTAATATTACAAGGCCACAGCATAGGGTGTAGGCATTCAAATCAACTAACTTAACAAGTTCCCCTTAAATCAACTTGTAATAACTATTCAACTCGATTGATATAGTAAAAATAAGTTACCTGCAGCCCAGGGTAAAAAGTTATAAGCGCCGTCTCCTGCTGTTGCAGAAAAACGACCCATGTTGGTAGTTTCTCGGGAGTTTTCAGGGTAGCTGATCACGAATTCTATGTCAGCTACCGTCCCCCAGGTACCTGCAGCCCAGGGTAGAGAGTATGAAGGCCATCTTCTGGAGTTGCAGAGAAACGACCAATGTTGGTAGTTTCTCGGGGGGTTTTAGGGTAGCCAATGACAAATACCACATCAGCTAGCGTCCCTCAGGTACCTGCAGCCCAGGGTAGATGGTTATAAACGCCGTCTCCTGGAGTTGCAGTAAAACGACCGATATCGGTAGTTTTTCGGGGAGTTTTTAGGGTAGCCGATTACGAATACCACGTTAGCTAGCGTCTTCCAGGTACTTAGAGTCCAGGGAAGAGAGTATGAACACCGTCGCTTGGAGTTGCAGAAGAACGACCATCGTCGTCGTCGTCGTCATCATCATCATCATGTTATGACTACTTTGTGCTCCACTTGAGCTCTAATGGCTCTTAAACTCGAGATTACACTACAACAAATAATTTACTGATGGTATTGTATTACTATAAATATCATTATAATGTAGTGTTACAGCTGCAGCTCATTTATGGTGAATCAAAGTTATCTACTCATTAATTAAAAGCCAATTACTAATCATGCACAATGGCTTTGACTCTAAAAAAATTGACTAGTGTAAAACCAATCAAAGGAAAAAGCTATAGTACTTTAAGCTTTTTTTCTTAATTCATCGATTAATTTTTTAATATAAAAATGATCCATAAAGATACGTCTTATTAATTTGACAATAACTTTTATTTCAAATAAGCTATTGAAAGTGTTTTACTAATTGGAAGGTCTTGACATAAGCTTTAATTTGAGTGCTGTTGATTTACAGTCGGTGGCTTTCTGTGAAAGTGACTAGCAATTGAAATGAGGCCATAATTTTAAACCAACACTGTTATTTTATAGGCCTTCAACATTTCCAACATAACTTTGTCAAAAAAAATCGTAGAAAACTTTATTTCATCTTATATAAATAAATTTATCATAAACTTTAACTTTAGAAATTTTGAATTGCAATCGGTAGCTACCTGCAAAAGTTACTAGCGAATAAATAAAGACCATAACTTAAAGCCCAAAATGTCATTTTATAGGACTCTGACTTTTTCAGCATAACTTTGTCGAAAAAAAAAAAACGTACAGAACTTTATTACAGCTTCAATAAAAGTGTTAAACATAATTTTTAATTTTAGCCCTGTTGAATTACAATTGGTAGCTTTCTGCAAAAGTGACTAACTATTAAAGTGAGGCCATAATTTAAAGCCCAAAATGTCATTTTATAGGACTCTGACTTTTTCAATATAACTTTGCCTAAAAGAACGTAGAGAACTTTTTCAAAGCTTAAATTAAAAGGCATGGCATAAGCATTAATTTAAGTCTTCTTATTCATTTTATAATACTAAACTATATACAATTCTCAACAAATTATCGTAAATCAAAGAAAAAGATTTTGTTAATAATAATGCGCCATTTCAATCAGTAAGTGACTTTAATAAGGGGGAATGTATTATTGTAATTTATGATGATTGTTATCTTGATCAGACAAAAGCTATTGATAATAACTCGATAAGGGTTAGTTTTTTTCGAGGAAAAAAAAATATTCTCATGGATAAAAACTCTGGGTATCTAAACTATATTTTCATCATAGATAGTATATATCATAGATAGATAGTATATAGCAAATCAAACCACCACAAAAAGAATAAGTAAAAAAAATTTATTTGACACACTAATGCAAATTATAAAATTATAACCAATATTTAAACCAACTGCTTCATGTATAATGCTTAAAAAGTCTCAAAGATATCATTTTCAGAGAGCAATAAAAATATTTTTTACGGAAAGAAACATTGACTTTTTGTTTGTCTGAATTGCAGCTTATTTTGCATCTCTTAATTAAATGTTTTAGAAATTTTTAATCTATTTATTTTTTTTAAGTTAAATAAAAGAAAGGTAAAATAACATTTTAGACTTAAAATTATAGCCTCACTTTAATCACTGAGAACTTTTGCAGAAAGCCACTTAGTACAAATCCTTCAGAGCTCGAATTATGGTTTATATAAACCCGTTTTATTAAAGCTTCAATAAGATTCTCTACGATTTTTTTGTAAAAAGTTATGTTGGAAAACTCAGAGGCTTACGAAATAACGTTTTGTTCTTAAAATTGTGGTCTCACTTTAATCGTTGGTAACCTTTGCTGAAAGCCCCCGATTGTCATTTAACAGAACTCTAATTACAGTTTATGTCAAGCCATTCAAATCAGTTTCCAAAGACTTTTAATGTCTTCTTTAGAACAAAAGTTATAGCAAAGCAATAAGACGTACTTTTATCGATTATTCTTATCTTTAAAAACTAATCGATAGATGTAAAATAAAAATCAAGAAATAATGTAACCCTTACGAAAACTCGTGTTCAAAATTTTTTTCTTATAGAACATGGTAGTATGATAAGAATAAACCCAGTTTTAAGGGTGTGCCTCAATAAAAACTTTTTTATTCAAATGGGGGAAAAAAACAGAATATTTTTTGTGGATTTTCTCATATATGTATGTCGAGCGTGTTCATTATTTAATACCGCACTTTTTATCTTATTATTATTGAGAATATTAAAATTTAGCGTTTAATAATTTATCTAGTGACATGTATAGATTGTTATTTTGCACGAACAAATATTGATTTAATGTCTTATTGACATATTATGCAAGTTATATTAGAAAAAACAATAATTTTTTTTTTACATTACGACAGTTCCTACGAACAATCGTACTCTAGAGGTTCCTACGAAGAAACGTACTCCCCAAGCCTTTCAACAAAGAATCGTATACGTCGGTATATTCCAGCGAAGAATCGTAAGCGCAGATATTTTCCGACGAAGAATCGTACACGCAGATATATTTCAACGAAGAATCGTACACGCAGATATATTCCGACAAAGAATCGTATGCACAGATATATTCCGACGAAGAATCGTACGCGCAGATATATTCCGACGAAAATTCGTATGTGTCGCTATATTTCGACGAAGAATCGTACAGGCCACTACTTTCCGACAATAAATCTTACGTGCACCTATATACTGACGAATAATCGTACAGGCCGTTACAATAACATTTACATAAAAAATACAATAAGAATAACTATGGTGCCATTATCGTTATTTAGTCACATATTGGTAAAATACTTTAATTATTAGGTAGGGTATTTAAGTAACATTTTTTAAGGTGTTCTTCTTATTATAGGCATGTCATTTTTTTTCCTTCAGTTGCCGTGCTGAATCGAAGTATCTAATGTTAATGTTCGCTTGGTTCTTATACTTTATCAGAGCTCGAGTTTTTTGTTTTTGCTAAAAAATTTTAGATCTTTTTTTTTATGTTGTGCTGTTTAGAAATATTCGGTGCAGTAAAAGTGGAAGTACCGATAATGAATAATATGATTAATTTGGTAAGTAGTAATGTATAATGAAAATGTTATTGTTTACAGTTTTTTGTAATAATGCAACACATTGCTTTTAGTCCTACATATACTTAGAAAAAATACAAGCTTAATAGTTACAAAATATTATTAATAAAACTTGAAAAGTGGTTCCACTAAAATTCAATAGCTGAAAAGCAAGTCATAGACAATTGCGTGACATATTGCAGTCTTATGAGTTTCTGGTGTATTCCTTAACTTAATAATATTTTATTTAACATTTCTGCTACTACTTACATAATTAGCTCTTATAACACAGATGCATCGTAAAAAAATAAGTATAATCGTGATCCTATTAAAAATTCTGTTGTTAGGTGTTTTTTCGGGAAAATTATTGTTACGTCATTTTTTTTATATTTTTCAGAAATCTCCAAATTAAAAATAAATTAAAAAAAAACAATTATGATACATTGAACGTTTTCATCAAAAATAAAGATATGTACAACGTAGAAATTGCTTACCTAAAAAACCCATATCACGAACGTTTTTGTTGTTTTTCTATTTATAAGGCTGTTAATTATGTCATAAAAGCACATAAAAATCATTATCAAGAAAATTAGTCATTTATGTAAGATTTGCTATTGTTGCTTGTGAACTGACAATCATTTGTTTAGTATCAGGAAATAAGTCCAGATGCTCTTATGTATCTTGTAAGGACGCTCTTATACTAAAAACTTTCACCTGCCATTGAAGCTGCTACAGTAAATTTAGGCTTGATAACACGAGCGCCAATCCCCACTAAAGTTAGTGCGCTTCCTGGTCTCTTTATTTATTTGAAATAAATTAAATAACACAATTGCCAAGCCTCCCACAACCAGGAGCGCTTACTGGTCCCTTTGTTTATTTAAAATAAATATAATGATAAGACAAGCGCCAATCCATACACAACCCTAAGC
Source organism: Copidosoma floridanum (assembly GCF_036245765.1). Classification (NCBI taxonomy): domain Eukaryota; kingdom Metazoa; phylum Arthropoda; class Insecta; order Hymenoptera; family Encyrtidae; genus Copidosoma; species Copidosoma floridanum. The sequence goes on from NW_028321885.1 coordinate 3,754,814, forward strand.
GTTTACTGGTCCCTTAAGTTATTAAACATAAAGTAAATAATACAAGCACCAATCTCCACACAACTAAGTGCGCTTACTCGTCCCTTTACTTATTTGAAATAAATGAAATAACACAAGTGCCAATCCCCACACAACCCAGGGCGTTTACTGGTCCATTCATTGATTTAAAACCAATTTAATAACACAAGTACCAATCCCCACACAACTCAGTGCGGTTACTGGTCCATTTATTTATTTAATAAAAATATAATGATAAGACAAGCACCAATTCCCATACAACACAAAGCACTTACTGGTCCCTTCATTTATTTAACATAAATTAAATAATACAAGCGCTTATCCCCACACAACTCAGAGTGCTTACTAATCCCTTTATTTAATTACCATAAATTAAATAACACAAGCGCTAATCCCCACACAACTCAGTGCTCTTACTGGTCCTTTTATTTATTTGACATAAATTAAAAAACACAAGCGCCAATCCACACACAACTTGAAGCGCTTACTGGTCCATGTATTTATTTACAATTAATATAATGATAAAACAAGCGCCAATTTTAACACAACCAGGAGCTCTTACTGGTCCTTCTATTTATTAAAAATAAATATAATAATAAGACAAGCGCCAATCCCCACACAACCAGAAGCGCTTACTGGTCCATTCATTTATTTAAAATAAACTAAATAACACAAGCGCAAATCTTCCACGACCCATAGTGCTTCCTGGTCACTGTAATGATCGATAAAATTCATTAAGTAACAACGCAAGTGCTTATCACCTGACTATCCAGAATACTCACTGGTTACCACTAGTTGCGCTTTAATTATTATTCAATGCTCTTTCATAATAATTAATACTACTAGTAAGCGCCCTAACTTATGTAGTGATTATCGCTTGCCTCATTACTTTTTTAATTGTAAAATAAGTATGCGACACGTAAGTGCTCCGGGTTATGTGGTAATTGGCACTTGTGTTATTTAATTTATTTTAAATAAACGCATAGACCAGTGCATGCTCTGGGTTATGTGGGGATTGTTTCTTCTGTTATTTAATTTATGGTAAATAAATAAAGAGACCAGTAAGCACTCTGGGTTGTTTGGAAATTGGCGCTTGTGGTATTTAATTTATTTAATTAATAAACAAAGTGGCCAGTAAACGGACCAACTCGTGTGGGAATTGGTTCTTGTGTTATTAAATTCATGTTAAATAAATAAATGAAACCAGTAAGCGCTCCAGGTTGTGTGGGGATTGGCGCTTGTGTTATTAAATGGATTTAATTAATAAACAAAGCGTCCAGTGAATGGTCAGGATTGTGTTGGAATTGGCGCTTGTGATATTAAAATTATGTTACATGAATAAAGGGACCAGTAAGCGCTCTGGGTTGTGTGGGAATGGACGCATGTGTTATTACTTTGTTAATTTTTAAAAAAAGTATGCAACACGTAAGGGCTCTGGGTTGTGTTATTATTAGCGCTTAAGTTATTTAATTTATTTAAAATAAATAAATAAACAAGTGCATGCTCCGGGTTGTGTAGGGATTAGTGCTTGTGTTATTTAGTTTAATTTATTATTAAACGAAGTGTCCAGAAAACGGTCTGGGTTGTGTGGGGATTGGCGCTAGTGTTATTTGATTCATGTTAAATAAATAAAGGAACCAGTAGGTATTTTGAGTTGTGTGGTAATTAGGGCTTTAGTTATTCAATTTATTTAGAAAAATGAATAAACCAGTGCATGCTCGGGGTTGTGTAGGGATTGGCACTTCTGTTATTTAATATCATTTATTAATAAACGAAGTGTCAAGTTAACGGTTTTAGTTGTGTGGAGATTGGCGCTTTTGTTATTCAATTTGTTAAATTTATAATTAAAGTGTCCAGTAAATGGTCTAGGTTGTGTGGGGATTAACGCTTGTGTTATTTTATTAATGTTAAATAAATAAAGGGACCAGTAAGTTCTTTAAGTTGTGTGGGGATTGGCGCTTGTGTTATTCAATGTATTTGATTAATAAACATAGTTGACAGTAAATGGTCAGGGTTGTGTGGGAATTGGCGCTTGTGTTATTTAAATTGTGTTAAATAAATGAAGGGACCAGTAAGCGCTCTAGGTTGTTGAGGATCAGCGCATGTGTTATGACTTTATTGATTGTAAAATAAGTATGCAACACGTAAGCGCTCCGGGTTGTGTTATGATTGGCGCTTAAGTTATTTAATTCATTTGAAATAAATGAATAAACCAGTGCATGCTCCGGGTTGTGTCGGGATTGGCACTTCTGTTATTTGATTTAATTTATCAATAAACGAAGTGTCCAGTAAACGGTCTGGGTTGTGTGGGGATTGGCGCTAGTGTTATTTGATTTATGTTAAAGAAATGAAGGAACAAGTAAGCACTCTGGGTTGTGTAATGATTGGCGTTTAAGTTATTTAATCTATATAAAATAAATAAATAAGCCAGTGCATGCTCCTGGTTGTGTAGAGATTGGCCCTTCTGTTATTTAATTTAATTTATAATTAAATAAAGTGTTTTGTAAGCGCTCTGGGTTGTGTCAGAATTGGCGCTTGTAGTATTTAATTTATGGTAAATAAATAATGTGACTAGTAAGTGCTCTGGGTCGTGTTGAGATTGGCGCTAGTGTTAATTAATTTATGTTAAATAAATAAAGGGACAAGAAAGCAATTTGGGTTGTGTAGGGATCGGCGCATGTGTTATTACTTTATTAATTGTAAAATAAGTATGCAACACGTAAGCGCCTCGTGTTGTGTTATGATTGGCGCTCAAGTTATTTAATTTATTTGAAATAAATAAATAAACCATTGCATGCTCCGGGTTGATAAGGAATTAATGCTTGTGTTATTTAGTTTAATTTATTAATAAACGAAGTATCCAAACAACAGTCTGGGTTGTGCGGGGATTAGCGCTTGTGTTATTTGATTTATGGTTAATAAATAAAGGAACCAGTTAGATTTTTGGGTTGTGTGGTGATTGGCGCTTAAGTTGTTTATTTTATTTGTAAAAAATAAAATAACTAGTGCATGCTCCGGGTTGTGTAAGGATTAGCGCTTCTGTTATTGAATTTAATTTTTTAATAAACAAAGTGTCCAGTAAACGGTCTGGGTTGTGTGGGGATTGGCGCTTGTGTTATTACTCTATTAATTGTTAAATAAATATGCAACACGTAAACGCTCAAGGTTGTGTGGGGATGGGAACTAGTGTTCTTCAATTTATGTTAAATAAATAAAGGGACCAGTCAGCACTCCAGTTTGTGTTAGGATTAGCGCTTGTGTTATTTAATGTATTTAATTAATAAACGAAGTGTTAAAAAAATGGTCAGGGTTGTGTTGAAATTGGTGCTTGTGTTATAACATTTATTTTGAATAAATAAATAAACCAGTGCATGCTTCGGGTTATGTGAAGATTGGCGCTTTTGTTTTTTAATTTAATTATCTAATAAACGAAGTGTCAAGTTAACGTTTTAGGTTGTGTGTAAATTGGCGCTTGTTTTATTTTATTTATCATAAGAAAATAAAGGGACCAGTAAACGGTCCAGGTTGTGTGGGGATTGGAGCGCGTGTTATGTAATGTACTAAATTTATTAACAAAGTGGCTAGTAAACGGTTCGCGTTGGGTGGGGATTGTTGTTTGTGTTATTACTTTCTAATTGTAGAATAAGTATGCGAAACGTAGGCACTCTGGGTTGTGTAGTGATTGGCTTTTAAGTTATTTATTTAATTTTAAATAAATAAATAGACCAGTGCATGCTTCGAATTGTGTGGTTATAAGCTCTTAAATTCTTTAATTAATTTTAAATAAATAAATGGACAAGTGCATGCTCCAAAATGTGAGGAGATTAGCCTTTGTGTTATTACTTTATTGATTGTAAAATAAGTATGCGACACGTAAACGCTCAAGGTTGTGTGTTGATTGGTGCTTAAGTTATTCAATTTATTTTAAATAGATGAATCAACCAGTGCATGCTCGGAGTTGTGTTGACATTGGCGCTTTTGTAATTTAAATTATTTTTATTCATAAACGAAGTGTCCAGTAAACAGTCTGGTTTGTGTGGGGATTTACGAATGTGTTATTAAATTCATGTTAAATATCAAAGGGACCAGTAAGCGCTCTGGGTTGTGTGGGGTTTGGCGCCAGTGTTATTTAATTTATGTTACATAAATAAAGAGACCAGTAAGCACTTAGGGTTGTGTGAGGATTGGCGCTTGAGTTATTAAATTAATTTTAAATAAATGAATGGAGCAGTGCATGCTCCGGGTTTCGTGGTAATTGGCAATTAAATTCTTTAATAAATTCTAAATAAATGAATGGACCAGGGCATGCTTCAAATTGTGTTGGAATTGGCGCTTGTGTTATATTTTTATTGATTGTAAAATAAGTATGCAACACGTAAGCGCTTAGGTTAAGTGGTGATTGGCGCTTAAGTTATTTATTTTATGTTAAATAAAAAAAGGGACCAGTAAGCGTTCTGGGTGCTGTGAGAATTAGTGCTTGTGTTATTTAATGTATTTAATCAAAAAACAAAGTGTCCAGTGAACAGTTAGGGTTGTGTAAATATTGGCGCTTGTGTTATCAAATTTATGTTATATTAATAAAGAAACTAGCAAGCTATCAGGGTTGTTTAGGGATTGGCGCTTGTGTTCTTTTATTAATGCTCAATTATTAAAGGGACGAGTAAGAATCCGGGTTGTTTGGAAATTGGTGCTTGTGTTATTTCATGTGTTTAATTAATAAACAAAGTGTCCAGTAAACGGTAAAGGTTGTTCGGGAATTGGCGCTTGTGTTATTTAATTTATGTCAAATAACTAATGGAAGTAGTAAGCTTTCAGGGTTGTGTGGGGATTGGCGGTTGTGTTATTTAATGTATTTACATAATTAACAGAATGTTTAGTAAACGGTCAGGGTTTTGTGGGATTTGGCGCTTGGTTTATTTAAAATATGTTAAATAAGTAAAGAGACCAGTAAATGCTCTTGGTTGTGAGGGAATTGGCACTTGTATTATGTAATGTATTTAATTAATAAACAAAGTGTCTAGTAAACGGTCAGGGTTGTGTGGGAATTGGCGCTTGGATTATCTTATTTATGTTAAAGAAATGAATAAACCAGTGCATGCTTCAAGTTGTGCTGGAATTGGCGCTTCTGTTATTTAATGTATTTAATTTATAAACAAAGTGGCTATTACCCGGACTGGGTTGTGTTGGTATTGGCACTTGCGTTATTAAATTTTTGTCAATTAAATAAAGATATTAGTAAGCGATTCGAGTTGTGAGGGAATTGGAGATTGTGTTATTCAATGTATTTAATTTATAAACAAAGTGTCCAGTTAACGGTCAGGGTTGTGTGGAGATTTACGATTGTAATATTTGATTTATGGTAAATTAATGAAGGGACCAGTAAGCTCTCTGCGTAGCGTGAGGATTAGCGCTTATGTTATTTAATGTATTTAATTAATAAACAAAGTGTCCAGTAATTGGTCTAGGATGTGTTTAGATAAGCGCTTGTGTTATGTAATGTATTTGATTATAAAACAAAGTGGCCAGTTAACAGTCTGAGTTATGTGGAGATTTACGATTGTGTTATTTAAATTATGTTAAATAAGTAAAGGGACCAGTAAGCGCACTGGGTTGTGAGGTTATTGGCACTTAACTTATTTAATTTATTTTAAATAAATAAATGGACCTAAGCATGCTCCGAGTTGTGTGGGGATTGGCGCTTCTGTTGTTTCATTTAATTAATTAATAAGCTAAAAGTCTAGTTGATGGTCTGGGGTGTGTGGAGATTGGTGCTTGTGTTCTTTAATGTTTTTAAATAATAAACAAAGTGTCTAGTAAGCGAACAGGGTTGCGTGGAAATTGGCGCTTGAGTTATCAAATTCATGTTAAATAAATAGAGGGAGACCAGTAAGCGCTCTGGGTTGTGTGGATATTGGTGCTTGTGTTGTTTTATTTATTTAATTCATGAACAAAGTGCCTAGTAAACGGCTAAGGTTGTGTGGGGAGTGGCGCTTGTGTTATTTAATTTTTGTTAAATAAATAGAGGGACAAGTAAGCGCTCCGGATTGTGTAGGGATTGGCGCTTGTGTTATTTAATGTATTTTATTTTTAAACGAAGTGTCGAGTAAGCGGTTAGGGTTGCGTGGGGGTGGCACTAGTGTTATTAAATTCATGTTAAATGAATAGAGGAAGACCAGTAAGCGCTCTGGGTTGTGTGGGGATTGGTGCTTGTGTTATTTAATGTATTTAATCAATAAACAAAGTGTCCAGTTAACGGTCAGGGTTGTGTGAAGATTTACGATTGTGTTATTTAATTTATAATAAATAATTAAAGGGACCAGTAAATTCTTTGGTTAGCGTGGGGATTGGCGCTTATGTTCTTTGATATATTTAATTAATAAACAAAGTGTCTAGTAATTAGTCTAGGTTGTGTTTGGATAAGCGCTTGTGTTATGTAATGTATTTAATTATAAAACAAAGTGGTGAATAAACAGTCCGGGTTATGTGGAGATTTACAATTGTGTTATTCAATTTATGTTAAATAAGTAAAGGGACCAGTAAGCACTTTGAATTGTGTGAGGATTGGCACTTGAGTTATTATATTAATTTTAAATAAATGAATGGAGCAGTGCATGCTTTGGGTTTCGTGGTGATGGGCAATTAAATTCTTTAATAAATTTTAAATACATGAATGGACCAGTGCATGCTCTAAATTGTGTGGGAATTGGCGCTTGTGTTATAACTTTATTGATTGTAAAATAAGTATGCTACACGTAGGAGCTTAGATTAAGTGGTAATTGGCGCTTAAGTTATTTATTTTATGTTAAATAAAAAAAGGGACCAGTAAGCGTTCTGGGTTGTGTGAGAATTAGTGCTTGTGTTATTTAATATTTTTAATTTATGAACAAAGTGTCCAGTCAACGGTTAGGGTGTGGAGTTGGGGTTGTGTGGAGATTTACAATTGTAATATTTAATTTATGGTAAATAAATAAAGGAACCAGTAAGCTCTCTGCGTAGCGTGAGGATTAGCGCTTATGTTATTCAATGTATTTAATTAATAAACAAAGTGGCCAGTTAACAGTCTGGGTTATGTGGAGATTTACGATTGTGTTATTTAATTTATGTTAAATAAGTAAAGGGACCAGTAAGCGCACTGGGTTGTGCGTTTATTGGCGCTTGTGTTATTTAATGTATTTAATTAATAAACATCGTGTCCAGACAACGGTCAGGGTTGTGTGGAGATTTACGATTGTGTCAATTAATTTATGGTAAATAAATAAAGGGACCAGTAAGCTCTCTGGGTAGCGTGAGGATTGGGGCATATGTTATTTGATGTATTTAATTAATAAACAATTGTCTAGTAAATGTTCTAGGTTGTGTTTGAATTAGCGCTTGTGTTATGTAATGGTTTTGATTATAAAACAAAGTGGCCAGTAAATAGTCCAAGTTATGTGGAGATTTACTATTGTGTTATTAAATTTATGTTGAATAAGTAAAGGGACCAGTAAGTGCTGTGGGTTGTGTGGTTATTGGCGCTTAACTTATTTAATTTATTTTAAATAAATAAATGGACCAGTGCATGCTCCGAGTTGTGTGGTGATTGGCGCTTCCGTTATTCAATTTAATTAATTAATAAGTAAAAAGTCTAGTCGATGATCTAGGTCGTCCGGAAATTTGTGCTTGCGTTCTTTAATGTTTTTAATTGATGAACAAAGTGTCTAGTAAGCCGTTTGGGTTTCGTGGGGATTGGCGCTTGTGTAATTCAATTTATGTTAAATAAATAAAGGGACCAGTAAGTCCTTTAGTTTGTGTTAGGATTAGTGCTGGTGTTGTTTACTTTATTCAATTAATAAACAAATAATTGAGTAAATAGACCAGGTTGTGTGGGGATTGGCGCTTGTGTTATTTAATGTTTTTAATTATTAAATAAAGTGTCTAGTAAACGCTTAGGGTTGCGTGGGAATTGGCGCTTGGGTTATCAAATTCATTTTAAATAAATAGACAGAGACCAGTAAGCGCTCTAGGTCATATGGGGATTGGAGCTTGTGTTGTTTTATTTATTTAATTAATAAACAAAGTGCCCAGTTAACAAATTGGGTTGTGTAGGAAGTGGCGCTTGTGTTATTTAATTTTTGTTAAATAAATAGAAGGACTAGTAAGCGCTCTAGATTGTGTAGGGTTTGGCGCTTGTGTTATTTAATGTATTTTATTTATAAATGAAGTGTCAAGTAATCGGTTAGGGTTGTGTAGAAATTGGCGCTTGTTATATTTAATTTATGTTAAATAAATAAAGAGTCCAGTAAGCTCTTTGGGTTGTGTGGGGATTAGCGCTTGTGTTTTTTTATTTTTACAATTAATAAACAAAATGGCCAGTAAAAAAACAGGGATGTGTGGAAATTGGCACTTGTGTCATGAAATGTATTTAATTAATAAACAAAATAGTTATCAAATAGTCCAGGTGATCTCGAGATTTACAAATGTGTTATTTAAATTATGTTGAATAAGTAAAGGGACCAGTAAGCGCTTTGAGTTGTGTGGTGATTGGCGCTTAAGTTTTTTTATCTATTTTAAATAAATAAATAGACCAGTGCATGCTCCGAGTTGTGTGTATAGATTGGCGCTTCTGTTATTTATTTTAATTTATTAATAAACGAAAAGTCCAGTAAACGGTCTGGGTTGTGTGAGGATTGGTGCTTGTGTTTTTTAATGTTTTTAATTAATCAACAAAGTGTCCAGTAAGTGGTCAGGGTTGCGTGGGGATTGCCGCATGTGTTATTAAATTCTTGTTAAACAAATAGAGGGACCAGTGAGCGCTCTGGGTTGTGTGGTGATTGGCGCTTAAGTTTTTTTATTAATTTTTAATAAATAAATGGACCAGTGCATGCTCCGAGTTCTGTATATGGATTAGCGCTTCTGTTATTTAATTTAATTAATAAATAAACAAAGTGTTTAGTTAATGGTCAGGGTTGTGTCAAGATTGGCACTTGTGTTATCAAATTTATGTTAAATAAAAAAAGGAACTAGTAAGCGCTCAGGGTTGTGTCGGGATTGGCGCTTGTGTTATTTAATGTATTTAATTAATTAACAAAGTGTCCAGTAAATGGTCAGGGTTTGTTGAAAGATAAGCGCTTGTGTTATTTGATTCATGTTAAATAAATGTATGAACCAGTGCATGCTACAGGTTGTGCTGAAATTGGCTTTTTTGTTATTCAATTTAATTTATTAATAAACGAAGTTTCTAGTGAACGGTCTGGATTGTGTTGAAATCGGCGCTAGTGTTATTTAATTCATTTAATTAATAAACGAAGTGGCCAATAAACGGACTGGGTTGTGTGGGTAATGGCCCTTGTGTTATTTAATTTTCGTTAATTAAATGAAGGGATCACTTAGCATTTCGAGTTGTGTGGTAATTGGCGCTTAAGTTTTTAATTTATTTTAAATAAATAAATGGACCAGTGCATGCTCCGAGTTGTGAATATGGATAAGCGATTTTGTTATTTGATTTAATTAATTAATAAACGAAAAGTTCAGTAAACAGTCTGGGTTGTGTAGAGATTAGCGCTTGTGTCATTTAATGTTTTCAATTAATAAACCAAGTGTCTAGTGAACGGTCAGGGTTGTGTCAAGATTGGCGCTTGTGTTATCAAATTTATGTTAAATAAATTAAGGAACAAAAAAGCGCTCAGGGTTGTGTGAAGATTGGTGCTTGTGTTATTTAATGTATTTAATTAATTAACAAAGTGTCTAGTAAACAATCAGGGTTGTGTGAAGATTGGCGCTTGTGTTATTTGATTTATGTTAAATAAATAAAGGGACTAGTAATCAATCCAGGTTGTGTGAGGTTTGGCGCTTGTGTTATTTAATGTATTTAATTAATAAACAAAGTGTCTAGTAAACGGTCAGGGTTGTGCGAAAATTGGCGCTTGGGTTATTTAATTTATTTTCAATAAATAAATAAACCAGTGCATGCTCCAGGTTGTGCTGGAATTGGCTTATTTGTTATTCAATTTAATTTTCTATTCAACCAAGTTTTTAGTAAACGGACTGGGTTGTGTGGGTATTGTCACTTGTGTTATTTAATTTTCGTTAGATAAATGAAGGGATCACTAAGCACTTCGAGTTGTGTGGGAATCGGCGCTTGTGTTATTTTATGTATTTCATTAATGAACAAAGTGTTTAGTCAACGGTCAGGGTTGTGTGTAGATTAACGATTGTGTTATTTAATTCATCGTTAATAAGTAAATAAATAAAGAGACCAGTAAGCTCTCTGGGTTGCGTGGGGATATGCGCTTGTGTTATTCAATGTATTTGATGAATAAACAAAGTGTCTAGTAATTGGTCCGGGTTGTGTTTGGATTGGCGCTTGTGTTATGTAATGTTTCTAATTATTAAACAAAGTGGCCAGTAAACAGTCCGGGTTATGTGGAGATTTACGATTGTGTTATTCAATTTATGTTAAATAAGTAAAGGGACCAGTAAGCGCTCTGGGTTGTGTGGTGATTGGCGATTAACTTATTTAATTTATTTTAAATAAATGAATGGACCAGTGCATGCTCTGAGTTGTGTGGGGATTGGCGCTTCTGTTATTTAATTTAATTATTTAATAAATGAAAAGTCTAGTCAATGGTCTGGGTTGTGTGGGGATTGGTGCTTGTGTTTTTTAATGTTTTCAATTAATAAAAAAAGTGTCCAGTAAGTAGTCAGGGTTGCGTGGGGATTGGCGCTTGTGTTATTTGATTTGTGTCAAATAAATAAAGGGACCAGAAAGCGCTCTGGTTTTTGTTAGGATTGGTGCTTGTGTTGTTTACTTCACTTAATTGATAAACAAATAATCTAGTAAACGGACCAGGTTGTGTGGAGATTGGCGCTTATGTTATTTGAAGCTCTTAATTAATAAATAAAGTGTCCAGTAAATGGTTAGGGTTACGTGGGAATTGGCACTTGTGTTATCAAATTCACGTTAAACAAATAAAGGAAGTCCAGTAAGCGCTCTTGGTGGTGTGCGGATTGGTGCTTGTGTTGTTTAATTTATTTAATTAATAAACTAAGTGCCCAGTAAACAGACTGGGTTGTGTGGGGATTGGCGCTTAAGTCATTTAATTTATGTTTAATAAATAGAGGGACCAGTAAGCGCTCTGAATTGTAAGGGGATTGGCGCTTGTTTTATTTCATGTCTTTCATTTATAACCAAAGTGTCTAGTAAACGGTTAGGGTTGTGTAGAAATTGGCGCTTGTTTTATTCAATTTATGTTGAATAAACAAAGGGAAGAGTAAGCTCTTTGGGTTGTGTGGGGATTGGCCCTTGTGTTCCTTAATTTTTTCATTTAATAAACGAAATGGCCAGTAAACGGACAGGGTTGTGTGGGGATTGGTGCTTGTGTTATTTTATGTATTTAGTTTTTAACAAAGTGGCCAGTAAGCAGTACAGGTTGTGTGGAGATTTGCGCTCGTTTTATTTAAATTATGTTTAATATATTAAGGGACCAGTAATTGCTTTGGGTTGTCTGGGGATTGGCGCTTGTCTTATCATTATATTAATTTCAAATAACTAAATGGACCAGTAAGCGCTCTTGGTTGTGTGGGGATTGGGGCTTGTGTTATTTGTTTTATTTTTAATAAATAAAGGGACCAGTTAGCGCTCTGGTTTTTGTTAGGATTGGTGCTTGTATTGTTTACTTTACTTAATTGATGAACAAATAATCCAGTAAATGGACCAGGTTGTGTGGGGATTGGCGCTTGTGTTAGTTAAAGTTTTTAATTAATAAATAAAGTGTCCAGTAAATGCTTAGGGTCGCGTGGGAATTGGCGCTTGTGTTATCAAATTCATCTTAAATAAATAAAGGGAAACCAGTAAGCGCTCTTGGTTGTGTGGGGATTGGTGCTTGTGTTGTTTAATTTATTTAATTAACAAACAAAGTGCCCAGTTAACGGACTGGGTTGTGTGGGGAGTGGCGCTTAAGTTATTCAATTTATGTTAAATAAATAGAGGGACCAGTAAGCGCTCCGAATTGTGTGGGGATTGGCGCTTGTTTTATTTAATGTATTTTATTTATAAACAAAGTGTCTATTGAACAGTTAGGTTTGTGTAGAAATTGGCGCTTGTTTTATTCAATTTATGTTGAATGAATAAAGGGACCAGTAAGCTCTCCGGGTTGTGTGGGGATTGGCACTTGTGTTCTTTAATTTTTTCAATTAATAAACAAAATGGCCAGTAAACGGACAGGGTTGTGTGGGGATTGGCGCTTGTGTTATTTTGTGTATTTAATTTATAACAAAGTAGCCCGTAAGCGGTACAGGTTGTGTGGAGATTCGCGCTTGTTTTGTTTAAACTATGTTTGATATATCAAGGGACCAGTAATTGCTTTGGGTTGTGTGGGGATTGGCGCTCGTCTTATCATTATATTTTTTCTAAATAATTAAATGGACTAGTAAGCGCTTTTGGTTGTGTAGGGATTGGTTCTTGTGTTATTTATTTTATTTTAAATAAATAAAGGGACGAGGAAGCGCACTGACTTTTGTTGGGATTCGCGCTTGTGCCATCAAGCCTTAATTTCCTGTAGCAGCTCTAATGGTATGGTGAAAGTTTTTAGTATAAGAGCGTTCTTACAAGATTTATAAGAGCATCTGGACTTATTTTCCGATATTAAACAAATGATTGTCAGTTTACAATCAACAATAGCAAATTTTAAATAAATGACTAATTTTCTTGATGATAATTTTTATGTGCTTTTATGAAATAATTAACAGCCTTATAAATAGATAAACAACAAAAACGTTTGTGATATGGGTTTTTTAGGTGAGCAATGTTTACGTTGTACATATCTTTATTTTTGATGAAATCGTTAAATGTATAATGATCGTTTTTTTTAAATTCATTTCTTATTCCTAGATTCTTGAAGACTATAAAAAAAATGACGTAACAATAATTTTCCCGAAGAAACACTTAATAACAGAATTTTTAATAGGATCACGATTATACTCATTTTTTTTCTATGCATCTGTATTATAAGAGCTTATTTTGTAAGTAGTAGCAGTAATGTTAAATAAAATATTATTAAGTTAAGGAATACACCAGAAACTCATAAGATTGCAATGTCACGCAAGTGTCTATGACTTGCTTTTCAGCTATTGAATTTTAGTGGAACCACTCTTCAAGCTCTATTAATAATATTTTATAACTATTAAGCTTGTATTTTTTCTAAGTATATGTAGGACTGAAAGCAACGTGTTGCATTATTACAAAAAACTGTAAACAATAACATTTTCATTATACATTACTACTTACCAAATTAATCATATTATTCATTATCGGTACTTCCACTTTTACAGCACCGAATATTTCTAAACAGCACAAAATTAAAAAAAAGATCTAAAATTTTTTAGCGAAAACAAAAAACTCGAGCTCTGATAAAGTATAAGAACCAAGCGAGCATTAACATTAGATACTTTGATTCAGCACGGCAACTGAAGGAAAAAAAATGACATGCCTATAATAAAAAGAACACCTTAAAAAATGTAACTTAAATACCCTACCTAATAATTAAAGTATTTTACCAATATATGACTAAATAACGATAATGGCACCATAGTTATTCTTATTGTATTTTTTATGTAAATGTTATTGCAGCGGCCTGTACGATTATTCGTCAGTATATAGGTGCACGTAAGATTTATTGTCGGAAAGTAGTGGCCTGTACGATTCTTCGTCAAAATATATCTGCGCGTACGATTGTTCGTCGGAAAGAAGTGGCCTGTACGATTCTTCGTCAAAATATATCTGCGCGTTCGATTGTTCGTCGGAAAGAAGTGGTCTGTACGATTCTTTGCTGGAATATATCTGCGCGTACGATTCTTCGTCAAAAAGAAGCGATGTGTACGATTCTTCGTCGAAAAGATGCGGACTGTACGATTATTCGTCAGTATATAGGTGCGCATACGATTCTTCGTCGGAAAGAAGTGGCCTGTACGATTCTTTGCTGGAATATATCTGCGCGTACGATTTTTCGCTGGAATATATCTGCGCGAACGATTCTTTGCTGGAATATATCTGCGCGTATGATTCTTCGTTGGATATTTTGTGGAGTACGATTTTTTGTAGAAGCCGTTGATTAATAATAAAATAAAATAGAAAAACAATAAATAAAATTAAAAATTAATTTAAAAACATTAATTAATCTATCAATGGTAAAATCGAAACACCTTATTTGGCGAAGCATCAAAGACAAAAAGTCTGAAAAAAAGTAAAGAAAATACCAGCACAATTACTACAAACAATACATAAATAGAACTAATTTTTCAAAGTTCTCAACAGGAGATGCAGTTTAATGTGCTGAAGGTTATTGCCTTCTATTATACATCATTGCTTATAAGCATGGATATAACCTTCCTCTCTTGCTCTCTCTTTATTTTTAACATCTCTCTCTCTTATCAATATATAGCTAATGGTGCCTCCAGGTCTCAGGTCGACGATGGCGATCATTGCAAGCTCGTCAGTCTTTCGGACGCACAGGGGACAAAGTTTTGCCTCATCATCCCAATTTTTCTCATAACAGTGGATCATTGCGTTCGCACCTAACTGTGAACAAAAACAGCACGAACAAAAGAATTACTTCCTTCATTTTTTCTTTAATGTAAAAAAGAAAAAAGAGAAAACAAAAAATTAACCTCCATGATTGGGTAAAGTGGTTACTATGAGATGCTACAAAACACACGAAGCCGTTGTAGTTGACGAACAGTATCTAACAGTATACTCACTACTTTTCCCGATCATGAAGGTTAATTTTTTTTTTTTTTTAAATCAAAGTTAAATATAAAGTGAGTTATATTTTGGTTCGTGCTTTTTTTGTTTATAGTTAAGTACAAACGCAGTAGTCTACTGTTATGAGGAAAATTGGGATGAGGAGGTCAAACTTTGTCCCCTGTGCCTTCGACTGACTGACGAGCCCGCAAAGATCGCCATCGTCGACCTGGAGGCATTGCGTGTTGTCAGAAAACCCTGCCACGAGCAGTCATGGGAGCCCGAAGATTCAAAGCAAATTTGACACATTTGCATGCAAAATGTTGCTGAGCTACCCAGGAAAGGAAAAAGTTAGCTTTAAACTGTTAAAAGAGAGAGATAGAGACAGAGAGAGTGGGAGAGAGAGAGATAGAGAGAGAGAGAGAGCGCGTGCGGAAGGTTATATCTTTGCTTATAAGCAATGATGTAAAATACGACGCAATAACCTTCAGCACTTAGAACTGCAACGCATGTTAAAAACTTTAAAAAAATTAGTTCTATTGATGTGTTTTAGATAGTAATTGTGCTGTTATGTTATTTACTTTTTTTCAGTCTTTTTGTCTTCGATATATCACCAAATGAGGAGTTTCAATTTCACTATTATATACTATGGATGGATCGACGAATAATTTATAATTAATTTTCAATTTAGTTCATTATTATTTATCTCAATTTTATCATAAATGTAAAAACTACTAATAATTTTTCTAAATAAAACTTACTTGGTTTGTGAACAAGATGTTCATTTTGTATTCGTACGCGCAAAATAATAATCTATGGATGTCACTACACGAAGTATTCAATGCAAAATGTCAATATTTTAAATACTAATAGTATTAAGTTTGTGGTATTACAGAGGTTTGGGGAAAAATCTCAAAATAGGAGATGTGTTAAAATATCTATGTTACATTTAAGCATATTAAGAGTGCACTTGAATTTTTTTAGATGTTTCACAAGGGGAAATTTTCGAGAAAAAAATTATAAAATATTGACAGTTTAACACGGTCTCTTACGAGAGAGCAAGGTTAAGTTTGCCTTTTAATTGAAACAACGGTAAATTCTAAATGTGTTGAAATGAAAAAAAAACGTTTTCATGGATACATTAGTACAAAAGAAAGATGATTGTCAATAAAAATCAAGCCCTGCTAGGCATTTTTAAAAAATATAAGCAGTTACAATCATATAATTTCAAGTTTGTAGAGTGCAAGTGGAGGTCCGCCGTAAAGGGGGCCCAGCTGCGTGGGCAGGGGGACTCCCCGTCCCTTGCCTCTCTAAATGATACTCCCAAACTTCCGTCAAAAATGAATATGTTTCATTACCATGTACATAATTATATAAGTGTAAATATGGAGCGTGTGCTCATGTAGTACAGTGTGAAGACTCCGTAAACATGATAACTTAAGTAGTGTCACGTAATAGGTAATAACACTATACCTCATGAGCTGACCAAAGTCGTACTTGCTAAGTACAATTATTATTACGCGTCCTCAATTCTCGGGCATTGCAAAATGTTCTATTTTCTACAATAGTGCATTTACGTTAAGACATTTTTATTTTAGCAATAAATTTTTATTTTTTATCATTTGGAGTTTCCACTCATTATTGTAGTCCCAACGACTGCCTGTGTTTTATTTTTTTTTTTTTCGTGTTATAAAGTTTTTTTAATCGTTTTGATTAATATTTTCCATTTTTTTGCTGCTCTCTTTGTAAACATGATGCTTATAGTCTAATTTCATGATACTAATTAACTTAAGTAAAATATAAGAGAAAATATAAGGTAATATGCATTTGACAACAGCATTATTTATAATCATACGAAAAATAGAAATGGCATGTTATGGACATATTAAAAGAAAAATCATCTATCATCAGAGTTGGTCTGCAGTTACTACTAACAAATAATAAGATGCTGTCTACTTGTCTTTTTAGTATTGACGTTTTGGTTATGATAATGAAGGTGGCGCGTTTTCTGCTTATTGCTTAATACGAATATTTAACAAAGCCGACGTGAAATCTATAAAACTTTTGTAGTTTTAAGGTGAAATCTACGTGAATCTTTGTTAGGTTACATCTTTTAATTTCATATAACTAACAATTAAGAATAATATTCAGAAATAATTACTATGCTTTCGAGCATAGTACTTAGCATTTTCCAAAAGTCTTCTAATATGACCATAAGGGTGCCAATCAAAAATTGGCAAGTACTTAATGGATACTTGGCGGGTACTTACTGGGCACTTAGCGGGTACTTGCCAGGTACTTGACAGGAACTTTGCTAGTACTTGCCAGGAACTTGATGGGCACTTGACGGGAACTTGCCGGGTACCCTACAGTCACTTGGAAAGTACTTGCCAGGCACTTGATGGGTACTTACTAAGTACTTGCCGGGAACTTGGTGGGGACTTGGTGGGCACTTAGTGGGCACTTGTCAAGCACTGAGTGGGCACTTGGTGGGTACTTGGCGGGTACTTGGCGGGTACTTGGCGGCACCTTGCCGGGTACTTGCTAGGCACTTGGCGGGCACTTGCTGGGCAATGCTAGGCACTTGGCGGGCACTTTCCGGGCACTTGGCGGGTACTTGCTGGGCACTTGGCAGGCACTTTTCGGGCACTTGGCAGGCACTTGCCGGGCACCTCGCGAGCACTTGGCGGGGACTTGCCGAGCACTTGGTGGGGACTTGCCGGGCAGTTAGCGGGCACTTGCCGAGTACTTGGTGGGCACTAGGTGGGCACTGGCTGGGCACCTGGCGGGCACTTGGCGGGTATTTGCCAGGCAGCTCTAATAATGGATTTACATGATGAGTAGGTAGTACACTTCTGTAATTTGCCTAGTAAGTGAAGCTAACGCCACATAGCGTGTAAGAGTGTCACTGAAATAACGAGGTCAGTAGAATAAAATCGATTTTAAAAATACTTAAAGATTATTAGGAAAGAAACCTTTAATTTTCTGCAGCAGTAACGACCTTTTTTTGGAGTTCCTGAGTGTCAATGTTGTTTCTCATTACGAGCTGGTAGTAGCGACATCTGCTTTACCAGCAAAACAAATGTATAGGTATATGGATGATGTAAGTGCCTACGCGAGTTAGTTCATCACGAGCATTGGAGCCCTATGTACGAGATATTGTAAGCCCTTTCAGATTCGTCGTAATAAATATTCACATTACAGATCGTAGTTCCCGAGTTACATTATACTTATTCTCTCCAGTCCACTCGCATACTCTCTATATTTAACAGGTTATGGGCCCAGTTTATTGTAGTGTGAGAGTTTAAATTAGTTTTTGCGTGGTATTACCAGGAGTGCGTGAAGTGAGTAAAAATGGCCGCTGAACTGTCCACGAGGCATTTAACCAAGTTTGATGGAGAGAGTCTTCTTGCTTGGAAGTTTCAGCTGAAGGCTCTTTTGATCGCGCACGATCTGTTAGACATTGTGAATGGCAGTAGAGTAAAGCCAGAAGACAATACATCTAACGAAGGCAAGGCTTGGATTAAAGGCGATGCGCAAGCAATGTTTCTCATTTTATCATCCATAGAGGCAGAACAACTGCATTGTCTCCTTGCGTGTTCCAGTTCAAAGGAAATGTGGAGCAAGCTGAGTGCCATACATGAGCGCAAGTCAGCAACAAATAAGCTGATTCTGATGCAAAGATTTCATGAGTATAAAATGAATGCATCGGATAGTGTAGCGCAGCATGTTTCCAAAGTGCAAAATATGGCTATGCAGTTGCTTGATTTAGGAGAGAGTCTGACAGATCTAGTTATCATGTCGAAAATTCTGACTAGTTTGCCCTCCAAGTACAGAAATTTACGTACAGCATGGAGCAGTGTCGATTCAGAGAAACAGACAGTTGAGCTTCTGTTGGAACGGCTCATCGAGGAGAAAAGTCTGTTAGGAGAGGATGGAAAAGAAACAGTCGCATTGGCAGCCACGATGGGACGAAAGAAACCAGGTGCTTCAGGTAAACAAAGTACAGAGAAAAAGTCAGGTACGAAGCTGGATAAAAGTCACATCGAGTGTTATCATTGTCATGAAAAAGGCCACTACAGACCGCAGTGTCCACAGCGCAAAAATAAGGAAGGAAAAACACAAGCCTCAGATTCTTCGCAGAATGTGGAGTTTGTCGTGGAAATACGTTCGTCTGTTGGAAATAAGTCGAACGTAGCATTTGTTGTCGAAGAAGGCTTGGCATCTGAGAACAAGCAGAGAACCGTAGAAAATTCATGGAAACCTACCCCAGTGCAAACAAGAAGACTTCTAGAAGCCAGTACGGAAGAAGTTTGGTTTGCCAAAAGTGGTGCTTTAGCGCATGTGACTCATCGCAAGGACTGGATAGTTGATTACCTACCGAGTGTAAACGACGGTACGATAGTGCTGGGTGACAACGGTGAATGCGCTGTAGCAGGGGAGGGTACCGTGTTTGTTAACAGATTGTTGAACGGCGAGTGGCTTGAGGCTCGAATCGACAATGTGCCATGTGTACCGGAACGGAAAAAGAATTTATTGTCGATTGGACAGTGTGCTGCAAAAGGAATGTCAGTAAATTTCACAGGAGAAGAAGTTCAGTTACTTTAGAATGGTGAAGTTTTGGCTGTTGGAGTAAAACAAAGCAACTCGATTTATAGGTTATTTTTCCGGGTTGCAGCGTCCGATCGACAGGAGGTAAACATGTGTGAACTTGATTTTAAACTGTGGCATGAGAGATTGGCTCATTTGAATCAGCGTGCTATCAAGGGATTCGTCACCGGAGGACTCATCGACGGTATCAAGTTAACAAAAGCAGACGAATTTTTTTGCGAGCCTTGCCAGTACGGTAAGTCACACAGGCTGACGTTTAACAAGTCGGTGGATCGTGCTTGTAAGCCTGGTGAATTCTTTCATAGCGATGTGTGTGGGCTTATGCCAGTTGAATTCATTGGTGGTGCTAGGTATTATGTTTTGTTCAAGGATGATGCTACGGGGTACAGATATATTTACTTCATGAAGCACGAGTCAGATGTAGTTGAAAAGTTCATCAAAGTGGAAAAGCTTGCGAAGAATCTCCACGGTACGTCGATGAAGACTTTGCACTCAGACAATGGCAAAGAGTACGTGTGCAGTAAGATGAAGGAGTATCTCAAAGCATCTGGGATCGTGCATGAATGTACTGCACCATACCCACCACAGCAGAATGGAAAGGCAGAGAGGGACAATCGCACAATCATGGAAGCTGTTCGTACAATGCTCAAGGCTAGAGATTTGCCAGATTTTCTCTGGGCTGAGGCAGTAGGTACTGTTGTGTACTTGCTTGACAGAACGTCTGTTAGCCCATTAGATAAAAATAAAACAGCTTATGAAGAGAATTTCAAGAAAAAGCCCAACTTAAGTCACGTTAGAATTTTTGGCTGTGAAGCTCTTATGGTTGTTCCCAAGCAACTAACCAAAAAGTTGGATTCCAGAGCTAAGAAGGTTGTGATGGTCGGTTACGAGGAAAACTCAAATAATTATCGGCTTTGATTTGTTAGTATATATCAGTGCCCTCCAGTGAATTTGAAAATTCAAAGTGATTAGTGATCCGTTAGGGGCGAAATGTAAGAGAATAAATAAATACAAGTAAAGTGTATTTAAATTTTCTTGCATTGATTAATTGATGTGCAACGTTTTGCTGACAATATGCGTCAGCCTCATCAGGCACAGGTACGCGAGAATTCGTAAGTTTGGTTGACTTACTCGTCACCTGTCGTGCTGTCGACTGACAAAGTCAGTTAACTAATTTAAACTCTCACACTACAATAAACTGGGCTCATAACCTGTTAAATATAGAGAGTATGCGAGTGGACTTACGAGAATAAGTATAATGTAACTCGGGAACTACGATCTGTAATGTGAATATTTATTACGATGAATCTGGAAGGGCTTACAATATCTCATACATAGGGCTCCAATGCTCGTAATGAACTAACTAGCGTAGGCACTTACATCATCCATATACCTATACATTTGTTTTGCTGGTAAAGCAGATGTCGCTACTACCAGTTCGTAATGACAAACAACATTGACACTCAGGAACTTCAAAAAAATATCGTTACTGCTGCAGAAAATTAAAGGTTTCTTTTCTAACAATCTTTAAGTATTTCCAAAATCGATTTTATTCTGCTGACCTCGTTATTTAAGTGACACACTTACACGCTATGTAGCGTAAGCTTCACTTACTAGGCAAATTACAGAAGTGTACTACCTACTCATCATGAAAATCCATTATTAGAGCTGCCCGGCAAATACCCGCCAAGTGCCTGCCAGGTGCCCAGCCAGTGCCCACCTAGTGCCCACCAAGTACTCGGCAAGTGCCCGCTAAGTGCCCGGCAAGTGCCCGAAAAGTGCCCGCCAAGTGCCCAGCAAGTGCCCGCCAAGTGCCCGGAAAGTGCCAGCCAAGTGCCTAGCATTGCCTGGCAAGTGCCCGCCAAGTGCCCGGCAAGGTGGGGAGAAACAACATTGACACTTTCGCCGTTTCTCGACCAGTCAAATTTTAATCCAACATTAACTTGGTTAAGCCTAAATCTTGGCGTAATTTCTCAAACAAACATCGAGGCAGTGGCTTAGTCAAAATATTAGCCCTTAGTTCTTTTGACGATACATAACAAATACTGATTTTTTTTTCTTCTACCCTTTCTCTTATAAAATGATAACGAGTGTCGATGTTCTTAGTTCTACGATGCTGATTTGCATTTTTAGCCAGAGTGATAGCACCTTGGTTATCGAAATTTACAGAAATTGCATATTCACATCCACACTCGAGATCTCTCATTAGCTTTCTTAGCCACAAAGCCTCTCTTGCCACAGCGTCAGCAGCGACATACTCTGACTCAACAGTGCTATGAGTAATGAGTTTCTGTTGCCTGGATGCCCAAGTGACAGCAGCACTAGACTTTAAAAATACATATCTTGTTGTGGAGCGTCTTGTCTCCAAACATGCAGCATAATCAGAGTCAGAGTATCCCTTTAATTGACTCACACTAACATTTGACTTGTACTCTAAACCTTAATCATTATTACCTTTTAAGTAAGCTAATACACGCTTGGCCACTTGCCAGTGATTTTTATTAAAATTATTTTGAAATCTGCTCAAGAAACTAACAATGAAAGAATTATCGAGCCTAGATGCCATAGATACGTTCATGAGTGCTCCAATGAGCTGTCAACATGGATGACACACCATGCTTTTATTCTGTTTATTCTGTTCATTCAACTCTGCCGTTTGCAAATATACAGTTGAGTCAGCAGGCACATAGACATTATCAGTCAACAGCACGACAGGTGATGAGTAAGTCAACCAAACTTACGAATTCTCGCGTACCTGTGCCTGATGAGGCTGACGCATATTGTCAGCGAAACGTTGCGCATCAATAAATCAACGCAAGAAAATTTAAATACACTTTACTTGTATTTATTTATTTTCTTACATTTCGCCCTCAACGGATCACTTATCACTTTGAATTTCCAATAATTGGCTTTGTGATCCTGTTTAAAGAAAAGTGCAAGTATCCAGAGATGTAACTTTTAATGAAGAAAAGAATATACGCACTGTGACTGATGATCATGTTAATTACTTATCGTTACCTGGGATTACAGCGCCAGTTCAGGAGAACAATCAACGAGTAAAGGACGTACCAAATAATCAACCAGATGTACCAGAGGATCAACAAGAAAAAGAAGAAGCTCCAGCAGCTGATGAGAGAGCTAATAAGCCGTCATTTGGCATGCTGCTGCGTGACAGGGTTAAGCTGAGCAAGCCAAGCAGATACAAGGTAAACGTTGCTGTTTTTCAGCCGCCCTGTACGTACTAGGAGGCAGTCAATGGACCTGATGCAGTAAACTGGCGAAAGGTGATCGAGTACGAGCTGAGTCAGCATAAGAAAAATGGAACCTGGACATTTGTACCCAGAATTCCGAACATAACAACGATAGACTCCAAGTGGGTATTCAAGGTCAATCCTGGAAGTGAGAATGATCCACTTGTGTTTAAACCTCGTCTCTGTGCCAGAGGTTTTTTGCAGAGGGAAGGACAAGATTTTGCTGAAACCTTCTCACCTGTTGTGAGGTATGACTCCCTACGAGTGCTACTTGCTCATGTGACTCAGGAAGATCTAGAAGCTGTCACCTTTGACGTCAAGTCAGCATTTTTATACGGCGATCTTCAAGAGGAAATTTATATGGAAGTGCCAGAAGGTGTAAAAGTGAGTGACATGGCATGTAAAAAGAGTGACAGTAGTGGTGTAGTTTGTAAGTTGCGTAAGTCATTGTATGGGCTTAAACAAGCACCAAGATGTAGGAACACTAAATTTAAGAATTTTTTGAAGAAATTTAATTTTGTCGAGAGTAAAGGTGATCAATGTATTTTTATAGGTAAATGTAATAATCACAAAGTATTTTGAGCATTGTTTGTTGACGATGGTTTCTTGGCATGTAAATCCAGTGAAGTGCTCAGTTTTATTTTGTGTAAGTTAAGCGAAAATTTTGATATCACAGTCGGTGATGTCAGTTATTTCGTTGGGCTAGAAACAGAGCGTGTGAGAAAAAAGAAAATTTTGTTTATTAATAAAAAATTCTACATGACTCATGTTACTGATAAGTTTGGAATGACTGATTTTAAACCTATCTATGTGCCTGCTGACTCAACTGTATATTTGCAAACGGCAAAGTTGAATGAACAGAATGAACAGAATAAAAGCATGGTGTGTTATCCATATCGACAGCTAATTGGAGCACTCATGTACGTATCTATGGCATCCAGGCCCGATATTTCTTTCATTGTTAGTTTTTTGAGCAGATTTCAAAATAATTTTAATAAGAATCACTGGCAGGTGGCCAAGTGTGTATTAGCTTACTTAAAAGGTACTAATGATTGAGGTTTGGAGTACAAGTCAAATGTTAGTGTGAGTCAATTAGTGGGATACTCTGACTCTGATTATGCTGCATGTTTGGAGACAAGACGCTCCACAACAAGATATGTATTTTTAAAGTCTACTGCTGCTGTCACTTGGGCATCCAGGCAACAGAAACTCATTACTCATAGCACTGTTGAGTCAGAGTATGTCGCTGCTGACGCTGTGGCAAGAGAGGCTTTGTGGCTAAGAAAGCTAATGAGAGATCTCGAGTGTGGATGTGATTATGCAATTACTTTAAATGTCGATAACCAAGGTGCTATCAGTCTGGCTAAAAATGCAAATCAGCATCGTAGAACTAAGCACATCGACACTCGTTATCATTTTATAAGAGAAAGGGTAGAAGAAAAAAAAATCAGTATTTGTTATGTATCGTCAAAAGAACTAAGGGCTAATATTTTGACTAAGCCACTGCCTCGATGTTTGTTTGAGAAATTACGCCAAGATTTAGGCTTAACCAAGTTAATGTTAGATTAAAGTTTGACTGGTCGAGAAACGGTGGAAGTGTCAATGTTGTTTCTCATTACGAGCTGGTAGTAGCGACATCTGCTTTACCAGCAAAAGAAATGTATAGGTATATGGATGATGTAAGTGCCTACGCGAGTTAGTTCGTCACGAGCATTGGAGCCCTGTGAACGAGATATTGTAAGCCCTTCCAGATTCGTCGTGATAAATATTCACATTACAGATCGTAGTTCTCGAGTTACATTATATTCATTCTCTCCAGTCCACTCGCATACTCTCTATATTTAACACTGAGTTTAATATAATTTATTGTAATTTTTTGTAGAGTTGTCATATAATCATAATTAATCAAGATTTAATAATCTTGTAATTGCTTTAAAAAAATTCTAGTATTAATATTACCTATGCTGTTAATAAAATTCAATTTTTAACGAAGTGTTTTTTGGAGCTCATTTAACATATTATCTTTTAAAAAGATTAATTTTATTCTAATGAGAGATCCATTGCAACTCTTAAGAAACGGAATAAGCCGTTGTTTGGCACTAAACGCTCCACGAGCAACTGATAAATTATGACATACGTGTTTTTTCACATAAATAGAGTCTATTCACATAAATAAGAATGTTAAATTGTATTTTGCCCCAAAATCTGACTAAAAACGTAATAAACATGACCATTTCTTGATTTAGTTTATAGTCTTGAAAATAATTTTTTTTATTTTCGAAACAAGGCTTTAAATAATATTTTAATGGGCCAATGGAAAGAGCACCTTTGATTTACTCCAGTATCAATTATTAATTATGTCTGTATGTCTAACTTAATTTACAATAGGCTGTCCAACTTAATCATGTCACTTTGTATAATAGCTTAGTATAGTATACATGTTATAAAAAAATATTTATTTATTACAATTATTCGTATAACAACAAATGTATAGATTAATATTATTGTTAAATATTTTCATTTATTTTTCTTTCTCAAAATGAGGAACTGGGAGTTCTATCTCTTCGTGGTTATGATGTAGCTTAGTTTAATAAATTATTTACTCAACCTTTTAAAATAAGGCGATATTTTCACACTTACTATTATTTTATGATCATGTAACGTTTTGATTTGTATACGTATTTGTATGTGTATTAAAACAATTTTACGATACTCATATGACCACATACTATTTATTTATATTTATACGTAATTAAACATGGGTTTTATATATCATCGATATGCATAAAGTTCATGTATTCACCTGCTTGGCGGTGTGGAAAATAGATAACAATTACTTTTTTTTTACCTTAACCAAGAAAAATGGTGTGGGAAAGATGAGGGAAGGCTGTGAAATTGCAGTGGAGGGGTCTTAGGAAAACGGTAAAAATGTCAAATTAATGGTGAACACAGTCGAATCTTAGCTTATATGTGGAGGAGCTGTGGGGTAGATGTTGTGAGGGGTTGAGGGAGGCTCTGGGTTGGCTGTAAGATGGCTGTGGGGTGATATGTAGAATGCCTTACACAAATAACGATATAATATAGGGAGATTTATATGTGTATTAAATGTACCCATACAGTGAGAAATTAGTGATTGTTAGCTGATGTTTGTAAGGTAATTTTCTTGTACTCGATGAAGACTTGGTAGGAACATGGTTGGCACCAAACAAACACTTGAGGAATTCTGTATCAACAATTAGCAAGATATTATGGTGTACGGGATGGGATTTTCGTGATTTCATACTAACAGTTGTAAACTACATCTTTTAAGCAAAGTATACCTAACTTGGCTAATATTTTTTGATGCTTGCATTATGTATTTCTCTTACTTGTTTTTCAGTTCAGCGATCTCATTTTTATTAATCTCAGTAGAATAAATTTTTTGTACTATGTTCAGGACAAATTTCTTATATTACGCTTCTTTTATGGTAATTTACAATGCAGATCTTGTTCCAAATAAAACAGGGAGACTTAGTTATTTCTGAGCTAATGTTAACTATAATTGAGTTCTTTCATTCCCTAAAGTAACATCAATTCTGAATAACAGAGTTATATATTTAAATATATTATCAACATCATTGTCCAGACAGAAACTCACAAAGCTGAGATCTGGGTCACAAATAGTCCAACGAATTTATCCTAAAACTGTAAGGATACTATGGTAACTGGGAGCAAGACAAAATGATGGCAGGTGACTGAAAAATATTTTTAACCTATATAATACAAGTGCAGTAACACTGTATAAAAATTTGCAATAACAATAGTGGTAATGTAATGACTCATCTGTAACGTTAAGTAAGCGATATTTAATCGTCTGCAGTTTGCAAAACAATAATATTTTATAAATTAAATAAGTGTTTTCGTTTTCATTGAATATTAAAGTTCTCATTTGTATAGAACATAGCATATAAACAATTAAAAAAACCATGCTTAATTTTATTGTTTTACACAGCTGAAGTTAGTGATTTCAAGTTACTGATACATATTTAATTTATATTACTAAAGCGTTAGTAATTATGTAGATTATGTTACCACTAAACTGGTTGTAAGCTGTACGATATAAATGTATAAGTGGTACCATTATTTTCCCACTTTTAGTTTTACTTAACCTATTTATATAGGTTAAATAAACTAAGAATGGAAGAATCATAGTACCCCTTGTACCTTATGTTAACCTAATTACAACATTAGTAATTTGTAGTTTTTTTTTATTTTCTCTTTCATTTAGTCAGTAGTAGAAATTTACTCATTAAATCTGTTATTGATCATTTTTTAAAAGCTACGCTTCATACGCCGAGTCTGGCAGCTCTGCTTAACACGGAAAAAAACTACAGTAGAATAAGATCCTTTACTTCTTTGTACGATTTTTCGTGCAACAGATATAAGAGCTAGTTAAAGAAGACACAAAAATAAGTAGAAGAAGGAGTTGAGCTGGCAGGACAAGCTGAAATGAGTCAAGGGCCAAGGCAAGGAAAGTAAGAGGGAGAGAAAGAGAGAGAGAGAAAGCGGACCACTTTGCTGCTGTTGCGCAGTATAGGTACACCTATATATGTATGTATATATATATATATATATATGTATAATTTTTTTTTTATTCATTATCGCCCGTAGGCTCAGACATGTCATTCTTTTACACAAGCATAGTGTTAATTAGCGCCTGGTGCACCTAAGTTATCACCAGATGTGTATATACATATACATATGTAAACATCTGGACCAACTCAGTCACACCTATGATCACGTTAATGAAGCGCCAGAGAAACAGTTAATCGACCCTTGAGAATCAAGAGCACAGGCGAAACGGCGAGACCCGGGTGGTGACCAAGCAGTCACCCATCCAAGTACTAACCGTGCCAAATGCAGCTTAACCTCGGAGATCGACGGAACTGCAACTCTACCGTATATATATATATATATATATATATATATATATATATATACGGTAGAGTTGCAGTTCCGTATATATATATATATATATATATATATATATATATATATATATATATATATATATATATATATATATAAGTATGTTAACCATCCAATTTCATGCTGACACGTGTCACCTTCACTGTGTGAGCGAGTCTGCTCTTAATCATAGCGGCATTACGCACTATGATTTTTTTTAAACATTTATTAAAGCAAAACTTCTTCAGGTGTGCCTTATATAGAAAGTTAATCTGTAAATCAAGCGAATAAACGAGCAAACTAACCCTACCGTATACATATCTACAGATACTATCTACACGTACTAGCCAGCACTGACTGCGCCACAGGCAGTGGATCTGTGTGTGTGTCTCTCTTCCTCTCTCTTCCTTTAACTTTAGAAATATCCACATTGAAGTTTGCTATACAGACTCAGGTCCTACAGAAAAACTGCAGGAAAAGACTTCAGATTTTGCCTTATTACGTGTGTTTCTTTTCCCAATGGATCCACACAATCAACTGTCTATGCTTTTTGCATGGTGTAAACAATGAAATTATACGTAACCTATAAAAAAAAAATGTTATAATCATTTTAACGAAACAATAATGGATGACATCTTGTGTCAAAAATACTTACGGTATTTCACAAATTTCGTAGGAATATATTAGCCACAAATAACTTTTAGCTAACATAAGTACAAAGTCAAAAGTACAAAAATGTATACTCAAGTTGTGTTTGCAATATCAACACTTGCCTTAGGGTGCCTGTATATGGACGTCTTAAAGTCTCGAGACTGCCAGTCAAACCTTAGGTGGGAGATTCAATTCAAACTGACGTTAAAGAGATACTGATATAATTTTTTTTTAAAAAAAGAATAGACACTTTACTTGTAATAAAACTTAGAACGTAATTGCATTTTAACATTCAAAACTGATTCATGAACTAAAAAAACAGAATTTGTAATTTCCGTTCAGACTAGATTTTTGGTTACAACCTCTCTTTTTGTCGACTAATCATTCATAAAAAAATTTTCACCGTTTGTAGCTAAATTCATTTCGTATATTAAAACTCACTCACGCAATGCAGGCTTATAACAAATTGAGAGACTATTTTCCTTTTAAAAATAAATCACATCAGTATCAGTTTATCGTTAGTATGAATTAAATCGCCTGCCAAAAATTTGGCTGGCAGTCTCCAAAGTTCAAAACGTCCATGTAAAGGCACCTTTATCTATGTGTACCATGCAGTGCTGCATGCCACTTGTTCGTCACTTTATGTCTCGTAAGCTATTGCTCCATTACACTGTGAAAAACATTATTTCCGACGTCAAAAAACTTCATCTTTTGATTGGGACTATTAAGGAAAATATTAAAAATATCCTTTTTGAGACATAAGATGTTTTGTGTCTTTCTTAGTTTAAGCAGCCATATTTTTCCAAAAACATTGATATTACCAGAAACCTGAGAACAAAACACGTCGATAGTGTATTTTTATTTTTTTTAGTAGTATAACTGTAGTAGTAGTAGTATTACAATTAGTTAGTACTGTGTTATTTTTTTGAATAATAATCTTCAAATCTAAAAAACTGATGCTGTTGTTATTGTTACATGTCTCAACAGTGAATTGTAATTCAGGACAATAGCTATTAAAAATGTTTTTGGTATAGTTGATACATTTAGTAGGCACGCATATGAGGATATCATCCACATACCGTACGTATAATGAAACATCAAAACATAACTTATCCAAACATGAAATTTCGAGTAAACGCATTACGAGATCACACATTACTGGACTACAGGGACTGCCCATTGGAGAGCCAAAAACTTGTTTGTAAAATTTTTTGTTAAATTGAAAAAAAAGTTGAATTCAAAACCAATGACACTCGTGCGCAAAATTAATTTAAAGAAACATTGATCTTATTATTCAAGAATTTCCAAAAATGTTTTATTGCATTTGTGATTAAGGTTTCACTAGTATTAGTGAATAAACTAACTACATCGAGACTAATAAGAGTGTAACCAGGTGGAATGATAACTTCTTTTAATTTATTTTTCAACTCATAGCTATTTTTTATGTGTGAATTTGCCAGCGGAATATTCTCAATCAAAAAATCAGAAAGAAATTTAGAAAAACTATATGTGGGTGAATTTAATGTCAAGACAATGATACGGATAGAAAAGTCATTTTTGTGTATTTTTATCAGTCCATAGCATTTAGATGAGTCTTTGATGAATATCTTTATCAAATTTACTTAATTCATCAAATTCATCAAAAACACCGTATTTATCTCACTTGCTTACAAAATTCTTAGTATCTTTTATTAATTAGTATAAAGGATTTTTTTCAATTTGTAAATAATATTTATTATCACTTAACAATTCTTCTACTTTGTTAATGTAAGTTTCTTTTCCAATGACAACAGTGACATTGCCTTTAACTGCTTTAGTATTTAAAATGTGTTCATTATTTTCAAGGAAGGCTCGTGTTCGCTTTAAATTGTCTTGGAGAACTCCATCATTTAAAGAAAGAAGAGTAGATACATTATGTTTATTGTTATTAATCATGTTAAAAAGATCCTTTCTTACAGTCTCAAATTCTCCAGAATATTTAATTGAATGATCAACATTTTCAAAAAGATGAAAATAATTAGATTTATTAATATTAGAAACAAAATTAAATTTATCACCTAATTCTAATATGCTTGATACACAATCTGGCAGCGGTGTATTAGAAAGGTTACATAGTCAGTTTTCTTTTATTTCACTTGTGCCTTCATTGTTGACAATTTCAGGGCACCGAACCGGGCCAGGGTCACTGACACTTGTAGCTGAAAGTGTATCGTATACCCGTTTGCGCTCGGATTCTTCGTGTGACAAAAGGGCATCAAACTTTCTATCCAACTTACAACGATATTCGCGAAAAATGCTATTCAACTTCAATTCGTAATAATTAATAAATAGATTTATTATAACAGATTAATAGCCATTACTTGAAGTCTTATTTCGTATTAGTTGAATTTTATTTCTTAAATAATTATTTTTTGTGTAAGAGTCCGAAATTTCATTATTCAAGATTGATGTATGTGATTTAAATATGGTTGATTACATAAACCAATTTCGCTGGCAAAATCACACATAAAAAATAGCTATGAGTTGAAAAATAAATTAAAAGAAGTTATCATTCCACCTGGTTACACTCTTATTAGTCTCGATGTAGTTAGTTTATTCACTAATACTAGTGAAACCTTAATCACAAATGCAATAAAACATTTTTGGAAATTCTTGAATAATAAGATCAATGTTTCTTTAAATTAATTTTGCGCACGAGTGTCATTGGTTTTGAATTCAACTTTTTTTTCAATTTAACAAAAAATTTTACAAACAAGTTTTTGGCTCTCCAATGGGCAGTCCCTGTAGTCCAGTAATGTGTGATCTCGTAATGCGTTTACTCGAAATTTCATGTTTGGATAAGTTATGTTTTGATGTTTCATTATACGTACGGTATGTGGATGATATCCTCATATGCGTGCCTACTAAATGTATCAACTATACCAAAAACATTTTTAATAGCTATTGTCCTGAATTACAATTCACTGTTGAGACATGTAACCATAACAACAGCGTCAGTTTTTTAGATTTGGAGATTATTATTCAAAAAAAATAACACAGTACTAAGCTACTTGGCGTGAAACTCTGACAACATTACGATTTTACATTCCTTTCGTAAGAGTCAGAGGTATGTTATACATGTAACTTAATTTGCGTTTATTATATTTTACTTAAATTTGTATTGCAAAAAATTTTGTTACTCATAGATTTTTGTACCTGATAAGGGCCGGGACGTTGTCCAAACGGCCGAAACGTCGTTTTTTTTTTAAATAAATTTAAAATATGACAGTATCACTATTGGACGTTGTTTTTAATTAATAACATTTGAGTTGAAAGTCTTACTTTTCTTTAAACTCTTTTTATTCTTACACCGTGATATCAAAAATAAAAAGTCTAGTTAGTGATAAACTAAAAAAAAGGCTATTGAGAGAATTTAGTGCTTAAAAAAACATTTAAACAAGTAAAGAATAAATATTGTAAATAATATTTAGTTGTTGTATAACACGTATTATTACTTACGTAAACACGTTAATACTTCAACTACCGAGCCTTAACAAACCAGATGCATACTATGACATGCTGCTGCTTGTTTTAAGATACTTACAAAATAGTGCAATACAAACTAATGTATCTTCTTTCAATTACCATAAGCCAAGTGTTATAGTTTTAATTTTAATAATACAAAAAAATTCTGAATTTTCATGTATTTAAAATTGTCCGCATAGCCGTGTCCACTGCGCGAGACCGTTTCCTTACTATTATATGCTGGGGTATAGGAAATTAGGTAAAAGGAAAAAACACACTGTCAGTTATATTTATAAGGTTAAACTGAATTTATTGTTGCACAGCCTTGCTGTCTTCTACATACAAAAAACCTTACCGTCGTTTATATCTGTCGTCTGTACAGGCTGGTAGCTTGTATTTAACTAACTTGTAGATCAATGCGCAGCATCAGTCATATACTTAAGTACTACTAGAATTATATAGATGGCGCTCTGTGTAAACTTTACACACAGCACTCTCTTCAGTTTCACAGAACGCCAATCTCAAATTGTTTATGACTGATTGTCTTGCAAAGTAAGCTGACGGACTTCCTCTCACTGTCTTCCGGAGCTCCCTTTACTGATTGTTGCCTGAAACAGATGTAAACAATAATCGTTAGTTTTGAAAAATAGACTTTGATTCACTGTTGTATAATGTTCTCAGTCATTTAGCAGTGTGGCAGTCAATTTCTCATGCAATTCCATTGGAAAAGCTTTGGTAATAATGTCGGCAATCTGTTCTTTAGAGGCGATCCATTTGATTTCTATAAACCCGTATTTAGCGCTCTCCTTCACATAATGTTCTCGTACAGACGCTATTTGTCTGAGTTTTGTTCCACCATAAGACTTAGCGCTTGCTGCGGCCGCTTTATTGTAGCACAATACAGTCATTAGATAAAATGTAGTGTTTAACACTGCTGTTAAAGTGTTTCTTAGAGCCATTAGTTCTTGACATGCCTCACTCATTGCAATGTATTCAGCCTGGCAAGTCAACAATGAGACATACGTTTGTTTGTGTGTTCTCCAAGACACTGAGTCGCCAAACAGTTTTATAACGTATCTACTTGTCGTGTGTGAATCTTTGCAGTCCGTGAAACTTGCGTCAGAATAAGCAGTCATGATTTCTGTGTTTCCTTTAAATATCAGTCCTTTCCTTTTAGTACCATTGAGGTAACGGAAAACTCTCTTAACCATTTGTCTGTCTCCTTCAATAGGATAAATCTGATGTCTCCTTAATACATTCACTGCATAGGAGATATTGGGTCGGACAGTGTTTGCCAGATATAGCAAACTGCCAACTGCTTCTCGATATGGAAAACTTCCAGTTCGTCCGTTTTTTTGTCTTCTTTGTTCCCAGATTCTTCTCTTTCTCTTCACTGTAAGTTTACGACTTGTCTCGTCACCATAGGTGTATTGCACTGTCGTGTTTTATCCAAGCCAAATCTCTGCAGTATTTAATTTGTGTATGTTTCCTGTGTTAATTGAATAGTTTGATTCGCTCTGTCTCGGTCAATTTGTAGTCCCAGGAAGTTATTCGCTTCCCCCAGGTTGGTCATTTCAAACTCAGCTTTAAGCTTATAACATACTTCCGTAAGTTTTCTAACATCGTTGCTGGCCATTAACATATCGTCCACATACAGGATCAAAATCAAGAATTTGTCTTCACATTTCCATATGAATAGGCAAGGCTCACTTGGGTATTCCAGTAGTCCTATTTTCGCAGCTGTCTCTGAGAATCTATCATACCAACATTTGGGACTAATCTTAAGTCTGTACAGAGATCTTTCCAATTTGCAAACTTTGGTCTTTCTTAACTTTTGAGCACCAGGAATACCATCTGGTACTTCCATGTATATCTTGTCATTTAATGTATCATTCAGAAACGCAGTCTTTACATCAAGCTGTCGTGTTTCCAGATCATATTTGTGAATAACCGCCAACAAGGCTCGGATTACAGCCAGTCGAGAGACTGGGGCGTAGGTTTCTACCAAAACGTACTGATTTTTGTCTTAAAATCCACGGATGACTAACCTGGCCTTGTATTTTGTGTTTCCGAAGTTGTCTTCTTTTCTTTTTAGAACCCATCGAGAATCAATTACATTTGGTTTTCTGCCTTTGCCATCAGTCATTGGTTTCTTCACAATCTTCCAGAAGTTGTTGTCGTTTATTGCTTACAACGCTTCATCTATTGCTTTCAACCATTCTGTGCTACTTTTACTCTTTAGGGCTTCTTGGTAGTTGGTTGGATCTTTGTGGATTTCTGCCAATAATGCATGGTACACTTCATCCTGATTTTGATTTACAGAGCAATCTTCTTCGTCCAAGTTTTCTTGCCCAAAGCTGATTTAGTTGTTTAGGTAATGGGCTACCTGCAGTCCTTTGAAGCTAGTGTCATGTATCGGCTTCTGTCGTTTTGCTGGTGCAGTCTCTTCAGTCTTTCCTGTATCAGATTTCTTCGGCAGTTGTCCTCTCTTTCGTTTAACGGTCTCTCCCTTCGTTTTTGTACTCTCTTCTACTTCTTCGTCAAAGTTCAGGAGCCAGATATTATTATTAATTTCTTTTGTGACTAATTTCCAATTCAATATATCGTTCTTTAAATATATGTCCTTGTACACCGGTCGTTCATTAAATCTCACGTCATTACTCTCACACAATTTTCCGTCTTCTGGTTTCATCAGGACAAACCCTGTGGCAGTGTACCGAACTAGAACAATTCGCTGAGCTAACTAGCCCAATTTTGGACCGGTATTCCTTTGTATTTTCATATAGCCCAGGCATCCAAACCGTTTCAACTGCTCGATGTTGAGATTTTAATGATGTGCAAATTTCGCCAACGGGATGTCCATTTCATTTGATGTGTGAGGTATCCAGTTGTATGCGTAGACTGCCGCGCTCAGGGCTAAGTCCCACATGTTCTCTGGGAGACCAGAGTCAAACATGTAGACTCTCATTTTCTTTGCAATTGTTTGGTTGAAACGTTCAGCTGTTCCATTATGCTCTGGTGTATCCAGGCTAGCCAGCTACAGTTCAGCCCCCAGTCTTTGTAACACTTTTCGGATGTATCCTCCGGTGAACTCTGTGCCTTGGTCAGACCTAAGGTATCAGAATTTGGCGTCATACTGTAAGATGTTTCTGGAACTTTGAACAAAGTTCTCCAAGCAAATTTCTGTATTACTTTTAGCTTTCATTGGATATGCCATGTTCATCCTGGAGTAGTCGTCCACAAACACCGACACATACCTGTGGCGTTTGAGATGTGAAATCGGACTTATTGGACCCATGGTGTCCAAATGAATGATCTGGAGGAGAGCTGTAGCTCTCACTCTTACTGTCTTAGCGGGATGTTTGCTGAATTTTGCCATTGAGCATACGTCACAACTGGATACACTGTCATCAAACGTGACTTTCTTTAAATCCTTGTTATCAGGAAATTTTTTCTGAAAAGCTTTAATGTAGGCGAGGGAAGCATGCCCTAACCTAACATTCCACAAGATCGCTTTGTTTATGGGGTTTGTTTTCTCGAGGGTTTGATAACTGTCATTGATGGATGTATTTTCCACACTTATTTTATCTGGATTCAAAAGCTTACGGTCTTTGATTGAGTTTTCGAATCAAGAGTCTATGGGGTGTGGCATTGATAAACTTTCAGTCGGTTTCTTTTGCTCGACATTTTTACTACAGTTTCTGTCTTGGTGGCTGTCTTTTATTATCACTCAGCTTTGTGTATTGTACCAAGGTTTGCCCAAGCCATTCGTCACCAGGTATGCTAGCCTTCTGTCAGTCTTATTTTTATCTATGTTATGAATGTCCAGTTTAACAAGCCAGTGTGGCTGTTGGTAAACTCCTGTGACAAATGACTCGTTCGAAGTTGGATCGAATATATCGATTTAATTATTGTCAAGATATATGGCTAGGCCTAAATCTACAACTTTTCTAAAAAGAATGAATTCTCTGACAAAGATTCGGAGCAGATCACATTATTCAGTGTTAAGTCGTTATAATTGTTTTTGCCAACAACCATACCTTCTCTCTCCGTTTTTAAGTCTGCCAAAGGATTACTATTTGCACACTTAACTTTGCCTATCTTACTGCAATTTAAGCTCTTAAATACCAGTCTGGAGTTGACTAAGTGGTCGATTGCTCCTAAGTCGGCTATGAATTTAATTAGGTTGTAATTATCAGTCTTTGTGTCAGTGACAGACCTTGAAAACATGGAGGAAGTAACGTTGCTTTGGCTAAGTACAGTCTCACCCTTATTTTTCATTTTCATTTGCGTTTTGACTTTGTCCTTTAGCTTTACTTTCATTCTTATGACCTTTGTCATTGTCTCTATTCTGTCTTTTATTTTGGGTATTTTGTTCACTGTCATGCTCTCTTTTTCCCCTTTTAGGCGTAGAGTTCTTCGATCCCCGACTGTCTTTATTTTCCCGTCTTTTAAAATCCCAATTAATATTTTTCTTCTCACTTGATGAGGTGCCCCTGGAGGTTTTTTTGTGCTCCATAAGGTTCCTTTGGAGCCTTCTGCAGGAGTAGCACTTCCTTAACCCTGCGTCGACCGGGCAGTTGTAGGAGTGATGCCCGAAGTCGTCACACCAATAGCACCGGGTGTTGTCGTGCGTTGAGTTCCTCCTGTTGCTCCGGCTGTCTGTCGTCTCGACTCAGTCTTTAAAAAGAAAGATTTTAAGTGGTCATAGCTCATTCTCTTTCCTTGCGCATCTTCGAACATGGCGTCAAGGGTTTTAATCTGTGATACGTTGTTAACGACGGCATTATAAAATGCGTCACGCATCTCTTCTCCGGACAAGGATTGTTTCCCTTGTAAATTTTCGTAGCTTCTGAGGAACTCTTCAAACTTATGAACGAAGTCCGACCCTGTCATTTTATTAGGGAAATACCGAAAGGTGTACAGTTTTCGTCTGATCTCGTTCGACGACAAGTTAGTCTAATTTCTTTGGATTTCTTTCAGTTTGTTCAACAGTTCTTTGGGGTAAGAATAACGAGCAGTCTTTGAGTGATAGAAATCATCAACGTGATTAATTATTATAAGTCGTACTCTTTCTTTGTGATCATCTAATTCTTTGGGTGACAAAAAGGTGGGAAATCTAGTAGTGTCATCTAATACATGCAACAGTATTTTAATTTTTAACTCTGAAAATAATTTATCAAGAAATAATTCTATCTTCGTTTTTGACGTTAGCTTATAATCGTAACGAGAAGGTGAGTCCTTGTTCAATAATTAGAGTTGAAACCTTTCACTCCGATCAAGATCAGTCATTCTGTCATGCAATGTAGAGTTAAAGACCTTTTCTAAAAGAGGATAAATTCTATGCTCGTGGTTTTGTTTGGACGAGAATAGAGCCGTTGAGTTTAAGGCATCTGATTGACCTACCCCTTGTGCTGTCATGAAGTTTTCCAGTCCTTCAGTCAGTTTGGAGATAGCCGACACTGCCTCTTCTACAGCCCTCAGCCGATCTGCTGTCTCTGTCGTGGTCCTCAGTGAACTCTGATCCTCCGCCCTCTGTCGTTTCTCCAGCCAACCTATTTGGCGTCGCAGGGTCGCCCTTTCCTCTGCAGCTGTTCTCCTTGTAACTAAAAATTCATTTTTATCAGTCGTCTGTCTTGAGTAGTTTTTAGTGACTTGTGTTTAAGTGACAAGTCTGTCCTTTTCCCTGTCATTTTTAAAAGCAACCTTTTCGTCTTTTACAATCTTCAACTGTCTTGAAAAATCTGATTTCACTGATTTCTCTTTTGCTGTTCTGTCGTTGTATTTACCGAAATGCATTTCGTCGTCAAACTCATCGTCTGTCTTTTTGTAATTTAAACAGTCAGTCCTTGTTAATTCCGTCGTTTAAAATGTTGCTCTCTTTAAATACCCGGGCGAAAAATCAAGCACATCCATGCCTTTTGGAGTTCTCAGACTTTCAGTGGTCTTCGCAGACAGAAATATAACACCGCCAGAATTTTTAATCGCACGTGATATTTTGTCAAACTCTGATGGCTCAAAGTTACTCTTTGAGATGGCTGCGGTCGACTCTTTCTTATTTGCATATATAATCAATCTGTTGTCTATTCTCACGGATAAGTCCCTCACGACATTTTCTCCACTAATGTCCGCCCCCAGTTGGAAGAGTCGTATACATGCGTCGATTACTTCCTCATCTAAAATAAAACCGTCGTTACATGTGTATCCCCGTCTTTGCACACACAATGAATGTAACCATTACGCGCGCAACCAGTTGCCAGGTTAGTCTGCCCCCCCTCTCCCAGCACGCACAGGAAAACGTAGAACACATACGTCCCAGCGCGCCGGGATAAAGTTAAGGAGAGATGAGATGGCGTCTTGGCTGCCCATACGTGCACGTACACATGCGGACACAGCACATGCGCGCGCACTCCGGGACTGTAGAAAGCGGAAGCGGGCCGATCGCCATGATTGCGCCGCGGTGATGGCGTCCCAGCACGTGGGTGAGGCCAGGCGTCCCCATCACCAAACGGGCGCCCCGGCCGCCCGTGACAGCAACCACGGTACAACACTGCCAAACCGTCCCCACGCCCACTCACCTCCTCTCCTGGGGTAAGTCCTAACCCGGAAGATCCCGGACAACAGAGGCCACATGTGACCACACAAACACATCCGCCACCACTCGCAGGTACAGAGGGAAAAATGACTTACTGTTTACCTGGCACGCCACGTCTCTCATTGGCCTTTCCTCCCTCTTGGTCGTCCGTCGTTCCTGCCTTTGCTCTGCCTGCTCCTCCTGGCCCTCCTCGGCCACAGCTCCCGTCACTGGTGGTACTACCTCACCGTCGTCTGTCGGGCTGTCGACCACAACCTCAGCCTCGGACTCGAGATTTTTGCTTTGCTCATTTGCACTCATGTTTAGCAAAGAATGAAAAAAAAGGAGCTTACTGTAACAAATAAAAGCCTTTCACTTCAGGCTCACACAAAGAAGATGGAAGCACGAGATCCCTGGTACAAAACCACTCGCAAAGGAGAACAGAAGACAGTCCCGCGCAGTGGAAGCGTGCTGGGCCCATAACCTGCCAGCATAGCCGTGTCCACTGCGTGAGATCACCTCCTCACTCTTATGTGCTAAAGTACAGGAACAATGTAACATCCCATGTCATATACTTGATATTTATCATTTCGAAACAAAGAGTTCCATTCATAAATTATAAAAAGCAAAAACTCAGCGGTCTCGAACCATTGAGCGGAATACCTGCTTCTCCAATCGCGTGACTTATAACTAACTTCTTTTGAATCAATCTAATGTCACAAAACTCGAACTACACGTGCACCTCAAACAATTCTATGATACGCTCATCTTACACCAAATAATATAATTTTTCAATAATTGCAACATTCTTTACTGCAGATGTACACAAAAAATATCATACACGATTTTGACAGCAACTTGCACTTAATGTTAAATCTGAGAGATCAGCAGTTTAAACTATCCATGACTGTAAAATTATTGCACTACGACTGTGCTCGTGGCAATCAAGAGTGATGAAGTTAAGCTTTAATTGGCCCTTCAGATCCCCAACTTGACGCATCCTCCTTAAATGTGAGAATATAATTACCCCTCTTACATAATAGTATTCGCCTTTCCTCTTTTATTAGGTGCTCCAAGATTACTACAAAGGTTAAAAAGTTAGTTCTGTTGCGTCTTTTAACCGGATGTAAGACTTAGTTCAGTGATTAAGCTACGTGTTAAACGCATACATTTCAAGCAAATGTAGGACTTAGTTTGGTGACTAAGCTACATGAAAAAAGTTTGAGCAAATCAGGACACTGTTAACTTGCCTAAAAAGTGAATCAAGGAGAAACAAGAAAGAAATACAGGACCATCGACTTGGGTTCTAACGTTGAAAGCAGAAGCATAATTAATGTCATCGCCACGACTGCTTTCGTGTAGGATTAGGAACATTGTTGCGGTCAACCTTGTAAGATTTTGCGACTGCGTGCGCACAAACAGTGGCTAACTAACGATTATACAAGTAAGTTGAGTTAAAAAAATTATTAATTGTGTAACGTTGTAAATGAGAATCTAAAACTTCTTTATTTGTACTATTTGTAAAGTTAACTATTTCTGGCTTCCCTAAAATAATTGAATCAACAGATAAGACATAACTTGGTTGTTGATTAGAATAATTTTTTTTATTTAAAAAGCTTTTAATAATTAAAATATGTAAAACATTTTAAGATTTAATATTCCAATCAATCAACACATAATTTTTACCTTGATGAATAAATCAAATATTGAGGAAAAATTAAACAGACAACGAATGACAAAGACCTTTACAAGAAAGTGAGATAAGGAGACGAATGAGATATGCAACTAGAGTGTGACATAAGACATAAACTCAAATTATAGGTCAACGCCAGCTCGACATACACTAGTTCACAAATATCGCTCGGTGAAACCCAACACCATAACGCTGAGTCAACGATTCAAAGAAAAGTATACTGTAAGTAAAAGCAAATAAGGTCTGTAGGCCTACTGCTGGTACCTGACGAACAAAAATTAAATTTATTTGTTTTTAGATCGAATCTACTAGTTTTACCCTTCACTTATAGAAGAAGCATTCTTTAAGCTTTTTAGATAAAGTGGTTACAAATTCAAAATAGACCACTGATGTTTTACAGATCATCTTCTTTAATACACTTAAGGGCTCGTTATTTGTTTTCAATTGTTTTTGCTGCTTTTAATCTTCCAGCCGTAACTCCTGTTCAAAATTTGTATTTAAACTGTGTATTAGTTGTCAAGAAGTAAAAGTTAAAAATGTTGGGTCAAAAAAACAAGGAATTTTTAATTTTTCTACGGTATGAGATCTCTTAGTTAGTAGCGCAAACAATATTTACACACATCTTGGCAACCAAAAACAATTTTATCCGAGAGTTGGCTGCGGTTAAAGTTGCGGTACCGAAATCTTTTGATTTAACGTTTTAACGGAAAATACTGTCACAAAAGCATGCAATTGAATTTGGGCATTCAAAATAAGGCATTTTGTATTCTACAAAAATCGAAGATGTTGCAGAAACTTTTGTCGATTTTTCTATTTCAATAAGCCAGTGCTACAAGCTCGCAAATTTTAAGATTTTTTCTTCCCAAAATAGAAACTAAGATCTGTTTGTTATGAAATATAAGTGCAAAGGTAAAGTTCAATTTGTGCTTCGTGCATTAGAATCTGGATTTTTTAACGATTTCATAAGAGCCTGTAACTCTCATTTTTTTGCTGAGAGCTCGTAACGCTATCCCGTACCGATACCAAACGCATTGTATCTTCACTGAATGTTAACTTATTGACTGGAATAGTGTAGCATATAGTAGAAGAGACTCAGTACATCTTAAAAATGTAAGAATATAGTTAAATTTTTACTGTCAGTGGTATACTTATAATATGGTTTTAAGATGAGTGTTTTAATTCGTAACGCTACTTTTTTTAAAGAATTACATCATATCTTTGTGCAATGTTTTATTATTTACTTTTATGGTATAGTAACCAATAGTAGGGATAAGTTCATCAAACAAGTGTGAGAATACAGTTTAATTTTTATCATAATCATGATCTTAAGATAATTTTTTCAACCCGTAACCCTACTGTTTTTGAAGAATAAAATAAAAAAATCTTAAAAAATTTTCTGGTGCATATTCAGCAGGGCCCAAAGAATCTTAGCTTATTTCAGTCATGGATAGTTCAAAAAAGTTTTTAGTAGAACAAACTAAAAACTTGTTTTAAGTATTGGTCTATTCTGGCCCTCAAAAAATGCCATTTTCAGTCAAACGACCCATTTATAAAATTTTTATTTTTGAAAATAAAAAACAAAAAGTTTATTAGGTTTTCAAAGGAAAACTAAAATTTCTCCTATTTGGAAGACGAAATAAAGTAATTTACTTTAAAAAAAAATGAAGCTATTTACTAGGTTCTAATTATATCGTAAGTGACTAATTTAATCATTTTAAAAGACTAAATTAACAAATTTAATATTTTGAAAACAAATAAATGCATTGGATTTTTTTTGGAAAAGTTAAAAAATAGAATTTTTTCTTTCAAGAAAGTATAGCTATCACATTTTACCTTTTTAACACTAAAATTGACTTTTTTAACCACCCAAATTTAGCCTTTTGATTCAGAATGTAGTACAGAAAATATTTTTTTATATATAAAGTTGGATTACAATCTGTTAACTTATTTTAGAATTATATGAGTGACATTTGTTTAAAAGGTGAAAATAACTTAAGCCTGCATCTCCAAAATAAGAAAAAATGGATTTATTTAAAAAACTAGTAGACAGTGGGTGCTTCGATACTTGAGTATGATGTTATATTTCTTCG
The DNA here is from genome assembly GCF_036245765.1 of Copidosoma floridanum. Lineage (NCBI taxonomy): Eukaryota > Metazoa > Arthropoda > Insecta > Hymenoptera > Encyrtidae > Copidosoma > Copidosoma floridanum. Next base: position 3,796,869 of record NW_028321885.1, read on the forward strand.
AAATTTTGTGGTGGTCAAAAATAATTATAAATATAAATTTACCTTCTTTAAAACGATATAGTGTATGAAAGTGGTGCAACAATCATAAAAATGAGTAAACCTAAATTGTATGGGTGGGTTTGTACTTTATTTTTAAATATTAAATGAACAAACAATTATAAACACTATATAACGGCATAGTATTACATTATAAGTTCATAGGCTAGTAAATATAGGATAATGCACTTTTGTCGAATCTTCTGATTATTTCAAAAGAATTTCCCACCATCTACGCTGATTATATTATTAACGCCACGCTTATATCTGTCACATACTTTTACACCCCTATTCCTAGTATATATTTTATATCAAAAATATAACTGTACAGAAAAGTTTCAAATAAACTATCGTGTAGTACCAGTTTCTCTAACAGTGTAGTATTGCTAGTTTTTCTTTCAGAACATTAATCACACCCAGGCTTCTTTGACAAATAATAGTGAAACAATAATCGTATATTTAAAATAGCATAAAGAGTACAATAAAAATTGCAGCTGATTTAACTGTACTTTTTTCATACGTTTTTCAAGATCTTTCTTTTTTAAAAATCTCAATTTTACGTATCACATTACGAAAGAATCACGTAAACATTGCAATTGCATGATGTGTAGAAATGTCACAAGTTTTTTGGTTTAGAGAACTAATTTTAATAGTTAAACCTATCAAATATTCCAATACATTGACAAGTTTATTTTTTTGATAACAAAAAAAAGGTAAATCATGAGTAAGACCGTGTATATGAGTATATCTGTATAAGAAAGATAATTACCACCGTTGTTGCATGAATATACACTCTTCTAACATCTCGAAACCTTAACCCACTTACTATTAAGAACGTCGTCAAGTTGAAGAATCACCTTAGGTACGAATAAAAAAAATCACAAAGGGATTAAGCGCAAAAGAGTTAACGAATTTATTCCTAGAATACAAAATAAATATTGAAAAATTAAGGAAAATTTTGAATAAAGATGAGGAAACTGTACAAACGTTGAATTGCTTATTGTAAGTTAAACAAATGAATCATAAGTAAAGAAATACTTATAATTTAGAAAAACTACTCTGCTCCGATTTACTACGTTTAAGAAAGCTAATTTTGTATATGATTAATTAATTAAATAATAATGTATAGTAATTGATAATAATAAATACTGATAAACAATATATTCGTTATTGCAATTTATAATTGAATCCAATTGATAAATAACCACTAAATAAATATTCCAATTAAAAATGAGTTAAAAACAACACCATAACATGAGGTTATCGAATCTCTATGTCAGGACTGCTCACAGTAGAGTAGATAAGGGACTTAGCTTAAGTGCAAGGGGTTGGAGGCTTAGATCCTTGTTAAAAAGTGCTTTGTTTTTTTTTGTGAAACATCTTATGGTAAGCAGTGAAGAGCTGCGTGAGGGGAAATATGCAACGAAAATTGCTGTTTACCCCACCACAAGGGCTTTGTTTTCTCTCTCTCTTTATATATATACACGCAATGGAACTTGTACATCTATACATACGTATATGGTACCTATGACTTATTGTTGTGTACAAATAGCTATTTTGTAAAGTACGTGTATTATTCGTCTATATTGGTCTATAGAAGCGTACGTGTACATATATAACTGAACATTATGTATGTACCGTATACATAGCATATATATTACATATGTTCACATATATTATTGATGCGGGTGGGTCATATTTATCCGAAATAATGTTTGCAGATGTATGATTTTACCGAAAAGCAATTTTTCCGAAAGTTAAATAGCAAATAGTTAATATTGTGTATTATGTTTATGAAGAAACTTTACAGAGCCTACAAATTATATGACGAATCGACAATAAGGAGACTTGTAGTTTACCGACAAAAAAATTCGCCGACAAATAGTGAAATTATGTCGGCATTTTTTTTTTTCGGCAAATTTTATTTCTGGTAATTTTTATGTCGGTTTATTATATTTTATTGGATTCTTTATTTGTTTTGACTGTAAATAGTTGCACCACATTCTGCTTTGCCTCGCATTATCCATGAGATTATTTCCAGGGAAATCAATCAGAATCAGTCAGGTTTTTTATACGTACCATAAATCTATGGTGTGCAAAACTGTTGGCAGATTGTAAAGACATTATTAATGAACAAGATAATCGTTAAAAAATAGACATCAGTGCGTATCAAACATTTTTGCAAACAATTTCAATTTTTTTGTAACACATGGTATACATCAAATTCAAACCGGCTCAAGATACTAAGAAGGTATTAAATATCATACTTGTTGTTTGTGATCAAATAGTGGTTCCTTCTATTAGCGTAGCGTTTCGTAGCCATAAGGTGTCATGAAATCGTGTATGTATCACGATCGGAAGTTAAGAAATTCTAAAATCAGCCATATTATCACCCTTGAAGAAAACCCAGTACGTGCGTAATATACTATTTATTACTAGAGATGGAAATTTTAGTTCTTCTTCCTAGGGCATATAATGAATAATGCAAAATCTTGTACCCAAGGAATGAAAAAGTATTAAAAATATTCACAAATAGTAGTAGGACACATAGTATACTTTGTTTCATGCGCGCAAAGTATAACTGACGTGCCTGAAGGCTGCGATTGATGGTACATTTGTGCCCAGATGCGAACGACATTCTTCATGCCCGTGTGAACACACTGCGGAAGCATATGAATGCCACGACTCTAATATGCTGCGCGTGCTTAAATTTTGAGAAAAAATAACACGTCAGCATTTTAGCAATATTGGTATGCTAGTATTGCAGTATATGGATAGATAATATTGTAAATGTATGACTCTTCAAAGCACTTTTTCTAGTAGAGTATTAATAAGAAGAAAATCATTAAGTATAAAGCGAGTGTTTGTTATTTCTGACGTATACAATGTACTGCATAAGCACTATCTGCAATAGTCTAGTTTTTTTTTTAATTTGGGGGGGGGGGATGCTGTTGTTACTTTTTTAAGGACCCTGTACGGACTGAATGGGGTCGTGGTTCCCAATAAAATGTTTTGAAATATTAATATGTTATAGTTTAAAAAAAAATTCACCAAAAAAAAGTCATTAAGAAGGAATTTCAGTCACGAGTTGAAACTTAGACCAGGTGATGATAGTTGTACATACACAGTATTTTAATTTGTTCCCCGCGAGATTTACGGTGTGTAGCAAAATCTCTTTCAATGTGCGGACAAACCTTTGCCACACACTATGCGGAAAAATCAATTTTCCACTCTAAAAATAGTGCGAAAAACACCTATTTTCCGCACACTATTGCGAAAAAACACTTCCCATCCCCATGGATCATATACAATATTTTTTTAACTTTTGTGAAATTGGCACAAGTTATTTTTTGCCTTATTGGTACCATAGCAGTGATATTACAATATGTGGACTATAGATGAAGCGATTAAATTGGCATCAGTGCGCGGTACAGCACTAAAGCAGACGTCGGGCGTCTGTTGTAGTGTTGTACTGCTGTGCCGCGCGCTGCAGCCAACAACTCAAGGGGGTTATGGTGATATTTCATTTTCTATGAAATTAAAAAAAATAATTCATTTTATCATTACAAATAACATATAGAAATTGTAGAGAAACTAGCTTTGTAGTTTTCGAGAAAAAAGATCTCAAAGTTTTTCTGTATGTACGGGATTTTATAGAGAGTCCGTTGCGAGCTCGCTGCCAAAGATACGTATTGTCATATAACTCGTTAAATTTTTTATAGATTTTCGTAAAAAAAATTACATATTGAAGCTGACCATCTTAAGAACATCATCTATTCGTATATACGATAGGCCTATTCATGGATTGTGTACAGGTGATCCCAAGAAGCCTTACATCCTGAGAAAATTATGTAGCGCTTCGCATAATCAACACTAGGTGGCATACGTGTCTCGATCACTACATAATATATGTATTTGACTATGTAACAATTCTTTTGAAACCAACAAACCTATATTACTACTACAGATATTAAACTAACGTTGAATGTTTGGCACTGTCAGCGTTTTTTGTACCAAATTCACATCACGTACCTCTAACGACCATGTAGCGAGAAGCTACCTATCAAAGCCAGAAATTAGCTGATTTGACACAACAGTACGTACACTGACAGGGAATTGGTGGAAAGACTCTCCCGATCGGAGATGCCACACTGCGAAAATCAGTAGCACTGCTCTTTTGTAGTACAGGGCAAAATCCTCGCTGGCCTAGGGGCTATTTGCTCCCAGGCGTGAGTGCCAAGCCACCGAAACCAAGCTATAGTGGCTCCAAACGACTAGTGGTGCCGCTTCACCACTTTTAGGTGATCCCTACGTACATAATGTACTACAGTATTAGTATATTACGCACCTAGTGAGTGAGGTTACGAATGTCGCAGATTTCGTGTGAATGAACAAAGGCGAAAAACCTGAGGCGAAGCCGAGGGCGGTTAACGTGAAATCTAGGACATTTCTTAACCTCCGAACGTGGTGCGTATACGATTTTTCACCAAGCCTGCGCCAGGAGAAGGAGTTTTCGTTCCGCGAAGCGTCAGTATGGTGAAAATATAAATTCACGTTATATGTAATAAATATAGAATTAATTAGTAAAGAATCACGGAAAAATAGAGGTTGAAACAATTTTTCCGCCTTCTAACCTCAAAATAGTACCTTTGCCGCTTGATTTTGGGTTCTCAGGTGGAAATATATACGTAACTTGTTCGAAAAGGTTTTATTACGAACCTTGTTACGTAAAACTCTCGGTTTGTAAATTCAGCCATTATAAACTCAATACGTAATGTGCTATCTATTTTTGCATACACTTATGCCATTCATTTTTAAAAGGTTATGTTATCAACATTTACGTACGCTTTGCAATTAATTTTTAAATAAAATTAAATTTCGATCTCAAGTCAACTGTCAATCAAACATTTACGATACGGACCTGTGTACTGTAAATACTCAATACATTTTCCAGTTAATTTATTCAATTATTTTATTTGTCTATATATGTTTCTTTACAAAGCTGTGATTCAGGACTCGTTCCAGAAGGTATACTAACGAGCTTACCCGGGTACAACGGCAATTTTTCATTTCAAGAATTTCTAATGAAAATTTCGTGGTACGCCAGAGTCTATATGTACACAATATACCTATATACAGAAGGTGTTTATATAATTCAACCCATGTATATAGGTATAATTATAAATATAGACTCTGGTGTGCCACAAATATATCATTCGGAACGTTCCGTTAAGCTTAAATCTTTAAATACTTTACTAACAGTTACAAAGTTCAAAGGAAAACTATTCAGTATATTAGTAAGTAATATTACTTAGTACAAAAAATATTTGAGCGTACCTTGTCGTTGTGGTGAATGCCTTCATTTATTATTTAATAATTTCACTTACCATAAAAGTGAAGAACAATTGAGCGCACTGGATTATTAGGATAAAGGCGCTCTTTCATTAATAAAGCATAATAATATGTTAATTGCGTTGAGCTTGTCATTTTTTGAAAAGTGAAAAAAAAAATTTTAATAACTTGACTATTATGTTTTTTTTTTTTTTGTTGAATGAATGATCAACTGCACTTGAAAAGTTTTTACTTGATGCGTCAAATAATTTTTTTAGCCATAAATGGAAAAAAAATTTTCTTGGGTCGTGTACCAATATTGGAAAAAAAAAAACTTTTTAGTTACTGGTAAAACAAAATACGTAAGTAATCATAAAAAAAAAGTATAAAACATTTAAAGTAATGTTGTAATAAAAAAAAAAAAAAAAAAAAAAATTTGCTCCAAGTGAGATTAGAACCCGGAGCCGCAAAACTGAAATACACCCTCCTGCACTAACCATCTGAGCTATTAACGCTTAGGATTCAGAGAGACTAAAGGTTACACAGGTTTATCGTAAAGTTTCGAAGCCTGAGATTTCATTTAAGCTTTATCGTATTATTGCCGTTAAGCTATGTATTAGTGGTGAAAAAATATAAATTAACAAATAAAGATATCAGTGCAATGGGGCGTTCGGGTAAAGGTGTTCAGTATATTAGTAAGTAATATTACTTAGTTCAAAAAATATTTGAGCGTACCTTGTCGTTGTGGTGAATGCCTTTATTTATTATTCAATAATTTCACTTATCATAAAAGTGAAGAGCAATTGAGCGCACTGGATTATTGGGATAAAGGCGCTCGTTTATTAATAAAGCAAAATAATGTACTAATTGCGTTGAGCTTGTCATTTTTTGAAAAATGAAAAAAAAATGTTAATAACCTGACAATTATGTTTTTGTTTTTATAGTTGAACTAATGGTCAACTGCATTTAAGAAGCTTATCTTTCTTTCAGGGAGAAAAAGCGAGAAAAGTATTACGCGCAGCTCTTTTCTGTATGAGCAGTGTACAACTATAGCTATAGATATATAGCCCGTTGTATGCATATACATATAGGTTTAGCTTCTCCTCTCTCCACCACCGATGCACACAGTTGCATTCTCATGTCTCCCTCACTCATCTCTCCTTACCTCTCCCCGCGAGCCGAGCCCACAAGCCGCCAGCCAATAGAAAACGTGTGCATGGTTCCTCTGCTGGCCACGATGGATTGGCGCTCAAATCAGCGCCGAAACATCGGCACACTCTTTAACATAGGCACTGGCAATCTCCCTACTTATCTTTGCCCGCAAACGGAAGATCGCATTGTGAGCCACTATATTTGCATGGCATAATCACACGTGAGACCCTCACGTGTACGCTGCAGTAGCAAAACTTGCAACGTGGCAACCGTATCTAAGAGTTTATTCTGGATTACCTATTCAAGAGGACGAAGTAGTGATCGTGTATCCACGGCGCCGAAGGTGTCAAAGCGAGTACGAGGTACGGAAGCAACGTGATGAGCGAGATCACCAAATAACTTCATAGCTTTTTGCAGTAACATCACACACTTTACGTAGTCTCTTCTATCTGCAAGTAAGTACAGAGTTAAAATGTTTGATGTATCGTTTTATTTGGTTCGAATGCGTCAATAAACAGTGCGTGGGTAGGTTCAGTATTCCATCATATTTTCGGTTGCCTTGATTTTTCAGTACGGTGTCAATCTTTATGTCCATTTTCTGACAGACATTTTGTACTGGCGGTTATTTTGTAGTTAAACTCTGATATTGCAAATCCAAACGGAAATTTCTATTGATTACAATAGTATTACGAAGGGAGATGGGTCGGTGCACATCACTTTTTTCTCGCGACAAATGAAAAAGATTTTTGCATTTGTGTTTTTTCTTGCCTGTCCACCATTTTGTTCTCTTTGAGGTGATTATTTTGTTTTGATAGATCGTGATCATTAACATTTTCGAAAATACAAATAAAACAGTGTGTAACGTGGGATTAGGTGGCAAGGAGGTGCGTCGCGAAATCAGTACCAAGGTATATCGTACGTGACAAGTGCATGCAAGCGTTAACAAACACAACGCCGCGATTTTTTTTTACACTTCCAAGTTTGCCCCTTTGTCTTTCTTGGTATATTACTATGCTTTATAGGCATACAAGAAAAGTATATACAAGTACTTGTTTCCGTAGATGATAGCAACGTTGCCCGCCCCTCCCATTTAGGACAAAAGATATTTTACCGATTACATTGAAGTGTACTACGTACGAGTAGAATGCTAAATTACACGTGCTTTGGGTGGGCAAGGGCGCAAGCCTCACGCGGCAACTCATCTGCACGCTCTAGTTTTTGTATATTTACATATGTATTGGTTGTCGTGCGTCGGCTTGAACACGTGCTATAAAAAAATGACTTCTACTGTACGTATACTTTATGCACAACATTTTCACCAGATCTATAATACTTCTGACGATAGTATGTATACAGTGCATCAATAATTTTCACAGTATCTAAACTAAGTACAGCTCACTCTAAGTGTTTGTTGCTTGCGTACCTGGGTAAGTTTTTAAGTACATTCAAAACAAGCTCTAAGCATCAGTGAATAGCATTATCGGAATGTGTACACTCTGCAATGTCTTTTTGCTTTCTGCTCGCTGACCCTTATCCAAAAATATTTACTGTGTCGTGCCGGCTAAATCCATCAGTGCGGTGCAAAGCAGCGTATTATGAACGTCGTGATGCTGACAAGTGCGTAGGCCTCCAGTGCATGAAATAACTAGGAGGCGACCGAACGACTATAGGAGGGATTGCACGCCACCACGTTATCGTGCTGCTCTTGCTTGAAAGCGAAATAGCCTTAGTGTGTAACGCACTAAAATAGCCTGTGTGTTGTTCGTGTTTGTGTATTTCATATATATGTAGGATGCCAGCACAGCTCATGTAAACCAACGTATTTATAGTTATGTTTTCAGTTTAAGTTTTTTTACAGGGTTCGGGTACGGTACACTATTAGAGCATACGTACATGTGCTAAGATATCACTCAGTGCTCGTAGCGTGAGACAAGGTGCGAAAGATAGCATCCACACGGAAAAGAATGTCTCTCTCTCTCTCTCTAGCTGCACGTAAGGCTGCGGACACATGGAGGAGGAATCGGCGCAGTATTTGTCGCGGCTGCACACGTTGCTTCACTCTGATTGGTCGTCATTTTGCCGTGCCGCGCCGATTCCTGCTCCATGTGTTTGCGGCCTAAGTCTGCAAAGTTAGCTTATAGCTACAGCTGCTCGATGATTGTCCATAGCTACAATTATTCCGCTCGCATGCTCTCTCTCGCATCTTTTCTCGCGCCAAGAGCACTAAATGCCACTCCATATATATATAAACACGTATCAATGTAAAAACTATAACCAATTTCATCAATGATACTATGATGTTAAAAAACCGTCAGCTCGTGGTATAGCGTTGTATCGAAAAAGTTGTAAAGTAGAATAAATACCCTCTGGGGGCTACAAGTAGTTTGGCCCTACACAATTTATGCTTGTATTCCGCACACACAAAATACACTAACACACTGGTTACTTCGTTGCATAACACAACCAAGCTAACGCACCTCTCAGCATTAGTATAGTACACTCGCGTGATGGCGTGCGTCATTTTCTATCGATCACACCTAATTGTTCAGTCCATAGAGGTAAAAGAATAGAGGAGAAAAGGGGGCGTGATATGCGACAGCAGAATTCACTACGTAACGGAGCATCTGTCTTTGTCTGGCAGTTGTGTTATTGGTCGAGTCATACATGAGATTGAATCAACTGTAGGATTCAGAACGAAGAAGTAGCCAATAACGTGGCTTTGGCAACAAGGACAGATGCCCCGTTTCACTTAGTTATGCTGTCGCTGCCGCTAATGGGTTAGTATAGCACTTTTCCCCTCTATTCTTATACCTCTATGGTTCAGTCACCTCCAAGTTATTCAGTACTCCAGAGAGAGATGCACGTTACACCGCCGAGACAAGGGCCATACTGGCTGGCCTGGCTCTTGCTACCACCACCTCAATGCATGGTAAATGCAAAATTTAGGTATACTTGCATGTGCGGGCTCTGCGGGCCAGTAAGCAAAAGCTGTTTGGCTATATATATAAGCAGACTATAGAAGCTATAGAAGACAAGGCCAAGTCAGCCGAGAGTGCCGAGGGTCAAGACTGCCGGTGCCGAGCCGAGAGTATATTATATATGCATGCACCAAGTTATATTTTGTTAGAAAGCATGAAAAGAAATAGTTGCAGGCGACATGTGTACGTGTGTATGTGTGTGCATATGTATATATACTTATGTACGACAGCTACACCACCACGCATTTATAGGCAGGAAAGATTATGTAGCATTTGTAACCGATATCTTTAGAGTAAGGAGTGAGACAGAGGTATTTTTGGAATTGCTTGAAGCTGGACTTTCATTAAGGGTGCATTCGATTTGTATTGTTAGTTCGCTGATCGATCAGTGTCTCCGATGTACAGTATATCTTTTTTCATATTAAAGTATACTGACGTGTAGGGTATGTACACTTAATACCGTACATTTACAGACGAATTACTATCAAATGATCAACGAATGATAAAAACCGAATACACCCTCACTAATTAATATGGCTACGTGACCTAACAAATGATCGCAATCACAAACAAAGCTGCGGTGCTTCCTAATATCACATAGTCTTTTTTTTTAGGATCTCTGTCTATTCTCAAAATTGTACTATCTCTATGAGGCCCTTAAAAAATATACTGTATTACATATATATATAAGCCACTTTAGTTAGGATTTGCAATACTCCCATGACAAAAGACTCTCTAAGTATTCAAAGAATAGAAAACGTATTTAATAAAATAGTACTTTAAAATACCATACAAAATTTTTTTTTTCAACCTTTGCTTCAATGTTTTAGTTTTATAATAGTAATAATAATAACAAAAATTATGTAACAAATTACTTCCTCGGAAATCTCATTATGTGTAAAGTATACAAAGTATACTTTGATAATTATCGGTCGGGGCAATTATTTTTTATTTTTACTTAGTATGTCTGTAAAAGTGTAAACACGTAATAATAAACAATTTGTAATAACGTGTGTTGCTAATAAAATACTCCTTTCAATTTTTATAACGGAAATGATATAGTTTCTGGGAAAAGCCATTGCTTTAAAAAAGCTTAAAAATCAATAACATTTCATAAATATCTCTTACATACTTA